>NC_083282.1:72429220-73116720 GCF_963506605.1 Zootoca vivipara
TCCCATGATCCCTAGCTAACAGGACCAGTGGTTGGGGAAGATGGGAATTGTAGTCCAAAACATCTGGAGGGCCGAAGTTTGGGGATGCCTGGTGTACAGCCACAGAAATTTCCCAAGCAACTTTTGAAGTATGGGGATAGATAGATAATATTCTCTGCTATGTCAGCCTTTCATTGCCAAATTGGGAAATCTGCCCTCCAGGACTTTGACTTAATTAAAGGTTTCCATCAAACTTGGCAAAGTGAAATACAAAAGCTCATTTGCAGTCATCTGACACACCACACACACACACACACGAAAAGAAGCACAAGTCAGATCAAAGGTACAGTAATGTTTCCATAAACAAGTGTAATTTAGTTCCCCCCTCTTCTTCTCTTGTTGGGCTGTTAAGCTCAGATATCACTTTATTGCCAAATCACCAGCTGGATTCAGATGTGTATTTCTGAGTCAAGTAAATCAGAAGCAGAGCAGAATGCTGAGAGAATATGTGAACTTGTCTTGTTCATTTCTATGCAGATATATCTGTCTGCTTGCTTGCTTGTCTGTCTTTTCTGTCTGATGTTGGCAGACAGAAAGGGATTTCTCTCACACTCTTGCCAGGGTAATCAAAATGGCACTGAGTGTCAGATCTGTGACAGGCTGTGGTCATTATGCAGTTGAAAATGCTGGTCAGCAGCATAGCTGCCAAGTTATCCCTTTTTTACAGGGATTTTCCCTTATGCTGAATAGGCTTCCTCGCAAGAAAAGTGAAAACTTGGCAGCTATGGTCAGCAGCTGAAGGGCTGATTTGAGATAAGGACATAAGGAGCTTCCTTATACTGAGTTCTACCATAGATTCATCTAGCTCAGGCATCCCCAAACTTCGGCCCTCCAGATGTTTTGGCCTACAACTCCCATGATCCCTAGCTAACAGGACCAGTGGTCGGGGAAGATGGGAATTGTAGTCCAAAACATCTGGAGGGCTGAAGTTTGGGGATGCCTGATCTAGCTCAGCCTTTCTCAACCCATATGTTGTTGGACTACAACTCCCATTACCCCCTGCTGGCATGACCAGGGACAACAGTGGTTGCAGTTCAATAAGATCTGGGGACCCATGGTTGACTGGCTGCGGCCCTCCAGGGTTTCAGACAAGGAGTCTTTTCCAGGCCTGTCTGAAGATATCGGGAGTTGATCTTATGACCTTCTGCATGCAAAGCAGATGTTCTACCTCTGAACTACAGTCCTTCCCCAGAATGCTGGTGGGCTCAGTGATTCCTAAAGTTACCTGGGTCTAGGAAATTCTGTGCATACTCACCCACCCAATCCATTCCATGGCCCTGACCTTCTCCCCATTAGGCTAATCAATATTGGGTCAACCGGGGGACCAATCACCCTGCCCTGGATCCAGTCCCAAATTAGTTCAGCATGGGGTTAATGTTTAATTAGTTTAAAAAACAAAAACAAATAAAGAACCTAGTTAAGCATATGGCTGGGAGTGGGGCAGGACCAAGTATGTAGAAGTCCAATTTGGTGGGTTGCTTCTTTGCATGTGGCTTCTCTGCAAGGAAGCTGCTTGCAAAGGCATACTAGGCATCCTGCTGGATTGGTGCCCCTGTGGAAGTTCAGTTCAGGGTTCCTGTCTACGAGCCCCAATGAAGGTCTTCACAGGCACCATAGCACACATGGGCACTGGGATGGCTCCCACCAATCTAGCTCCTTGTCTGGCCAAAGTTCTTCAGGGTTTTAGACAGGAGGCTTTTCTGGACCTACCCAGAGACTCCAGCAATTGAACCTGGGACCTTTGGCATGCAAAACATGTGTTCTGCCATTGATCCACAGCCCTTCCCTTGTAACTGGAGTTGCCCATCTAAGATTCAATTTAGGACCTTCCACACGCAAAATAGAGGCGAACCACTGAACTATGCTCTCTCTTTTCTACTCTTGAAACAATTCAGGGCCCAGAGCTTGGTGAATTCCTTCACACTCCTGCATGCCCATGATGTGGAAGTGTCTGTATTAGCATACTGATAGCGACAGCAATTTATACTCCAGTGGTGTATATTATCTATAGAGAGTTAGTGCATAACCTGCCACCAGATGGCAATTGAGAACATGCAGCATTCTTTTAGGGTTTTGTCATGTCATAAAAAACTTGCTCCTTGTGATCTGAAAAGAGTTTCCAGTTTGCAGCTTTTTACATAAGTTCTTCCTACAGTACCTTTCCTGGAAGAATTATGACTAAAATACAACAACCTATAGCTGTCAACATCGCATACGCAGGCTCCCTTTCCCAGAATGCGACCTGCCCCTGAATCATGATTATGTTGAAAAGGGGTGAGCCTCTTTATTTTCCTACTGCTCTTGGAGGCTGAGGACCAGCTATGATTATTCCCAAAGGAATCTGCCTATACAGTACATATTTTTCAATGTAAAAGCTGGTCTGCTTTAGCTATGCATGATCATGTTTAGTTCTTCTTTTCATGGGGTGGATTAAGGGGCACCAGACGTGAACACTTAAGTCTGGTAATGATTGGTGCCACTAGCAGGAGCAGAATGGAAGAAGGAAATTATATTAGAGATTAATAATAATAATAATAATAATAATAATAATAATAATAATAATAATACAGTTGCAGTAACTATAACTGGACTGAGGCCTGGAGGGCCACCTATGGCCTATGGGATGAGGTTTAGAATTAGACATTTGGTGACGATGCAAGACGGTACTCTTTGGTTTCTATCACTGAAAAACAGAAAGCCTACTATTATAATTCCCCACCCCCACAAGTGATAATACTTAGAAAAAGGTGCTAATATGTGTGCAGTTTTTGATGGGATGTTGATGCAATTTTTAAAAAGAATAAACAGTTAGCAGAAACTTGTTCAGAATGAAGGATTGGTCAAGTTTTAGAGGTAACATACCCTATGGGAAAATACTTAATATTGCTTAATGCTAATTAGCTACCTTTTAATTTGCTTCAACCACTTTATTAAATTGTAGGGTAAAAAGCTGGTAAAAGATTTAAATCCCCATATTCATGATTGTACTGTATATTTGAAACCAGAAAAAAATTCTTATAAGTGTCTTCATTTTTTCACCTCCATCCACTTTTCTTTGTTACAACTACCATTCCCTCCACCACATGTGTCATTCCAGGGCATTGGGGGGGGGGGGTGCACCATTTTTGAGTACTTGCAAAAGCCACACTGAGTGTACTTATTTTCAAAAAGTAGGATATAAATGTTGTCCAATATAGCCTTAGCCTTTCATGAGGTTTGGTGAGTGAGTTTGCAAGGGATGTTCACAAAAATGCCTGTGTGTGTGTGTGTATGTTTTAAGGGGAGAAAGGGAATATTTGCCCATCTCTAAGTTAACATATTTCCTGCCAACCTAGCAGTTCGAAAGCACGTCAAAATGCAAGTAGATAAATAGGAACCGCTACAGCGGGAAGGTAAATAGTGTTTCTGTGTGCTGCTCTGGTTCGCCAGAAGCGGCTTTGTCATGCTGGCCACATGACCTGGAAGCTGTACGCCGGCTCCCTCGGCCAATAATGCGAGATGAGCGCACAACCCCAGAGTCAGTCACGACTGGACCTAATAGTCAGGGGTCCCTTTACCTTTACCTTTAAGTTAACATATTAATTGTCCCCCACACCATTCTAACAAATTATCAAGGAGTTTGTTCTGTAATGTTTATGATGAATGCTACCAGGGCAGCTAACCACACAAAACCTAACATAAAAAATACAGCTAATCTGGAGGCAGATAAAATACATAATTAAAATACCATTCATAAATTGCATATTGAGGGGGAGACTTAAAAACTATAGGTTTCGGGTGAGGAACCTTTTCAAGCTTGAGGACTGCATTCTCTTGTGTCCATGGTGGCCCAGATGCAAAGTGGGCAGATCAATGAATGGGATTCTTACCTTTATACCGTAGAATGCATTCAAGCCATGCAAATGTCAGAGGCGTTTTGTTTTGTTTTTACTCTCCAGCCTCCATTGAGGCAAAGCAATATCACATTCGAGCCGGTGGAAGAAAGTCATAGAGCAGGGCCTGTGGTGGGATGAGGTTCCCTACTATTGTAGTAGGTGGTGCCATTCTCTTCTTAGCTGCCAAGTATCCTGTTTTTCGCGGGAAACCCCCGGATATTAATCCGTTTCCCGCTGTTCTCCCGAATGGAGAAAAATCCCAGAAATCCCCTGGATTTCCTACCTGCCAGGGAGCCTCCATTTTGGGTGCTGCTCTGACCATGTGTGGGCACTGGAAATAGGGCAGAGCAGCACCGGAAGTCGCTTCTATGCATGCCCGGCGGCCATCTAGGTGGTGGCCGCATGGCAGCGGCTGTCACCAAGATGGACGTCGCCATGCGGCCACGACCAAGATGGCTACCGCCATGCGGCCACCACCAAGATGGCCGCCGGGCATGCGTAGAAGCGACTTCCGGTGCCACTCTGCCCTATTTCCTGTGCCCACACATGGTCAGAGCAGCCCTAGAAGTTGCTTCTATGCAACATCCGGTGCCACGATGCTGCTGATCCCACATTTTTCAGCGAGAGACTTGGCAGGTATGATTCTCTTGGGCATCAACCAAACGTTCTCAGTTAAAGTTGGTTTGGAGAATAAGTAAGGGCCAAGTCTTACTGCTGCTTGGGACTGTATGGAAAACCTCTTTAGGGTTATTGAGGAAGGGCTATAGCTCAATAGTAGAACATCTCCTTTGCATGTGGAAGGTGCCGGGTTCAATTCAAGCATTTCCAGGTAGGGCTGGGAGAGACCCCTGTCTGAAACCCCAAAGAATTCCTACCAGTCAATGTAAACTGGCCTGGCCTTGATGGACCAATTGTCTGATATGGTTTAAAGTAGCTTCCCACCAAACCACATGCTCCTTTCCAATACTTTCCATATACGTAGGGCAGGTTGCTGAAGAAAGAGTAGCTCTCTAGAAGGATTTGCTCTCTAGAATTATCATTGTGAGTCATCACCCATTAAGAAAATGCTCCAAACTATTCAGAGGCTCATGAGAAAAATGCAAAGGCTGGAAGTTTGGGGGGGAACCCCCAGAAAGTTCAAAGCAACAGAGAGCAGGGAAACTGTGGGAAATAGTTCTCATCTATTACCATAATCTAATATTATAAGATGGAGCCTTCACAAGTGAACCCTGCACTCTGAGAATAAGTGCCAAAGGCTGAGTATTTATCTTATGACCTGTTCTCTGTTCTTAATTAACGTGTTTACCTGCTATGTGGAATTTTTTTATAACGTTACACAGTAATAATATTCTCTGACTGTGAGATACATTGGCCTCTGTGGGCAACCTTTGATTATGAGAAAGCACAGAGGGAAGGAGAGAGAGAGAGAGAGAGATTTTGTATGATCAGAAGAAATTGGTCTGTGGTTATTAATAACAAACGCTAACTTTATTTTAGCTGATAACC
This sequence comes from Zootoca vivipara, assembly GCF_963506605.1. NCBI lineage: Eukaryota > Metazoa > Chordata > Lepidosauria > Squamata > Lacertidae > Zootoca > Zootoca vivipara. The sequence goes on from NC_083282.1 coordinate 72,434,641, forward strand.
CCAGGCTACTGCAAATGTGTAGAGTGGGATCAGGCCCTGTTTCACTGCCTAAGCTCTCTCTCTCTCTATCTCTCTCTCTCTCTGTGTGTGTGTGTGTGTGTGTGCGTGTGTGTGTTTGTTTGTTTGTTCCATTTTATATACGGTATTCATTATTTCCTGGATTCTATATGGATTGGGGTTTCAGAACAGGCAGGATTAAATGGAGGAAGGGTGATCCTTCAAGTAATCTGGTCCCTAGTGGCTTTATAGGTCAAAACCAGTACTTTGAAATGCACTTAGAAAGAAAGACAATGCTGTTGGTACAAAAATAGGTGATGGGAAGGCTACTTAAACCCTATATCCAGTCCTTGGAATAAGCCTGGTATAAACATTCTCAACCAACAGAAGTTTCCAAATGATCTGCAAAGGCAGGTCCATGTAAAGCACATTACAGTAATCAAGATGAGAGGTGGCTATGTCATGGAGCACCATAGCCATATTGGAAGGTTCTAGAAAGGCATGCAGCTGGCACATCAATCTCATTTGTGCAAAAGTTCTCCTGGTCACAGTGAAGGCCTAGGAACATAGGAACTCGCCTTACACCTAGTCAGACCATTGGTCCATCTAGCTCAATGTTATCCACACTAAATGGTAGTGGTTCTGCAGGGTCAGACCTTCGACATTCTGCATGCAAAGTTGATACCCTACCAGTGAAGTACAGTCCTGTCCCTGAAAATCTAAGAGTCCCCTGGGAAGAACAATTGATTGTTGAGCCACTCTGGACATTGTAGGTCTGTGAGGGGAATAGCGATCTCATCACAACTCTCAGCACTAAACAACAATGTCCAGTGGGGTTTTTTTTGGGGGGGGGGGGTCCATGACTGTTTAAAGTGGTATAAGAGTGCTTTAAATGGGATCTATGACATCTGCAGCCTCCTTGGGATTGTAAGAAAAGGAGAGTTAGAGAACTGAGTACCATTTTCAATGCCAGGCACACACTCTGAACCATGTCTAGTTTGACCCTGAGCCTGTGTGACATCATTGAGTTATTGTCTGCTTTCCAACCTTCTGACAAAGTGTTGGAAAGGGTGACACAAACCCTTATCTTTTTGTCCCTGAATTGCTGAAAACATATCTCTCTGAACCACCAGGGCCTTTTGCCCAATCAACAAACTGAGGCAAATTATGTTTGACTGTGGCAGAATTGGGGAACCACCACTTCTGAGTAGAAATCTGATCTCGTTGCACTTACAATAGCACTGCATAAGAATCTTGGAAAGGTCAACAAACACCAGTACGGTTGATTTGAATGTGCCTGCAAAGTTCAATTTTGTTCTGATTAAGCATCTAATTGCCTACAGATGCTCTAAGGATTGCCTCTTAAGAAACACCTACTGGACAGATGCTGCATGTCCTGGCACTCCATCTGTCACAGGAAATCATTAGACTTCAGCCTGAATTGCCCTTGGGGTTATCATTACCACGTGGCACTGAAAAGGTTTACAACAAAGGTCAAATCTGCCGTAACCAGCCAGTTGAATATATGGGTGCAATTCTGCATGTCATCTCATCGAGGCTTGAACAGGAGCTGTGTCCAGTGAGTGTGCTCCATTCTGGAAAGCCAGTTTCCCACTTCATTATACCTAAGGAAGAGTGAGTATACTCCCGCCTGCCTAATCCCTTCTGAAGGAGTTATAGCTCACTCATAGAACATCTACTTTGAAGGAAGAAGGTCCCAGTTCAATCCCTGGTCCTCAGAGTTAAAGAAAGAGGTCTGTGAGCAAGAAGGCAGAGAGGTTTATTGCACTCAGATCCTGCTTGCAGCCTTCCAATAGACATCTGGTTGAGCACTGTGAGAACAAGATGCTGGAGTATGTGGGCAGTTAGCCTGATGGAGCAAGACTTCTTACATTCTTCATATGACAAAGGTCCCCAGCCTTCCAGTTGCATGAGCTTTTAATGACTACTGCTGCTCTTTTAATGTGTGTATTTATTGTGTCCATTACTGTGGTTGGCTGTGGGTTGCTGTTGTTTTCACAGGCTGTCTTATAAATTGCCTTACAATTAGAAGATGGGGTGTAGATATTTTACATAAATAAGGCACCAATCCTAAACATATTAATTAGGGAGTAGGTGGCACTGAAAGGGACGGGATTTACTAGCAAGTAAACTGCATACAAATCAGGAAGACAGAGAGAAGTCAGGAGTTCTTCCTCCCCCTTTGGAAATGGACTTGCCTTCAGCTCGAATCAACAGCTGATTCATCCTCTGGATGTGAAAACAATTCAAATGTTAAAGTAAGTCAAGGCATTGTTTATTCCAAGTGGTTGGTTGATTATATAAAGAGTTCCTTGCTTGCATAAGGGTAATGGAACAATAAGAGCTGGGGTGTTTGTGACCAGTGGGTCATGGGAGTTGTGCTGTTCAGAAATGGGGGGACAGGAGAGATGAGGGTGTACAGAAACATGTCACCATGCAGAAAGAGGAGTAAGGATACTTGCTGGCAAATGAGAGGGGAAGCATAAGAGAGACCCATGAGATGGAGAAAGAGAAAGCAAAGGTAACTACATGTTTAATTGTGGCAGTGTTGAGAGCCCTTTGTGAGAGCCCTTTGCAGCCTGAAGGCCACATTCCTTCATGGGGAAATTTCCAGCAAGTGCATACTAGTGGTGGGGAGGCCAAGATACAGAAGTGGGCAGCCACAACACTCTCCTTTGTACAATAGATTCCATTCTAGTCATGTGTAAGCCAGAGGTTTCCACACACATACACAATACCTATGCACCCTCTTTCCAGGATGGCATCATCACAGCTGGGTGTTCAAGGTCACATTCCAACTAGGCAACAGCACTCAAGGTGGTTATAGCTTGTAGGAGGGGCTGTGACCTGATGAGAGTTTCAGGGATCAAACAGAGAGGTATTGAGGGCTACATTTGACCTGAGGTTGCCCATTTCTCAAACACAGGGAGAAAAGGGCCATAGCTCGGGGGTAGAATATCTGCCTTGCAATCAAAAGATCCCAGGCTCAAACAGAGACTCCTGTCTGAAATCCTGGAGAGCCACTGCCAGTCAGTCTGGACAGTGCTGAACTACAGTAGGTGGGCCAATGGACTCACAGTATAAGGCAGCTTCCTGTGTTCCTAAAAGGAGGTTTCACAGGAAATGGGTGAATGTGACAAACATGCTTCTGAGCAATGACTGTAGTGGTGTGGCCCAATTGAGTTAAGAGGAGAAGTGGCGTGAAGACATGCAAGCATACAGAAGAATGTTTCATCTGAGTTCAAGTCTTTAATATCTAAACTCTGTTGTTAAATAAGAATAATTCTCAGGTGATATCATAAGCATAGAAAAGTGGCCTACCGTGATTTGGGTCACTCTGAGCCCTAGTTTGCAGCAGTGTTAGAAACATGGATTAATATTACTTTTTCATATACTGTTAATTTTTGAACTGTGCCTCTTGGATTAAGCAGTAAATCGTTTTTCAACTTTTAATTTTACGGTCAGTCTGGCTTGTCTTACCAGCCATCAGCTGCTCCTTTTGCAGTAAATGATACAAACTATAAAGCCTGGGTTTGTTGAGGGCATTTCTGTGCTCTAGCGATGGGACAACAGGGAAATGGAAGGCCTGTGACAACAGTGCTGAATCTACAAATTTTTGCCCTAGGGAGCAATAGTCTGCACTGTGGCCCCCACTGCACCTTGTCACCACCGAAGGTGCTAGCCATGCAGGCAGGCAGAAGGGGGAACAAAGGGGATAGAAAGACCTTACCTTCCAAGTCCCGGACTGCAGAATCTGGGACCGGCAGCCGTGTGACACCGGAAGTTGTGTCGACGTAACTTTTTTTTTTTTTTGAATAGATATTTATTGATTTTCACAGTAGAAAAGGGATTTACAGAGGTTTAGAAAGGATGGGGAAGATACAAAAAAGCAAAAATACAAAAGTCAGGAAAAACAGAAAAAACCAGAAAATAAAAAAGAAAAAATAGAAAACTATATAACTTATCTTTATCACAGTGTATATTGGGACCTCCTCGGGTTCCCGTCCCTGTGTTTCTCAAACACACTTCCAATTTAGCAAATTCTACCTCTAAATATTCACTTTTAATACTAAGTTCTTATTTTCTATTCTAAAATAACCTCTTTTACCTAATCCACAGATTTATTTACCACTTAATTTCTATTCTTAAAATATTACTTTAGCGTATTTTTTTAAATACAATTTAAAATCTTTCCACTCTTCTTCAATTGCTTGTTCTCCCTGGTTGCGGATTCGTCCGGTCATCTCTGCCAATTCCATAAATTCCATCATCTTCATCTGCCATTCATCAATCGTTGGTAACGTTTGCTGCTTCCAGTATTTAGCGATCAACAGTTTGGCAGCTGCAGTGGCATACATGAAAAAGGATACCTTTCTCTTGGGAATCTCCTTCCCTACAATGCCCACTAGGAATGCCTCTGGTCTCTTCACCAATGTGCCTTTTAGCACTTTCTTAAGTTCATTATAAATCTTATTCCAGAAGTCATTCACCAGTGGACATGTCCACCACATGTGGTAAAATGAACCTATTTCTTTCTTACATTTCCAACATTTATTGTCATTGTTGTGGTAAATCTTTGCTAGCTTTTCTGGTGTAAGGTACCATCTGTACATCATTTTCATTATATTCTCCTTTAATAAACTACACGCAGTAAATCTAATATTTTCCTTCCACAACTTTTCCCAATCCTCTATCATAATATTATGTCCCACATCCTTTGCCCACAAAATCATAGCATTTTTAGTTTGTTCATCTTTTGTATGCCATTCTAGCAGCAATTTATACATTCTCGAAAGTATTTTCGTCTTAGGTTCTAACAATTCTGTTTCCACCTTTGACCTCTCAATTTGAAAGCCAATTACTCTTTCCATTTTAAACGCTTCATTTATCTGATGGTATTGGAGCCAATCATCCAATTTACCTTTCAACTCCTCATATGTTTTTAATTTAAATTGGTCTCCATCTTGAATCAACAAATCTCTATATTTCAACCAACCGGTCTCCATATTTAATCTTTTGCGAACCTTGGCCTCCAAAGGCGAAAGCCAATTTGGCGTTTTTCTTTCTAATAAATCTTTATATCTGGACCAAACCTTGAACAATGAATTTCTAACAATGTGCCTTTTAAAACTTCCATGGGCCTTAACCTTATCGTACCACACATATGCATGCCAACCATGAACATTATCATAACCTTCTAAGTCCAAAATATCAGCGTTTTCCAATGTAAACCACTCTTTCAACCAGCAAAAGGCAGCTGCTTCATAGTAAATTTTAAAATCAGGTAGAGAGAAGCCTCCTCTTTGTTTATCATCAGTCAATATCTTATATTTGATTCTTGGCTTCTTCCCTTGCCATATAAATTTTGATAGCACCTTTTGCCATTCTTTAAAACAACTCAGCTTTTCAATTATTGGTAATGATTGAAATAAAAACAACATCTTTGGCAATACATTCATCTTAATCGTTGCTATACGGCCCAATAAAGACAATTTCAGGTTGGTCCACGTTTCTAAATCCTTCTTAACTTCATTCCATAATTTCACATAATTATCTTTAAACAAATTTAAATTTTTTGCAGTCATATACACTCCAAGGTATTTCACTTTTTTAACAAAAGATAAACCAGTTGTTTCTTGCAATTTCTCTCTCTCTTCCTTATTCAAATTTTTATCTAGTACTTTAGTTTTGGATTTATTCAATTTGAAACCTGCTACCCTTCCAAACTCTTGAATAACTTCCAGAGCCCTCTGTACACTGGACTCTGGATCTTGTAAAGTTAACACCAAATCATCCGCAAAGGCTTTAAGTTTATATTGTCTCTTCCCTACAGTTACACCTTTTATTTCATCATCTTTTCTAATCCTGTCAAGCAGGACTTCCAGGACCGATATAAAAAGCAAAGGAGAGAGAGGGCACCCTTGTCTTGTACCTTTCTCAATTCTAATCTCATCTGACACCATATTATTCACGATTATCTTAGCTTTTTGCTCTGAATAGATTGCTTTTACTCCATTCAGAAAACCATTGCCCATTCCCATTTTTTCTAAATTTCTTTTTAGAAATAGCCAAGAAATATTGTCAAACGCCTTTTCCGCATCTATAAACATAAGAATGGCTTTTTTGTTTATCTTCTGCTCCAGCATTTCCAAAATGTCAACTATATTCCTAATATTATCTTTCAAATGCCTCCCCGGAAGGAAGCCAGCTTGATCTTGATGTATAAAGTCTTTCAAAACCTTTTTCAATCTGGAGGCTAAAATGTTAGCAAATATTTTATAATCCACATTAAGTAGGGATATTGGGCGATAATCCTTAACTTGCGTTCTATCCGTGTCCGGTTTTGGTATCAGAGTGATGTAAGCCTCTTTCCAAGATTCAGGGGCCTCTCCTCCATTCAAAATTTCATTGCATAAATCCTTCAAAGGTTGAACTAACCAATCTTTCATTGTCTTATAATATGCATCTGTCAAACCATCCGGTCCTGGGGTCTTGCCCGACTGCATTTGTTGTATAGCATATTCCACTTCTTGCGTTGATATCTGTTGAGACAGTAGGGATTTGTTCTCTTCTGGGATTTTATGTAGCCCAAATTTGTCCAAGAATTGCTCCACTTCCTCTTTATTTTGATTTTCCTGTTTGTACAATTGTTTAAAATACTTCTGAAAAGCTTTTTGTATCTCTGTCGGGTGCTCCAGATGCTTTCCATCTTGTACTAAACTTACAATAGTGTTCAATTTCTGCCTCTTCTTCAATTGCCATGCCAGTAACTTTCCACATTTATTTGCTGACTCAAAGGATTTCTGTTTCATCCATTTAATTTTAGATTCAATTTCTTGATTCATCAATTTAGAAAATTGAACTTGCAATGCCTTAATTTCTTTCTGCACCTGTTGATTTTTAGGATTTTCCCTCAGTTTCTTTTCTTTTTCTTTCATTTGATTTAGAATCTTTTCTTTATTTGCATTGGCTTCTTTTTTCTTTATAGCATTTTGTTGAATTAGAAATCCTCTCATCACAGCTTTGCTGGCATCCCATACAATTTTTTTCTCCGTTGTAGTCCTTAAATTTATCTCAAAATAATCTTTCAATACTTTTTGGGCTTTCTCCACTACTTTCTCATTTCTTGTTAACGCGTCATTCATTCTCCATCTGAAAGTTCCCTGGAGAGATACCCTTAGATCTAATAGTACAGCATTATGGTCGGAGCAAGTTCTTGGGCAGATCTCAACATTGTTTATTTTTGGTCCTAACTCTCTTGTAATCCATATGTAATCGAGACGACTCCACGATTGTTGAGAATTTGAGAAAAAAGTCTGGTCTTTTTCCAATGGATTTTTCAATCTCCAAGTATCAATCAGATCAAAATTTTCAATCAAATCAAAGAAAGACTTTGGTAGTCTTCCTTCTTTGGTGCTAGACTGTCTTTGTGATCTGTCCATTAATGTAGAGACCACTCCATTCATGTCTCCCATTAAGCATAATTTGTAATCCAAATAGTCCAAGAGTTTGTTATGTAATTTCTTAAAAAACTCCGATTTTCCATCATTTGGTGCATAAACTCCCAGAATCAACAATTTTTCGCCTTGCGATGAGATTTCCACTGCTACGTATCTCCCTTCTTCATCTTTAAATATTAACTTTGGCTTTAATTTTTCTTTCACGTAAATCACCACACCTCTCTTTTTGACATCATCCGAAGAAATAAATTCTTCTCCAAATTTATTATTCTTTAAAAGTCTTTGATGTGCTCTTGTAATATGAGTTTCCTGAAGGCATATTATGTCCAATCTTTGTTTTGCTAAGGTATGGTAAACTTCATTCCTTTTCCGTTTTAAATTCAAGCCATTCGAATTCCACGACAAAATCCTCAGTGACATCTCTAAATTGCTGCCGCAGCTCCTGCTCCCAAGAAGGAATCTGAATCCAGCTCAATCGGGTGTCCTGGTTGGCCCGGGGTGGAGGTTGCTAACCCAACTCTTGACAACTCTCTCTCGTGTTGCTGAAGAAATTCTCTCTTCTGCTGTTCTGACCTGATCTTTATCTTTTTCTGTTGAAATTGGAAATTCAAGCCCTCCGGCAATTCCCACTTATAATTGATCCCTTGTCTCTTCAAGATGGCTACCAAATCCGAATATTGGGATCTCAGGTCCAAAAAGAATTTTGGTAGGTCTTTAAAAATTATTATTGGCGCTCCTTGCACCTTTAAGGTCTTCTCGTAGTGTAGGCCCAGAATTCTATCTCTTTGTTCTCTTGTTTGAAATGACACCAAGCAATCACTAATCAGTTTCTTGTCTCCTTTTGATTTTGCTCCAAACCTAAATGCTTTTATCATTTGTCCTTCTAGCTCTTCCTTTGATAGGTTCCAGGCCTTCACAAATTCTTCAATTATTGCCTCTTTCAGATCACTCTTCTCAATGTTAGGGAACGCTCTTATCCTGAGATTCCCTTCTTTTTGACGTAGTTGTACAAAAGCTAAGTCCACTTGGGTCTTGTAGGCTTGCTTCTCCAAGTCAGGTACCTTTTCCTCCTCGAGATGGTCCAGTCTCTTCTCCACACCAGTCACCTGTGCTCTCACCTGCGCAATATCCTTAGAAATTGCACCCACTTCCTCCCGCAATTTCCGAAGCTCCTCAGTAGTCCGTTGTTGTTCTCTCGAATTTCGATCAAGAGCACTTAAGATTTGCTCCTCCAAAGTAGCAGAGATGGATGATTTTTTCTTTCCTTTGCCAGTCTCTTTGCCAGTCTCTGTTCCAGCCATACTTCCAATCAATCCAATCTCAAAGCACACAGTTCAATAAAAATTTCCACTCAGATGGTAGTCCCAACTTAGGCCTTAAGCCCTCTGTCTCAGCCAGTAGTTCAGATGTCTTTTAATCAAAACAACAAAATAGAATATAAACCATTCAGTCTAGTGAAAGAGCAAGCCGTTCAGCGGAAAGTTCCACTCAATAGATTGCTTCAAGTCAGTCAGTAAGAGCTCTTTCACCGCCAGTAGTCCAGATGTCTTTTTATCAGTGAAATAGTATAAACAAGTGGAAGCTGGCAGTCTTTTCAAGGTCAATGCTGGCACGAAAGTTCCAAACTGCTAACTTATAACACAGTCTCTGTATGCTTGCCTGTATGTTGAAACTGAAACTGGCTCATTGAAATAATTCAAGACAAAGGAACAAGGCAAAGGAACAATATTTCACACAGTCACTTTATAGCTCAAAAGTCGATACGTCGCATAGTCTATAAAAGAGGGGGGGAAAACATCCTTAAATCCTCCAAGGAAAGTTGCAGGCAGATCAAAGCCTGTCAAGGGGTAAACAGAAGTTCATATGGAAATTTCTTTTGTGCCGTCACAATGGCGAACGGCTAGAGAGATCAGAACGAAGTCCCGCTTCCAGTTTGAGCAAGCAATCTCAAATGTAAATATTGCTGTCCACTGCAGGGTATTTTCCAGAGCCCTGCTCTCTTTTAGATAGTTCAAAGTCCAAGAAATAAAGTTACAAAGCTTTATGGTTAAAGTGCTGCGGAGACTGTCTTTGCTTTCAATCTTCCACAGGGGGGAGGGAAGAACCCGACCTCCATAAATTTTAGGTTCCCCTTTGACCAAATCCGTCCAAATTAGAGACTTTAAAAGCTTTTTAGATTCATTACTCACGATGGCCAGATGGTTCCATGTTGATATTGTAGATTTTGAAGGAGATTGGTTGCTGTTCCGCCACCAGTAAACGGAGCTTCTCCTTTAAGGGAAAGCGCTGTACCCGCTGTGCCGTGCCTTCCACCTTCCCGCTCTCGGACTCTTATTAGAGCTCTTCGGGGGAAGGGAGGCAAAAAAAAAGACAACTGCCGGGTTCCCCAAGTCTTCGGAACTCTCTATCCGAAGTTTTGGGGGGCTGCGCGCTCTGCAGACCCCCCAGAACCCCTCAAAGGACTGGGAGGAATCTCTCCCACAGCCGCCGGCGCTCGCAACCAACCAGGAAGTCCGTGTCGACGTAACTTCCGGTGTCACTTTGCCCTTCTATGGCACCAAAAATGGCCGCCGGCAGCTTCAAAAGTAGCTTCTACACATGACCGGAAGTGCGTTGACGCGACTTCCGGTGGTGGCGGCGGCCATTTTTGGTGCCCATAGATGGGCGGGGTGACACTGGAAATGGCGTTGACGCACTTCCGGTCATGCGTAGAAGCTACTTTTGAAGCCGACGACGGCCATTTTTTGTGCCCATAGAAGGGCAAACCAGGGGGGGAAATGGCCGCCGGCAGGAGAAAATAACGGAGAAAAACGGGAGACGAAGTGATATGGGGGACCACCGGGAAAAGGTAAGTAAAAACGGGGGTTTCCCGGGGAAAATGGGGTACTTGGCAGCTATGAGAAAGACCCATCTCCCTGCAGGAAAAGGAAGAACTGGGGGGGGGGGGATCTTTGCAAAGAAAATGTGATAGGTTTCTTACCAGTCTACAGTAGCCATTATTCATTTCCTACCAATATATTTTATATACAAAAGGGGGAAAGGTGGGGTTGGCAAGATGAGCAAGGAGGGGCGGAGTCCCTAGTAATAGCATAAGCAGGGATGGATGGTGCCCATTGGGACTTGCCTAGTTTAAGGCAGGGAGGCCAAAAGCAGATGGAGTGAGAGCCAATGGCAGGCAGAGCTGGCTAAGGCTAATTTTGTCTCCGTCCTCCTCCCTGCTGAGTTTTACAAGAGATGACACTGAGACAACAAAGGAGGAAGCTGGCAGGCAGGGCCACCCCCTGGACTGGTTATAAATGGAAAGGCAGGTAGCTGGCGGCTGGCTGACAATATAGTGAGGTTGGTAGGGCAGTGGATTAGCCTCCATTGGAATTTCCTATTTTCCCAAGGAAGCTAACAGCTGCATCCCTGTACACCAGGGTCAGGAAGCTGTGGCCTTAGGGGTGCCACTGAACTACAGTTCCCATTATCTCTGACATTGGCAATGTTGGCTAAGGCTGATAGGAGCTAGACCAGGCATCCCCAAATTTCGGCCCTCCAGATGTTTTGGACTACAGTTCCCATCTTCCCCAACCACTGGTCCTGTTAGCTAGGGATCATGGGAGTTGTAGGCCAAAACATCTGGAGGGCCGCAGTTGGGGATGCCTGAGCTAGACTTTTAACAACTTCTGGAGGAAGGCCACAGGTTCCCCCAGGGCCGTCTTAAGCATGCCCGGCGCCCCCCGCCCCATTTCCCAGCGCCACCCAGCCTGCCGTAGGGGCGGCCCTGGGCCAGGGGGCGCTGCCCGCCCCTGTTGCGACGCCCCTGCGTGCGGCGGAGGCGGCCCCAGGCCTGTGTGCCTCCAGAGAACGGCCTGAAGCCGCTGAACAGCGGAGGCACGCCTGGTGCCGCCTCAGCCGCGCCTCTCAGCGGGCGCCCCGCGCCACCGGGGGCAGGCCAAGAGCCAGCCCTGGGTTCCCCACTCTTGCTATACATAAAACGTCATGGCTTTCTCAGAAGGTGGCGAAGCTCTGCGCTTTAATATTGTTTCATAGACTGCATTTCTCTTTCATAGGGTTATAGCGTTGCTGTTGCTCTGTCTGTATGTTTGCACAGTGCCCCTGATCTTTGTTTGCCACACCCTTTTTCTGCAAACAGAGAGTAGGAGTGCTGTGCACCAGGAGGTAAACCTTTGAGACTCTTTCCTTGCTCTACAAATCCTATGAGTCAGGGCAAAGTCAGAGCTGCAATTCACCTGACTTCTGGGCTTCCTTTCTATCTTGGGTGACTTGTTTTATCAGCCCAGGTGGAATGTTGAGGTGACAAAGGCTTGCTGCTAATTTTGCCATCCCTAATTAATTTCAACATGCCAATTAAATGTCAGTTTGCAAAACTGCTGAAGACCAAAGATCACCTTTGCAACCTGATTCTTCCCTTAAAATGAGCTCCAATGCCAGTAACTTGGCTGTGGTCTTTAGAGAGTGGGTGGCGATATGGATGGCGATGAAAACTGGACTGTACATCTTCTTCTTTTTTCCTGAAGAAAACCGCTTTTTCATTCTTTCAGTGCTGTTAGAACAGAGAAATAGCAAGTGAGCTGCCCTGTCCTGCTTCATATCCCAACAGGAAAAACACACATCAAGCGCTGTTTTCAGAAACTTGCCTTTGACATCAACCCCAACAATAAAGAGAAAGAAAAAATGAGTGGGTCCTAGGTTTAGCTTCCTGCACTGGCAGCAAGAACTAATGTATTTTGACTCAACAAACCAAGTCAACTGATGGAAAGGAAATCTGGGACTGTTACTGCCCATATTTGAGTAGTTCTCAGAACCACAGTTCAGCACATGTGATTAAATACAGATCAGATTCTTAGTGGTTTTTCTCTTTCTCTGCCTCTGCTTGAAATTTCAACTCCCCCCCCCCTCCTTTCCTTCAGTTTCAGTCTTTTTCTCTTCCTCCCTCTCTCTCTCATTGATTTTTCAACCTTTTTCATTTCACTTTTTGTGTTTGCATTTTAAAAACCATATTGGAGACACTTGTTGCCAGCTTCTCTCAGATCTGCCTTGAGCTGGTGCCAGTTGTTTGCCGCTTGCCAGTGGATAGAGTGACTGAGTCACCTCCTCACTTCAAGCTTGTTGTGAGCTCTGGCTTACTTGCGGGGTGGACAAGGGGTGGTCATCATGAACAAATCAAGAGACCACAACAAAAGAGCAAACACTAATGTGAGGGACTTAACCTCAAAGCAAACACTGGAGCCCAATGAGGTGACAGCTGGCAGAGTGCATATCAAAGGGCTTCAAAGGCATTACTCAAACCCAGCTTACCACATCAGAGGCTGGGGACTGGGGCAGTGGTGGAAAAAAGGTAACAATGACAAAAACAAGTTACCCCACACAGCCCTTCAGAATGTCTCCCCACCCTCTGCCAGCTGAACTCTGTCAGAGGCTGGCAGATGATAGATGACTCAGTCTGTTCTCAGTCCAAACCACCTTTGCATGTGTTCCACTATAAGTCTGCTGTATCTCCCTCCCGCTTTAATCTGCACTTTAAAAAAAAATAAGATCCATATTTATTCGTTGATTCCAACAATTCATATACAGTGGAACCTCGGTTTTCAAACATAATCCATTCTGGAAGTCCGTTCGACTTCTGAAATGTTCAGAAACCGACGATCAAAGGTCTGGCTGCAAAGTCAATGAAAACAATTGAAAAATGCACCTTGGAAGCCATTCAACTTCTGAGGGGGGTTAAAAAATGGAAGCATTCACTTCTGGGTTTTCGGTGTTTGGCTTCCGAAACATTTGGCAGCCAAGACATTCAAAAACCAAGGTTTGACTGTAACACTTTTCCAGTGCTATATTTCAAAGTGGTGTATCAATGAGGTTACAAGAAACATACAGTGGATTTACCTGAGATTTCTGCTAAAATAGAAAAGGGCTTCATTAGGTCCCTGAAGGGCGAGAGCCTGCCTGATTTAAACTTGCATTTAAACATGAACTTTTGAACATGCATTTTCTCTCGAAGTACACAGTTTTTGATATATGTATATATTTGAGGTGAGAAGTGTGCATTCATAGGAATTGCAATGTTCTGATTGGCATATTAGTCCAGGAGGTGCAGGTCAGGTCAGTCGGAGTGAGGATTTGGAAACATAATTTCTCTCAAGGATTCCTACAGGTATTGTGCTAACAACTTACACGAACAGGGGAAAGAAGCTCAAGCCCATGGAAGAAACAGGGCAGCATGGCTTGTCAGAAATCATGTCACCTCCAAACACTAGTGTCTGCTGTGGTGAGGCACAGCTGCCCTCCTGACATGGGCAATGCTGCAGCTTACCCCAATGGTGCTGTGGTGGGTTAGGGCAGCAGGGAGGTCAGAGAAATGCAAACACATCGGCAGGAATGAACAGATTAGCTCCTTCAGTGCATTTACACTGCACTGACCTCCCTGATGCTTCATTGCTCTCCCTCTCCTAGTAAGTGACCCACCTGCTGGGTACCTAGAGAAGCAGCTCTGACCAACCTGGAAGGCTATGCTTCAAGTGTACAGTGGCTTTGCAAGCTCCTGTGATGCAGGAGTAGGTGCTATCCCACTGGCCCCATTTTACACCTCAAAGCAGGGTTTCCTCCTCATAATGCCACTTGCTTGCCTACAGAGGAACAGGTGTGTAACTAGAAACCAGCCTGCTGTACAAAGGTAAAATTTGCATTTGGTGCTCCACCCACTTTTCCTCTGGCTCCACCTTCCACTGGCAGGTGGAGGCAAGTGGCCCTTGGAAGGCTGTCTAGAAAAGAATGTGGCCCTCAGCTTGAAAAGTTTTCTTCATTCCTGGCTTAGAAGCGAACTAAGTTTCTGCTGAAATGTGGTAGCCTTTTTCTTTTCTTTGCTGACTTCCCTTCCTCCTGCAGTCCCTTTGCCCCTCAAAAATATGCTTTGAGGAGTTGGGGGACAGCAGTGAAAAACATCACCCCATCCTATACTCTAGAGGGAGCCACCTTAGGATCCCAGTTCCCTCTGCTACTGGAAGGACCCCTTCCATTCATGGAATGCTAGTTAGAAGCCAAGCCAATGTTTTTGTTAATTTGTTTGTTTCAGAATAGCATTCTGCACAGAACCTGAGTTTCTGTCTCATTTTCCCTGCCAAGGAATAACAGTCTGCCCATTTTGAATGGTATGTGTACTATTTCTTACCAAGTGAAAAAGGCAAGAGGAGTCATGCCTCCAGATAGGGTATTTTCTCTGGGTTTTTTTTTGGGGGGGGGTGTTGCCTCTTATACAGAGAAGGGGAAATCAGCTCCCATTTGCATTGTCCCCATTTTGAGTAATTAATGTATGTGGGTTCCTTCACCCCCCCAACTCCTCTAAGGTAAAAAATGACCTTGTCAAAACTTAGATTACAAAATCTTAGTTACTAAGCAATGGAGAGGGCCCCACTGGGATGGCATCCCAGCTCCTGAAATGGTATGTATAGTAAAAACTAATAAAAATGGTGTCAGAGGCTTGCAGGCTTCCAAGTCCCCTGCTGTGTGACCCTCTGATCCCAATTTATTAGCTGAACCCAGGGAAGCAGACAAACCACTCTGGCTCCAGACTGTAGACTCCAAGTGAGAAATAATGTAAGGTCCAAAGCAATGGCTCCAGAAGACAGGGGGAAGCAGGGGGGGGCGGAGAGCGGGAGGGAGGGAGGGGGGTTGCCAGAATGCTGAAATATGGGAGAAACAGTGACAAGATGCTTTTGAGCAGGGAAATGAAGCTTTGGGATCTCTCAGGGATGCAGTCAACATTCTTACCGTCATGCAAGAAAGCAGCAAGCCAAAGGTGTTTCCCTCCATGTTTCCTTTGGAGAGCACTCAATCTACATTCTCAAGGGATGCCTGCCTCTGAAGCTCCTGCTGCAGAATCCCATGATCCAATGCAGGCCTTTGATATGAATTATCTCATTCATATATATATAGTATATGAATGAACTTGGACCATACCATCATTGGACTCCATGCTTAATTTTGATAGGGTACAGGTCACACAAACCAAGCCTAGTTGTGCTTGATGTACATTTATAGACTTCTGTACAAATGAGTTCTTGAACATGTGAGGTCTCAGGATGGCTAAAGCCTCTTAAATGTGTTTTTTTTAAATTGGAAACAATCACCACCCTTGCTGTAGGAAAAGGTAACATCAGTTATCTCATTTTGTGGGGTTGACCTATTTTGTATGAGAAAATGGTGGGTGTGATATTTATAAGAGTACAAAACACATACAGTACAACTGAACATGCAGCTCATGGTGTTGTCATTATGTAGATATGGGAAACTGAAAAACAATGTCAGTATCTCTTGAGATAGCTGTTGTAGTAATAGTGATCTGCCTAAAATTATCTGCCTGGACCGAGAAACATTTTCAATTCAAGGGCCTTCATTTAAACCTTTAAAAGTGCAGAAAGTGTGTTGTTTAAAGTGTGATTTTGAACCACCTTGGTTTTTGAAGTCCTGAGAAGAGTTGAGCACATTGCACAAGGGGATTTATTTTTCCAATCTGCAGATGTGGATTATGATCCTGGTGAAAGATTCACTTGGGCCTGCACTGGTTTGTTTGAGGCTCACTGATTCTTTATCTTGATATTGCACCATTCACTTGCTTTTGCATCATACATAGTTGTTTTACCTTCTTCAATATCATTTAGTTCTGTCTCAATAGAGGGCTATTCTGTTTTTTTATCTAAGCCAATTTGTATGTTTTGATTGTGTCTCCTCCCACAGTATGATCTACACTACTTACACAATCATAAGAAACATTATAGGGGCATGGGAAACACATGACAGGCTAGGCTATCTAGACCAGTATTGTCTACCCTGGCAGGCAGCTACTCCCTGGAATTTTAAGCAGACTGGGAAACTCACAAGGAGGGCATGAAGGTGGAATAAAACCTTCCCCTGTGGCTCTACAGATTTGTCCTGCTTCTGAATATACCACTGAAAAGGAAGGTGTTGTTCAGATGTGGAGAATTCTTGGTTCTCCAGATGTTGCTGAACTACATCCCCCACCATACCTGGCCATTGGACATGCTTGCTAGGGCTATTGAAAAGTGTTGTTCAGCAACATCTGGAGAGTCAAAGGTTCCCCACGCCTGACATAGTTCACTGTCTGCTGTCTCTGTGTCAACAGTTATACGAAGATGCTAACCAGTAATTTATGGGGGTGTCAACTGATTACAGATTCGCAATTGATCAGTTGTCTCTGTTTTGATTGATTACTTGCTCAATTATAAATAAATTTGCACACCATCAAAACCTCCACTTGGGGCCTTTTGAAAATATTGAAGAAAACGTAAGGGTAAAGGCCAACTGATATTCTTAGGTAAAGGTAAAGGGGCCCCTGACCATCAGGTCCAGTCGTGTCCGACTCTGGGGTTGAGGCGCTCATCTCGCTCTATAGGCCAAGGGAGCCAGCATTAGTCCGCAGACAGCTTCCGGGTCATGTGGCCAGCATGACAAAGCTGCTTCTGGCGAACCAGAGCAGCACACAGAAACGCCGTTTAATGCAACATATGGGATACTTTCTTCCTCCCCCCACAAAAAAACCACAAAACAGTGCTTCAGCAAATAGTAGCTGTTAAACATCTCTGCAGCAGCAGCAAAACACCCCCAACCTCACCCCACAAGCAAGCAATCAAGCAAACACATAGTATTTTTTTTACACACACCCCTCACAAATGTCACCAACCATCCTAGGAGGGGCTCTAGAACAAATAACTACCCCTTCTCTCAGAGTGAAATAGGGGTGACCCTTGCTTTGCAGTGACCCCTCATTGGCCTAGCCCTAGCTCAACACCCCACCCCCAGAAATCAGAGTGCTCTAGGCAATACGCCGCAGGTGTAAATATGGGGCTCTTGGTTGAGCATCTGCAGGTTACAGCAGTGGCAGCAAAGGAAGTAGAAGGCCAGGTGGTTAAACGCCCTCACCTGCCCTTCCATCATTGTCCTGGTAGCCAGTGATTAGAAGCCTTTGTAAGGGTGAGCTTGACATAAACCACTGAGCCTTTTGGGCTTGCCAATTGGAAGGCTGGCAGTTCAAATCCATGCAACTGTGGTGAGCTCCCATTGCTCTGTCCCAGCTTCTGCCAACCTAGTAGTTCAAAACACACCTGCGCAAGTAGATAAATAGATACTGCTGCGGCAGGAAGATAAACGGTGTTTCCGTGTGCTCTGGCACTTGTCATGAAGGGAAAGGTGTGTGTAATAAATACAATTATTGCACAACTTGATCAGTCCTAGTCCTTTTCTGGTTCTCTCCTGGTTCTGGTGCTAGTCTTGATTTACTCTGGTTACCTCTGCCTGTCTGCACTGAATGTTGTGAAGCTAACTTATCAGAAAGGTATGCTTGTGAATTTCTGGCTGAAAGGAGAATATTAATTTGTTCCAAGGGTTGAAGCTTTCTCACTTGTGTCCTAGAATAGAAACATTGTGATACACTGAAGGACCATTCAGCATCAGCTTCCATGACTCATTCAGCATCATAACCCAATTGTGTAATGACCAATCAAAATTATTTTTAATCCCACTTTTCAACCAAACAAAAGGCTTCCAGAGCAGTTTACAAATCACTAAAAAAAATGGGGGGGGTATAAAAACAACAACCATGCAAATAGTTTTTTGATATTATAGGCCACACAAATTGTGTAGTGGCTGAAGAAACAAAACCTTAGTATACTTGGATGAGCACATTAAGGACCACCTGATAAGGATGGTTTTAGGCATAGATGATTTTGAATGTGATTTGCCCCATGAAAGCCCACAGTGGAGGATGGGGACTAAATTTAATCCAATCTTGATGGAAATGATCCATGGGAATGCACATCTAAGTCAGGTTACATAAAACATTGTTATAAACTATTTGCAAACTGAATAGTGTCTTTATGATATGTTAATATGGATTATCTAATCTCATTTGTACTGATTTCAGATTACATATAATATAGATGGGGCTGTCTATAAAGGGCAAGATAATGAAGTCAAACTGAATATTCATGGCAAGGTTCAATTCTGTCAAACATAGCAGATTGCCTAATCCATATTCCTGTCATATATTTGTGCCAATTTCTATCACTCCAGCTGATCTACTCTATCTAGAATTAGCTGTTCAGTCTAGATATGGGAGGCTGGCAAAAGTATACGGAATGTTTTAACACTTAAAAAAGAAATTCTCACTGTACTGATTTTACATGCAGCCAAGTGTTTGTGTCAAAGCAAAACTTCCCTTTTAATTTATGCCGAAACACTTGACATCCTCTGGATTCCCTTAAATTCATCTTGTGGATAAAAGAAAAAGAACTTGATCCGACTAGCAAGCAAGAAATAAAAGGCAATTTATAAAAGGATGATAAGAATCTATTGGGCTCAATCCAAAGGTGTCCTCCCACAAATGAAAGAAGTTTGGATTCAAGGGAGACTTTCACAAATGAAAGTGGAGCTGGAAATAATTTTCTGAGATTCCCTTTTCCTCTGACAGCCCTCTGTGCCATCTTGCATGGTGGTCCGGAGCAGATCTGGGGAACGTGCAGGGAGAAATTGGGGGAAGGAAGGGTTGAGACCCAGCTGTTCTGCTCCATGAGGAGATCTCACTTAATCGAAATCTGAATCCAACACAATATGGCTAAAGTGAATATTTCCAGCAATATTCACTTAAGTAAAAAATAAAATGGACCAATAGCTTGTATTTGAATCTGCTCTTATTTTGGAAGATTTGCAGGACTTGATACCACTGGTATTTTGTACTGATGCAGCTAAGTGAACTGGCTGGAAAGTACAACTAAAGTAATCAGTTCAACAAAATATAAGAAAAAATATATAAATTCTGATTGACTGTTACAGTGCTCTGTCTGGCCTAAGGAATTCCCTTCATGCTGAAATTTGGGAGGTCACATATTGTTGACATTCTGCCAGCTCTTGATGCGCCTGTTTACATAAGCATTTTCATGATCCTTTGCTCTGGATATTGTTTTTGCCGTTGAATTGTATTTATTATAAAGTTTTATAATCTGTAAACTGCTTAGAAGCTGGTCCAGGCATTAAGTGGTATATAAATGATGTTGATGATGATGATGATAAGAGATGGTCAAATGAGTCTACATCCAGTCTTTATCACTTTGGCACCCACATCACTTGGCTTTCATAATACAGTGGTACCTCTAGTTATGAACTTAATTCATTCCGGAGGTCCATTCTTAACCTGAAACTGTTCTTAACTAGAGGCGTGCTTTCACTAATGGGGCCTCTCACTGCCGCTGTGCCGCCGGCACATGATTTCCGTTTTCATCCTGGGGCAAAGTTCTCAATTCGAGGTAACTCTTCCAGGTTAGCGGAGTTTGTAACCTGAAGCGTTTGTAACTCGAGGTACCACTCTCCCATTTCCACAATAAGCTGTGGTGTGTGTTTTTATAAACTCCACACAAAATTTCCCATTTAAAATATTTTCTCTCTCAAAATATGCATTCTTAAATGTATTTTGTCTCCAAATGAACCATTTATAATGAATTTTAACTGAGAATTGCATCAAATTTATAATGAATTTTAACTGAGAATTGCATCAGAACATTTGGGAAATACAAAATTGGGTAGTTCTAATCTGTGTACTAACAGCTGTCTTTCCCAACCTTACCTTAAGATACCAGGAACAAAACTGGGGACTGTTCACATGCAGAGCATGTGTTCTTCCACTGAGCTATGCCATTAGCTGAGCATCCTTAGTTGCCATCAGATCATATGCTGGTGCCCCCACAACTCTGCAAGAGAGGCAAAATGAATACAGATCATTGCTAATTTTTAATCCAACTATTAACAGACCAGTTCTGAAGGTTTCACCAAGGTTGACATACCATGTAGTGGGTTGTAAATGTGAGCAGCTTAAGCATTTTTCTGTGGAAAATATGTAATGTGTAGTTTGGCCTTCCCATCACCTGCCATCTCATCCTTTCAATTGGAGATTCTAGGGATGGAACCTGTGAAGGATGTTCTCTGTCACTGAACTCTGGTCTGTCTTCATAGCATAGTCTTTCCTATCTAATCTTGCTGCCATCCATCTGCCTCGAGAGACAGGAGTTGCCAGAAGAAGGTATACAAGGTGCCAGGGGCATCTTACCCACAGAGGCTAGTGGCATGTGGCGCCAGGGCGCCAAGTTCTGGAGGGCACCAGGGAAGAGGCAGAGGCTGGATGTGGCGCCTCCCGGCATCAGCTCGCCACCCTCACCTGCCTCTGCCATGTTGCGCTGAAGCAGCGCCGTGCTCAGAGCCTCCGTCTGCCGTGACCACCACAGCACGAAGCGGCCAGCTGAGCCGGGAGGCAACTCATCCAGCCTCCACCTCTTCCCTGCTGGAGGAGCCACCCTTCAGCCACTGCCCACCTCCTCCAGCCCCGCCGGCAGCACCATCCTACCTAAAGAAAGGTCGGCAACTCTGGGAAATTGGGGGGGGGGCTGGAGGGAGCTTTGCACCATGGCACCGGATATGCTTAAGACGGCCCTGCAAGGTGCCATCCAGCTGTCCTAGGGACTGCACTCTGGATTTGTGTAGGATTTACCTCTTAGCCCTTTCTTCTCCCAAATGTGTCCTGCAAGGCAGCAGAGGTTCAGGATCTGAGTTTTCCTTCTCTTAGCTGGGCTAATCCCAGGTTGACGAGCCTCGTCTGCCCCTCACTTCCCTCTACAGCACATGCAGAAACCTGTTAGTTCCTCCTAAAACACGCACTCAGTTTCCTCACTATGGCACTTCTGCTGTTGATTCAAGGGAGACATTTCCTATTATCCGTGCTCAGTGCTGAGTTGTGGTCAGCAGCAGTGACTGCAACATCCTTTGCACATTTCCCATACAAGCCTCAAGCTCATTTGGATATCATTTTTCTCATGATAAGCTGCATTTATTTCATTTTATTATTATTTTTACAGCAGGCTAGATGATTTTTATCTTGACTTCAGGGGCTTTGATTCTGAAGTGGGAGGACTGAATGGAAATGTTCCTAGCCTTAAGTCATGGGAGAGTGAGAACAAGAGGGTTCCCCCCCCCCTTTTTAGAATGGCCTCTGTGCCTACATGCACAGGAACTCAGGCCCAAATAAAACCTGGCTGTTTTACCAAGCTGCCATGTGTGAATTGCTTTATAGCGTTATTGATGGTTGGATGAAGAACTATTGCTCAACTGTTTATACTAGAGCAGCTACAGAGATCGTTGGAAGTGAATGAGCAGGGGTGGTAATAATTTCAAATGAATCAGATGGCTTTAGGCCCAGTCTAAATAGGTCAAAATGAAGAGGAGGGAGGTGTATTTTGGAATCTAACAAAGTAAGGGCTAATTCACATAGCTTTCCCCCCAATGTGAACACATTAGTAGTTGTGTGGTTTTTTTTTTTTTAAAAAAAAATGAATTATACACCAGCTGACTTTTTCTCTTAACATTTATAGTCTTCATACTCAGCATTACCATGTTGCCTTCTTGCAGCTGTGCCTGCCTTGCTATGACAATGATAATTCCAATTGAACTATCATGCATGGCCATCACTGTTGTGGATGTCTGCATATTGTGGATGGCATTTCCCAGTCCAGACGTTTGGCCCAAACTAGGGCAATTAAGCTTGCAACTGTTAGGTCACTTTTTCTTGAAAGTAAGGACAGAGGATAGATTTGGTTCAGTTCACAGTTAAAGGCAAATCTGCCTACTTTACACTACCTGAGACTTTACACTACTGAGAAAACACTGGTCCTTTGAAATTCACACTTCTCTGAATTTTGCAATGCAGTTTTCCAACCCAGTAATGTGTACAAAAATGTGTATAACAGGTAAAGTGCACATTTTAAAATAATAATAATAATCCAAATTTGCCTATTTATGAAAGTAACAAACAAAAATATTGGAGAAAATTGCTTACACAAATGTTTAAATTAGGAAAAATTGCATACCAAAATGAGTTTATTAAGAGAAATCCACATTAACATGCTGATTACTTTACAATGAGGACTTAAAACAAAGAATTCACAAATTGATATGGGAATATGGAGAACTGAATTTAAGAATGGGAAAATGAGAAAGAGAGAAACAAAAATTGATAGATTCACCCATCCCTACTTAAAAGTAGGCCAGACTAAACACAGTGGGGTTTATTTCTGACTAAACAAATATAGGATGACACATATATAGGATGAGATATCATGCTTAAAGTTGTGCAATATGCAGGAGGGAAATGTGAGGTTGAGCAATAATTGTTATCAGTCACTATGTTTTATTTTTCAGTGGTTGAATCACTGCCTCTTTTGTGGGTGGTCAGCAATACATCCTCCTTTACTGTGCCTTCAAGATCTTTTTGTCTTTGACCTCAGTCTCTCCTGATAGCCTTTAGCCAGCTAAGAAGATTATCAGGCCTGACAGGTCTGTGGTTGTATGCCTTCCCCTGTGCAATCTGTTAAAATCTGAGGAGGAAAAGAGTTAGAAACTGATTGTCACCATATCAAACAGAAAGCAACACATTGTATGGAATGAGGTGAAATCCCCTTGGTAGTCTGTGCCATTGACTCTGTTGAAGGGTTGGGGGGGGAGTGTTCATTTTGCATTGTAACAAGAACATACCACATTTGCCTCTTTTGTACCAATGCAGGAACTGAAATGCAGCTCCTCTTTGAAATTTACACTTCTAAAAATGTGATGAAATTGAAGCCATCTGATGCTGTTCTATACAGTGGTGCCTCTCAAGATGAATTTAATTCGTTCCATGAATCAATTCATTTTGTGAAAAATTCATCTTGTGAATCGCGGTTTCCCATAGGAATGCATTGAAATTTCTTTCTTTTTGCCCATAGGAACGCATTAATTAAATTCCAATGCATTCCTATGGGAAACCGCGATTCACAAGACAATTTTTTCACAAAACAAATTTGTCTTGCAAGTCACCATCAGATCGCAAGATGCATTCGTCTTGTGAAAAATTCATCTTGCAGGGCATTCGTCTTGCGAGGTACCACTGTACAGAATAATAAAAACTGGCTGTTAACATTGTGGGTTTTTTTAAAGTGCCCTTCTATGAATTTTGTAATGCAGTTCTCCAACCAAAGTAGGTATACCACATTGTGCATATTAGTGAAAATAACATTAAAAATGCATTCAAAGCATTTGTAGAAATACAGACACTAGGAAAAATTGCATTAAAATGCATATATTAGGATAAATGTTCACAAAAATGCATACGAGTTTTCCTAGCAAAAGTCTAGCATTCATTTCTGTGTTAGTTGGTTCCAGGAGAAATCCCTTTGCAACCTTGTTAATCCAGAAAATTCTGGGAGTTTAGTGCTGTAATTTCCCCAGGACTTTCAATGATCCAAACTTGGGGTGGTATTCTGGCATACAGATCTTTCCTGCCGTTTTCATGGATGAATCCTTGGGGAACAGAAGCACACCTGCTCATCAAGAGTGGTGGTGGTGACATGTCCTACAGTGGCTGTTGTTGCATCACACCATGCCCACTGGCATGAATGAAATGTAGCAGGACATGGTGTAAATGGATGGTAAAAAACACAGTTCCATAATGCAACAAGGAATGCAGTGCAAAAGGAATGTTACCAACCGGGAAAAGAAGCATTAGAATTTTAACCAGGAAAACGAATGAAATAATCTGCACATCCTGAATGTTTCCTGAAAATGCAAGTGGTGTGAGTGCAAATGCACAGCACGTCTGGGACAAGTTGCTGAGTTCTACTCCGATCTCAAATTAGACTGCAGTTTTGCAGAACACTGTGGAGGGTGTGCCACTAAATTACAAATCTGTGTCTCTTGCAATCCAAGTCCTTAAACCAACCTTCTAGCTCAACAATCAACAAGATGTCACAGTTGGGGAAGGCTGTCTAAAACGATTTCACATCAGACAATTTATTTTTTTATAGGGGAAGTTCTTACTCAACTTGTGGTGCCACCAGAAAGAGAGAAATAATAATTATTGAAGGGTGGGAGGGAAGTTCAGAGCAAATGGTAGTTACAAAATGACCTTAAGGGCAAAATCTAATGATCAGATGATCAAAAGTTTAGATCTGTAAATAATGGTGCCATGTTCACTCCCTCTAGGCTCCATTATTGTCTTGTCAAAAAGCCTTTTTCTTGGCAGCCTTATGAGAATGAGGGAGAGAGGCAGGCAGACAGACAAACACTGGCGGCTGATTTGAATGTGAACGTTTTAAGTTCTCCTCTCCCACACTTAAGTGTGGGGGTGTGGGAGCCAAATAAGGAGAAGCTCCTTGTAAACTCAACACACCTTTACAGTAAGGATAATCCATTGTTATTTAAAGAAGCAGGAGCTTCTCACAGTCTGCTTGTGGATGCGCTTGGAAGGACATGGAGCTGGTACTATTTTTATTAGTCGCACTTAACGGATACGAAACCTCTATATTATTTTCTCAGCAGATTCAAGCAGGGTATGGTGCTAGCTGCATGTCCATCATAATTGGTCAGTTGCTTTATTAAAGGTGATTTAAGAAGAGGTGTGGGGAGAGGGCAATGGAAAACATAAAACATCCTGATTCTGTTAATGCGTTCGTGGAAGTAAGTTCAACTACTTTCAATCTTTCTTTCTTTCTTTCTTTCTTTCTTTCTTTCTTTCTTTCTTTCTTTCTTTCTTTCTTTCTTTCTTTTAAATGTGAACCTGCACCAGGACTTGAAGCCTGTATCCAATGCATCCATTCTGCTCCCTCATTCCACTTTCTCTATGAAACTTCTCTTCCCTGCAAATTCCACACAAATCCTCAAAATCTTCTACAGAGAATTTGGGGAACCTCCAGGCCATTTTTTTGGGGGAGGGGATGGAAAGAGAAGAGGAAGGTGAGGTCCATGTGTTGGGGAAGAACTCTGCTCATACAGTGTATACTTCAGCCCTTTCGTTTTCCCCATAGAACTGAATTGTAAGCACCCACTTATTCTTGCTGGTGTTGTTATGCACCTTATCAAATTGGAGAAAGGTTAGGGCTGCTCATTGGAACACCATTGGGATGGGGGCTTACATGTTCTTTGGGTAAACCCAGCCATGGAGAAACATCTGTAGTAGGCTTGCCATACGTCTGGGAAATTACGGACATGTCCAGAAATTGAATGCCTAAAATGGAAATTTTAAGAGATGTTAGGAATTTCCCACAAGGCAGCACACCCTACCCCCACATATGAGTGTGTCCAGCTATGCCTGTTCTCCACACACACCCTGCTTCATTTCTTTTGGCTCAGAAGCAGCCTCAACTAAACTCTGAAGGTGGCAGCAGCAGTGGCTGTGATCTCGCCCAGTCGTTCCTTCACGCTCTCTCCCGGGGTTCCTCTTCCCCTCCACCACCAGCCCGCCCTCACTCCCCACACCCAGAAATGGAGCAGTAGTGGAGCAGGCTAGGGCCAGAAAAAAAGGAGGGAGGGAAGAAGCTGAGCCCCCAATGGAATGCAAAGCCCATGGGAGCTTCCAACTCCCATGGCCAGGAATGTAGGGAGTTGTAGTTCAGCAAAGTCTAGGGGACTAAAGGTTCCCCACACTTGGCTTAGAGGTTTTGTTTCGTTTGGTTTTTATAAAATTACACAATACAGAAATTCTGTTAAACAAAATAACACATAAAAACATAAATATTCACCAACAATTTCCTTCTGTAATGCAACCTGTAAAATTTACAAGTTGAGATTGTTTGTATTGGCACCCACACAGGATCTTTCCCTCTTCCTCTCACACACTCTGCTATTTCATAAAGATTTTTCCACCAGAGAAAAGCAGAAGGTCCATTAAATTCATCAGCTACAGCCCATTGCCTCATCACAAAAGAAGATTCAAATGTATTCTGCAGGATTTCTTTTCCAAAGCAATAGAAAAATGTGATGGCATCATATGGTGAGAGGCACATTGGTAGACTTCTAAAGCTGGATTAGTGTGACATGGTGACTGGTGTGGTGAAGCCAACCAATTATCATTATTATTCTTTTTATTTTTAAATGAGCTGATTGCTGGTTTAAGTCGTGCTACAGGCATGTGGTGAGATCAGGATACACCACATCCTGGAAATCTGTGCTGAGCCAGGACATGATTGGTCCTCCTGATCTTACCATGCCAGGATTGGCTGGGATTCAAACTAGGAGCCTTCTGGACTGGGCACTGGTGTCCTTCATGGTGAATCACCGTAAGCTGTGTCGTGGAGAAGGAACGGTCAATGCAGCATAAACTCTTCTTACGTTCTCCCAGATTCCACTATCAATGCATGTACATAAGAACATAAGAAGAGGCCTGATGGACAGGCCAGAGGCCCGTCTAATCAACAATACTGTTGCTATGGTGCCCAAACAAATGCCTATGGACAGTGGCATTGTAATAGGGGGCGGGGGGCATACCGCCCTGGGCAGCAGGCTGGGCAGGGGGCAGCAGGCTGGACGGGGCTGACCACCTCCAATGGCCGCCACTGCTGCTGCCGCGCGATGCGACCGCCGCCATGGAGGAGAAGCCCCGATGCAACCGAGACTGCCTCACTCCGTGGCATGCTCGCAGGGTTTTCCACGCCACACGTGTTGCATGTTGTGACGCGTGCATCGTGCGTCATGACGCATGCACGCGATGGACACCGCGCCCCCGCACCTTCAGATTTGCCACCCCAGGCAGCCAGGCAGCTAGCTACACACCTGCCTATGGGAAACCTTCAAGCTCTCTGCACTTGTGATTCCCAGTAAGTGGTATTCAGAGACATACTGCCTCTGGCAGGAGAGGTAGAACATTATCTCTTTAGAAAAATTGGAAGAATGCTAACAAATTAACCGTGAAGTTGTTTTCATTTTGAGTTAAACAGATAGCCAGACAACAGATGGTATGGTGTGGTTGTTGTTGTTGTTTAGTCGTTTAGTCGTGTCCGACTCTTCGTGACCCCATGGACCATAGCACGCCAGGCACTCCTGTCTTGCACTGCCTCCCGCAGTTTGGTCAAACTCATGTTCGTAGCTTCGAGAACACTGTCCAACCATCTTGTCCTCTGACGTCCCCTTCTCCTTGTGCCCTCCATCTTTCCCAACATCAGGGTCTTTTCCAAGGATTCTTCTCTTCTCATGAGGTGGCCAAAGTATTGGAGCCTCAGCTTCACGATCTGTCCTTCCAGGGAGCACTCAGGGCTGATTTCCTTCAGAATGGATAGGTTTGATCTTCTAGCAGTCCATGGGACTCTCAAGAGTCTCCTCCAGCACCATAATTCAAAAGCATCAATTCTTCGGCGATCAGCCTTCTTTATGGTCCAGCTCTCACTTCCATACATCACTACTGGGAAAACCATAGCTTTAACTATACGGACCTTTGTCGGCAAGGTGATGTCTCTGCTTTTTAAGATGCTGTCTAGGTTTGTCATTGCTTTTCTCCCAAGAAGCAGGCGTCTTTTAATTTCGTGACTGCTGTCACCATCTGCAGTAATCAAGGAGCCCAAGAAAGTAAAATCTCTCACTGCCTCCATTTCTTCCCCTTCTATTTGCCAGGAGGTGATGGGACCAGTGGCCATGATCTTGGTTTTTTTGATGTTGAGCTTCAGACCATATTTTGCGCTCTCCTCTTTCACCCTCATTAAAAGGTTCTTTAATTCCTCCTCGCTTTCTGCCATCAAGGTTGTGTCATCTGCATATCTGAGGTTGTTGATATTTCTTCCGGCAATCTTAATTCCGGCTTGGGATTCATCTAGTCCAGCCTTTCGCATGATGAATTCTGCATATAAGTTAAATAAGCAGGGAGACAATATACAACCTTGTCGTACTCCTTTCCCAATTTTGAACCACTCAGTTGTTCCATATCCAGTTCTAACTGTAGCTTCTTGTCCCACATAGAGATTTCTCAGGAGACAGATGAGGTGATCAGGCACTCCCATTTCTTTAAGAACTTGCCATAGTTTGCTGTGGTCGACACAGTCAAAGGCTTTTGCATAGTCAATGAAGCAGAAGTAGATGTTTTTCTGGAACTCTCTAGCTTTCTCCATAATCCAGCGCATGTTTGCTATTTGGTCTCTGGTTCCTCTGCCCTTTCGAAATCCAGCTTGCACTTCTGGGAGTTCTCGGTCCACATACTGCCTAAGCCTGCCTTGTAGAATTTTAAGCATAACCTTGCTAGCGTGTGAAATGAGCGCAATAGTGCGGTAGTTGGAGCATTCTTTGGCACTGCCCTTCTTTGGAATTGGGATGTAGACTGATCTTCTCCAATCCTCTGGCCATTGCTGAGTTTTCCAAACTTGCTGGCATATTGGGTGTAGCACCTTAACAGCATCATCTTTTAAAATTTTAAATAGTTCAGCTGGAATATCATCACTTCCACTGGCCTTGTTATTAGCAGTGCTTTCTAAGGCCCATTTGACTTCACTCTCCAAGATGTCTGGCTCAAGGTCAGCAACCACACTACCTGGGGTGTACGAAACCTCCATGTCTTTCTGGTATAATTCCTCTGTGTATTCTTGCCACCTCTTCTTGATGTCTTCTGCTTCTGTTAGGTCCTTACCACTTTTGTCCTTGATTATGGTAATCTTTGTACGAAATGTTCCTTTCATATCTCCAATTTTCTTGAACAGATCTCTGGTTTTCCCCATTCTATTGTTTTCCTCTATTTCTTTGCATTGCTCATTTAAGAAGACCCTCTTGTCTCTCCTTGCTGTTTTTTGGAAATCTGCATTCAGTTTCCTGTATCTTTCCCTATCTCCCTTGCATTTTGCTTGCCTCCTCTCCTCCGCTATTTGTAAGGCCTCGTTGGACAGCCATTTTGCTTTCTTGCATTTCCTTTTCCTTGGGATGGTTTTCGTTGCTGCCTCCTGTATAATGTTACGAGCCTCCATCCATAGTTCTTCAGGCACTCTGTCCACCAAATCTAAATCCTTAAACCTGTTCCTCACTTCCACTGTGTATTCATAAGGGATTTGATTCAGATTGTATCTTCCTGGCCCAGTGGTTTTTCCTACTTTCTTCAGTTTAAGCTGGAATTTTGCTATAAGAAGCTGATGATCTGAGTTACAGTCAGCTCCAGGTCTTGTTTTTGCTGATTGTATAGAGCTTCTCCATCTTTGGCTGCAGAGAATATAATCAATCTGATTTCGATGCTGCCCATTTGGTGATAACCATGTGTAGAGTCGTCTCTTGTGTTGTTGGAAGAGAGTGTTTGTGATGACCAGCTTGTTCTCTTGACAGAACTCTATTAGCCTTTGCCCTGCTTCATTTTGAACTCCAAGGCCAAACTTGCCAGTTGTTCCTTTTATCTCTTGATTCCCTACTTTAGCATTCCAATCCCCTGTAATGAGAAGAACATCCTTCTTTGGTGTCATTTCTAGAAGGTGTTGTAGGTCTTCATAGAATTGGTCAATTTCACTTTCTTCAGCTCCAGTAGTTGGTGCATAAACTTGGATTACTGTGATGTTAAAAGGTCTGCCTTGGATTCGTATCGAGATCATTCTGTCATTTTTGAGATTGCATCCCATTACAGCTTTTGCCACTCTTTTGTTGACTATGAGGGCCACTCCATTTCTACTACAGGATTCTTGCCCACAGTAGTAGATATGATAGTCACCCGAACGGAATTCGCCCATTCCCTTCCATTTTAGTTCACTGATGCCCAGGATGTCGATATTTATTCTTGTCATCTCATTTTTGACCACATCCAGCTTACCTCCATTCATGGTTCTTACATTCCAGGTTCCTATGCAATATTTTTCTTTACAGCATCGGACTTTCCTTTCGCTTCCAGGCATATCCGCAACTGAGCGTCCTTTCGGCTTTGGCCCAGCCGCTTCATCAGCTCTGAATCTACTTGTACTTGTCCTCCGCTCTTCCTCAGTAGCATGTTGGACGCCTTCCGACCTGAGGGGCTCATCTTCCAGCGTCATAACTTTTATATGCCTGTTGTCTTTGTCCATGGAGTTTTCTTGGCAGGGATACTGGAGTGGCTTGCCAGTTCCTTCTCCAGGTGGATCACGTTTAGTCAAAACTCTCCACTATGACCTGTCCATCTTGGGTGGCCCTGCATGGCATAGCTCATAGCTTCTCTGAGTTATTCAAGCCCCTTCGCCACGACAAGGCATTGATCCATGAAGGGGTGTGGTTAGTTTGTTATTAGTGCTCAATGGTTTGTTATTTTGTTGGTGCAATTTGTGTTTTCTATATTATATTAATTATATTATATGAATATATAATATATAATTATATTATATGAAATGTGTTTTAGCTATTATATATGTGTAAGTTTCCAAGAAAGGGCACCATCCTGTAAAGTCACCCCCCCAAAAAAAACATTAAACCAATTAATTAATTAAGGGGGTTAGTGGGATTAACAATTAATCTCTCTATTTTTCACTTCTTTTAGTTAACTTTTTAAAAGTTTCTTCTGGTTTGTTTCTGGTTGCTTGATTTGTATTTGTAGCCAGGCATTGCATTATGGCATGTACAATTATTTATATGTACGTTGAAGACAGGAGTGGGGTCACGAAGAGCCGGACACGACTAAATGACTAAACGACTAAACAACAACAACAACAATGCCCTCTAGACCCTAGAATTTGTGTGTCAGTTCTGCAGTGGAAAAGCCTAATTCATGTACCCACAATTATTTTTGGGACCTTTTTAACTGACCAACAACATTGTCTCCGATTCTCCCTGGGATCTCAAATTATGTTACATTCAATGAGTATACAATGAATGTACAATCTGTATGCTTATGTACCGTGTTTCTCATATTATAAGACATGTCTTATATTTATTTTTTCCTCAAAAACACACACTATGGCTTATTTTCAAGGGATGTCTTATTTTTTTCCTCCTCCTGCTGCTGCGGCCGGCATTGCTGCTGCGCCTATCACTATGTCTTATTTTTGGGGTATGGCTTATATTCCTTGAATGCTTAAAAATCCTGCTATGTCTTATTTTATGGGTATGTCTTAAAATATGAGAAACAGGGTACATAAAGAGTTGAGCTACATATTCTCAATTATTTGCATGTAATATTAAATGAGTGTACAGCCGGTACAAGCTGTCGCTACACATGTGCAAGTGTTTTTGTGAAAGAGTGTATACTCATTGACTTGTTGCGCTCAACTATTGCGAACACAGGCGCACAGACTGTACACTCATTGAAAGCTACAGTTGAATAGCTCTATGAGTGTACCACTCAGCTGTACAAGTACAGATTGTATGCTTGTTGACTGTCATGTGTGGACTGAACACTCTGTGTGTAGACTCCTTGTGTCCTACTGTTTCTCTTGCTGCCACTCCACTGTCCCCATAGTGGCTTGCTCAGTCTGCTGCTGACAGGCCACTCCAATGCTCTTCCTCTCATTCCTCTTTATCTTCAAACCAGGTTTGGGTAGTTCAGAACCCAGCAGCCCTTCACTTGTTACCTGGGAGCACGTGATGACACCGTTTTATAATTACAGATAACAAATCCATCTTTCCTCCCCCTCTGCCAAGCCTTGCCCTTTCCCTTCTCCTCAGTGTTTGCTGCAGTTTCGACGAGTGTGAACGTACAGTTTTCCTTTCAAATGGAAACTTGATTCCTTTTGGCAGAGCTGTGCCGGGGAAAGCTTTTGGCAGCCGTTTGCCCTTGATCCAAGCTTGTCCCCGGTGCATGAAGTGTGGGAGGAACGGTGCCCTGGAACACAGTGGCATATGTGCTCTGCCATGTACGTTCACACCGCAGACAGATGCTGCTAAACGCTGCTCATCACTCATTCATCAGCCAGGCATGCTGTACAAGACCATGGCTTTTACTTATTCAAACTGCTGCTATAAACTGGGATTCAAAGCTCAGGGAGGGGGGAAAGCAGTGGGCAAGGGAACAGCTTAGGCTAGCAACTTTTTTTTATTTTACCTAACCATGTCAGCACTTTCATTAACTCTTTGATGCCAACTCCGCTTTCTGTGTCATGGAAATATGCCAAGCAGACCAGCTTGCTTCTCTCTCCTTCTGCCTTGCTGTCCCCTTGCCAAAGGGGCAGCAAACTTTTGCAAGCAAGTGCACCAAAAAACATTTGTTCTTTCCTCGGTCAAAGCTGATGTCCACTTCCTTAGAAGACTCAATCTGTGGGCCCCTTTTGAAGTCCTTTTGGAAAATTGTGCGTTCGTGATTATTTGTACTCATGATAGCATCCGGGTGGTTACGTATTATCTTACTTCCAATGCAGTTTGAGGTGGACATACTGCATCATTTCCAATCAGTGCATCTCCCTTAATTTCCTGGTGAAATCCTGTAACATTTGTATACCACAATTTTTTGAGTTTATTTTTCGTCCCATCTTTGTTATGCTGTAGTGCAAGAACGTCCCTCAGATGGCTATAATGCAGTAACATTGGGGAAGATTGGAACAGCTAATAAAGTGGAAAGGTTGCCTGGGCAGCCCAGTATAATAAATTCACTGCTTATGTGCAGTTTCTGTGTCAATGACATGTTGTGGATTATACCCACAACCCCCTCCTCTCAAACTTTCATCCCGTCCCGCAAGCAACCCACAGCTCTGGAGGGGAGCTGGGTATGTTTAGTCAGGAAAAGAGGAGACTGAGAGCAGATATGACAGTCATCTTCAAATATCTCAAGGGCTGTCACATGGGACAGCGGACAAGCTTGTTTTCTCTTGCTCTGGAGGGTAGGACTCAAACCAATGGCTTCAAGTTACAAGAAAGGAGATTCCAACTGAACATCAGGAAGAACTTCCTGACAGCAAGATGTGTCAGACAGTGGAATGGGCTCAGCCTGGAGATTGTGAACTCTCCTTCACTGGAGGCTTTTAAGTAGAGGTTGGATAGCTATCTGTCAAACATGCTTTGGTTGAGATTCCTGCTTTACATGGGGTTGGACTAGATAACCCTTGGGGACCCTTCAAACTCTACAATTCTATGAAACAGAGGCATCTGTGAAAGTTTGCACTTCTCTGAATTTTGCAAAGTGGTTCTCCAGCTAAGTATTGTGTACATTTTGTGTATGCGAAGTTTTTTTATTATTATTATAAAGCTTCCTGTGGGCCTTGGATAAAGTGTGGTATAGAAATTTAATAAATAAATAGATAAATAATACAAAAATATTCATACTAAAGTGTGCACATGAATGCAGTTATATGCATATACAAAATGCCTTATTTTAGGGGAAACTGCAAAAATGTATGCGCGCACACACACACACACACACACACACACACACAAAATATGTATATGGGAGAAAATCACACAAAATTGCTGGTGGATTTTGATGTCACTTAATTTTTTTTAAAAATGCAGACTGATAAAGAAATGTGGAGAACTGCACGTAAGGCTGGAAAAATGAGAAGCCAAAATTGACATATTTGCCCATCTCTAGTCAAGGGTGTGTCTCTGTTAAGTGTGTGTGTGTGTGTGTGTGTGTGTGTTTCTCTGTGTGTTTGTGTGTGTCTTAAGGGTGTGTTCTGTCTGGCCTCACCCACTTTGTGGTCCAGCCCTACCCATGTTGGGTCTGGTCTCACTCCTTTTGGAATGCAGCCCCTGTAAACTTTTCATTTGGGTAATACAATTCCTTGCCCCCCAAAGATTTCTCACTCCTGGATTGAGTGAAGGTGGGGCGAGTGCTCACTTACAGGAGAAAGCTATATGCGTACATTCAACAACACAACAGAGAATGAATAATTGCCTAAAATTTGTTCTTTCTTTTTATAGAAACTCAATCTCTTAATGATTGCTGGAGCCACTTCTTAATACTTTTCCACCTGATTAGATCTGGGTTTCACTAGCCATGATGAGTTACCACAACAATCCATTACTGGCATTGCTAACTAGCATCCTTCATTAAATTAAATTAAATGGGAGAGGGAAGAGAATGTTTCAAAGGTGTTCATCTCATAATAATTTCATTTTATGGAAGGTGTTTTTCTTCCTCTTTAAATTCTCCCTTAACAAAGCCCTTGTGCCTGAAAAATTAAAC
This sequence comes from Zootoca vivipara, assembly GCF_963506605.1. NCBI lineage: Eukaryota > Metazoa > Chordata > Lepidosauria > Squamata > Lacertidae > Zootoca > Zootoca vivipara. Next base: position 72,469,018 of record NC_083282.1, read on the forward strand.
CTCTTCATTTTCCTGTGTTTGGGTTTTTAATTTACTATGCAAATAAGATAACAGGAAGGTCATACGCAATGTCGCCAACGCTCTCTCAGAACACCTATTTACTTAAGTAGCACTTATATGGTTTCTCTTCCCCAAAATGACTGTCTGAGTGCTAGCAATACATTGTAGTAGCTTAGTTATAGCCCATAAGAACCCCGGGCAATTTGTAAGAATAATGTCAGATTTCAGCACAGGACAAGAACTATATAAACTACAGTGTTATTTGTCTGACTCGGTCTAAAACATGGGTCACAGACAAATGTCCATGTAGTTTAGTGATCATAGAATTGTAAAGTTGGAAGGGAACTGGAGGATCATCTAGTCCAACCCTCTGCAATGCAAGAATATGCAGCTGTCCCATATGGGGAATTGAACCTGCAACATTGGCGCTATCAGCACCACAGTCTAAGCAACTGAGCTACCCAGGCATCTCACAGTAGTTCTCCAAGATCATATAGAGGTGTTCACCATCTATGCCCTTGCTAGAGGTGACAAGGATTGAATCTAAGACCATATGCATGTGCTCCACCAATGTGCTGAGGCTCTTCCCAAAAGATTTTTTTTACACTCAGTTGTATTTAGGACAAGAATTTGTAGAACACTTGGATTGAGTGGGAGTGGCTGTAAAATGAGGCTGAAATTTCTTCCTGTTTCCTCACTGCTGTTTACTCTCTGGGTCAGTAGATGGAACACAAAAGCAGTGCATGGCATGCTCTCGGCTGCATCTATATGTACTATAATACACACTAGAATGGGAGCATTATCTCATAATTCTGAACATTCCTGGTGCAAGTGTCATTCTTTTAAGAAACAAATTACAAAATAATACAAACGGCTTAGGGAGCTGGGTATGTTTAGCCTGGAGAAGAGAAGGTTAAGCGGTGATATGATAGCCATGTTCAAATATATAAAAGGATGTCATATAGAAGAGGGAGAAAGGTTGTTTTCTGATGCTCCAGAGAAGCGGACACGGAGCAATGGATTCAAACTACAAGAAAGAAGATTCCACCTAAACATTAGGAAGAACTTCCTGACAGTAAGAGCTGTTCAGCAGTGGAATTTGCTACCAAGGAGTGTGGTGGAGTCTCCTTCTTTGGAGGTCTTTAAGCAGAGGCTTGACAGGCACATGTCAAGAATACTTTGATGGTGTTTCCTGCTTGGCAGGGGGTTGGACTGGATGGCCCTTGTGGTCTCTTCCAACTCTATGATTCTATGATTCTATGATTCTATATCTATATGGTAGGTTTTGGAGAACTCGGCTTGAGAGTGTGGGGCTTCATCTCTTTGTCCCCATAGAAACAGAAGAAGAGCCTGCTGGACCAGACCAAAGACTCATCTCGTCCAGCATCCTGTTCTCACAGTGACCAACCAGATGCCTAAGCCAAGCCCATAATCAGGACATGAGCACAATAGCATTATCATTGCTTGTGTACCCCAGTAACTGGTATCCAGAGGCATACAGCCTCTGAAAGTGGAAACACAACAGAGGCATGGTGACTATAGACTACAGAATGTAGACAGCGGAGAGAGAACGTTGACATTGTGCCTATGATACTTCACACAATTCAACAGCTTGCTTCATGCATGCATGCATGAAAATGGCATTTGAAATGAAATCGGTTAATATCTAGTTGTGGCAATCTTCTTTTTGACTAAGGCAAATGATGATGATGATGATGATGATGATGATGATGATGATGATGATGATTTATTACTTATACCCTGCCCATCTGGCTGGGTTTCCCCAGCCACTCTGGGCAGCTTCCAACAGGAGATTAAAATTACATTAAAACATCAGTCATTAAAAAAGAAAAACTTCCCAAAACTTGAGCACTGTATAGCTTAAGCACACAGACCAGCCAAAACCTGGAATGTAGGAATGGAACTATATTTTGTAATGCTATCATAGGGCATGGGGGCAGAATTTGCTGGGCATCCTGAGCAAGTTTGCAGATGACACCAAATTGGGAGGGGTGGTTAATACCCCAGAGGACAGGATCACACTTCAAAATGACCTTAACAGATTAGACAACTGGGCCAAAGCAAACAAGATGAATTTTAACAAGGAGAAATGTAAAGTACTACACTTGGGCAAAAAAAAAAATGAAAGGCACTAATACAGGATGGGAGACACCTGGCTTGAGAGCAATACATGTGAAAAGAATTTAGGAGTCTTGGTAGACCACAAACTTGACATGAGTCAACAGTGTAATGCAGCAGCTAAAAAAGCCAATGCAATTCTGGGCTGCATCAATAGGAGTATAGCATCTAGATCAAGGGAAGTAATAGTACCACTGTATTCTGCTCTGGTTAGACCTCACCTGGAGTACTGTGTCCAGTTCTGGGCACCACAGTTCAAGAAGGATACTGACAAGCTGGAACGTGTCCAGAAGAGGGCAACCAAAATGGTCAAAGGCCTGGAAATGATGCCTTATGAGGAACGGCTAAGGGAGCTGGGTATGATTAGCCTGGAGAAGAGAAGGTTAAGGGGTGATATGATAGCCATGTTCAAATATATAAAAGGATGTCATATAGAGGAGGGAGAAAGGTTATTTTCTGATGCTCCAGAGAAGCGGACACGGAGCAATGGATTCAAACTACAAGAAAGAAGATTCCACCTAAACATTAGGAAGAACTTCCTGACAGTAAGAGCTGTTCGGCAGTGGAATTTGCTACCAAGGAGTGTGGTGGAGTCTCCTTCTTTGGATGTCTTTAAGCAGAGGCTTGACAGGCATATGTCAAGCATGCTTTGATGGTGTTTCCTGCTTGGCAGGGGGTTGGACTGGGTGGCCCTTGTGGTCTCTTCCAACTCTATGATTCTATGAAATCAGAATATGCAAGAGTGTTGCTTTGCTTACCCCCATTGCCTATTGCAAATGCCCCTCCAGGCAATGGTAAGCTGCTTTTTGCAGCACTTTTCAGCTCTGAGGCCTGAAATAAGTAGGGGCATGCACCATGGCTGTGTTGCCCAGTTTATATTTCTGTTTAAATGACTACATTTGAATAAATAAAGAGGAATGAGAGTAGTGTTGTAAAACGGAGCAAGTTTTACTGAGATGAAATAAATATGAAAATGCATATTGTGCTTTTTTACAGATCCACTTTTCTGGAGCTGGCAAATGCACTTTAAAACAGGCTAAGCATCTTTAAATAAAAACCTCCTTGCTTCTTGCTAAGAGCTTATACATTAGTTGGTGTCTTTCGTGATAGGGATCGCAGCTGTCTCTGCATATTATATAAACGCTAGCCACTTTGCAACTGTTTATAAACCTAAATATTTTATAAGAAAATATTGAACATTTAACTCATCATGTGTTTCTGAGACAACAACATAAACACCACTTTCATTGGACATAACTTGGAGACAGGACCCATAGTGGGGCACATTTTATAAGAGAAGACAAATCACTTGTCTTAGTTAGACCTCATAAGGGATACCATTTAAAACCAGATAGGGAGTTTTGCACCAAGCAGGGAATCAGCTAATTTTATATCTGTTGGCTTTGCAAAAGCCATCCATCTGATTTGTGTGTGCATCAGCTCATATTGCTGTATTTACAAGCCAAATATCATGGATGTCAATGGCAAACGTCCCATTGGTTTTAACAGATTGGGATTGCATATAATGATAATTTAGGAGTGATAGCTCCAAACCAGTTAAATCAAAGCACTTGGGGGAGTTGAGACAATTTTTTTGCCAGGTTCTACAGCCTGCTGCACCTGCAAAATGTTGGGGCTGTCAGCTGATTAAAGAGTTTTCAGTTAACTATCTGCCTTTTACAGATGGGTTAATTAATTGATTGCACAATTTATTTGCATAGCACAACCACATTCCAATAAAGGCATTCTTTTGAGGAATTTGAATGAAAGTTGAAGTTGTTCTCTTTGAGAAAACCCACCCTACCACTTGCCTGTTAGATCAAATAAAGCCATCTTGAAGATTTTGTCGAATTTGCAATAAGCAATGCATTTGCAATGCATTTTAAAAACAAATTAGTTTGTTTGAAACGGCAGTGCAAACTGTGCAGCTTCATGACGAGGCAAGCAGCTCTGAACATCCATACACTGGGCAGGAATAAGGCAAATGGAATCTTAGTTCCAAATGCTTTTGCTTCTGCAATGATCCTTTTCGAAAGCACAACAGAAGTCTGTTCCACTTGACCATTTAACTGCCTATTCTTGTCAACATGCAAGGCAGGATCATTGGTAAATTGCACAAATAATAATAATAATAATAATAATAATAATAATAATAATAATAATTTATTTATACCCCGCCCATCTGGCTGGGTTTCCCCAGCCACTCTGGGCAGCTTACAACAGAAAAATGAAATAAAATAATCTATTAAACATTAAACGCCTCCCTAAACAGGGCTGCCTTCAGATGTCTTCTATTAGATATACTGCCTTGCAACAAACAACAACAACAACAACAACAACAACAACAACAACAACAGAATTTATAGCCCATATAAATTCCCCCAAAAGAGATCAGGGTGGCAGACACATCAACAAAACATTGTTGCAAGCTATTGTAGAAACAGTTACAATATTATAAAAACAGCTAAAACATTCTTTCACCCAGTGATCTCTGGGTTGCCAAGAAGAGTCTCCTTCAACCATCAAATGCCTTCTAAATGGGAATGTTTTCAAATTCCTCCTAAAAGGCAATAATGACAGAGACAGACACACCTCATCAGGGAAGGCCTCACGCAAATGGGGGACCACCACTGAAAAGGCCCTGTCCCAGGTCAACACCAACCGAGCAGACCCTGGTGGCAGCACTACCCACAAAGATTCACCTGCCAATCATACAGTATGAGGTGTTGGGGGAGGAACTCTTTTAGGTAAAAATGCTTCCCCTCCCCCTGCAACTCCCTGTGCAGAGACTTCCAGCAGCCAGTGGAGCCTGTAACTGAATCAGCATATCACTGTTTCCAGCATGCATAGACAGTTCCATAATCTTCAGCCATCCTCTCTTCACTCAGTTGTGGCTCCATGGTGGCAAGATGCAGATACTTGTTTTACAGAAGTGTTTCTAAAACACCTAAATACCATTTCTAGGTTGTATGGAGGAATGGGGGAGAAAGTCAGTTTGTTTTGCAATACGTGAACTGAAATGCAGCTACGCTTTGAAATTTGCACTTCAATTTTTTGTGTGGAAAATGTGCATAAAATGCATTTTTAAAACACACCTATAAGTGAAAACAACTTACACAAATGCAGTATACAGTGAGTGGTACCTCAGTTTACCAACTTAATCTGTTCCGGAAATCCGTTCTTAAACCGAAACCATTCTTAAACTGAGGTGCGCTTTCCCTAATGAGACCTTCCACCGCCAGTGCCCTTCCACCATTCGGATTCCGTTCTTAGACCAAGGTAAAGTTTGCAAACCGGGACACTACTTCTGGTTTTGTGGAGTTTGTAAACCAAATAGTTCTTAAACAGGACTGTTCTTAAAGCGAGGCACCACTGTATTAAGAATTGCCTGTAAAAATGTGTATATTAAGCATGTTTTCATACAAAGATGTGGATATTAGGAAAAATGCACAAAAATGCTAACAAATTTACACAGAGAGAGGGGGGAACTGATGTGGGCATGTAGCAAACTGAGTTTAGGATTGAAAGAATGAAAATAGAGAGAAACCAATATTGACAGATAAATCCATCCCTAATGTGTGTGTGGCGGGGGAAGTGAATCACAAGCAAATTTTCTTTTTAAAAAAGTTGTGGTGTAATTTAGGTGCCTCTGAAAATGCCTGAAAGGTGCCTAGAAATCTTCTGAAACCTTTTTTCATTCAAATCTAGGACCTGATTTAGCTTCCCTTTTTAAGCCTTAACTCTGGCACTCCAATGGGGCAGTGAAGTCCTTTGCAAGACCAGAATGAAACAGACACAATTTCTCCTGAGAAGCAATGGAGCACGCTTCCCCTGCTCAAATCCCAATGTGATTAACTTGAGTTTACATACTCAAATTATGGAAGGTTATTCATGGGGGGGTATGGAAAAAAAAGAGGAGCTTGGCACTTTGACAGGAGCAAGGGTATGTGTAAGAATCTAACCCCCCCCCCCCTCTAAAGGGAGCTAAAGTGTATTCTTTTCATATTTCTTTCTCCCTAGACTGCATTTATCACACAACTTTCTCCTGCTTCCCACTTCCTAGAAATTAGATCTCTCCCACCATTCCTTTAGTTTTCCCTCTTGATGAGAACACTGTATTATTATTATTATTATTATTATTATTATTATTATTATTATTATCTCTCTCCGTATACGGAGTGTTGGGGTGAACAGCGGACTGTGGCCTCTTGCATTAACAGCACGTCAACTGCAATTCACTCTTCCCAGGGAATCATTCTAGATTTATTCACCACAATGCAGCAGACCAGAACAACTCAATAATTTTAAGGCCTCAGAACAACCAAAAAAAAGTAACAAGATGCTCAGCATTTGGGGTTTGAGGTAATTGAGAGTTGTTTATTTCCTAGTGCTGCTGATTATGTTGTAATATGTTTCAGACGTCAGTGTTCCCACAGGCAAAGTTTTTGTAGATTTGGCAACAAACTCATTGTTTAACCACTTAAAGTGTGTGTGTGTGTGTGTGTGTGTGTGTGTGTCTGTGTCTGTGTCTGTGTGTATGTGTGTGCTTTGCATGAGGAGTAGCGTAAGATATCCTCTCAATTGAATAATAAGTTCTAGTTACAGGTAGGTAGCCGTGTTGGTCTGCCCTAGTCAAAAAAATAATAAAAAAAATTCCTTCCAGTAGCACCTTAGAGACCAACTATGTTTGTCACTGGTATGAGCTTTCCTGTGCATGCACACTTCTTCAGATACATGTTGTTTATCCCATGGTCTTGGAGTAGCAAACCACTCTAAAACAATCCTTTACAGCCAAAAGAAAAGAAATAAAGGTTTAGCTAATGAAACAGAGTAGCAGTGAATACACTGCAATCCTACACACATTTATCTGGAAGGGGGAGCAGTTGCCTTAGGTTAATTTCCAGTTTGCACCAATTCACATGTGATCCTTCATTCCTGAATCTGTTCCCACATTAATCTTCATTTAAAAATAGCAACACAAAATTAATAATTAATTTTAAAAGTACATGTTTTAAATATGCATTTACATATGTATTTAAAGAATATTCTCACTACAAAACACACATTTCTACATGAATCTTCAAACATTTCTAAATGTATTTTTTCCTAAAGGTAAAGGTAAAGGTAAAGGGACTCCTGACTGTTAGGTCCAGTCACAAACGACTCTGGAGTTGCAGTGCTCATCTCACTCTATAAGCCGAGGGAGCCAGCGTTTGTCCGCAGGCAGCTTCCGGGTCATGTGGCCAGCATGACTAAGCCGTTTCTGGTAAACCAGAGCAGCACACGGAAACACGGTACCTATTTATCTACTTGCACCTTGATGTGCTTTCGAACTGCTAGGTTGGCAGGAGCTGGGACAGAGCAATGGGAGCTCAACCCGTCGTGGGGATTCGAACTGCCCACCTTCTGATATGCATTTGGTTATATTGTTTTTGAACCAAGAGCCACATGGCAAAATTTAGAGAACTGTGAAATCCAAAGAATAACTGGCATTCCAATTTGCATGTTAATCTGGGAGGTCCGAATCAGGTTGGCTCATACCAGAACTTGAAAATGACAATTCTATGCATGTCTAAATCGAACTTAGTCTCATTGAATTCAACAGTGTGCATACCCAGGTAAGTGAGTGCGTGATTTGTTGGAAGCCGCCCAGAGTGGCTGGGGGAACCCGGTCAGATGGGCGGGGTATAAATAATAAATTATTATTATTATATTATTATTGCTGCGTAAATCTGTATACTCAATAGGAATTATTGAGCATGTTTTGGATTGTGTTGTTAATGCCATAACTCCTACTACGCCTTTAGGTCCTTGATGAAACTGCAGAAGCTTCCTTCAGTGCAATAAAAGCAGCAACCTGTGTTTTCTCTGTGAACAAAAAAGAGAATACAAAACAAAAGGGGGGGGAAAGGCTCCTGCACTTTTGGTTTCATGACTCGCATCTCAGAGTCTTGTTCCACTCAGCTGTTGCAGCTATTTAAGATGCTACATTCCCCAGGAAGCTATCTGCGATGAGAGATACATCTGTTTTTCCTTGTCTCTGGGTGTTGAAGGGGGGAGGGAGTAGTAGTGGCAATATCGAAGTAATGCATTTACTTTTTACACAAATTTTAAAGTAGGAAATTTCCAATTGCATTACCCACAAATAATTTGGGGGGGGGACCCAACAAACATGGTATTTACTTACTTTAAGAGGTGGCTTTCAAACAGTCATAGCTGAGCCATCTCTGGCCAGATAGAAATCACAATGGTTCTAGTTTCCTCTGGCTCAATAACCTTCTCGGTTCATTAATCTTTGAACTTCTGGGATCCATTAAAGATCACAAAATGCACCAAGGTTGACTGGCTTCATGGTTCTGACAGAGGCATGAAAGCTGTAAAAAAAAAAAGCCAAAAAAGCAGCTAATCAAACATTTCAGATAGTTTTGAAATAAGATGGAAGTAAGCATCTGGTGTTTTATGTCTGAGATACAACAGAACCTCAAAGTTATGAATAACAGGGATTGTGCATGAATACATCACAGTGGCTTTGAAATGCATGCAACTTTAAATGTTCTCTACCTGCCTGTCATTCAGCAGATGCCCAGCAACCACAACCAGCTCCCTATACATGCAAGAGCTTCCCTATGAATGCATAATCTCACATAGCAGAAGGGTGGGGAATCTGTGGCTGTCTAGATTCTGCTGAACTGCAACTCCCATCAGCCCTGGCCATTGGTAATGCTGCCTTGGGCTGATGAGAACTGCTGTCCCAGAAACATCTGGGAAGCCATGCATCCTCCATCCTTGACACAGGAGCTGCTGCAACCCCTTGCAGCCTCAGTTTCAACCCTTGCTGTGTGATGGTCCAAATACCATTTCTCAATCTGCTTTTTTTATATGCTATTGCATCTTATCCCTCAAGTTCTTGTGCACATTGAAAAATATAAAGGGGGCAAAAAGAGGTGAGAATGGTCAGAAGAAATGTTATGGCAAACTGGACTATTGCAGATATTAATATTGAACAGTTTGAAGTGACTGGATACATAAAAACTGGGTCCTTTTGGAATGAAGCATTGCCCAGACCCATTAGTTATTATTCAAAATTTTACTTCCAGAACTTTCTTCAAAAACAGAACAAAAGATCAAAGGTACACCCAAAATATCCATACAATATCTTGTGTTGTCCAGCACAGGCTCAGCATCTTAGAAATAAAATTATCATAACTTATAATCAGAGCTTACAAACATCTCTCTCTCTCTCTCTCTCTCTCTCTCTCTCTCTCTCTCTCTCTCTCTCTCTCTCTCTCTCTCTCTCTCTCTCTCCCTCTCTCTCTCTCCCTCTCTCTCTCTCTCTCCCCCCCCCCCATTGCCTGCATTCCATCCTGTATCCTGCCTTAGGCTGTTTACCTGGAGAGCTTCATTTACATCCTCACTCTCTGCAGAGTTTTAGAAAACAAAGAACCAACCACCCTCATTTCAAGATGGTCTATTTGCAACTCAATACTTCTCACATGAACTAAGGTTTATCACTCATGTGTTTGCTGCTAGAGGACAACAGTCAGTTAATTATCAACCAGTTAAAGCCCAGAAATAGCTCTCTTTCCTGTTCTTTAGCTTCATTGGAATCTTCCAGTTAAACCCTTTCACCAATACATCACGCATTCCCATTTCAGTGTCAATTAAACCAATTATACTTAACATGGGCATGTGCAGTGGTCTCTACAAAAGCTGGAGATCAGAACTTCAGTATAGCTGCTCATCGTGATGGCTGCATATTACCTTCACTATCAGAGGCGGTAAGCTTCTGAATGCCAGCTGATAGTGATCCTGAGTGGGAGAGTGCTATTGAATATGCATCCTGCTTGTGGGTTCGGGTTGGCCAGTATGGAAACAGAATACTCAACCAGAGAGATATTTGGACTATTCTCTTATGTACATATACACAAGGAATTACAATGATCAGGAACCTAGCAAGCTACCTTATATTGATCTAAACCTTTCCAGGGTTTCAGGAGTGTTTCTCAGCTGTACCTGGAGACACCCGGACCTTTTCCTTGTAAAACAGATTCTACAGCCCTTCCAAAGTGATTCAGAAGGGAGCTGCTGAAACCAAGGGAATCCTTGCAGTCCGTAGCATTTCCTCTGTTTTGTATCTGGCAAATGCTGGAAAGTATCCAGAACCCAGCAATGCTGAATTCCTAGTATCAACAGCCAGTCCTAACTTTTATCGGAGGTTCAGATAGCATCTTATTTATACAGCATCTTGAATTTGAAATAAAATCAGCTAACAAACATCGAATGGAAAATGTCAAAGCCATTTCCCTAAGCCTGAAACTACAGGCTTTAGCGAGAAATGGCTGATCTCCAAGCTCATTGTTTCTGAAACATAAAACCCCCCAGTTATTTCACCCTATAAACATACTCTTGAACTTATATAGCTATTTAAGCTTAAATGGTATCAGGGATGCATTGGAGGAGGGTGGGGAGAGGGAGAAGACACTTATATCAGTAATCCCAGTCTGTAATACAATCTTACACTGCTGCACAGCATGCATAGAAATTTTCTTCAATGGGGACTTTTTATTCCAGATCGCAGCAGCCTCTCAGCAAAGGAAATGTACAGTATATGCTTCTGACATTAGTCGTAATTGCAGGAAAGTGTTTGTACTTCTGGTGAACTGCAATCATCGTGTACGGTTAAGTATTAATTTAAAGAAAACAAAATCCAGCAATAGCTGGCTTGCATCTGTATTTACTTTTTTTTTTGCTGGGGGGGGGGAGAAATCCCCCTTAGCCTCTTCTCTTTATGCCCATTAGTGCAGTGAGGTGCTATAGGTGCACTGAAATGGTGATTGAAAAGTTGCCTTGTAAATTTGTCTAAATACATCTTTCAGAAGATGAATTTTGGTCCCAGATAGAGCAGATCGCTGTAATCTCAACACTTTTCTCTGCAGCTTGCTGAGTAAGCATTGTGCAGTTAGAGTGGTGCTCCAAGCTGGGGGTGGGGGTGGTGTCATTGATCCTCAGTGTGCCCCTGTTCAGCCATGGTGATAATGGTGGTGCTTTGTACCATGTGCCAAAACTTGCTTGGTGGATTTTTAAGGGATTCTTTTTTCTGCACTCTTCAAACTAACAAGGCTCCACAATCCCTGACCTCAGTTTCACAACCTGAAATGCTGGCATAAAAAGAAAAGGGGCTGGGGAGGAGGAGGGGGGGAGGGAGAAAGAAAATCTAAGCATGCAATCAGTTGAAAGAGAGGAGGAGACGTAAGTTGCTGGTTTTTTAGTTGAGCGTTTGGTGGCCCTGCTTCTCATCACTCCCTCCATTGTAGTCTGATTTTAAAAGCTACTGGTCCGCCCCTCACCTTTGCGCCTAGTCCAAGCAGGCAGTATGCATAGCAGGGTAAGGCAGCCAGTGGTGGAGCTTCATGCTCCAGCACGGGGGGGGGGGGGTGGAGAGCAGGCAGGGGAGGGGCTGGCACGTGTCCAGGGGTGTGGCACACTGCCCGCAGGAGCGTGGTGCGTGTCCCGGGGGTGTGGCCCCCTGCGTGAGCCAGGGGGGCAGCCGCAATGGCACCCCACCAGGATCGTGCTGCCGGGGTTGGTGTGCTCCCCCCGCACTCCTCTTTCTCTGCCAGTGAGGGCAGCGTATCTGGTACGTCAGGACTGGTAGGCCTGGGTGCTGTTACCAGTGGGTAGGCAAGCAGCTGGGTGACTGCAGCAGAGAGGTTGTCAATGGACACAGTGGGCAGTGGGCCCCACGAAGGTTGCTTGGACCCAGTATAGTGGTACCTCGGTTTACAAACAGTCCTGTTTACAAACTATTCAGTTTATGAACTCCGCAAATTCAGAAGAAGTGTTCCGGTTTGCGAACTTTACCTGTCTACGAACAGAAGCCAAACGGTGGAAGGGCACCGGTGTCGGGAGGCCTCATTAGGGAAAGCGCACCTCAGTTTAAGAATGGGTTTGGTGTAAGAACAGACTTCAGGAACGGATTTGTTTCATAAACCAAGGTACCACTGCACTTCCCAGGATGCTGCATGGTGGCACAGCATAGCAGAACCACAGTGTCAATCAACAGCACCAGCCTGGATGTTCCCCAAGATGTTTGCGACAAGTTCTGAGCTCATTCATAAATGATGGTGAACCCACAAGCTAAAGGTAAGGTCTAATTGCCACGACACATCAGCACAATGTTTTTTCTTCCTTCCCCCTCCTGCGTGTCCTGTGACCTCACCAAATCAACTCTAGAGGGTTGGGGAAACCCCTAGAACAGATTTAGAGGGTGCATGGGCGAAGGGGGAAGCCCCATTGCACAAGCAGAAATCCTTGCAGTGACAGGTTGTGCTACTCAGCACATCTTTGGATACAATCCTATCGGTACAAAACTGATAAGAGGCTGAGTGGTTTTGCTGCATCAGATCAGTCAGCCCAGTCCCACTTTCGGTATCTAACAGAGGGCTTCCTGAAACTCACAAGCAGGTACAGCCATGCCCTGTAATATAGATTGTCACAGGTAGGCTATAAGATATTGCACAATGGGCCTAACAAGCAAAGAGCCAAAGATGTCCTTAGAGGCAGCAAAGAAAATCATGCAAGGCCTTGGACTCAGCTCAAAATTTTGTTATGCTCTGCCAGCATAGGATAGGAAGATTGTGCCCCACGCTGCCTCATGTTCTGATGCCATGGGACTCAACTTTCTCAAGAACAAGGATACTGTATATATGTGGCTAGGACAGAGTAACGGGAGCTCACCTCGTTGCGGGGATTTGAACCACCAACCTTCTGATCAGCAAGCCCAAGAGGCTCAGTGGTTTAGACCACAGTGCCACCCACATCCTGCCAACCAAGCAATTTGAAAGCACACCAGTGCAAGTAGATAAATAGGTACCGTTGCAGCGGGAAGGTAAACGGCGTTTCCGTGCACTCTGGTTTCCGTCACGGTGTTCCATTGTGCCAGAAGCAGTTTAGTCATGCTGGCCACATGACACAGAAAGCTGTCTGTGGACAAATGCCGGCTCCCTCGGCCTGAAAGCGAGATGAGCACCGACCACAACCCCATAGTCACCTTTGACTGGACTTAACCATCCAGGAGTCCTTTACCTTTACCTATATATGTGGCAGGTTCATATTAAGAAGACACACCAGAGTCTCACTGCAACGTGGACATTATGATCCTCTTTGGCTTGGCTTCAGCAATCCTGGGCAACTGTTGAATGGAATTCACACTCTAATCCTGAGTTCTCAAAATGTGAGACTAGCTAACCTATATTATGTCATACACCATTCCTTTGTAACTATTCATATTTTCCCTTGTAAAACTAAAACCAGCTCTTTCCTCCATCCGGGAGCTGACATCATCATGATGTTATATCCTATGCTGATGGTGCAAAGCCTGGAAAAGCATTCAGATGCAGTCTTGCGGTGAATTAAATCTGCAATGCTTCTTCAGTCCCTTTTCCTCATGCTAAATTCTAACTGGCCCTGCAACATTTGCTTATTGCTTCATTTGTAGACAAGTTGCAACTTGTCAATTTTGGTTTCTCCTTTTTTCAATCTTAAATTCACTTCCCCACATTTCCATATCTGTTTACTTTTTAAAATATCCCTCAACATTTCTGTGCAAATGTTTCCTAATATAAACATGCAGTTTTACCCAAAATACATTTTTTCTTTTTCTTTTTTAAAAACATTTTTATTGAACAAATTTAGCAAAACACATTGTCAATCAATATAACCAATTACATTCCCCCCTTTTTATACCCTCCCCTCCCTCCCTCTCCCACCCTCCAGAGACTTCCCTCAGCTCCCCCCTCTGATTTGTTTACATATTCTCTGCATGTTATAAAGTTCTACATATCATTGCCTTATCTATCCTATGTTCTACTAATAAATTGTGGATGTTTATTCAAAATCTGCCAAGGAGTCCAAGTCCTTTGTCTTTTTAAATAGTTTGTAAAAAGTTCTCATTCTTCCTTGAAGTCACGGTTGTCCTTCTCTTGTAGCTTGTATGTTAACTTTGCCAATTCCGCATAGCTCATCAGTTTTTCTTGCCATTGTTCTTTCGTTGGGACTTCCTCATTCTTCCATCCTTGTGCTAACAAGACTCTTGCCTCTGTTGTAGCAAAGATGAATAAGTTCTTTGTTTTCCTTGGCAGGTCTTGTCCTAAGATCCCTAACAAAAATGCTTCTGGTTTTTTTTTTTTAATACAAATGTCCTTTTAAACATTTTTTTTCAGTTTATTATATATCATCTCCCAAAAATATTTTGACTTCCCTGCATTCCCACCACATATGATAAAAAGTACCTTCTTTTTCTTTACATTTTCAACATTTATTTGACCCAGTTTTGTACATTTTTTGCCATTTTTACTGCTGTAATGTACCATCTATACATCATTTTCTTGTAGTTTTCCCTCAAAAGAGAACAGTCTATAAATTTTAAATCTGCTTTCCACAATTTGTCCCAATCCTCAAATTGTATATTGTGTCCTATATATTGCACGCATTTGATCATAACAGATTTAACCTCCTCATCTTTCGTTTCCCATTCTAGCAGAATACTATATGCTTTCTTCAATAGCTTTCTGTCTTCTTCTATAACCTCTTTTTGGAATCTAGAAATTGTATAGCTAAACCCTTTTTTGTTTTCTCCAGAATACATTTTTTTCAAAGTTTCCCTAATATAATGAATTTTTATGTTATTTTCACTAACATATGTGTTTTATGCACATTTTACACTAGTATATATATACTTTTGTCCACATTACAAGCCTAGAGAATTGTACTGCAAACTTTCAAAAGATAGCTGTGCTGCAGTTTGCATATTGTTTTGTAAAGTGCAGAAGACTTTCCTTCAAATGCAAACTGAACATATCCCACCAACCCTACTTGCAGCACACCATTTTAATGATAATTCATTAGAATTTTAGAACTCTTTGGTTTACCTGTTCCGTTTAAAAAATCTGCTGTACCCAGCCACCTGATGCATGGCTGGGGCGAGGAGATCCGAGGCATGTTCAGCTGTGCCTTGCTATTCAACCACAGAGGTCATTGGGTGGTATTTCTAGGTCCCCACATACCATGGGCCCACACCTTCACACAGCAAAGAGATAAAAATATGGAATTCGCTCCTACAAGAGGCAGTGATGGCTGGCAACTTGGATGGCTTGGATTAGATAACCCAATGGAGGACAAAGCTATAACTGGTTGCTGTCACAATGTGGATGTCTGGCCTCCACTGTTGGAGGCTGTATGCTTCTCCAATCCTAGCAAATAGTAAGATTTTTTAAAATGACATTTCAAAACAAGCAGTTCGTATACTTAAGCAGATTCCTTTAGGACCGCACATGTTTCTTCTACCACAAAAGGATTAGGTAAAGGGTAAAGAGGACCCCTGACCATTAGATCCAGTCGTGACCGACTCTGGGGTTGCGGCGCTCATCTCACATTATTGGCCGAGGGAGCTGGCATACAGCTTCCATGTCATGTGGCCAGCATGACTAAGCCGCTTCTGGCAAACCAGAGCAGCGCATGGAAACGCCGTTACCTTCCTGCCAGAGCGGTACCTATTTATCTACTTGCACTTGATGTGCTTTCAAACTGCTAGGTTGGCAGGAGCAGGGACCAAGCAACGGGAGCTCACCCCGTCGCGGGTATTCGAACTGCCGACCGCCACCCGTGTCCCACAAAAGGATTAGACTCGTACAAATATGTAGGCCCTGATTTATACCTGCAGTGGAAGGAGGTGCTACCATTGCACCTCAATGCTATTCTGCTCCATGTGTAAAGCTAGTCCTTGTTCTCCTGAGGGAAGTGGGAAAGCATGTGCTTGGCAATAGCCAATACTGCAGTACGGTAGGGCAGAGGCACTTACCTAACCTCCTGGCAGTGGAGTCACTGCTGTTTACTGGGAGGGACAGTGGGAAAGGGCAAGGTGGCAGGGAGGTCAGTACCATGCAAACACACTGGCAGAGCCATGCCTGTCAGTGTGTTTACACAGTGCTGACCTCTATCACCACCTTGCAGCTTCCACTCTCCTTAGTAAGCAGCAGCAGGTAAGCACTGTCACCCAACCCCAACTCCCACTACGGGAACCTGGTATGGGGGGGAAAGCCCAGGTTCAGTTTCTACCATCTCCATTTAGGACCTGGAAGAACTCCTGCTTGCAATCCTGGAGATCTGTTGTCCAATGATCATAGACAATAGTGAGTTAGATAGACCAGTGATTTGACCAAGGTTTAAGGCCTCACTGTACGTTCCTATTATGTTGTTGTTGTTGAGTTGTTTGGTCATGTCTGACTCTTTGTGACCCCATGGACCATAGAACGCCAGGCACTCCTGTCTTCCACTGCCTCCCACAGTTTGGTCAAACTCATGTTCGTAGCTTCGAGAACACTGTCCAACCATCTCATCCTCTGTCGTCCCCTTCTCCTAGTGCCCTCAATCTTTCCCAACATCAGGGTCTTTTCCAGGGAGTCTTCTCTTCTTCTTCTCTTCTTCTCTTCTACGTTCCTATTATGACTTTTGTCTAATTGCATCATGCTTGAAATCCACAAAGAACTGAGTTTCTACAAATTATTGCAACATCCATATATTCAAATCCATTTGGCTGCCCCTTTTGTTGCCAAGAAAGGCTCAAGTTTGGGACTTACAGCTGTGTGTATTTGACTTCCAGACCTGGGAGGATATTAGAGCAAATAATTGAACAAAAACTAGAAATGAGCACATTCCCCCATTCCATCTCATTATTGTTCCATGGGTTGGCTCTGCCCCATGTTCTGTTTTCCTTTCCTCACAGCTTAGCTTGGGAGAATTTATAAAATTAATTTCAGAACCGGCGTGTGCACAGCTTGCTACACGTTTTTACTTCACTCCTCTCCCCTTACAAATGCTGGTGTCAGCCAATGTGCATTGCTTAAAGCTGTGAAAATAGTGAGGAGGGAGGAAAGGAGAGAGCTAGTTGCTCCCACCTCAGCTAGACTAGAGGTGGGGAAGCCTTTTCAGCCTCAATGCCTCATTCCCTCCTGGCAACTTTCTGAGGACCACATGCCAGTAGTGGGTGGGGCCAGAGGGACGAAAGAAGGCAGAGTGGGAAATGTGAATTTTATGATGATGATACATTTATTTATACCCTGCCTTTTTCCCAGATATGCAAAAGCACTCAAAGTGGATACGAAGCAGGACCGCTGAGGAGGTGTGGCCTGTAGAGGAGGAATATGGCCTAGGGTCGCATATGGAGTCTGGAGGGCCACATTTGGCTCCCAGGCTAGCCTGTCCCTTCCTCTACAGCAAGGCAATTAAGGGTCAACTAAGAGAGAAACAGGAGAGGGAGCCAAGGATACTATCCAATGCTAGGGGTGTGCATTGGAACTTTGTGGGAGCCAAATAAACAGCTCAGGACCGCAATACCTCAAGGACCGCCTCTTCCCATACGAACCTACCTGGACCCTGAGATCATCCTCTGAGTCCGTCCTTTGTGTGCCTCCTCCTCGAGAGGTCTGGAGGGTGGCAACACAAGAACATCCCATCAGATTTCAAAGAAATAAACACCTATTGGACGTTTAGAAGACATCTGAAGGGAGCCCTGTTTAGGGAAGTTTTTAATGACTGATGTTTTAATGTATTTTAAATTTTTTGTTGAAAGCCACCCAGAGTGGCTGGGGAAACCCAACCAGATGGGCGGGGTATTATTATTATTATTATTATTATTATTAGTAGTAGTAGATTAGATTGGTCTGATTAACATCCTATACCCTTTAAAATGTGGCTCTTTTTGGGGGGGGTTATTGGATTATTGTTTTAATTTTGATTTTATATATAGTGAGCTTTTTGTGATTTGATGAATGAATGATTGAATAACTAGGGAAATCAGGTAGATTTGATATCTCCCGGCTAAATCGAAGCACAATGTCAATGAAGCAGCACAAGTTGTATCGGGGCCCTACAAACACACACACACACACACACACACAGTTCCTATGCTTTTCAGTAACATATTTTCTCTATATCTCTGCTTCCCTAGGTACTTGGACATCACTGGAAGCGAGCCTTTCTAAACTGTTGCTGCAGAGCAGCGAAGAGCTCTGCATTGTTTCTGGATTGTTAAAGCACAGCAGCAGCTTCTCATGCTCTGAGGGAAGTCCAACTTATCCCATGGGGCTTCTTCTGATCAGGAAGTGTAAGCAGCTTGGGAAGGCTGGAGCAATGTTAAATGGAAAGGGGGGGGAACCACACCAATAATAGTAATAATAATAATAATAATAATAATAATAATAATAATAATAATGTCATCTGGCTGGGTTTCCCCAGCCACTCTGGGCGGCTTCCAACAGAACATTAAAATACAATAATCTATTAAACATTAAAAGCTTCCCTAAATAGGGCTGCCTTCAGATGTCCTCTAAAAGTCTGGTAGTTGTTTTTCTTTTTGACATCTGGTGGGAGGGCATTCCACAGGGCGGGCGCCACTACCGAGAAGGCCCTCTGCCTGGTTCCCTGTAACTTGGCTTCTCGCAGCGAGGGAACCGCCAGAAGGCCCTCTGCACTGGACCCCAGTGTCCAGGCAAAACGATGGGGGGTGGAGACGCTCTTTCAGGTATACTGGGCCTTATCTATAAGGTAAGCTCAAGTAACCCTGCCTTTACTCAATTTAATGTTGAAGTGTTTTGAGAAAGAGGTAGAAAAATGGAAGCTTCTTTCTTAGGGAAATATTATTATTTTTAAGAAAACAACAACAACGATGGTGGGTGTAAGGGGAAGAAAGTACAGAGAACCTCCCCCTTGCATCAGAAGTAGCTCCTCCCCAAGCAGTGATGGAAGCGAGGCCTCTGAGGAGGCCAGTCAGGAAGTGGAGAGAGGGTGCCAGGGCTCTGGCAGCATGGGAGAGCCCCGGCGACACAGGATGGAGGGAAGAGAGGGAGAGAATGGGGAAAAGGAAAGCATGGAGTGTAGACCCTTTCCTCCGGTTCCGGAATTACGCAGGAGAAAGAAAGGGAGGAGATTCACTGTCCCGAGACTCCTATGTTGGAGAAGATCACGTGGGGGATCAGTGCTGGATTCTGTTTCGGAATGAGCAGACATGTTTTTACACACCTATCTCACTGTAAATAGACTGCACTAATAAAAACTGTTTAAAGACAAGCATGTGGAGCGTCGTTACTCTAGAGTAGTCGCAAGAACCTCTGACAGTGGGATATCACAGCATTGCTTATTATTGCATATTGCATACTAATGCATATTGCACAGAGAGTTTCAGAGGTCCTTGTGGGATGTTCTGCCCATGCTTTGTGTGGGGAGAGGAGCAGGGTGCCATTTCTTGCTCCACCTAATGCAGCAAAATGTTTTAGACCAGCCCTGGATGTATGATAAGGCTGATTTAACATATGTGGGTACCAGCTAACAGGGGTTATAAAGGTGAACATTCTATAGCTAAATTAATCTGTCCCTAGATAAATTTTGCAATAATTTAACACGTTTTCAAGCTCTCAGGCTTCCTTCAAGGTGTGTTGAGGTTGGCAGAGCTGAGTAAGACAACATTTACTGAAAAATAGAAGTATAAATAAGACTTTTATACAATAGCAGTCATGCATTCTGCATGTGCTTTCATAAATTTGGGGGGGAAATATTTGAGGAATTTCTTGGGAGCTTTTAAAGATTTTATAAGGAACAGTCTGCATCTTTTTGCTTAAAGCACCAACTATCTCGGTTCCTATGCAATCAAATGTACTGGGCTCAGAGGAGCAATTAAAAGCTCAAATAGGCTCTAACATGGTTATGTTTATGTACTGAAAAGCATGACTGTAAAGTCTAATGTATCAGAATTTCCCAGGTCACTAGTCTAATGGTGTATCCCCCTTTCTGGAAATTTGATTATTGGTTTCTTGATAGTTTTAAAACTCTCAGGTCCCAAGAAATCAGTCTCAACAGATCTAAGAATTCCACATTAACCTCTGACCTTTTTTCTGAACGTTGTACCAGGTTTGTGAATATGGTCGGTGAACACGGTCCAAAAGACATCAAGATAAAACATTTTCAGAAGTGATGCTAAGGATTCGTTTTCGTTAGCTGCTTCAGTGAGACATGTCAATGGCGCGTGATACTGAAAGCCAGGAAGAAGTAGAAATAATATTTTAAATTTAATATTGAACTCAATGGAGCTTACTTCTTAATGAGCATGCACTGTTAGCACAATATGCAATAAGGCGCACCTGACCATAAGACGCACCTAGGTTGTTGTTGTTTTTTTAAAGAGAAGGAAAACAAGAAAAATATATATTCTGAATCAAATGTTGCAAGAGGGGAGGGAAGGAAAAGCACTGAAGGGACAAGGAGCACTCGTGGGGTGTGGGGTGAAGGAGGTGACTAATGATGCAGGACAGGAGTTTAAGGGGAGGGAGGAAAGGAAGGCAAAAGTTCTTCCCACCCCCACCCCCCGCCTAAGCCAGCCCCCCCCCTCTCCCCCACCTGCATGTTTTCCGGCTGCCTGTGCATCCCTGGCATGCTTCCCTGGATGCAGCAGCAGCACTGGAGCACGGAGAGGAGGAGGAGGAGGAGGCGGTTACAGCTGTCGGTTGCGTTCCTAGCTGCCAGAAGCTGAGTCGGGTGGGCTGGAGCCTGCGCGCAGTGCGGCTGGGAAGGAATTAGCAGGAAGGACATGATCCTTTCCCCTCTGCTTGCCATGAGGGCAGGGGATTTCCTTGCTCTTTGTTGTGTTTCTCTGCCACCAGCCTCCTTGCTCAGCACATCTGCTTGCTGCGAGGTGACGCTGCTGCAGCCGGTGCTGAGCAACGGAAGGGGAAAGGATCGTGTCTGCCTGCTAATTCCTTCCTAGCCGTGTCACCTTGCAGCAAACAGACGTGCCGAGCAAGGGGAATGGGCCATTGGTGCCTCAGCTTCAGGATCTGTCCTTCCAGTGAGCACTCAGGGCTGATTTCCTTCATATTGGATAGGTTTGATCTTCTTGCAGTCCATGGGACTCTCAAGAGTCTCCTCCAGCACCATAATTCAAAAGCATCAATTCTTCGGCGATCCGCCTTCTTTATGGTCCAGCTCTCACTTCCATACATCACTACTGGGAAAACCATAGCTTTAACTATATGGACCTTTGTCGGCCAGGTGATGTCTCTGTTTTTTAAGATGCTGTCTAGGTTTGTCATTGCTTTTCTCCTAAGAAGCAGGCGTCTTTTAATTTCGTGACTGTTGTCACCATCTGCAGGGATCATGGAACCCAAGAAAGTAAAAATCTCTCACTGCCTCCATTTCTTCCCCTTCTATTTGCCAGGAGGTGATGGGACCAGTGGCCATGATCTATTCATAATATTGATAATGTTAATTAGATAATTATCTATTGATAAAGTTGATAATAGCTACCTTTTATATTTATTTAACAATTTGAGATAACAGGTATGACTAAAACGTAAATGGGATAGATGTTTAAATGCTATGACAGAAAAATGAATTATGAAAACCATGAGGTGGGAAGGAGGGAAGTTGATAAGCTTGCATGAACAAAAAGTAAACAGTATAATAAGGATGTATTTAAATATTGTAAAATGGAAACTTAATAAAATATTATTATTTTTAAAAATTCACTGGCCTCTACAAAATTACCTGGCTGCCTGTCATGCCCATTCTTAGAAGCATCCTGTGAGCTGATGCGAGGCAGTCATCTGCTATGACAAGAGGCTTCCTTCTTCTTTAGCTGCTACATGCAATGCAAGCACTGCTTGAGCCCCTGAGTGGAGAGCCGATGACAGGGAGGAAGGGGAGGGGAATGATAAAGGGTCTGTTGAAGCCTTACATGGCTGCAGGTCACTGCCTCGAAATGTGAGAACAATACGGGTCCAAGCGCTAACGACTTTCAGGTGTGCACGCCAAAGCCTGTCAGGGCAGTCAAGGAATTAGTGCTTGGCACACAGTGTAGCCCGCTTGGCTGCCAAATTAAACAGAATTGAGGGCCCCTGTAAATAAACAAAAGGAAAGTGAGCTTTTACCTCTCACTAGATTATATATCACTCTTGCATACAGATGCTCATGAGCAAACATGTACACAAACAAACACACACACACAATCAAGGAAAAGAAGGAAGCATGCTGAATTGTACCGTTATAACAGCAGGGGCAAAGCTACTGCAAATCACCCTCTCCATTTTGAACTTCATCCTCCTATTTGGCCACATCCACACCATAACTTTAAAGCACCATTATACCACTTTAAACAGACATAGCTTTCCCCCCCCCAAAAAAAAAGAATCATGGGAGTTGTGGTTTTGTTAAGAGTGCTGAGACCCATATTCCCAGAGCTACAATTCCCAGAGTTCCCTGTGGGTTGTTAAACCACTGGGGAAAGCAGCTCTCAGGAGAGGAGGGAATGGGAGTCTCCTAACACGTTTCAGCTCCCTTATCAACTACAAGCTTCCATAATTCTTTGGGGGAATCCATGACTGTTTAAAGTAGCGCTTGGAATGTATGGTGTGGATTTGGCCTTAAACTTCCTTTTATAGCAATAGGTGGGCTAGGCATATCCTTACACTGATTGGTGAACATTGCCTCCCACCACTCCTCTTCAGTCCCTGACACTCAAGGAGAGCCTTGTCTGTGGCAAATGTTACACTTGCCTGTTTGCCTCCCCACCACCATCTTAATCATATTCTCAAATCCACCAAAGTCAGCTGGATGGCATTGACAGAGCAATTCAAACCCTAGTGGCATGACATGATACAGGAGAATATGTGCCACCACATCCACAGCCCTGTTGCTCATGCTGCCTGGAGCATGCAAAGGCCTTCTCCAAGCTGTGCCAGCTGGGAACCAGCATAGTGATCAGACCTGATGCTGCCAAGTGGATCCTAGGCTGCCAAGCGGATCCCAGCCAACTCAACCACCACCACCCCTCCAGGAAATGCGCCATTTTGGACAGGCTACCACCACTGGGAACCCCACCGGGAGTACCTCCAACTGCCCTCTCAGTTTGCAGAACAGGGAGCTTTGCATGACTGGAGTGATGTTGGCATCACTTCTTCAGAAGAACTAAACCTATGCACAGTACCATCCCACCTTCCCAGCACCAGATTGCAGGTCAGAATCAGAGCCTAAATAACTACTTCAGACTTGATTATGCTCTGCTAACTGCTTCAGTGAACTGGCATTACTTTTCTTTTTTGTCCTCCCATGCTACCATCTCGCTCCCAACAAAGGTTACTAATATAACCAAGTTGCCAAAGGATTTATTACCATGGGCCAAAATGGTGCCATTTCACATCTTAGTTAGAGCACTGAAAATAATCCTGGAGACATTGCCCAGCTATAAAATGGTACTTAAGCTGTCACAGTCACAGTCTCAAACATGCACCACTTGATGGTCTCAAAGGTGCTCTTTAATTGGGTTTTATGAGTTCTAATTAATTATACCATGTTGAAAAATCATTTGTCCCATTATAGCTTTCCGTGGTTTGCCCTGAATAGCAAGATGGTTTGGAAGGCACAGACATTGTCTTCTACTCTCCAATGCTGGTTGTTTTTGGGTTTCATCCTTCTGAATGGACAGCCATTTACATTTAATTAATACAAAAAAGTCAATAAAGCTATCAGTTTCCTCCTTGATTCAATGTATGCCTGTGTATACATTCATTTTAAAAAGTTAATTCTCTTTAAAAATAACATTGCATGAACATTTGGGGCAGGATGAAATTAATGCAGCATGCTAGTGGAAGCAATTGCAAGGGCTCCTGTTGCTACAGTGGAGTTTCCTTGCTCTCCTTATCCCACAAACCCTTGCGTCTCCCCTAAGTCCGCTTTGGAGGGTTGGGAGAATGCCCAGAACATTGTACAGGGAAAGAAAAGGGGTATCGTTCCATCTGGCAAGCAGAAGTGCTTGTGCTGACAGAATGATCAGAAGAACGTGACTTTGAATTCCCCCCTTGATACTTCAAGGAAGGAATTCAGTATCCAATACTTTTGATATTTTGTGTCATTCCCTGTTCCTCACAAACCACATGGGGTTCTTATGCTAATTTTGCTGGGTAATAAAGATGACACCAAAGGCCCAGACACCATCATCTTCTTGATAAAGAGTTCCAGGGCCGAGTAGGCACTTGGACACTACTCACTTCTCATCTGGACCTCTTGCTGCTACACCTTGTGGGTTTTTGTCCTCTCAGATGACACTAGGGTCTGGTACTAGGGCCTCTAATTTTCACAAGAGCAGCTCTGCTGGATCAGATTACAGACTCATCTAGACCAGCATCTTGTTCTCATGGTGGCTGGTAAGTAGATGCCCATGGAAAGCCCACAAGCAGAACCTCAGCACAATAGCACTCTCTCCACTTGTTACTCCCAGTATCTGGCATTCAGGGGCATACTGCTTCTGACACTGATTAGTAGCCATTGATGCCCCTGGGAACAGAGCAGATACGTATCTAAACATTTGTCATTCATCTATCTGTCTATCTATCCATCCATCCTTTCCATTTACTGGATACAATGGTTAATATTTCTTCTAAATGCTTTTATTTGTATTGTTTGTCACAGCCTTTGTCTGGAAAACAAATTAGTTTTAAAACTGCAAAAGTCACTGAATAGAAAGTTAAATTAGTCACTCCTAAATGATTGCCTTGACCCAGAATAAATTGCCAGTGATTCTTTTTCTGCTCTGCATGCCAGTTTCTCAGTAAAACTGTGACCGGCGGGTCTATCTAGGTCATCAAATGTGAGACTGAAATATAATAAAATTGCCAAGAACAGTGACTAACTAGAAAGTCTGAACATTTACCCACCACCCTGAAAAACAATTATAGTACTAACTCAGGATTATGTTATTGTAAAATAATCCCTTCATGCAGACAGTTTATTACAAGAAATCTGCTTACACAGATATAGCTAGTTACTGTATTAATTTTGCAAAACTTTTATGTGGAGGGTTGGCAATACAAAGAGGTATGAGAGCCTGCATGTTCAGAAGTAAGCTCTTTTATCCTCTCCCCCCCCTATTGATTATTAATAGCAATGGGGGAGACATTCAATTCAGTTTGTGTTTAAAGGTGAACTGAGCTAATCTGTGCTTTCTGAAACAATACATGAGCCTAAAAACAGTCATGCAAGATTTGCATGTCTCCAAATTTTGCAATACAGTTCTCCATGCAAGTAATGTGCACAAAAATGCATGTACTTGGTAAAACGTGCAGAAAATAAGAATATTATTATAAGAATAATTTATTATTGGCCAAGTACATTTTCCAACATACTTGGAATTTGTTTCGGCTACATTATAAATGTTATAATATTCATATAATCAAACTGAGTTATTTGTTGGATTGTTGAGTTATGTTTTGAAATTATTAAGTATCTGACTATTATTCTAAAGAAAGGTATTGATTAGCATTTTTGTTGAGTACTTCATGAAACTGCTGGAGAACATTTAAGAAAAATGAGAAACTGACATTGGCAGATTTTCTCATCCCTAGATAGTGATATTCAAAAGATCCAGGGTTTTTTTTAAATTTTAATGCAGATAGTATGGCTTTTAGTTCATTATACCAAGTAAGAATGAGAAGATTATTTTTCAGTCTTCAATTGTACTGTAAGCAAAGTTCATCTATTAATTACAGTAAGACCAAAGTGGTGTTTGCCATAAACAATAAGTGGCATAAATGAGTCATATCACGGAAAAGTGTTGTTCATTGCAGTTCGTAGGACTTCATATTTTTAAAATACTGTACTCTATGGATAGGGTTGCCAGACTCAAAAGAGAGCAGGGCAATTAAAGGCACAGAAGTCCTGCCCACTATTGAGTCTGGCAACCCTATCTATGGAACACCCATTTTGAGCACTTAAAATGTTGTCCTGCCATTCAATAAGGGCTATGGTGACACTTTATTATACTAAGGACCATTATTTGTTAGAAATGCCAGTAAAAAGGTTTTGTTGCTAAAACCACATCTTCTTTGTTACATTATGCAGCCAAAGGGAATAGCAGTAGTAGAGAAGCATTGGATATACTTCCTCTGTACACAATTTTGAAATCCACATAGTAAACCTGATGGTGTTTTACTTTAAGATGCCCTTCTCAAGGGGGCTCACCTTGCCACTACTCCAATGTCTTTATGGTAATGGGGTGAGAGTGGGGGGAATACTCTCTCCATGCCTTTTGAACTGTCTCCACATGCAGCACAGTATCCTATCAATTTTGTGTTCTCCCAGTTTCTTGCTTTTCCCCAGGCTTAAACTCCCTTCTCCACATTTCCACAGTATTTTAAAATCATGAAAATTCACAAGCTTTTTATTATGAATTTATCCTAATGTACACATTTTTGTATCATATTTTATATAGAGATATCGCATGTGGAGCCTCACTTTCTCATCAGAAACGCTCACAGACCCTCGGTTCTTTTTGATGTGATCACCCAGGACAATTTCTGGCAATGCTGCTTTCCACCCCCACCCTCATTCCTACAGGAGTACAACTGCACAGATTCCACTCCTGCAAAATTAACAACACAGACAAATGGAATAGATAACTTTCTAATGTTTAACTTAACTCATAGCATTTCTTTCAGTTTATTTTTGCTGGGTGACTAAAGTTGC
The DNA here is from genome assembly GCF_963506605.1 of Zootoca vivipara. NCBI lineage: Eukaryota > Metazoa > Chordata > Lepidosauria > Squamata > Lacertidae > Zootoca > Zootoca vivipara. The sequence continues at coordinate 72,495,721 of NC_083282.1, forward strand.
ACGATTGTGCACCTGTAGATTATTTAAAAAGATAAGCAGTGTTGATTTTTTTTTAATGTGCTCGAAAGGCCTGTAGAATACTTCTATTTTGTTAGAGCTTAATGTCCCTTTTTAATTTGCAAGAACTGAGATATTTTTTTAAAAAAAACAAACAAACAATTAATCTATATATATATAAATGTAAAAATCGTGAAATCCGGGGTTCCACTTTTCTCCCTAACCGCTTGACCGATCGTCCTGAAATTTTGACACAACGATCCAGGCCACTCCTAGAGTGTTGTTGGGGGCAAAAATCCCTCAAATCACACACCTGCGCAGGTACAGAAATGCTTTTCCACCAACTCAAACAGCGCCCTCAAGTGGCGTAGTACCTCCTCCACCCCCTCCCTTCCTGAGAAATCTAAGCCACACCCACAAACCGAATGACATCATCATCAACCAAGCAACTGAAACACACCAAGCCAGCCATTTTATCTAGAACTTTGTTTTAGGCCCCTGATAGGCTGCCAGGCCTCCACTAGGCCCAGGGAGGGGGATAACCCACAGCAACGCACTTGGGGACACGGCAAGGGGTTTTACTTTACCATTTAGCACCACTATCCCCCCCAAAACACCACCAAAGAACCAACATTGCCAAGTGGAGGTCGGGGCCTGCCTGGGGGGGGGGGTTGCCACAGACCGCAGCACAGCCTTTGATTTATGTAAGCCCCTGCACGGCAAGGGGTTTTACTTTACCATTTAGCAACACTACCCCCACCCCCCAAAAAAACCCCACCAAAGAACCAACATTGCCAAGTGGAGGTAGGGGCCTGCCTGGGGTGGGGTGGGGGGTGGGGTTGCCACAGACCACAGCACGGTCTTTGATTTATGTAGGCCCCAGCACGGCAAGGGGTTTTACTTTACCATTTAGCAACACTACCCTCACCCAAAAAAGCCCCCACCAAAAAACCAACATTGCCAAGTGGAGGTCGGGGCCTGCCGGAGGAGGGGTTTGCCACAGGCCGCAGCACGGCCTTTGATTTATGTAGGCCCCTACACTGCAAGGGGTTTTTACTTTACAATTTAGCACCACTACCCCCAAAAAATCCACAAGACAAAAATAAATATGACTTATTTTATGGTTATGTCTTATTTTAGGAGAAACAACTGATTGTAAGCCTCTGTCTTTATATATATATATATATATATATATATATATATATATATATATATATATATATATATATATACATACAACAACCATTCACTTTCTCTCCCCAGTTTAAGTCCTCAGATATTTGCAATGCACACCCCCCACCCCATTTACAATTCCCTACCTTCCCCTTGCCACTTCCTGGGTTTTTTTATGGAACTGAACAACTCGGTTACTTCTGAACGCGCCTTCTGTTGCCAGGCCCTTGCAGGGCCAGACAGAGGCCCGGCCCAGATAGATAAGATAATGTATCCCTGTTTTTAACCCCTTAGTTACTTTTTTCATTTTACTGATTGTGAATATGCTGACCAAGGCCCCCTTTAGATTCGGAGGCCCGCGCCAAGTGCCCCATATGACCCTCTTCCTTCTGTCTGGGCCTGTCTGTTGCTACGGGGCTATGCGGCTTCGCTATTTGACCCCCCCTCCCCGGGTTGGGATTCTTTAAGTAGTTCTCTGGGTCCCAGGGCATATCATCAACCCCGATCCTTAATCTAAACATATAGAAATGTTCACGATGCGTGCGCAAGGGCCAATGTATGGAGATACAGGGGGGAGGGGACAACAGAGGGCTCAGACAAAAGTAAATACTGGGAAATGGAACCCAGAAACTGACAGCTCCTTCTCCAAGGATGGGGGCCAATGTACGAAGATACCAGGGGTAGGGGCCAACACTCCCCAGGAACAACAGAGGGTTCAGACAAAAGTGCATGCTGGGAAATAGAACCCAGAACCTAACAGTTCCTTTTCGAGGGTGGGGGCCAAGGTATGGAGATACAGGGGGGAGGGGCCAACACTCCCCAGGGACAACAGAGGTAAGGGTATCCTACAGAAACACAGGGATGAGCTGGGGTGGAGGGAGGAGGGGCAGGATATGGATCGTGACTGGGTGGGTGGGGGGTCACAGGAAAGAACCACAGCAACACTTGGTAATATAATATATATAATATATAATATATAATGGTTCCTCCTTCTTTTCACAGGAGTTCAGTTCTGCTCATTTAAAATAGTTTAAATAGTTTAAAATAGTTTTAAAACATTTCAGAAATAAATAATTATTGGCGAAACAACGGAGATTCTTTGCTTTTAAAATTATTAGTAGAGTGTAATGGTGCATATGCATAATCTGTTATTAATGTCAGAAAATCCTCAATTCATGCCTGAAAACAGGCTAAACCCAAGGGATAAAGGGATGGCAGATGAATAGCAGAGCATCACTGGGAAAATTTACTCATCCCTAAATAATACAAAGACATAACATGTTTCTGCATTCTGAATGAATTCCTTTAGCTGTTGGATAAATTGTAGCAGCTTTCTGAAACTATGAAGCTCTGCAGAACTGTTGCGACTCCCCCTAAGCAGATGAATATCCCCTGCTTCCTGGTTAGAACTTGAGGGGAAGGTTCAAGGAAGTTCTTAATACAGTAGAAGTTTTTTGGAGAAAAGACACACCAACCAATTTTCCTGTGTTCCTGTCTGCTTATGTAATTGATTAGTCGGTTGATCAATGAGCTAAAACAGGGCATGCTAATCACGCAAAAAGCTCTTTCATTGTCACCTTCCAGTGCTGCTTGTTTAAATTTAAGGTGCACAGCACATTTCAAATAGTGATGCTGCAGCCTGGCAATAGAGTCATCAACACCTCCTTCTCCAGCTTACATATATGAAGATGCTTTGTACTGAATCAGACGGGACTTGTCCATCAAATCTAGAAGTAAGGGTGGGCTAGCCTGACACTTTCATTTCCCCTAACTTTCTCCATTTCCAATCTTAAATTCAGTTCTCCACACTTCCACATCAGTTACGGATTTTATTTATTAGAAAATCTGAATCAGCGTTTATAGTGCGAATTCCTCATAATCAACACATTTGTTTATGCAATTTGCATAACACACACTTTTTGCAAGGCACTTTCCCCAGTGCAATGCATTTTTGTCTGCTGTTTTCACTATTGCAGTCGTTTTATCTAATATCTGTAAATATTGCTTGGTTGGAAAACTGCATCACAAAATTCAGATAAGTGCAAACTTGGAAGAATGGCTGTATTTCAGCTCTCTTGCCATTTTGGATCTTTTGGATCTCCTGTGTCTTTTAGGTCTGCTGCTTCCACTGCTGCCCAGGAGGACTCCCCTGTCGTGAGTGCCTGCAGGTCCTGTCCCTGCCTCTCACCACCTGGCCTAGGGCGGGGCCTGGCAGGCCTCAAATAGGTCTGCTGCTTCCACTGCTGCTGCTGCCCAGGAGGACTCCCCTGTCGTGAGTGCCTGCAGGTCCTGTCCCTGCCTCTCACCACCTGGCCTAGGGCGGGGCCTGGCAGGCCTCAAATAGGTCTGCTGCTTCCACTGCTGCTGCTGCCCAGGAGGACTCCCCTGTCGTGAGCGCCTGCAGGTCCTGTCCCTGCCTCTCACCACCTGGCCTAGGGCGGGGCCTGGCAGGCCTCAAATAGGTCTGCTGCTTCCACTGCTGCTGCTGCCCAGGAGGACTCCCCTGTCGCGAGTGCCTGCAGGTCCTGTCCCTGCCTCTCACCACCTGGCCTAGGGAGGGGCCTGGCGGGCCTGCTGGGGACTGTTGCCCCCAGCGCTGTTGCTGTCCAGGAGGACTCTGAACTGTGCAGAGTTCTTTTAAAAATGTTTTAAATTCTCTTTTATCATTTTAAACACATTATGTTGGGGGGTTGGTTATTTACTTGGGTTTGGGAATTTTTTAAATTTTGTTACTTCTGTGATTTTTGTTTCTTGGTTAGTATTGTCTTACTGTGTTTTTTGTGTGGTGGGTGCTGCCCAGGACTCTCTCCTGCTGTGAGTGCCCACAGGCCCTGTCCCTGCCTCCTTCCACCTGGTCTAGGGCGGGGCCTGGAGGGCCTCATAAGGACTGCCGCCGCTGCTCTGCTGCTGGTGCTGCCCAGGGGAACTTAAAACAGCACAGAGTTCTTTTTAAAATGCTTTTTAAAGAATTTTATGTTTTTATTTTCTTGGGGTGGTAGGTGGGAGGGTATTTTCTTTGGGGTGGTAGGTGGGAGGGATTTTTAGTTGGGTGTGGGAATCTGTTAAATTTTGGTGTATTGTAATTTTTATTGTTTTTGGTTTTATTGTTTTATTGTGTTTTTTGTGTTTTCCTTTTGTTCCGTTCTTGCTGTTTTTTACAGAGGTTTTATTTTGTTTTTAAGGGGAGGGGTCAGGGCTGCCCGGGAGGGGGTCCCAGCAAGCAAAATGGCTGGGGCAGATTCCACAGGGGGGGATGCACTGGGACAACCGATCTCAGTGGTCACGGGTAGGAGGAGGAGTTACGCTAAGACCAGACCATGTCATTACCGAGGAGGCAGACTTAGTCGTTGTCTGAGGACTATCCCTGCCTCCGGGTCTGGTCCTGACCGGACGGATATTGGAATCAGCAAGGGATACCCACATGACCTGAAGGTGCTGCTGTGCAATGCCAGGTCGATGATGAATAAGACCACTGCCATTCACGACTTGATTGTGGATGGAGGATTTGACCTGGCATGTGTGACAGAGACCTGGTTGGATGAAGCCGATGGGCCCGTTCTTGGCGCTGCTTGCCCACCAGGTTTCTCTTATGCACAGCAACCCAGGCCATCTGGGCGGGGAGGGGGGGTTGCAGTGATTTTTAGGAAGTCATTAGTTTGCACCAGGCGTCCTATTGGTAAGACTGAGTTTTCTGAGTGCATGTTCTGGAAGTTGGGCAATAGGGGCAGTACAGGATTCCTTTTGGTGTACCGACCTCCCCACTGCACCAAGGATTCCCTGCCCGAGCTGCTTCAGGTCGTGTCGGATGTGCTCCTGGAGACACCTAGCTTGGTTGTCTTAGGGGATTTTAACATCCATGCCGACACGACCTTACAAGGAGCCGCTCGGGACTTTGTGGAAAGCATGGCCACCATGGGGCTGTCCCTGAATAAGTCTGGCCCAACTCATAGCCGCGGACATGCCTTGGACTTGGTGTTTACCTCTATGGATGGTGGTGATCTGACATTAAGTAAAAGCGAAACAAAAGAAGTGCCATGGTCAGATCACTTTCTGGTGCAACTGGACTTCTCCGCAACCCTTCCCCTCTGCAGGGAGGTGGGACCGATTCGGATGGTCCGCCCCCGCTACTTAATGGATCCAATTGGCTTCCAGAGAGTGGTAGGGGATGTTTTATCCCATGTCGATGGCCTTTCAGCTGATTCCCTGGTGGCCCGCTGGAATGCGGAGTTAACCAGCGCTATTGACTGTCTGGCTCCGAAGCGCCCTCTCAGATTGCATGGAGCCCGGACAGCCCCGTGGTTTTCCCCGGCGCTGAGGGTGATGAAACAGTCATTGAGACGGCTAGAGCGCCGGTGGCGGAAAACTCATTTTGAATCAGACCGGACACGGGCTAGAGCTCAACTTCGAGCCTACCAAGTGGCAATGGCGACGGCGAAGAGGACCTTCTTCACCGTCTCCATCGCATTTGCAGAAAACAGCAGCAGGAGACTCTTCCAGGTGGTTCGCAATTTAGCGGAACCACCTGCTCCATCCGGGCCCAGTATGGGCCACATGATCTCCTGCAATGATTTTGCAAAGTTTTTTGCAGATAAAGTCGCTCAGATTCGGGAAGAGGTAGACTCCACCGTGGGAGCAGGGCCGGGGCGGGGGAGTGCTAGAGTCCTGTCTAGTCAAGTTTTGTGGGATCAATTTCAATCTGTTACCTCCGAGGATGTGGACAGGCTGCTTGGACGAGTGAAACCAACCACCTGTCTCCTTGATCCTTGCCCATCCTGGCTTATAAAAGCTAGCCGGGAAGGGCTGGGCGATGGGCTTCGCGGGTTGGTAAATGCTTCTCTCCATGAGGGAGCCTTCCCAGACCCGCTGAAAGAGGCGGTTATTAAACCGCTTCTAAAAAAACCATCTTTAGATCCGGCCAATATGGCCAACTATCGCCCAGTCTCAAATCTTCCATTCTTGGGCAAGGTGATTGAGCGAGTGGTTGCTGAACAACTCCAGGCACGCCTGGAAGAAGCGGACCATTTGGATCCCTTCCAGTCAGGATTCAGGCCTCATCATGGGACTGAAACTGCCTTGGTCGCACTGGTCGATGATCTCCGGCGGGCTAGGGACAAAGGTAAGAGCTGTTTCCTTGTTCTGCTGGATCTCTCAGCGGCTTTTGACACCATCGACCATAACATCCTTCTGGACCGTCTAGAGGGCTTGGGAGCTGGGGGCACTGTCATGCAGTGGTTCCGCGCCTTCCTCCTGGGCCGTGTTCAGAAAGTGGTGGTGGGGGATGAGTGTTCAGACCCCTGGGCTCTCACTTGTGGGGTGCCTCAGGGTTCTGTCCTCTCCCCCATGCTTTTTAACATCTATATGCAGCCGCTGGGAGAGATCATCAGGAGGTTTGGGCTGGGTGTCCATCAGTATGCTGATGATACCCAGCTCTACCTCTCTTTTAAATCAGAACCAGTGAAGGCGGTGAAGGTCCTGTGTGAGTGCTTGGAGGCGGTTGGAGGATGGATGGTGGCTAACAGATTGAAAATGAATCCTGACAAGACAGAAGTACTGTTTGTGGGGGACAGAAGGCGGACGGGTGTGGAGGACTCCCTGGTCCTGAATGGGGTAACTGTGCCCCTGAAAGACCAGGTGCGCAGCCTGGGAGTCATTTTAGACTCACAGCTGTCCATGGAGGCACAGGTCAACTCGGTGTCCAAGGCAGCTGTTTATCAGCTCCATCTGGTACGCAGGCTGAGTCCCTACCTGCCCACTGACTGTCTCTCCAGAGTGGTGCATGCTCTAGTTATCTCCCGCTTGGACTACTGCAATGCGCTCTACGTGGGGCTACCTTTGAAGGTGACCCGGAAACTACAACTAATCCAGAATGCGGCAGCTAGACTGGTGACTGGGAGCGGCCGCCGAGACCACATAACACCGGTCCTGAAAGACCTACATTGGCTCCCAGTACGTTTCCGAGCACAATTCAAAGTGTTGGTGTTGACCTTTAAAGCCCTAAACGGCCTCGGTCCGGTATACCTGAAGGAGCGTCTCCACCCCCATCGTTCTGCCCGGACACTGAGGTCCAGCTCCGGGGGCCTTCTGGCGGTTCCCTCACTACGAGAAGCCAAGTTACAGGGAACCAGGCAGAGGGCCTTCTCGGTAGTGGCTCCCACCCTGTGGAATGCCCTCCCACTAGAGGTCAAAGAGAACAACAACTACCAGACCTTTAGAAGGCATCTCAAGGCAGCCCTGTTTAGGGAAGCTTTTAATGTTTGATGGATCTCTGTATTTTAATGTTTGATGGATTTCTGTGTTTTAGAATTTCTGTTTTGTTGGAAGCCGCCCAGAGTGGCTGGGGGAACCCGGCCAGATGGGCGGGGTATAAATAATAAATTATTATTATTATTATTATTATTATTATTATTATTATTATTATTATTATTATTATTGCCCTGTTGCAAATGCCAGCTTCAGTGGGGATGGGAGGATGATTTCCATTGGGGAAAACAGCACAGGTTAAAGGGTTAAATGTGATTGCAGTATTGCAACACTGATCAAATCACCCCACCCCCATCTTTCAGCTGTTCTTAAAAATCTGTGGTCAAGTCTCCCAATGTCATATTTAGATGACCCTCAAACACTGAGATGTTCCTTAAAGAACTTCATCATTGTCTTTGGACTCTTGAAGGTGCTTTACATTAAAGTTTCTGCTTTACAGCTGAGCAATCATCTTGGAAAGAATACGAGTTGAGGGAATATAGCTTTTTAGGGGGGCTAGTTAACAAGCCTGTTTATCACTTCTGATTACAAATTGTGAATTCTCTTGCATGAATGGAAAAGACAGTTTTGTTGCATCTCTGCTTTATTATCATCTCTTCTTGAGCTTACCAGCATAAAAAGGAACTGGGAGTGCTAATTCTATGTGCTTTCAATCAACAACGTCCCTCAAACAAAGAGGATTGTCATTTTTTCAATCTTCCTTTTATACAAAAAGAGAAAAGAAATTCCAATATTCAGTAAAACATGCATAGGTGCAAGGAAAGGGAGAATCAAGGCCCTTCCACCAGGAGAAGACTCAGAGCTAGCTTTAACTTCACTCTTTTCCTTATTTAAGCATAAAGAATTTGTGAAGTTCTGTGTCTACAAAATCTCCTTTCTTTTGCCATGTACTTTGGCTGAGGCATCAATGTGTCAAGTCTGTCATGAGATTAATGTTGTGCAAAAAAATCTGCATACACACACAAACACACACACAATCCCACTAATTTATGAGAAAAGAACTAACATCGAGAAACGACCAGAGGGGAGAGAAAATATTTGAGGAAGTTATAATTGGCAAGTGGCAAGCAAGGACGGGGTGGCAGATTTGATTTGGTTCACATTTAAAGGCAAACTAACCTATTTACATTTCCTGAAACTATGTTCAAACCGACTCGTATGGAAAGTCACACTTTTCTGAATTTTGTAATACAGTTCTCCAGCCAAGGAATGTGTACAGAAGTGCATATACGTGTGTGCATTAAAATCCATTCCTTTGGAGCAATTTGTTTTACAAAGCAAGTGTATATTACACAAGATTACATACAAACATGTGACTATTATGGAAAATTCACATTAAAATGCTAATGGATTTCATAAGGACTTTTTCATTGATTGTATTTTTAATATTTTGTTGGAAGCTGCCCAGAGTGGCTGGGGAAAACCAGCCAGATGGGCAGGGTATAAATAATAATAATAATAATAATAATAATAATAATAATAATAATAATTGCCAAGTGATGTTGAAATGATGGAAAGTGAACTTGAGAAAATGAGAGAAACTGAAATTGGCAGTCACCCATCTCCAGTTGCAGTGGGTTTGTTACTTTCAAGATGGCTGAGGAGAAATGTGTGTGTCCATTCTTTCATTCTGCAAATCACCTCTCCAGTGGTGGTCTACACTTTGCAGCCTTCCAATATTTCCTGAAGACCCCAGCATGCCCTCAGACAAACGCCCTTTTAATCATGAGAAAGTGGAAAGTTGTGCTACTGTGTTTCTTTCAATTGTTGTTATTTTTAAGCGTGGTCATTTTAGCTTTTAAAGAAATCAGGGTAGATTTTTAAAAAAAAAATCTGGAGGGCCACAGATTCCCCATTCTTGGTCTAACAGATAATCAGCATGTATGAGCAGATATGATATCTGGCAGGCAAGTTCATGCAACCATCTTGTTTCCATGTATGTTTTCTCATCCTGGACTGGTGTCATTATGCTTAAGAATTTTTTATTATTTTTTTGGTAAGAGAAACACAAATCCAGTCCTCTGTTTATGCATATTTTCTTCTCTTACACCAGGGCAAACATGTGCACTCTTCCTTAGCAAGCCTTTGTCCATCGAAATTAGTCAGGGGAGACTGATTCAGTGCTAAATTAAACACAAAGGGGGCTCAGCAGTCTTGAAAAGAACTTTATCCTATTGTCTAGAGTGATGTTTGATTAATAATTGTGGTCCCCAATGGCACACTAGAATGTCAGTTCCAACCTATATTCACACCAGAGCTGGATGGTTCATTTTCTGCCTCTCCCGAAATAAAATGCTGAAAGAGCACGATGAGCTCAGGAAATCCATTCAAACAATGTAAATAGCTAGTGAGTAAAGCCCAGCAGGATTCATTCATACATGTCCAGCCCAAACTGGCTGGTTTGATTCCAGTTGGAACTCTCTTCACTACAAAGCCTCAGGGGAATGTTAATCTGTATAGTATAAACATTTATAAACATCTCCTAAATCATTACACTTCAACTGGCCCATAAACACTCAAATGTTTTCCTTAGGCACTGTGTGGCTTTGGGGAAATGAGTACACATTGATTTGGCACCACTGAAAAGGTGGAGAAAGAGTGCAGGGGGTTAAAAAAAGATTGCTATCTAATTCCCATGAGCTAGCTAGGGTAAATCCCTCTCTAGGAAAGAGATGCAAAGTTGCATAGCACAGCACATACTCCTTAGCAAAGTGACCACTGAACATACTGCAAAAACTGATGATATGCATCACTGGGGGGGGGGATGGAGATTTTCTATGAAATTTCATTTGCTGCTTTAGACGTATGTTATTTATTATTATTTATTCAGTTTGCTAATCTCCTTATACTGATTTCATGAAAATAAAACAATGATAAACAATGATAAAAAACAATGATAAAAAAATATGAAGAACATTTAAAAAGTTGTTAAAATACATTGAAATGCAATTCGGGCCAACACAAATGGTAAAACACAGTTGTGTAGATCTAAATTTAGAAAGAATTGCTACCAATAAGAAATGCAATCAGTATGACCATAGTGAAGAAGAATCCGTCTAGTTGATCTGTGTTTCTTCTCAGTCTGTTGATAAGCAGCTTCAGGGCCACTGTTCTCCCTTCTTGGGGTTCTTTATAGTTAAGCGTGACCGTGGCTGGACAGCTCTTCAAGCAGAGTACCCCTTCAAAAAGTGGCTTGTCCTATGTTAAGTAGAACACACAGCAACCCTAAATTCAATGTAAGTGTGGACCTCCAGGTGTTGCTAAATGAGAATTACCATCATCCTTGGCCATTCGCCATGCTTGCTGAGACTGACTGAGTTGTTAAGCAACATCTGGAGGGCCAAAGGTTCCTGCACAAGTGAAAATGACCACCTGTCTCCTTGATCCTTGCCCATCCTGGTTCATAAAAGTGAGCCAAAAAGAGCTGGGCGGTGGGGTGGTGAATGCATCCCTCTGTGCAGGGCCGGCTCGAGCAGATCGCGCGCCCTGGTGCTGAGGGGCGGAGATCTCTCCGGTGGCCGCCCCGCCCTCACAGGGCGCGATTGGTTTCCGCGCGGCTTCGTCACATGGCGCCCTGCTTGCCAGCCCGCCGCCCTGGTGCACTGCGCCACCAGGGGTCTACCTAGAGCCGGCCCTGCCTCTGTGAGGGAGCCTTTCCAGACCCACTGAAAGAGGAGGTTATTGAACCACTTCTTTTAAAAAAATCCAATATGGACAACTATCGCCCAGTCTCAAATCTTCCATTCATGGGCAAGGTGATTGAGCAAGAGGTCGTTGAGCAACCCCAGGGATGCCTGGAGGATGCAGACCATTTGGATGCCTTCCCACTGGGATTCAGGCCCCATCATGAGATTGAAACTGCCTCAGTCGGTAGCAAATTTGAAAGGTTGCAGTCCTACATACCTCAGGTACAGGTGATGCTTTTAACAATGAAGGAGTGTTCCTGGGTGATCATTGTTAGGAGAATCGACGCCCATCTTTTCCTCCATGAAGGGCTCTGGGAGAAAGGTTGCAGGGGTCTCCCGGATTCAAACTGTGGAATATCCAGGTAGGCTTAGAAAGGACGTCTAACTGAAACCCTGGAGAACCACTGCTGAAGAGAGTAAGTGAACTGGCTCACCAACCTCGGTCTACCTTCACCCAGGCCACACTTTCTTGTCTTCTTACTTACAGGCAGTCCAGATGGAATTGCTGGCTGTCATCTTCCTCCTCTTTAGACTTGGTGTTGCTTTTATAGAACTCAACAGGGAGGAAGATAGGAAGAAAACAAGATTTAATTGGATCCAACTGTCATTGGCCCTAGCTCCACCTACTGCTGGGCTCCTTACTTTCTGCCCCACCAGTCTCAATGGGCCCAGCCATCACTGTATGTTTAGGGTTGCCAGACTCAATAGAGGACAGGACTTCTGTGCCTTTAATTGCCCTGCTCTCTTTTGAGTCTGGAAACCTTAAATTAAGGTTTCCTTAATTTGCTTGGAAATTAAACAAAGGGTCTGCTGGTTTCTCTTTAAGGTTTCCAGACTCAAAAGAGAGCAGGGCAATTAAAGGCACAGAAGTCCTGTCCTCTATTGAGTCTGGCAACCCTATGTATATTCCTATTTGTAGTTTAGTAATTTGAGCACATGCTCTACATGAAAAGGGTTCCCGGTTTATTCCCCAGCATCTCAAGGCCTTGACTCTGACTGAAACCCCTGGAAAGGTGCCACCAATCACTGCAGCCAATACCAAAATCGATGGACTCCTTATCAAGGCCGCTTCCTCTGTTAGTCGGTATGTTATTTGCAACTAGGAAAACATACAGCTGCAGAGAATGTTCCCCATATAAGAGTTCCTAGCCAATGTGGAAGCTTCATTTGGAGATTTTGCTGTGGAGATTTTGAGCCAGCACAGTTTAAGAAGCATTTTCTTCCAACCCTCAACAAAGACACAAGACCAATGCTCATTTCTGCTCTTTTCTGCTCGTGGGCCTCTTGGAGCTGTCATTGCCAAATTAACTGCTGGAGTGAGAATTTGCAAATGGAACTTTTCCAAGCTCCTTCATGTAATCTAATGTCCTTGGGGAGCAACAGTCTGCTCAGTATCAACCCCCCCCTTCCCTGCTTCCCTGTCACATGGGAAGTGATATGCGAAGATGGAATCAAATCTTCCTATACAGAATGATTTCTGTGCCGCATGAAAAAATAATAATACAGAAATGGTTGGCTTATTATTCGCTGGAAAAATACCTTTTATGATAACAGAAAGGGTGTGTGTGGAGGGAGGAAGTTTTGATTGTAGTGCAGTGCACAGATCCATATTTGTCACCCTTCTTGTGTCCGACTCTGGGGTTGCGGCGCTCATCTCGCTCTATAGGCCGAGGGAGCTGGCGTTTGTCCGCAGACAGCTTCCGGGTCATGTGGCCAGCATGACAAAGCCGCTTCTGGCGAACCAGAGCAGCGCACAGAAACACTGTTTACCTTCCCGCCGGAGCAGTCCCTATTTATCTACATGCACTTTGATGTGCTTTCGAACTGCTAGGTGGGCAGGAGCTGGGACCGAGCAATGGGAGCTCACCCCGTTGCAGGGATTCGAACTGCCGACTTTCTGATCAGCAAGCCCTAGACTCTGTGGTTTAACCCACAGCGCCACCCGCATCCTGTATGGCTAGTGTAGGCCTGCTCTAATACCTAGTGTCCAAAACGTACAATTTTCTACTGGAATGGCACACAAAAGACGAGGCGACAAAAGAATGTATGATTAAATGGGCAGTGGACCTAGGTTATAACATAAATATAGATCAATGGCAAAAGTTGTGGAACCACCAGATTAAGTTCACTGCCTGTGTAATACTGAAAGAAAACATCATGAAAATGATGTATAGGTGGCATCTCACGCCCGTCAAATTGGCTAAAATATATAAAACAAACAATAAGAAATGCTGGAAATGTAATAAAAAAGATGGGGATTTCTATCATCTCTGGTGGACGTGCGACAAGATAAAGCCCTATTGGGAATCAATTTATAATGAGTTAAAAAGATTATTGTGTTATACTTTCCCAAAGAAACCCGAAGAAATGCTGTTGGGTATATTGGGGAGGGAGATTAAGAAGGAAGATCAAAACCTCTTCATGTACGCCACCACGGCAGCGAGAGTTACTTTAGCTCAAAGGTGGAAGACACCAGAGGTTCCAAACATAGATGAGTGGAGAGAGAAAATGACAGAATACTTAGAGTTGGCAAAAATGACAGGAAGACTAAGAGACCAAAAAGAACAAAGGTACCGAAAGGAGTGGAAAAAGTTCATGGAATATCTGAAGGATTATGTTAAATGATTAGAAACACTAGTAGAAACTACATTTAAAATACAACAAAGAATTATAAAGCCGTTGTCCACAAAATATAAGTAAAATTATATGTTAAATATAGGTAAGAACAAACGGAAGGAAAATATATATGTATATATACAAAGGTAAACTCTAAGTAAGATAAGGACAGGCAAGAAAAAGTATGGCACCGAAAACGATGGAATGGGAAATAAAACCAAGAAAGAAACAGGAGGAAGTCCAGTTCGAAAGAACAAGTGGAGAAGAGGAACGTTATAGGAAAAATAAAGATAATCACGACACAACTAAAGCTTGATTGTATAAAAGAAAATTTATTTAAGAGGTGCATAGATTTGTATGTTTGCTTTTATTTATGTATATGTATTAATTTCCATTTTTGTATGTACCTAATTTCAGAAATGTTGAAATAAAAATGATATTAAAAAAAAGCAAGCCCTAGACTCTGTGGTTTAACCCACAGCGCCACCTGGGTCCTTGTCACCCTTCTTAGAGGGCACTAATTCACCCTAGTACTGGGATGATGGTAGATCATAATCTCAGGACCGGCTCATCCATGAGGCAAATTGAAGCACCCTTCTCAGGTGGTGGAAGCCTCTGAAGTGCCACCCCTGGAGCCCCCCCCCCACCTGCTCCATCGCTCCACTGCTGGGAGAGAAGCAATGCTAGCATTGGTGCCAACTTCCAGTGAGATGTCATGAGATCTTGCTGAAGTCTCACGAGATATCACAGACCACACAGAAAACCTTGCCACTTTGTGCTGCCGCCACACAACTTTGGTAAGTGATGTTTTGGCAAGGGTGACAAGGTGGCAGTGGCAGCAACAGTACATTCACCTCAAGTGGCAAAATGGGACATGCCACACCTGATCATGATGTTTGTAGGGTTAAGTGAAACTGACCTCTCACAATTCTCCACAGGCGGCAAAATGGCAAGCTGTGGGGAGGGATTTGTTGAATTTTCTCCATGGAGGGCCTGGAATTCTCAATTAGTTTCTAGGGAAACTGACAAAGAACATATTCAGAATTTTTGCCCTAGTTGTGGTTCAGAATATGAAATTGGCCTTAGGCATACCATCTAAAAAGATATGGCACATGAGGAAAAAGAAACGAGGAGGAGGAGAAATGGCAAGGTCAAACACAAGTTCCTAAAGTTACAGTACCATGTTCACAATGGAATTATTTAATTCTGTCGGTGCACATTCCAGCTATCTGAACAGCAGCTCTCCAGAAACACACTCCCCACTCCCCCAGATCCGGTGACACCGTCTGGGCCAAGCAGGGAGGGCTGCTCCTGTCACACAGTTCTAAACATCTCAAATACGCCATGAATATCAATGGCTAATAGCTAGGATGGCCATATTCTACCTCCATTGTCAGAGGCAATATGCTTCCCACAGGCATCTTGCTGGCCACTGTGAGAACAGGATTCTGGACCACATGGGCCATTGGCCAGGCTCTTCCTCTGTTCTTATCTGACAGGGCAGTCAATATAATATTTCATCCAATGTGCACATTTTAAATCCATGCCCATGAACAAAACAATGTGCTAAGTGTTGTTGTCCATGCTTATGTGTTCGACCTGCTAAGCCACACACTCCTGGTTGATTCCCATATCTCAATCAAGAACCTGTTGTCAGTACAGGTTAAAAGAGAAGTGTTTCCATTATGTCTTTCTCTCTGAGCACTTTCACCTACACTTCCATTTGTGTTGTACACATAAATGACCTAACTTCATAGGGGTTCCATTAGGTAGGAAACTTTCCATTATTCCTTATTTTGTTTCCTCTTTTCTGAACTAGGGATGCTTAAGGAATTCAATTTTTTGGTGTGTGAGTTCCAATGCAAACTGACCTGAGCTGCCTGCCAGAGTGGAATTTATTTATCCTTTGGATTTTGTACTTTTCGAAAATGTGCCATACAGCTCAAAATAAGTGTCAAATGCTGTACTGCAAAATGTTATTTTAGGATAAGCTGTGTTGATAAATGAGTACATTGGGATAAAATATGTATTTAAATATGTTTTTTGTGATAAACTACATAAGAAATTATGCATTAAAAGACATATTTAATGCATTTTCTGAAGACTGCAGCCTAATACAGAAGAAAGACAGAATGGACTGGGGGGGGGCACTTGTAAAATTGACCTGCATGGGGAATAGACTGATCCATACACTTCTACTCTGAATTTGTATTCCCTTTAAACTAAATAAAAGTGGTGGGGTTGGGTTCATAAACCTTGAGGCACGTGATTATAGAAACCAGAACACTTATAGGTAAAAAAATGTGATCCATGTGATTTGTCTATTTTCGATAAAAGGTAATGTGGATCTTACATGTAAACAGTTAATTGTATATCTTCTGGTAGCCACTTGATTAGAATCATTAGCAAAAAATGGCTGGAAAGACACTTCATGCTATACCATTGGTACCTGGTTCAAGAAAGGTATGTCCATTGCTATCTCAGAGAAATTGGGGTGTAATATTTCCATGGGTAGGGATGATGCTGACCCTTCTGATTTCATCAGTTTGGGGATAATTTATTAAATAAATATAAATTTATTAAATATATGCAGTCACATGGGGGGGTGTTAAATCCCTTCAAAATATTCTTCTGTTTGGTGTCATCTATAAACAGGCAAAACCATTTTTTCTTTCTCTCCCCTGCTTCTTTCATTGCACAATGTGAATTTGGCTTTAATACCCCATTTATAATTTTTATAATTGCATCAATTTCATTCCCTCCTGATTTCTTTTTTTCACCTGACTGTGTTATCGAAAGCTCCTTGTGGTGAACTCGAATTCTTTGGTTGCTGATGCTTGTGTGCATTGCCTGCATTTGTTGTTTGATGAACTAACCAAATAATTAACAAATGCTTCCTAAATTGAATAAATGGGCCTGGCATTTTCCTAAGGATTCAAAGTTCAAGCTCTTACGTGTCAAATGGCAGTGGTTAAAATGAGCTGCGTTCTGATTCAGTGATGACGGGGAAAGAGGGACTGTGGGGTTGCATGTGGCAGGAGACTCTGCTTAAATTCACAGGTTCTAAGACTCTTTCCCGCTCAGATATAGGAAGGGAAAGGTAGATGGTAGCAGAACCAAGAGATGACATAATAATGTGCAGTCTATTTATTTCTTTAGGGTTGGTGCATGCAATCTTGACGGTGTCTGTCACTTTAACAGTTCCACAGCCGCCTCTTGTTCCCCACCCCACCCAGTACTTTCACTTAGCCTTGCTTCCTGCCTGAGCAATGTTAGCTGCTCAAATACAGCCACAACACGTGGCTAATGAATATAGTAAATGTGTTATTAGTGGTAGAATGTCATTCAAAATTTACAATTCATCAACTTCAAAATAATATACTGTATATATCAGTCCATAACCAAGGAGTAGTCTACGAAATGAATTGCTGGCTGGGAACACCACAACACCTTTCAATGGATGATGTCCAAAACAGTATATCCGGATTGAAGCAACTGTTTCGAAGATGAATCTTCACCAGCAAATAGTTTTAGATAGAATATCCATACAGGTAAATGTAATACTTGTGGATCAGAGCTCACTAACCAGTGTAGCTAACTGATTATTCTGTATTGCAACACAGGGGTTGTTTTTGAGCAATGTTAGCGACGGATTAAGATAGCTCATTGAGTTTGCAAAAAAAACCCAACCAACCAACCAACCCAACAACCCTAATTCCCATAATTCTGTTTCTTTTTTAATTCTGCAGGATCAACACAAAACCAGTCACTTACACTCAGCCACTTCCATTTGGCAAGTGAGACTATGCAAAGATTTGACGGATGCTCCAAGGGTGAAATGCTTTAGTGTCAGTCTGCTTTCTCTTCAGGGCAGGCATCTGCTATCCCCAGTAAGGACGGAACAGATGCTGCATAAGAACAGTTTGAGGCTACAGGTACAGAACTCAGCAGCTGGCTTCTGCATATGTTCCTATGCGTGTGTGTAAGAGCCTGTAAAGTAATATGACTTTGAGTTCTTCTCAAAGTGACTCTTAACAGCAGGGTTGTTTATGTTCCATAAAGGGTGCTTTACAGCACTTTTTGCAGGCTGACTGTTTAGATGGGGTTCTGAGCTCTTAACCTGGATCTGAATACAGATACTTTATGTGCTTATATGTACATGGGACAGAAAACTGCCAATGCAAACATTCTTACTGCACTTACTCCCTTAAGCAATGTCCGCTGAGAGCTTTCTCCTTCTAAGCATACTGCACAACATCATGGGAACCTAGGCATGGGGAGAAATTTTCATTCAATCTGCATTTAAAGGTGAACTTACCTGATCTGCACTTTCTGAAACAATATGCAAACAAAAAGAAAGTCACCCTTCAAAATCTGCCCAGCCCCAAGTTTTACAACACAGTTCTCCAGCCAAGTAGCATGTACAAAAATGTACATGTTAGGGGGAAAAAAATGTATACAGACATGGAAGAAATTCACACTAACATTCTGATGAATTCTCATAACATTTTAAAAAATGCAATCTGATGAGAAAGTGGGGAGAACTGAAATGTGAAGAACTGAACACTTATGACTGTACTGAGAAACTAAAGACAAATGGAAACGGACATATTCACCTAACTCTACAGTAACCCCAGCCACATGGGGAGCTGGCTGCAAAATTTGTACTCCATATACAAGACGTCTCCATATTTCCAATCTATTGCATGGTCAAGGCAACATTTGTGCATAGCTGCCAAGTTTTCCCTTTTCTCGTGAGGAAGCCTATTCAGCATAAGGGAAAATCCCTTAAAAAAAGGGATAACTTGGCAGCTATGCATTTGTGGCTCATTTTCTACACTGTGCCACCAGAGTTCATGACATTTTGTACAGTTAAATAGGAAACAAATAGTGGTGGCCTCAGCACTGATGAGAGGCAAAAAGGAGCTTCCCCTTTATTTTACCTCTGTCTCCACTTTCACTCCAGTGTTGCACTTCCAAAATAAAATAAAATAAAATAAAATAAAATAAAATAAAATAAAATAAAATAAAATAAAATAAAATAAAATAAAATAAAATAAAATAAATAGTGGGGGGACATAATTGCACACAATAGATTCTGAGATGGTAGATTCATTCACAGTTGGTGCAACTAGTTTTGGATTCCCTGTAAAGTGTTGTGAAACACCAAAGTAAATAAGAATTAATAAACAATGTATAGTGATGAAAAATCCAGTCCTTTATTTATTTATGTAGGAAGATTGATAGACATAATAATAATAATAATAATAATAATAATAATAATAATAATAATAATAATGTCAAAGCAGATGACATAAAATACTATAAAGTATTAAATTAAATAGCAATAAAAACTGACCTTTAAAGAGGAGACATAATAAAATTATTTTTAAAAAGTAGATATAAGGAACAGTTTTATAAACAAATATTCATAATGAAATTATGGGTAGACTTGACTAAACAAAAAGGTTTCTAGCAGGCTTCAACAACAGTACAACAATGGCAGTTGCCTAGTAGGCAGGGAGTTCTACAGAATACCGGTAGATGCTGCCACACTAAAAGACTGATTTCCAGCAAGTGCAAAACGAACATGATGTGGCATTTGTAAAAGTGCCAGTTACACAGATTGAAGTGGCTACATGGGCACATTTGGGGATCATATATTCTGCAGGATAACGTTATGAAGCTATGTAGCCAATCAAATCTGCCCGTGTGATTATCTGAAGGTGAAAAAAGGCTGTTCGGAACGCATTGCCTTCAGTCTGAAAAGCAAATATTTTTAACTCTTGTTTAAAAATGGGACTGCCTTCTGATGAAACTGGTTGCCTCACTATGAGAAATGAGGTTACAGGGAACCATAGCTGCCAAGTTTTCCCTTTTCTCGCGAGGAAGCCTATTCAGCATAAGGGAAAATCCCTTTAAAAAAGGGATAACTTGGCAGCTATGCAGGGAACCAGGCAGAGGGCCTTGCGTGCCGAGGTACCAAGACATCCCCCCAATAAATCACACCTCACACACTATTTTAAGTTTAAGGTTTTTGGCATTAATTTGGCCACAACTTTATTTAAATACAACTGAATGTGAGTGGTTGCTTAGGCATTGGTTCTTGCCGTCTGTCCCCCGCCTGGGACAGATCTGACTCCCACTAGCCTAGGAGAGGAGCCGGTAGGTAAGCACCCTTACCGAGAGAGATCGGGGCAGGGGGCCACGCCCTTGACCTCATCCCCGAGGCTCATGCCTGGCCCTGGCCCCTACCGGGGATCCACGGACTACATGTATAGCCCCAGGATTCCTTTAAAGGAATACCCCTAAAGGCAGCAGCAACCATGAGGGGCAGGGCCAACCAAATCCGTACCCCTCAACCATCCAATTTGAACCAATGCCTAACCGCCAACCTTACAAGTTGTGACTTATTGCAGCGTAGTAGGCAAAAACCACCTGGCACCAGGCAATCGGCCAAGTGGCAAAATTCCTACCAGGCCCCTGATCCAAAACAGGTGACCCCATGACAGGCGCAGCAAGGTCAATGCAAAGACACCTAAAATTAGAGGCGGGTGGGTGGGAGATCCGTTGTGAGCAGCAGAAGTGGAACTGAAAGCTGCTCTCTAAGCATATATAGGGTAAGGCTGTCAATCAATCACTTGCTACAAGCAAATTTCCCCAGCAACAGCACACCCACCAATCACACATGTGGCCATCCAAACTGACCCGCCTCTCCCACCCTGGGATGTCTTGTTAACCCTTCCGCAACCCATTCTCTCCTTTATGGGAGAACCTGCTTTCTCAGTAGTGGCGCCCACCCTCCCATCAGATGTCAAGGAAACAAACAACTATCCGACTTTTAGAAGACATCTGAAGGCAGCCCTGTTTAGGGAAGTTTTGAATGTTTGACCTTTAATTGTGTTTTTAATATCCTGTTGGAAGCCGCCCAGAATGGCTGGGGAAACCCAGCCAGATGGGCAGGGTATAAACAAATTATTATTATTATTATTATTATTATTAGCCCCAAATGTCCTTGGTAAGATGTCCCCTTCCACCATAGCTCATAGCTCCTGGCTATGCACCATAGCTCATAGCACCATAGCTCATAGCTCCTGGTTATGCATTTCCCTAGACTACAAGGCCCCCTTCATGGATCAATGCCTTGTCGTGGCGAAGGTGCTGGAGGAGACTCTATGGTGCTGGAGGAGACTCTTGAGAGTCCCATGGACTGCTAGAAGATCAAACCTATCAATTCTTAAGGAAATCAGCCCTGAGTGCTCCCTGGAAGGACAGATCGTGAAGCTGAGGCTCCAATACTTTGGCCACCTCATGAGAAGAGAAGAATCCTTGGAAAAGACCCTGATGTTGGGAAAGATTGAGGGCACTAGGAGAAGGGGACGACAGAGGACAAGATGGTTGGACAGTGTTCTCGAAGCTACGAACATGAGTTTGACCAAACTACGGGAGGCAGTGCAAGACAGGAGTGCCTGGCGTGCTATGGTCCATGGGGTCACGAAGAGTCGGACACGACTAAACGACTAAACAACAACAACAGACTACAAGGCAATGCCTGGAGTTGGTGGTGGGGACCTTGCACATTCTGATCCTTCTGCCGCCTATTTGCGATCAACTTCCAAAGCTTCCCACACACCCCACGCCCTTTCAGGGCCCCTTACCGAAACAGACATCCAAAGACAAGACTCATTGTGATCAAGGCAAAGGCTTCAAGCCCAGCCCGCTCCCCCTCCCCACAACCCCATGACTGATGTTAAAAGACTACGAGTCAAGCCTGAAATGCCTCTGCCAAGCAGCGTCGTTAACAGTTTAACCCTCAAAATTCTGACCGAAAGTTTCTGGCAACTTGTAAACAAACAGGTTTCTACATGATGTGCTGATAATGGAGTCCTCTGGCTTTGGTCTCTTGGGGAAACCTATTACTCTCTGCAGTCTCCTGCTGCCCTTAATGGCCACCGCCGGAGGGGATTGGTTTTAACTCCAGTGGCCGCCACATTCTATCTGCCTTGGAGAGGCATAAATTGGCATTCCATATCATACTACCCAAAAGAAGAAGAAGGGGGAAAAATTCCCAGCAATTATTAAAAGATTCTTATCTCTTGCTCCCTGCATGGATAATGAGATCCTTCTCTGTTGGACTGAGACAGCCCGTCTCTCTGCTCACTTAATGAAATGGACCCCAGTTTGCAAATTAGCATCGCCCTGACTCCAAACGTAACCTCTTGTTGTCTAGTTGTACATCAAGGCTCCAGGCTTATGTCTTTCCTTATTAACACCCCGTAATCACGACAAAGCCCCTTTCATTTTCATTTCCTGGTTCTTTTAAACAAATTCGCTTGTGAGTTATGACCATCTTTGCCTCCCCCCCCCAACTCCTGCTTTGTACTATTGATTTAAACATGGAGGGGGTATGTTTAAATAGAGGGTTATGGCTCTCCCCGCCCCCCCGGCTTGCTTCAAAAGCCTATTTTGGCATCCTTGATATTATTGTTTTAAAATCATTAATCCAAAGGCTTAGTCAATGAAATGACAAGCTCATTCTTAGTCGCTGTTGCTGGTATCCTACTATATGGCATTCGGGTGAGACTTTCATCTGACGCTCTCAAGATGGGCAGTTTGGCACTGAAGGTGGAGCAAGAGAAATGGAACATGACTGAGGGCAGTGGCACATGGGAACCTCTTTGTACAGAGGTGCCCACTTTGGTCCTCCAATATCTATTTGCAGCCAGGCAACTGACTTATATGGAGTGAATAAGCTTCTTTCTAAAGCTCAAGGTCTAGTGTTGCGCTAAAGCTTTGCACAATATCCAACTGCCCCCAAATAAAACAATCGGGGGAGTGGGGCTGGGGCAAAACAAGAGTTTTTTTTCCCAAAAAGGGGTGTATATTGAGTATTAAATTCCAGAAGACCTGTGTGACCTCTGTGTGTGTGTGTGTGTGTGTGTGTGTGTGTGTTGCATTGTTGCATTTAACTTTATAGCTTACATTCGCCTGCAATGATTTTGGGCTCTTTGCAGCAAACTTCCAGTTGGGCAGTTCCTCGCAAAATAGTCATGTGACCATGTGATGTCATCTGGCTAATATAATATCTCCACTGGTAGCATAAGTTGTGAAGCAAAATACAGCTCTCTTTCACTATTCACACTTCTCTGAATTTTGCAGTGCAGTTCTCCAACCAACCAATATGTACAAAATATATGTGCCTAAAATACACTTTAGTGCAAACAGAGATACCCACAAACCACTTTTCTCTACCCCCTTCCCAGTATCTGATAAACTTACAAGCATGTACCATTTTTAGACTGAATTTTTATCATGCTTTGCAACTGTTATCTTTGCACTGACTATATGAGAGCTTCTAGCTTCCATCTGTACACGAAGTGTGAATTCTCTGGGATCTGGGCTGAACACATTCAGTGGAGATGTCTAGGACAGGATCAAAATAGTTAGTACGACACTTCATTTTGCTACTTCAACATGAAAAAGGCCATCAATTTTGGTGATATTTTAGAGCAGAAGTGGGGAGCCTCAGGTGAGAGGGGATAGATGTGACTCTCCAGGCCTTCTTTGAGTATTCCAATGACCTGAATTGGAAAGGCAGTTTTAATTCTGTTCTTAGTTCAGTGATGGTGGTATGTGTGTGTTTGATCATCATTGCATATTTATTCAATCAACATTCATTGCAACAAAGGTCATTTGCAGTTTCAAACACAAAGAATACCTCTGTAATTCAAGCATTTCTTTAGGAAGGGGAGCCTTATAGGTAGGGTCTAGAGTCTAGACATTAATTTAAGATCTATCTCTTTTACAACTCAGATAATTGTATTTCACTAAACTGATACACAAGGAGGTATAAGGCACTTTGACAGTTTTATTCTACTTGTGTAAGTTAATCTGCACATTTTGTAGCTCCTGACTTACAGAAGGAACAGGGAGGGTTCATCAAATTGAAACACAAAAGTATACAGAGGCCTGGGAAAGGCTTAACAAACATTTCAGGTTTAGTTATCATGAACAGAAAATGAGCCAGGAATTGTATCTGTTTATAACATTTTTAAATGTACTTTTTTTTGCCACTGGGAAATCTACACTACAGATGTTACTTTTGGTTGCTTTTCAGACACTTCCTCCACTCATAGGAGGTCTCATTTTTGAAGCAGAGAAATATGCAAGCCAGGAGTTCACAGCTCTCAGCCTTCACAACGGTTGTGTATGGCAAGGCAGCATTTTGAAGGTTCAAGGTTTGTTGAAGGTATTATAGCTGAAATTTGTGAGCTTCTGATTGTGGATTCTACTGTTCCCCAAATCCCCAAACAGTTAGACTAGTGACAGAAAGCAAGTCCATTTGGCAGGTCTTATTGACTTTGCCACTTTGTAGAGAGTTTCTTTAATACTGTATAGGGATCGGGAGGGATTGTGTGGTTTGGTATTTGAATACAAACATATCAAATTTCCACTTCTGGGTCCAATATGTGAGCTGAACCCCAACTCTCCTTCAAAATTCGTAGTTCTCTGAATTTTCTGATCCAGTTCTGAAAATTAAAGAATACCTACAAAAGTGTTCAGTAGTTAAAGTGCAAGCAAAAATCCATATATTGGTGAAAATAATGTTTAAAAATGCATTCTTATTATAGGGAAATTATCTGTTTGCTTGTTTGTTTATTACTTAATTTAATATAAAATTTAAAATGGCTAAGCACTGTAGAAAAATGCAAACATGGAAACAGTTAAACGGCATAATGAAAGCAGTAATACAAAGAGAAATTTATTAATGACAAGGTCCAAACAAAAATGCATACATTAGACAAAATTATAGAACAATAACAATCTCACCACTGTGTTGCACCTCTCCCTCCCAGCTATGGAAGTGACAGGAGATCACGTAAATGTCACCAACCAGACCGAGATATATTCCCAAATATATTTGGGCAATGAAATAAAAGAAACACTGGCAAATATGACTGGGCAATGGGCATGGCCATCAAAAATATATCTGAATCTTCGGAGGAGGGCTGATGCATAAAGTTTGACTACAGGAGTGTCCTTCATGCATTTACACTTTACTTGCCCTATTTAATATTGCAGTGATAGAAGCTTCTGGCTGTCCTCCCTTAATCAATACTATTGCAAAGAGGACCCTTCTTTCAGCAGTGGTATAAATTATCAGATATATGCAAATAGATTTGCTAATGTTAATTGCTTAGGTTGATAGGTGATTAATTTTTTTGATTAAGATCAATCATTCCTGAGGCGTCTTACTAAGGCAATCTGCAAAGTGATAGTAATGAGGCTTGCCATCCTGTTAGCCTGCCACTAACTAGCCATAAACCATACCTTTGATGGAAGAGAATGTTTCAGAGCACGATGTGCCCAGCTTAAAAGGAATGAGCGGAGGAAAAAGCTACTAAAGATGAGACAGTTTCCTGGGGTGATGTCTACACTAGGTATTAGAGCAGGCCTACACTAGCCATACAGGATGCGGGTGGCGCTGTGGGTTAAACCACAGAGTCTAGGGCTTGCCGATCAGAAGGTTGGCGGTTCGAATCCCCGCGATGGGGTGAGCTCCCATTGCTCGGTCCCTGCTCCTACCAACCTAGCAGTTCGAAAGCACGTCAAAGTACAAGTAGATAAATGGGTACTACTCTGGTGGGAAGGTAAATGGTGTTTCCGTGCGCTGCTCTGGTTTGCCAGAAGCGGCTTAGTCATGTTGGCCACATGACCCGGAAGCTGTATGCTGGCTCCCTCAGCTAGTAAAGCGAGATGAGCGCCACAACCCCAGAGTTGTTCGAAACTGGACCTAACGGTCAGGGGTCCCTTTACCTTTACACTAGCCATACAGGAGCCACTAGGGGATAGTTGGAGGGCCTTTAACAAACAAACAAACAAACAACCCTGAGGGCTGCATTCTTTTCTGACCCACCTTCTGGGGGTCACATGTTAGTGGTGAGTGGAGTGAGAGGGGTGTGCGGATGGAGCAATACATGCAAATTTTACCTAGGCTAGTTGTTATATTGACACCGACACAGCCATCTTTATCCTCCACCCAGGCAAGCAAAAGGCATTATCAGAGTTCCAGGACAAATTCCAATCCAAAAAGGAAAATAAAAAAATCAAAAAGATTCAAAAAGGAAAATAAAAAAAATCCTTCAGTAGCACCTTAAAGACCAACTAAGTTTTTATTTTGGTATGAGCTTTCGTGTGCATGCACACTTCTTCATGCACACGAAAGCTCATACCAAAATAAAAACTTAGTTGGTCTTTAAGGTGCTACTGAAGGAATTTTTTTATTTTACTTCGACCCAGACCAACACGGCTACCTACCTGTATTCAAAAAGGAAGTTAAGCAAGGCCCACAAAGGGTGGAATATGAAGAAAGAGAGCATAGATGGAGAGGGAGGGTTTTTGGGAACAATCCCAAGGGTCTGAGATAGACACCTGGAGGGCCACTAATAGTGACCATCATGGTGGAATTGCTGTCGACCTCTGTCCAGCTGGATCATCATACCATACCAGGATGGAGAGTGGGAGATGCAAAACGATGATGCCAGTGGCAGAGCCAACCAAGTCCAGAGATCTACCAGCAGGTATTGAAGTTTAGTTAGGTCTGTTCAACCTGGTACATCTCCACCTTGCCTCTCTCTCCTGGTAAGTTGTGGTGATGGTGATAGTAGGAGGTCAGTCACCCACAACTGGTGAAAATCACTGACTTGGAATTGATGGAGTCACTGTCTCCAAACAAATGGGTGGGGACTGTTAATTTGTCTCCTCATTCAAGATTCACCTAACAAACCCTGCCAGCAGAAGCCCTGTGCAAGGACTTCCATCTGTATAATGGGGCTTTCCTCCTGCTGCACCCTATGAACCCCACCCCCATGGACTCTGTAGGAGTCAGGAGAACCCACAGAACAGTACACAGTGGGTTCCATCTGGCAAGCTGCAACGCTTGTTCACATGGAAAGTTTGCACATTAATCCTACCCCTGATTTAGTAAACACAGTCACAAATTTAAATGGGGTTTGCCTCAGGCCTATTCTACACTTGATTGAATTTTTCAAAGAAGTGCATCAAGGCCTCACTGATCTGTGTATATGTGTGTGTTGCATATTGGCAGCCTGTCCACCATTTTGTGCTCCCCACAATGTCCCATGTGGCACATTGTAAGAGAGTCAAAATGGCAACAGCCACACACACACAAATGGCAGTCACCACTTAACAAAACGTCAGAGAGATTTTTTTTAGATAATACTCTGGAAAGAAAAGAAAAGAAACTCCTGAGGAATTTTCTCACAAAAAACTCTTCTGAGAAATCTCTGCTCTGCTTTCACCTCCATCCCTCCCCTTCCAGATTCTGTTCAGTCTAGCTAGTTTAAGCATGTCTAGTTATATCTTTTCGACCTGACAGTGATGGGTGCCATCAGATTCTGTTGCTGGAAAGGTCAAAGGTTAATTGAAATCAGAGGAGCAAAACCTATTCAATTGTCCAATTAATTATGCTCAGCTCCCTTCCACCTCTTCCATTACCCCATAAACATCAGCAACCGGCCAATCACCAGTGAATGAGAGACAAAGCTGCCTCTGGCCTGCTGTCACTTATCTTGATGGCTTGCACTTGCCCAACAGTCAAGTTGCTGAAGCCAATAAAAGTGCATGTGTTGGGTTGGGGAGAAGCCGTGTGCATGTGTGATGGAGGAGTTGATGACATCCCCATACATCACCCTTAGCATCACCTTCCTAGCTGTAATGTTAGGAGTTGTCTTTGAAGGCTAGTAATGCTTTGAGATTTATTGCTGCTTCCAGTCTACTGCCTGTGCCACTTCATTTGAGAAAAGAGTAGCAATCAAGGGGAATCTCAGAAATAAGCTCATATTCTCCATATTCTGCCAGCAAGTGGTTGCTTTAAAAAGAAAAGAAAAGAAAAAGTGGACATCATGTTGAGATCCTTAATCTTCTACGGTTTATAGTGTATTTTACTTAAAGAATATATATATATTTCCCATCCCAACAAACACTTTATACCATGACAGTAGGATTGGTGAAATGAACTGTAACTGCCAGAATGTTGCCTGATATTCACTTTTCGGTAACTACTCATTTGGAATTCCACTGGCTGCCATTTTGTTTTCAGGCCCAGTTCAAAGTGTTGGGTGTTACACTGGCTTTTGACACTTGAGATGCATATTTTTAGGACCAACCTTATTTATGTGATTGTAAGTTGTTTTAAACTGTTTTAAATATTGAGTTTTAATCATCGTAACTCACCCTGGGACCGTAGAATGAAGGGTGGGTAAATAATAATAACAAAAAAACAGCAGCAGCAATCTGAACAACAGTTGTTTTGGGACCAAGCTCTTTCCCATGAAGAAACCCACACACTATGTTTGTTATCAGATCCCTTGCTCTACTTTGCATTCCCATCAGAGGTTTAGGTGGGATATGACACATTGCCTTTTCAGTTGCAGAACCCAAATTGCAGAACTCCCTCCCCTCGAAGGCCTGAGTGGTCACTTTCTTGATGGCTTTTCATTGAAGTGAATTAATCATGTGCAAGTTCTTTTCTAACTCTAGTGTGGAGCCACCACTTTACCTTCCTATAAATCTCTCCTCAAAGCCCATCTTTAGGGTGAAGCATCAGGCACAATTCCTTAGTCCCCATACCACACTCTAAATTAACTTGGGTACGAGTAGCTAAATGTTTGGCTAAGCATGAGAAGGTTTTGTGGCAAAAGGTGACGTGAAACTACTTAACTGCTTTCATTTTTTTTAATGCAGCCTTGGGGTGTGTGTGGGGGGGGGGGTTGATGGAAGCAACTGGAGCTCACCTCTCAGTAGCCACCAGTGGAAATTAACATTATGCCAAGCGGGCTTTGGGGTGATGGCGACCATCAACTGGTAGCCACACTGGGACCAGAAGTGGCGCACAGCAGTGATGATGTCGGCCACACCCTCACAAAAGCCTGAGAAAGTGGGAAAGGTGAGTGTGGGCAAGGGTGAGGGCAGGAAAAAACCAGTCAAAAACTGGGCCTGTGCAAAGACCCCAATCCACCCCATGGCCCCAATCTGCGACCCTGTGCCACCCTGACGGGCCTCTGTCCCATATACAGCCCTAGGGCAGTTCAGTGGTGGGATTAATGTTTAATTAGGTTTATTTTTTTGTTTTCATTTTAGTTTGTATTCCATTGCCTCTACAGTCGTATTTTGGATCCCAAATGCCTTGCAAGTTGAATGTTTTGACCCCCGAACGTCACAAACCCAGAAGTGAGTGTTCTGGTTTGTGAACATTCTTTGGAACCTGAACATCCGACGTTCTTTGGAACCTGAACCACGCCACGCCTTGGTTTCTGAATGTTTTGGAAGTTGAACAGACTTCCGAAACTGATTCTGTTCGACTTCAGAGGTACCACTGTATTTGGCTAGGCTTAGGCTAAGCCTGTACTTTTCTCCCTCATCGTTGTTCCTTCTAGGGAAAACAGAGGATCCAGTCTAATGCTAATGCTAGGTGCTCACAATGCTAATTGATGCTTGCTATTCTCTTCCTCACTTTATTGTCACGTCTCCAAAGCTGATCTAAATATTTCTCCAGTGCAATGAGAGGAATGTTGCATCATTTGCACAATAGCTCTGCATATGCCCAGATCCTAAAGCCTCCATGGGTGAATTGCTTTAGCGAGGCAGCATATCCCCCCCCAATCCCTCTTTTTGGGGTGGGGTGGGGTGGGGTGGGGTGTTATATCAGGCTGTTTGTAATTAAATCGACAGCGATTAGCTCAGGAAACATGATTTGCTGCAGATTCCAGGTGGAAAAATAAATAAGGATTATATTATACATGCACTTGTTCTGTGTTTCATTAAACCTTGCCAAATTTCCTCTGCCAAACTCTGCATCCTCAGATTGGTCACACATGTTCTTGAATGCTTCACATATAGCACTTGACAGCTGCACTTTAGGGAGGGGGGGGAGGGGAGAAGCCAAATAATTCAAACACACCCTTCCTTTGCCAAAATATGTTCCCTAGTAAAGGCAAACAATGGCCTAAGCACTTGAATGTGGACTCAATTAATCCAGAGTATCAGTTTACAGTTGTGCTTCCCCATCTTGTATATTGATATTAAACATTCAATTCTGCACGTAGTCACTTGGTAATGGCATTTCTGTTAGCCAAGGATCATTATCCTCAGCATCCTCTGCCTGGTTGCCTTTCTCCTATACCTATAAAACACAACTTTTTAAAAAATGCAAGCTCAAAGGTGAGCTCGCCGGTAGCAGACTCTTTTCAACCTAGAGTTGCAGATCCCTGGGTGCAAGCAAAGAACATAGTGCATAAAACTTAGGTATGTGTGATCATAATGGTCCAATTAACAATGGATGGGCGAGGGATATGATCCTGTAAAATAAAACCTTCAGAAATTAGTGCTTATATAGTATGTTTGTTATTACAAGAAGACGGGAACTTGTTGATTCAGTTAATCTTCCCATTGACTCACTTGTTCTGAATGAAAAGCCAGTGTGGTATAGTGGTTAGAGTGTCAGAGTAGGACCTGGGGGAATCAGGGTTCAAATCCCCTGGATGATCTAGGGCCAGTCACTGCCTCTCAGCCTAACCTATCACACAGTGTTGTTGTGGGGATTAAATGGGGGAGAAGCTGATATACCACCCTGAGAAAAAGTGGGGATATAAATTCAATAGATTAGTACAGATTGCAGCATGTTGTGGTTTCACACCATCACATTACACCAGAGATAGCCAATGGGATACACTCTCAGTGTTGCTGGATTGTCACTCCCTGCTGGCCGAGGCTAACGGGAATTGGAGTCCAACAACATCTGGATTGGCTTCCCCAAGGATGGCATATAAATGTGAGGAATAAGTCAGTAAAGCAAGTGGTGTTTCTCTCAGTTGTGCATAGTTTCCCTGAGAAGTTTTGTTTGCAGTAGTGGGAGGGGAGAGGCACTCCTATTGCTGCTGAGCAGTAACTGAGAGAATGGTTAGCCCAAAGCCCTTACAGATGTTGCAAGGAGACAACAGAAGCATGAAAATTGTTGTGTCTGTGCTGGGTATTTTGCCAACCAGCAGCCATGTGCTTGCACACGGTGCCCCTTTGCCTTTGCCTCCATCTGAACACACAAACACACGTATAGAGAGTGTCTGACTGCTTCCCCATATACCATCTTGCTTGCTGCCATATTCCCTAGATTTGTTGAAACTCGTATATTGTTCCCTTTAAGGATAATTAGACCATAACAGAAATTGGAAATGAGCATTTGAGTGAGTCAGTGTGTACACATGACCAAGCAATATTCTTTATCAGTTCTTTTAAAATGGCCTTCAAAGGCAGTTTTGGTGCCCAATCAGATTGAGGCAGCCATGCTAACAATAACCTTTTCCCTGTGCTGTGTACTTAATGGGAAAATGCCTGTATATGTAAATTTCCCATAATGTGCCAAATAGCTTTTGGGCTTCCCATAAGTATTTGGATGGCCACTGTGAGAACAGGATGCTGGACTAGATGGGCCATTGGCCTGATCCATCAGGCTCTTCTATGTTCTTTTGGTGGGGGCCATTTATATTAGGAAAACAGCAGGAGCTGAAATGGTTTAACTCCAAGCTCTTGAGCACCATGATCCTGATCCAATTTCCCCCCAACCCACTGCAGCTACTTTTAAGGAATTTTTAAAAAAGAGATAGAAGATCTGATCACAGCCTTCCAATGACCCATTTATTCAGGCCTCATTATGGCTTGGGAATTGGACTGAAACGTCCAATGCATAGCTTGAGACTTTTGGTTTTTATTTCACACACAGTACAAGACCAAACAGAAGCAAAGCCCCAGGAAAGGGATTATACTCCTTTGTCAGACAGGGTGTTCACCAATTTCATGTGAGAGCTTTTATATCCCTGTCAAAAAAAGAAAAGGAATAAAAACAAGAGTCTTAATATAATGGAAAGGTGCTGGACTCTTAAAGGAGCGCTACCGGATGTTAGTTTTACACTATATGCAGCTGGTAAGAGGTTTCCAGGGCCTGTGGGCGGTGGGAGAGGAGGTGTTACGAGTCCAAACACTATTTCCCATAAGAAATGAAGGGATATAGTCTCACCTCAGACCTTGTTTTTCCACATATGTTGAGACGAGAACATATTTATATAACCCTTTGAAAGGGGACCGCTCAGTAGCAAGCACACTCTTTAAATAGCTCCTGGTCTGTTCTGCAGTATCCAAATCTCTTCCATTCCAGATCACACCCACTTACATTTTTTTGCAAGAACTCTCATTCCCTCCTTTTCTTACTCTCCCCCCTTCCCAGACTGAAGGTCTAAACGAAGCACATGGAAGCACTCTCCTGCTGATTTTAGTGGATTTTGGATGCAGTCTTTGTAGTTCAGATATCACAAGAAAAGGTAATGAACTGATAATCAGATGAACAGAGGTCATGCAATATGAGTCCAACCCCGCTGGCTCTGAGGTCAATGGGAATTTTACTGTTGCTTTGGTGTATACAGGATCAGGATTGTTTAAACATTACAAGGTTTATGTGCCTACAGATCCCAATTTTGGCTTGCTGATGCAGGACTGGAGGGGAGAACAAGCACTCGTGTCTTTAACTCCTCAGAATACAGGAGAGAGGTGCTCCCTTCTATAAGAGAGTACATGGGGAGAATTGGCCAGCCCCATTTCCTTAGGGAGGAAGTGTCAAATAGATAATGACATGAAAAAAGAGAGGACATAATGCAGATCCCCTTCTGAACAATGCAGCCTTTACTGGCTTGGTGTCTGCCAGATGTTTTGGACTACAACTCTCATCAAGCCAAGTTAGCATGGCCTAGATGTCTGGGGCTGATGGGAGTTGTAGTCTAAGGATTGGGAGAACACCCTGATGTTGAAGGCCCTATAGCAGGCACCCCCCAAACTGCGGCCCTCCAGATGTTTTGGCCTACAACTCCCATGATCCCTAGCTAACAGAACCAGTGGTCAGGGATGATGGGAATTGTAGTCCAAAACATCTGGAGGGCCGAAGTTTGGGGATGCCTGCCCTATAGCCTCCATGTTTCCTGATTTTCTAGGGACAGTCCCAGAATTATGAAAGTCATCCTGGCTTCTGATTTGATTCCAGAATGTCCCTAGTTCCCCTGCCAGTGCTGCTGCTGTTGAGCTCAAAAAAGGAGGATGTGTCAACACTTGTCCCAAGCAATGGCAGTGGATGCAGTGCTGCGAGGGAACATCCCATTGCTTCTCCATGGAATCACCATGGCAGCTGCTGCTCGCCTCCTTCCTTGGGTATCTCGTAGTATCTGCTGGAGACTGAATGAAGAGGAAAGGCTACCGTTGCCGAGACCCAATCCCATGTAACACACCGGCTCTGAGGGGCAGATAGAGGGCAGGGCCACTCTGAGCAGGAGGAAAGGGGGAGCGAAGCAGAGCGCAAGGAGTCTAAAATTTATTTATTGGTGTATGTTTTTCTTCTTGTAAATCTACCAAAAAAATCAAATCAAATCAAATCGGGATTAAGGGTTTTCCTCAGGACAGTGGAGGGTGTGTATCTTGTTTCCTCTTGGTGTCATGGTAGTGTCAGTCCCCTTTCTTCTGAGGGGGGACACACGGAAAAATGGAGGGGGTTGAGGAGGGTCAGTTGAGTGAGAGAGAGCCATATTTTCATCTGAGGAATGTTGGAGGGTATGGCACTGGAGCAAGTGGTTTTCTTGTGTACTTTTAGTACTCTTTTCCTAGGGTGCAGAGCTCTTGTAAGGATCTGTCCTTATAAAAGAAAATATATACTTTTGGAGCTTGAAGAGTTGAAACAAATCTGCTCCAATACAATTCCATTCAAAATTTCCCTCTGCAGATTTTGATGGTGTGTGATGGGTATGCTAATGTTTGAGATTCAGCATCAACATTTGACATTTGATGCTTTCCCACTAGCACTCAACATTTGTGATGGCCAGTTTCAGCAGCATTTAGTAAATGCTGCTTTGGCTCCATTCATTCATGATGTAACCAATTTAGAAATGTCAACTGAATAGGTGAAAAAACGTGTCTCTGTGTTGGTCCAAATTGCATGTCAGACCCAGAATTCAAATGCCAAATTTCAGGGGCTAATTTGAACTCAACAGCTAAAATGTAGAGATTTTAAAAATGTCAGGTGGTACCCAACAAAGTGCTTTTACTAGTGCAGGGAGTTCTGCTTTTCTAAAAGAAATCCTCCCTTTCGTCTCCCCATATGCCCCTTGTATGCTCCCCAAATCCATATCAGGGGAACCCCATTAACAGATTTAGGGAATTCATGGGGAGAGGAGAGGGAAGGGAAGTTCTGAGACCAGGGGCGTACCAAGAGGGGGCCGGAGGGGCATAGCTGCCAAGTTCCGGCCTGAGAAATAAGGGACTGCACCGGAAGTAGCAGACCAGAAGTAGCGCTGCCGCCATTTTGGAACTGGGCAGAGCATGCTCAGAAGCTACTTTTGATGCTGCTCTGCCCTGTTCCAAAATGGCCGCCGCACCAGAAGTCACGCTGCGGCCATTTTGGAACTGGGCAAAGCAGCATCAAAAGTCGCTTCTGAGCAAGCTCCGCCCAGTTCCAAAATGGCCGCTGTGCCAGAATAAACCGTGAAAAAACAAAAAAAAATCAGTTTTTTCCGGCTGGGGACAGCAGGCAAAACGGGGGTTTCCCGGGGAATACGGGAGACTTGGCAGCTATGCGGAGGGGGTGGGCTGCTCTGGGTACCACCCAGCTGTAGAGCGGCCAAGGGTGTGTGCGCAGTCAGTATGGGTGCCTCTCGCGTGGCGTCTGTACAGGCTGCCTCTCACATGGCGACCGTACGGGCTGTTGCACATGTGCAGTCCGTACAGATGTCACACATGCGCCGCCAGGTGGTTCTCCCCACCCCTCGGTGTCCCGCTCCGGGTGCCAGAGAGGGTTCCTCTGCTGCTGTCTGAGACACAGCGAAAAGGGGGTACCTCCTGTTGAATTTTGAAATTTTGCAAAGTGTCATCTTGACACTGTGATGATTGGGACAGCCCTTTCAGGCTGAATAACTGCTAATGAACTTGTTTGGAACTGCACTTAGGATGTGAACCTGAAATAGCTCAGCTCCTTTCTGGGGGTGGTGGTCAGATGTACTTAAATGTACTTGTTCTTGTCACCGATATAGTGGTTCCTCGACTTACGAATTACTCGACATCCGTAGTTTTCTACTTATGAACGGGACAAATGGCCGCATGCTTACAAATTTTTCTACATCCGAACGGAAACTGTTGGTGGTTTTAAATGCGGTTTCCTCGACTTACGAATTTTAAATGCGTTTTTTTTCGACTTACGAATTTTCCCGAATATATTTTTCCTATGGGAAACCGGTTTTCGACTTACGAACTTTTCGACCTACGAATGTGCATTCAGAACGGATTAAGTTCATAATGATGACCTCATTAAAGGCATTTTTGTTTGCTGGTACTCAGAAATGTTTAATTCTGTTGAAATAATATTTTCCTTTGGATTCCTGTTCTTTTGGTCGCACACCATCTAAAATTACCTCCAGAAATAAAAGCATCTCCCTGCTTCTTTGATCACCCCATCTGCAATATAAATTTATGAGCCATTTAAGTATATATGGTGCCATTTTTTATTCAGAAAATCCATTAAAATATGTTTGAAAAAAAATGTTACACTTCAGGGGCAATAATAATAATAGTAATAATAAAAATAATAAAAAAATAATAATTTTATTTACACCCCGCCCATCTGGCTGGGTTTTCCCAGCCACTCTGGGCTTACAGCATATATAAAACATAATAAAATAGTTGCACAATAAAACAGTTGCACAGTAACAATGCACTCTGATGTATGTTATGAGGGATGAGGGAGAAATTTGATTAGGTGGACTCCCCTTTAAAAGCAAACAGAATCAAATTTCTCCCTCATCCCTAGAAATGCATTATATTGGTGCAAACCGCTTTGAAAAAATGTGTATATGCAACAAAATGGATTACAAATATGTATATTAGGAGAAATATTTTGCTGAATTTTCATAGGGTGATTTAAAATAACAATAATCACAAACTGTGATGAATCTGGAAAACTGAAAATAAGATTGGAAAAATGGGTAACTGAGAAAAACAAAACACGACAGATTCATCCATTTTTATGATACCCCACTTAGTGCAACAGAACTTGCTCCCATAAGTATGTACAGGATTGCAACCTGAATCTAGAGCCAGATCTGACAAAAGAAATTGGCCAGGATGACTGAACAGTAACCGAAAACTGGAAAGAAAAACAAGCTGAGCTCTTGCTAAAGCAGGAAGGGAGAATGGGGTGTTCCCTCCACAGATCTGAGCCTTGCTTCTGTGGCTCTGTTAATTTTCTTTTATAATACTCCCATTCTCCCTCTCCCTCTCCGGCTTTGCTTTCCTTCCCCTCAAGTGATGCTTTTGGATAGATTTCTCTTTTTTTGAAAACAAAGCCAAATGTTGCAACCAGCAGCCTTGGTTGACATTCCATGGCCGATATGCCAAGGATGATGACAGCTCTATGGAAATTACGAACTCCAGAAGGTAAAACCAAACACTGATGATGATCAGCAGTTCTTTAAGGAAATGAAGCAGCCAATGCTTCCTTAGCTCTGGTTTCCAAGTGCTGGGGTCAGATTAGGTCCTATTCATGGATTATCGGGATCTCTGCAACTCAGTCCACCAGGGGGCTAGTACGGCACGTTCCAAAATGTTGAATAACTCTGGGAACAATTACAATGTTTAAATGCTTAGGAGAGGAGACATGCAATCATTTGCCTTCTGCTATAGGGGAAACTCTTTTGTTTAATGACTGCAGGAAGTTGGATTCAGCAGAGATGTGGTGGCCAAGAGTCTCATGAGGGTATAATGAACTGTATCTTACATTATTAATACAGTTGCTCTGCCTGATTCTCAGGCAAATGTCTCTGTAGGAATGCAAGCAGAGAGGTTTCGCTAAAGATGCCAGGGACTGAGGTTGAGATGTTGTGTGACAAAAGCAAAGGCTCTGCCATGGAGCTATGACTCCTCCCTCAAGGAATATTTTTGGTCCTACATCAGATCTCTGTTACTTTTCAGATACTAGGCTGTGCTGCTGATTCCTTGAGATCTCTGGAGCATGAAATAGGAAGTGGTTCACTGAAATATGCTCATGCCTCCAAAATTCAGAAACTGGGGCAGATCTACTATGAAACTAATGAAACTTAAGCATTAGACTCCCTAGTTCTGGAGGGGGCCCAGAAGCAACCTTAGTTCACATTGCTTAACATTTTGGGGTCCAGTAGACCCAATTTGAGTCACATAATCCATATTGATTTTTTGTTGTGTAGGTGTTGTACAGATGTTGTAAAGTATGAGTGTTATGGTAAGGTGGCTGCTCTGCTGTGGCTAATATAACCCCCCCCCCTTTTAAACAGAGGTCAAGAACCGTGAAGAATAACAATGTGTTCATGAAAGTACTTAAACGGATACCAAAAACTCAAACTGATGGAAAATTTGTAATGAACTGTGTGGAACAACATCTCTGAAGAAGATAACAGTGGTTATCAGGACCTCATTGCTGGTTGTGAAGCCCCCCCCCCCCGTGTGTTTACACCACATCTTAAATTCCTGATGCTGCCTCTTTTACACCGAGAGACAAAATGAACATTCTGTCTCTGTTCTTCAATTGGTGTCTGTCTGTCTGTCTCTGTCTGTCTCTGTCTCTCTCTCTCTCACACACACACACACAGGAAAGAAGGAAGTGATGGGATGCCCCTATAGAATTAGACAGAATGCACACAGAAGTGCACATATCCTGTTCTTCAAGCCATCAGCAGTATTACATATCCAATAGGGCATGGAGAGTGACAGAAAGAAGGGGGGAGGGTAAGATATCGTCCCCCACAGAGCTGACACACATACACACAAGCATGCAAAAGAAACTCCACCACACACACACACACACACACACACACACACACACACACACACCTGTGTTCCTCAGAGGAATGGCCAAAGAAAACATACAAGGAAAAACGAGTGCAGAAGGTGGGAAACCATTTCTCAAAATAGCTGATCCACATCCACCCACTTGGATCACACCCACGGGCCCACGCATGCCATGACCTTTTGGCTTGGCTAAGAGACACATAGCCGAGCACAGGAGGAGACTGACTGCTGCTGCTCCATTGAAAATCCTGCCAGGAAAAGGTAAAGGAGAAAGGAAAGCATGATGCTTTTATTGGGCTTGAAGACCCACCTAAAGGGAGGTCCTTAACTGGTCTAGCACTTTGGTGGCAGCTATTTGACTGGGCCCTGCCAGTAGACCAGGGCCCTGCGGGATTTGTCATCTTTCCGCAGGGCCTGCAACACAGAGCTGTTCCGCCTGGCCTTTGGGTTGGATTCAGTCTGACCCCTGTGTTTTCCTCCCTCATGGTTTGGATTTATGGACTACTTAAAATGAGGCTGCATTTTAAATTTTAATATTGTATTTTAATCTGTATTTTAATTAATTGTTTTCTTTTCTTTTATGTCTTATTGTAATTTTATTGGTGTTAGCCCCCCCCCCCCTGAGCCCGGTTTTGACTGGGGAGGGCGGGGTATATTATTATTATTATTATTATTATTATTATTATTATTATTATTATTATTATTAGAGTGAAGCCACCTACTTCAGTTGGCAATGTGGAATTGATGTATGAATGGTGCCCTAGGTGCTACTGCAGTGGTGGTGCTGTTGGTAGTTAAAGTATCATTTGGATTCTCCAAACCATAATTGGGGTCTTTGAATTGCCTTAGTTCCCAATTACACTCTTACAAGGAAACTCTCCCTCCCTCCCTCCCTCCACCCCTAATATTATGTACTTTGATAAAGCTAACATTTATTGTGAGTCACAGTTTACTGTGGGAAAATATGTAAATGGAGCTATCTGTTGAAATTCTTAGTTCTCTGAATTCTGCAGTGCAGGTCTCCAGGCAAGTAATGTGTGCAAAAATGCATATACTAGGGTAAAACACGCATAAAAGTGCACATGTGTATGATAATAATAACAAAAAAACACAATTTTATCATGGAAAAGTGGTTTGTATGTTAGGAAAAATTCGCACTATGAGAGAGAGAGAGAGAGAGAGAGAGAGAGAGAGAGAGAGAGAGAGAGAGAGAGAGAGAGATGTGGAATTATAGAATACGGAATTTAAGATTGGAAAACTGAGGGAAACCAAAAATAACAAATTCATTAATCCCTGGCAAATTATGCCACCACCTTGCTGACGATAAGCAGGTCTTGGTCAGTCCTTGGAGTATTGACCACCTGGAAGCTACTTGTATATCACCTTGGTTTCATTATGGAAGAAAGGAGGAACATAAGCATAAAAATATATAGCTAGTAAGACTAAGGGTGCAATCCAAATCC
The DNA here is from genome assembly GCF_963506605.1 of Zootoca vivipara. NCBI lineage: Eukaryota > Metazoa > Chordata > Lepidosauria > Squamata > Lacertidae > Zootoca > Zootoca vivipara. The sequence goes on from NC_083282.1 coordinate 72,534,839, forward strand.
TGAAGTTTGCCCATAAGAACTTAACAAAATGGCAGAGCAAGCACTGTATCTGCAGCCTTGTTGCAAATGCTTGCCAGACTGGAAGGTTGGAAGTGGGGCAGACAAATTGCTATGCCAACCTGGAAGTGGCACAGTGGTTATGCACAGATTGGGCCCAATGTCATCATGTGATGGCAGTGGGGCCACTTCAAGATCACTGAAGATCAAGTACATTATCTCATCGGGTCAAAACCTCCCCCTCTAGTCTAGCCCCATGAGATGGCACACCCCATGCTAGGGGTCTAGATGTTGTTGTTGTTGATTAGTCGTTTAGTCGTGTCGTCTCTCCATGACCCCATGGACCAAAGCACGGCAGGCACTCCTGTCTTCCACTGCCTCCCACAGTTTGGTCAGACTCATGTTGGTGGCTTGGAGAACACTGTCCAACCATCTCGTCCTCTGTCGTCCCCTTCTCCTTGTGCCCTCCATGTTTCCCAACATCAGGGTCTTTTCCAGGGAGTCTTCTCTTCTCTTGAGGTGGCCAAAGTATTGGAGCCTCAGCTTCAGGATCTGTCCTTCCAGTGAGCACTCAGGGCTGATTTCCTTCAGAATGGATAGGTTTGATCTTCCTGCAGTCCATGGGACTCTCAAGAGCACCATAATTCGAAAGCATCAATTCTTTGGCGATCAGCCTTCTTTATGGTCCAGCTCTCACTTCCATACATCACTACTGGGAAAACCATAGCTTTAACTATACGGACCTTTGTCGGCAAGGTCTAGATGTTTGCAACCAGTAATTGTTCTTCTATCCAGAGTGAACAAAGAGGTCCCTACTCTTGTACAGAAAGGAGCTGTTGCAAGGACTGACATCCAGTTTTGATGCTTTTATGTCCAAGTGGGACTGAAAAAGCAGCTTTTGGTGTATTCCATAAATTGTGGGGTATGTTTTTTGTTTTGTTTTGCAAATCTGGCTGTAAGTATTGCTACACACACACATTAGAATTTCTTGAATAATGTATACATCAAATTTCACAAAAAATTCAAACACATTATTGTGTGTATATATGTATATAGATATAGATATATATACACATACTCATGTATTTAAATTATTCACCCAGCTCTCATGGGCATATGCTGCTTTTAGTGTTTATAGCGAACAAGTAAACATGAATAAATATAGCTCACTACATAATAATAAGGCCAATATTGGCCCTTTTCTCGTTTTATATGCCAACTTTTTCATAAATCTGTAATGCATCACTTTTTTTCTCCTTATTTTTAGGACTGCTGAAAAATTAACTCTAGAAGTTCCAGTTTCTTTCCACTCAACACAACTGGAAGGAAACAGGGAGATTTAGAGTCAGGTGAGGAACCAACTTTGCCTTGCCAGTGGGTCCAATTTGCCCCATGAAGCCATTTCCCATAAACCACGCCTACTTGTCAGCTGACATCACTTGTGACATCAGCTGATGGTCAGGAAGACAAAGTGAAATCTGGCAGGGCCTGCAAACAAGGCAGCAGGATTAAGTCTCCACCCATCAGTTGATGCGCAGTTAAATCCTGCACATTTCATTTTTAGAGTCACCCTAAATGAGAAAGGGGTGTGGATCAGGATCATCTGATAGAGGTACATTTCCCCATTATTTAAGGAGGTGATTCCATGCAACCCTGTGTCTGATCCTCAGCTAAAATGATGGGCAAGTAGCAAGGTGTTTGATGCCCTGACTTCCATCATGACATTATGCAATGGATAGGAGAGCAGATAAGGATCCCGTCTGCAGAACCAAAAATGTTCCTCACCCCTGATCTAGAGTTAATAGTTGAGCAGCCCGAAGACTAAGGAAGAAAAATGGTCTAATCTCATTTACATAGAATAATAATAATAATAATAATAATAATTTATTATTTATACCCCGCCCATCTGGCTGGGCTTCCCCTGCCACTCTGGGCGGCTTCCAACAAACATTAAAATACATCAAATATCACAGATTAAAAACTTTCCTAAACAAGGCTGCCTTTAGGTATTTTCTAAATGTTAGGTAGTTGTTTATCTCTCTGACCTCTGATGGGAGGGTGTTCCACAGGGCGGGTGCCACTACCGAGAAGGCCCTCTGCCTGGTTCCCTGTAGCTTTGCTTCTCGCAGTGAGGGAACCGCCAGAAGGCCCTCGGCACTGGACCTCAGTGTCTGGGCAGAACGATGGGGGTGGAGATGCTCCTTCAGGTATACTGGACCAAGGCCGTTTAGGGCTTTAAAGATCAGCACCAACACTTTGAATTGTGCTCGGAAACGTACTGGGAGCCAATGTAGGTCTTTCGAGACCGGTGTTATATGGTCTCGGCGGCCGCTTGGCAGGCTTGGCAGCTATATATGACAATTTCATTTGGGTTACAAATATTGGCCCAATCTGCACATGATCACTGTGCCACTTCCAGGTTGGCACAACATTCTGCATCTGTAGCCCCACTGATGTCAGAGTGCCAACATCAGTAGGGTACAAGAGGGGGAGTGTCTGGGGTGGTTTGCGGCCTATCGGGGGAAGGGGCTGGGAAAAGCCATTGCTCTGAAGGATTCGTGGCCTTCTACACTCTCCCAAACTAGGGAGACCTTTGGGAAAGAAGGAGAGGGGGGTAGTTCATCATTAGATAAACAAGGCACAATGAAGAGAGGAGCAGAGGACCTGACAAGGTAGTGGTGGTAAGGGAATGGCCATGAACCTCATTGAAATTGCCAGCAATGCTGCCCACATCAGCCACACACACAGCTCAGAATCAGCTTTCATAAACTTTATTGAGAAGCAGAACTGGGGTTTCGCTAGTCAACCTCAACGGTAGCAAAATACTACAGGATCACTTTGAACAGAGCTTGCAGTGGTACATGGTATGTGTGTGTGGTGGTGGGGGTGCATGGGCGGTTACATCCATATTACGAGCATTTCCCAACTACCACACCATGCTTCAAAAGTGAAGTCTGTCTTTAGCTCTTCTCTCTTTGCAAACCTTTCCCGCATCTTCAACAGAAAAACAAAACAAATGCAGAACTGAAAAGAGAAAATGTGGAAGGACAACAGCTTCCGTGCCTCAAGTGGCAAACCTTCTAATCCACAAAGAGAAAGTCCCCTTTGTGCATTTTTTCTTCAGTTTGTGCAATCCTTGAAGTCAGTAAGATATTCAAGTGTGTTTATTTAACTAAGCAGGTTTCATTTTCAATAGGACTTGGCTTATTCCATGCAACAATGATTACACAAACACTTGTTTCTTTAAATCATTATCCTTTAATTCAATTGCCTAGCGCAGACCATCCAAAGGGAGATGGTGATAACTCGAGCCACAGTGGACATTTTCAAACTCATTCTGCTGCCAGAATACATTTTGGGCTAGATTTCCTAAACTCCTTGAGCAATGGCAACCGGGTTCCTGATTATTATTGATATTTAATGAATAAAGGGACCCCTGACCATTAGGTCCAGTCGTGACCGACTCTGGGGTTGCGCGCTCATCTCGCATTATTGGCCGAGGGAGCCTGCGTATAGCTTCCAGGTCACGTGGCCAGCATGACAAAGCCGCTTCTGGCAAACCAGAGCAGCACATGGAAACGCCGTTTACCTTCCCGCTGTAGCGGTTCCTATTTATCTACTTGCATTTTGACGTGCTTTCGAACTGCTAGGTTGGCAGGAGCTGGGACCAAGCAACAGGAGCTCACCCTGTCACAGGGATTCGAACCGCCGACCTTCTGGTCAGCAAGCCCTAGGCTCAGTGGTTTAACCACAGCGCCAAGGCAACTAAATGCCCTTTAGACCTTGGAAAAAGCATTTCACCGTTTGGATCACTTGCTCAGACCTTTTAGAACAGTCTGATGTTGAAACAAAGTATTGAGAGAAGAAAAATAAGCCCTCCAAAATAACACATTTCCACCTGTTGGTTATTAAAACCATATTAGAAGGAAGGGAAGGGAAGGGAAGGGAAGGGAAGAAGGGACTTTGATTAATATTTTGTAGCAACACCCCTTCCCTAGCATACTTCTTAGTGCAAATACTATAAGATCCTTAAAAAAATTAATGTCAAAAATAAAAATAATCTAAATTAAGCAAACCCTGGCCTCCCAATAACCTTAGATTAATAGTATATTTCACCACAGTGTTTGCCCAGGCTTTTAAAGTATTGGCTTTAGAAGTTGGCTTCTAATTACACATCTACTCACTAGGAAAGTATTTTCAAGGTTCTGAATGAGAAATATTGAACCTACTCTGCATATGTTGCCAACAGAAACTTTCTATTCCCTTCACCCTCTCACACAATGCCAGGAATTGCTCAGTTTTGCACTTCCTTGTTTTATATGATAAGTTTTCATGGACTTCAGTCCACTTCATTGAGTGCCTGAAGCCTTATGTTGAATTTCAGGTGCATACATATATCTGTGGTCTAAACTACAGAGCCTAGGGCATGCCAATCAGAAGGTTGGCAGTTCGAAACCCCGTGACGGGGTGAGCTCCCATTGCTCAGTCCCTGCTCCTGCCAACCTGGCAGTTCAAAAGCACATCAAAGTGCAAGTAGATAAATAGGTACTGCTCCAGCGGGAAGGTAAATGGTGTTTCTGTGCACTGCTCTGGTTTCGCCAGAACTGGCTTAGTCATGCTGGCCACATGACCCGGAAGTTGTACGCCACGAGATAAGCGCTGCAACCCCAGAGTTGTCCACAACTGGACCTAATGTCAGGGGTCACTTTACTTTACATATACATAACTGGGGGGGGGGGGAATGAAATGCACAAAAAGTGCAGACTGGGATAATGACATATTTAACAGTGGTGATTCACCAAAGAGTTCTTCATTGCACAGATATCCTGGCATTGGTAAACCATTTAACATGTGTGCAACAAAAGACAAAAACTTTGTCTTGCTTCTGTTCACAAGTGATAGCACTGAAACCCTTGATCTATTGTAATTCAGTGGTTACATGCTGCAGTCTCTCTTTGAAGTTCCTTTGCTCCAGTTCGGCATTGGTCATTTTCAGAGTGTCCCAGAAGGCTGTTTCCTTTGCATGGAAACCAATAAAATAAAATAGCAGTGTCCTACCCTATTTGACACTGCATTGAATGTCTCATTTAAGATTTGATAGCACATAGCGTTTTCAATGTTCTTAACAATTATTATTACATTTATATCCTATATTTATGCCAAGAACTAGCACACAGAGTTTTCTGCTTCCCCATTTTATCCTCACAAATGCTCTGCGAGGTAGGTTAGGCTGAGAGAGAGAGTAAATAGTCCAAAACTCTAACTACTGCACACACTGGCTCTCTTTAAGCATTAGACTGAACAAAACTTGTTCAATATCTGGCTTAGCTGCAGAACTAGTTTAACAGTTGTTTTATGCCTTAACTTTATATCATAAAGATGGCTGTGCTGCCAAATTCTTATTTCCATTTTAATATGAAACCTTGTAAAGCAATAATTGTAAGCCAATGCAAATTGAATTCCTTGTACTAGAAAAGTGGCTTTCAAGCTCTTTTCCAGGGGGACAGATAGTTCATTCAGAGCTCTTTAGGGTTTTCTAATGATATCAATATCATTGGTAGACAAACTCCCCTGAAAACCATCTGTGATGGTCCTGAACTTAAATGCAGAGGGGGAAGAGGCAGCATCTCTTCCACCTGCTGTGAAACTGGATCAGACTCCTGATTCCGAACTTGAGGTTACTGATCAGAAGGCTGCAAAGCCTGAGTCAGGATCCTAAAAGATGATTTCTCCCAATTCCAATTCACCTGGGCAATCAAGTGCTGTTGCTACACACCACATTGGTATAATGATGTAGGAAGCATACTAGGTAGGGAGCAACAGAAGGGAAGAGAAGTATTTGCCTTCAAGTCAGAGTGTTGGTCCTTTAAGGATACACACTGCTTAGGCATCACATGGAGCTCTGGAGTGATGGGCTGGATGGAAAGATTCATAAGGTCCCCCTTCGCCTCAAGTCTTTCTTGAGCCTTGAACATTAGCAGCTGTCATAGTCATCTCTGTTGGAGTGAGTTACTAGGGATGGAATTCAACTAAGTTCTTGTGTGCATGGATCAAAATCGGTTCACAACAGGACTTTCCCCCTCTCCTTCCTCTATACTCCCTAACTCTAGTCTGGGGGGCTGCAGGAACCCTCAGAACAAGATTAAGGGGTGTGCATGGAGGAAGGAGAGGAGGAGGGGAAGGCTTACAGCATGAGTGGATCTCGTTCTGCACATCCTTACCCCACTTAGCACTATATTCAATCCCATCCTAAGAGCCTTCCATGCTGAACTGGCAACTAGTTGCGGGCTGCCCTGCCTTGTAGATGCCTGATATGGATGAATCAGAACAAAATCTTGCCCAGCATTACCTGTCTTTCCCTATAATACACAGCTTCAGTTGAGTACTGCTCTAGTTTGCCTTGGTCAGGCCACACCTGGAGAGTCCAGTTCTGGGCACCACAATTTAAGAAGGATATTGACAAGCTGGAACATGTGTAGGGGAGGGTGACCAAGATGGTCAAGGGTCTGGAAACCAAGCCTTATGAAGAATGGTTGAGCTGGGTATGTTTAGCCTGGATAAAAGAAGAATGAGAGGAGATATGATAGCCATCTTCAAATATATCAAGGGCTGTCACATGGAAGATGGAGCAAGCTTCCCCACCCCCTTCTCTAGTAACTCAAGTTACTAGAAAGGAGATTCCAATTGAACATCAGGAAGAACTCTGAGGTAAGAGCCATTTGACAGTGGAATGAACTCCCTCAGATGGTTGTGGAATCTTCTTCATTGGATGTTTTTAAGCAGAGGTTGACTGGCCATCTGTCATGGATGCTTTAGTCGAGAGTCCTCCATTTCAGGGGCTAACAGTAAATTTCTAGGGTTTCAGAAAGGGAGCTTTCCAAATCTTACCTGGAGATGTTGGGGACGGAACCTGGGACTTTTTGCATGCAGAGGATGTGCTGTGCCTCAGAACTATAATGACATCTGTTCTGTTTCCCCCTTCTTTTAATGGGTTTTGAGACTCTTTTAATGAATTTTAACGGCTGTTTTATTTGCTGCCTATGCTGCTTGTATTTTGTGGTTTTAGTGCTCTCTGATAGTCTGTCTTTTTAATTGCATTTTTAATGTTTAATTCAGATGTACATATGATGTACACAAGCAAGCTTGTCTTCCTTATATTATTAAAATGTCTTTACTGGTTTAAGAGAAAGGGATTAAAGTTTGAAGGGGGGGAAAAAGCTCTCCCAAATTACAAGATAAGGACAGGACTGAAGGTGAACGGACATAGGATTTGCCTCAAGTATCATGTGCCCAGACTTGTACTTGGAGAGAAAGATTTGTCTTGGGAGACAATAGAGGAGTGCGCCTTTGTGAGTGAAGTCAATCTGTTGGAAGGTTGCATCTCCTGTTGTGAGTGGAGAGACCAATACAGGAGAGACATGTTTTGTTGCAGCTGGAGCAGATGAACATGTCCGGTTGTGCTGCTGCAGGTGCACCATTCTTCTCTTGCATTCCTCCCAGTGGTCATTCTTCCTCTGGTCACTGCTTTGGACCCACAAGCTGTCTCAGGGATGCCATCTTGCCCTCAGGATTGTGGGTGCCCGCCACTGCAAACGGATGTGCGATGTCACACACACATGCCTGCATGTAGTGCGTGTGATGTCACACAGCCAACAGCCAACGAGGCACCTTTTTACACAGTGAGGGACTTGGACTTGCACTCAGAGGCAGAGAGACTATGCCTCTGTGCCCAAGCCTCACCCTCCTGGAAAAGGATGCCTTGCTGGCTGGCTGCAGAGAACGGAGCTGAACTGCTTCTCCCCCTGCTGGCTTTTTCCATTGACTATGTGGGTGCCCAGCCCCCTGGAGTTGGCTGCTATGAGCTGTCTGTCTCCAGGCGCTGTGGTCATCTGCAGCAGCGGAGCAAACCAATCAGGCACCTGGGTCTCTGTGTGTGCCCTGCACCTAGGGGCGGGGCCAGCCACCCATGGGGCGGGGCCAACTGGGGCAGGCTGCTCCACGGGGCCTCTAAGGAATCTGCCTGCCTCCTTTCACTCAGCCGCCCTACAGCTGAGGGGGAGGCAGTGGGCATACCCTTTGGGGCAGTGTGGACCCTGCGGGTGCCCAAGCCACTGCATCACTCCCAGGAGAGGCGTGTGGCTCAGGCGCGCTGCAGGCCCTACGGTGAGTGCTGCCTCCCATTTGGTCACCCCCTTCTTCTGCCCCTGGTCATCTGCAAGGGATTCTCACACAACATGATTGATGTTGCCAGCCTTCATGTCATGTTGGCATGAACATGGGTGTAGGCAGGGGGCAGGAGGGGGCAGTTGCCCCCCCCCTAGAAGCAGGGCTGCTGGCCAGCCTGCCCTGCTGCCTGGTGCCATCTCCCTTCTCCCTGACTGGCTGTGGGGCGGGTGGAGGGAAAGCCCCAGAGCCGCGCAAAGCATTTGGCTGGCTTTCCCTGTGCCCGCCCCACAGCCAGCTGGCTAGAGGACGTCTCCCTTCTTGCTGGCTGTGGGGCAGGTGCAGGGAAAGCCAGCCAAACGCTTTGCGCGGCTCTGGGGCTTTCCCTCCACCCGCCCCACAGCCAGCCAGCTAGAAGGGACGTCTCCCTTCTCCCTGGCTGGCTGTGGGGCGGGTGGAGGGAAAGCCCCAGAGCCGCGCAAAGCATTTGGCTGGCTTTCCCTCCACCCGCCCCGACGATCGCGGAGGGGGAGGAGGGGATCGGAACAGCTCGATTTCGGGCTGATCCTGGCGCCCCCTCGCCCCTGCCGATCGCGGAGGGGGAGGAGGGGGTCAGAACAGCCCAATTTTGGGCTGATCCTGGCGCCTCCTCGCCCCTGCCGGTCGAGGAGGGGGAGGAGGGGGTCGGAGCAGCCCGATTTCGGGCTGATCCTGGCACCCCCTCACCCCTGCTGGTCGAGGAGGGGGAGGAGGGAGGAGCAGCCCGATTTCGGGGTGATCCTGGTGCCCCCTCGCCCCTGCCGGTCCCAGAATCCTTTGCAATGGGTCCCAGAATCATTTGCAATGCAAAGGAGTTTGTTGGCAGGCAAACAATCACAGAAAGGTCTCCCTGAAGTTATCAAGTTTGAAACTTCAAGTGCTCTACAATAATTTCATCTGGACTTGTGGTTTGAGAGAACCAATATAATTGCTATTTCATCATTGAATAAAGGAAGATCTATTTTAACCATCTGGGGAAAGACACAAATTCACAGCCAAAGTAATATTGTCCTCCAGTGCCCTGTGTCTGTCCATTTAGGACAAGGTGTTCTCCACCAAAACACATGAAAAGGAAGTGAGTCTTCAGGAAATGTTTATTGTATTAAGAGATTTGTGGTAATAAGGATGCACAATACCCGGAAAATAAAAGCACAAAATTCATGCTTTTTATTTTAAAAATGTTACTGGCAACATGCTTTACATTCATGATTTTTTATGGGCTGGGCAACAGAAAATGTTCAATAACTTTCTGCACTTTCACCAGGGCATAAGCTGTGGCTTTAGTGTGCCAAGCTGATGCATGACATTAAGACCTTTTTAGATTATTTTTTCTAGGTGACCACTATCTGTTTCCCACAATGCAAAATAGCCTGATTTCTTCACTTCTGGTACAAGCACCCAAGCTTATTTTACATATCTGCTTAAAGCAACCAGGGATGGTATCTGGTTATGGTCGAGACCACACATACACAGGAGTGATAGTGACTTAGTGGTCAAGCATGTGTTCTGCATGCATAAAATTTTAGGTTCAATCTTTGGCTGTCTCCATTTGAGATGGGTAAAAAAATGTGTCTTTAAATGCAATTTAAACTTCCTGTGGAAGTTTTTAAAATAAAATGGGTCAGTTTGTCTATCTCTGCTCTTAGTTTACATCAGAAGCTAGCCTATGGACATTATATTAGTCTGGCCGTATCAGACCAAAGTTCCTCTTATCCAGCATTCTGGACATGTGTAGGACCTCTCTGTATTTAGCTTCACCCCTGTCTAACCCCTTACCCCCCACAACCTGGCTTCAGTGCCACAGGCAACCTAACTGACTCAAAGAAGCAGAGACCAAGGTATCCGCAGAAACCTCTAAATAGGTTGTAATGTTTTTCCAATGTAAGCTTCCAGGAATTAATTTATGTCTGGTTTTTCCAAACCAAAGAGACCATGTTAAAGATGATGAATTCTCACTGTTAAAGGAATATTGAAAAACAACGAGCTCAGTAGCAATTAGTAGCTTAGTAAACTTGGAGGTGTTTTGTAGTCATCATGTGACAATGCCCATAATTAATCTCTTACTGGGATTCATCTAGCTGTTTCATACAGCTGAGAATTTAGCTAATTGGCTGGAAGCCAGTGGGGCTATATCAGCTTAACCTAAGAGCTCACCATTGCCTTTGAGAATAAGTCTGCTAGCAGGGGAATAGATTGTTTGTGTGTTGCTATTAAACTAGTAATTAAGAGTTCAGCTTCTCCTCTTCTTCAGTTTCTCATACGATAGACTTTTGTGTTTGGCTATTAAATTCAATTTCTCCAAAGTTTTCTATGGTTTAGATTCAGCCCTTGGTTCACATCCACACTAGGATGTGGGCAGCGAGAGGTATGCTTGTGAGGTCCTCTGGGACTTGAAAGACTTAACAGTCATTATGTTTCCTTTCCCGCCACCCCATTTCTCCACTGGCCAGCCTGTGTTATATATAAACTTTCTTGAAATGAACACAAGCTAGCTCAGTTTCTCAGACAACAGCACCCAAAGCTGAGCCATCTAGTCCAACCACTTCCCCTCCTTTCCTGATGTGTATCTGGCTTTCAGAGAGATGACAATTCTGCTACATCTTGAAAGGGATCGATGCAGACGAGATGTCAAAGAAAAGTGGATCAGATCAGCTGAGGATCACACAGCCACACATTGACCCACAGGCCACTGTTGTTTATAGACTACAACTCCCATGATTCATGGCCAGCCTGACTAATGAAGTTGTAGTCCAGCAACATCTGGAGGACACAATATTGGATACCCCTTCTCCAGTAGAACAACAACTCCCATCAGCCCCAAGCAGCATGACTAATGGTCAAGGGTTATGGGAGTTGTTGCCCAAAACATCTGGAGGGCACTGGGTTTAGAGAGGCACTATATGCTTTCACATTTTTTTCCTGTTTCTTTTACTTAAGGGCCAACGCATCTTGAACTAACAAAGGAGAGCAAAGTCCTCCTCCTGTCACCTGTGTAAAGGTCAGCTGCTACAAAGATGATGGAACATTGATCTTGTACAAAAATGTATAACCGAAGGTGTGCACAAGAAGATTTCCATCAAAGGCAGAGCCATGGCAACAAACCAAAGAGAGATAAACTAAACTCATGAGAACCAACAAACTGAAGCTCAATCCAGATAAGACTGAGATGCTGATAGGTGGGTGGTTCCTCTGACTGGGTTGAGTAGTGTCACACTTCCTCCTGAAGTAGCTGGTCCATTGCTTGGGAGTTCTCTCGAGTCCTCTTTTGTTTCTTGCCGAGCAGGTGGCCTCAATGACATGGACTGCCTTATACCAGCTTTGGCAAATGGCCCAGCTACACCCATAAATGCACAGGGTGGCATGGCTGTGTGCAGAGTGCAGTTTGGAAATGGTATGCTAGCCAGCCAGGCTCCTGATGGGAACTAGCTAGATACTCTGACCACATAACAGCAGTATTAGCACAACAGCAATTTGTTGCCTATATGCTTCCAGGTCCATTTCAGTGTGCTGGTTTTATTCTAGAAAACCTTATATGGTTTGGGACCACAGTACCTGACAGATCACTTCTTTCAACAACAGTACCGGTATATGGAATTTGCAATTTTGTAAAACTTGATTGTAAGCTGTCTAGAGATTGCTCTTTGTTATGTGAGTAATAATATGTCTATACTGCCTGAGCTAAGTGTGATGTTTTCTTACAGGGAGGAAAAGCACTCTACATATGTCTAGGGTCGCTGTGACCTTGGGTCCATTTTTAAAAAATAAAAAATCCTTCTTAGAGAAGAAAATCCTCTACACGTATTGTGGGCAGTTTGGGGCAAGGGTTAGGGAAACCTGTGTTCTCAGCCATGACATTATTGGGTGACATCATTCAGGTGTAACCTACCTCAAAGGTGTGCTGTGGGAAGCAGAAATAGAATAACACTATGCACACGGCCCAGTCCTGAGCAACTATGGGAAACAGTAGGATGAAAACAGAATGAATTTATTACAACAACAATTTGCATTCAGAGGTATTCAACTGCTCTGTGTCATATTTCAGAAGACAAAATGTAGCACACTCAATTCAGGTACATATGAATTTAAAATAAATCACATTTGATGTTTTCTGCTACACTTTCCTTTACTTTTATGAGGATAACTATTGCACTAAGTGGCATCTTATCCGAACCAGGACTATTCCACCCCACTTCCCTCAAGCAGATTGTCTTGATAAATAGATCATCTTTGCAAATCAATCAATCATTCACATTTCCCGGAATCAGCAATGGAAGATGTAAGTATGGGAAAGGAGCAGTTGATCCACCACAGTTCTCTAGAAGGGTGTGTTATGGTCACAAGATCTAAATATGGCACTTTGTTACTGTATCTGCTGGAATAGTGGTCTGTGTGTTAAGGGCTGAGTCACCAGTCCAGCTTACTAAAACAAGTGTTACTTCTACTTTCACCCACAATTAGGGAGGTGACATAATATACAGGAAAACAAATGTCACATAAATATAGTTTAGTGTTTCTTCTTTCCCACCATCTCGCTTTGGCAGAGCTCCAGGCGCGTGAACCCAATGATCAGATCAGGGCTAGGTGCAATAGAAGCCTCCAAAGTGGGACTCACAACAAACTTTTTCACTGCACCATCCCTAAACATGTCTCCATTTGGTGTTTTCTAGCTCAAAGATACAGAACCTCTTGTTTCTCAAAGGCTCTGTTGGCTTTCACCATCTGTGTTTGCTATTAAAGCAGGGGTGGGGAACTGTGACCTTTCAGATATCACTGGACTCCAACTCCCATCAGCCCCTGCCATCATGGTCAATGGTCAAGCATAATGGAAGGTGTAGTCCACTGACATATGAAGGACCATGGTTCCCCAACCCTGAATTAGAGAGGGTAAGGAACTGTGTCCACCCAACCAAGGTTTTCCTCTTTCACAATATGGCTGATTCCATCTGTGGGATGATGTTTCCGGCAAAAAAGCCTTGATGGCCTGCAGCCTCAAGTTGTCCATCCCAGATTAGACACTCAGCCAGATTAAACATGCATTCCTCCTTTAGCTCCCCTTATGGAATAATAATTTTTCAAGTACCAGATATTTTATGAAAAAAGAGAGTCAAAGATCTATGCAATGGAGATTGATTTTGTTTGCAAACTATCATGTTCAGCTTGCCTCACTCTCAGTATTAAACACATTCTATGGAGCAGAGCCTTGTGGCAGCCACTTAAAAGCTTGTAGTAGGACCCCACAACTGCTTAGGGTGTAGTCTTTAACCAAGCATGCAACTGAGGCTAGCAATCCCAAACCCTCTTTTTCTTCAGATTTCTAAAAAGCCATGGTGGGTGGTAAAGCTGGGTTTGAACCACAAAGTTGCGTTTAATGTTGTGGCCAGTAGTTATAGTGTGTGGGACATCTACCTGTGTAGTTACAGGCATCAGGCAAGCTTTTCCATTACTGTATTTTGGCTCCTAACCATATGAACTCCTCTTGAGTATCCCCTATGCTGCTGCATGTTTGGAAACCAACTCACTTGCCATTCTTTTGGATATGCAGCTTGAAAGGCATGTCATAGTTTCTTATTTGCAAGTGATTGTATGTGTTTGATACAGATGGATATATAGTGTGCTTCTCATGCCCCCAGATGGAATGTGGGCTGGAAAAAAAGGTTTTCAACTCTTGCTGTAAAGCAGGCACCCCAAAACTCGGCCCTCCAGATGTTCGGGGACTACAGTTCCCATCATCCCTGCCCACTGGTCCTGTTAGCTAGGGATGATGGGAGTTGTAGTCCCAAAACATCTCGGGGGCTGAGTTTGGGGGTGCCTGCTGTAAACGATGCTAGTGTGTCTTTCCCCCCCACTGAGGATCATGCAAGTATAATACAGCAGGCATGATCTGTGGTGGGGAAGAGATGCTGACATTGTCACAATTCAATCAGTAAAGAAGGACCATCTTTGAGGGAGCCTGCTATGCTGACCTTTCAGTTGCTCCTTTGAGGATGGGAGTCAGCATAGCTGGTGACAGAGGGCTAAGTAGAGAAGGAGGAGAACCCAAGCCAGACCTGCTTGATTCTGCTCATGTACATTCAAGCAGGGGTGCTCACCAAGCTGAGGACCCTTGCTTCGAATGCTCACTTCAACTTTACTTTCTACATCTTCCGTACATGAGAGAATACTGCAGAAAAGAAGAGAGAAGGCCAAAAAGGGCTACCAATGGCTACTAGCCATAAAGGCGATGCTCTTCTCCAGAGTCAAAGGCAGTAAGGTTTATGAATGTTGGTTGCAGGAAAGAGCGCTTTTGTCCTCAGGTGCTGCTTGTGGGTTTCCTGCAGACATCTAGATGGCCACTGTGCTGGAAGGGTCCAGGATGGGTCCAGGATGGGTCCAGGATGCTGGACTAGATGGGCCACTGGCCTGATCCAGCAGGCTCTTCTTATGTCCTTAATTCCCAACCTAACTTGACTTGCATGGTCTGAAAGACACCTCCTCGGATTTAATTAATGTGTGAGGAGCTCAGAAAGAAGGATGAGGAAGTACAAAAAGAGAGAGAAACGAGAAGATCATTAATGTCTTAAATCCTGCTCTGACATCTCTCAAATTATCCAAGACTTCATAGCCAATGTAAACAGGTTTGTTTTCAACTCCCTTAATTGCTTGCTAATTGACAGCAGATGCAGGCTTTAACTTTCTTCCTCAGATAAAAGCCAGCCTCTTTGCCTGGTGGTAGCATATTGCAAATGAAACGCTGCTGCGTATCCCCATTTAATGGATGGGGAGGGTGAAATGGTTTCCCACCAATCAGATGACTGAAACCTGACTTATGCAGAAGTGAAAGCGAAGGAATCACAGACCTCTTTAGTAATCTTCGAAGGTCATTGCTGCAGAAGGCATGAACATTATGTAAGGTTTCTGTCCCCTTTCTTTCCGTTGCTTTTGACATTTCTGATTGCAACAAAAGTCATCAAGATTTATTTATTTTTTATTTTAAAAAAAGCACTAGAAATGTAATTCATTGCCTAGTTCCTCCCCGTGGGCAGTTCAGCAGCCTGCTGTTTTCTCTCTCTCATTCCTTTCAGTCTATGCTAGCCAGCTGGACAACTCTACACCATTTGCCATTGCAGATGATTTTAACTTCTTAGGGCACTGAAGCATGTCAGCTTTCTTGACGAGTTAAGATTTCTCCCCCAACCCCACATGCAAAGATCCGTCAAAGTCAAATTTCACTACCGGAATTTGAAAAGTATAGCATTTCAAAACGATGCCAAATATTAACATTTGCATGGGATTTATTTTCAACTGTTAAGGCAGCGCATATTGGAAAGACAAAAGCTAATCTAGCCTAGAGTACTGGGTTGTTGTTGTTCTTGTTTTGTCTTTGACGAGGATAAGTATCAGATTTTATTTGTCAACTGCATTTATACTTGCTATTTGGCCCAGCCAAAGATCCCAGAAAGCTCTGAAGCCAACAGTGCAATAATACACATTCACAATGGAGATCCCTTCTAGATCCCACCCCCTTCCCTTAAATATCCTGGTTTTCTAATGTTTGGGGATACTCTGAGCTTGAGGGTGCATCTTGTCTTTTCTTTGGCTGATGGGCTGTTTACATTTCAACTTGCTATGAATTTGTGTTAACCTCTGTCTAGTTTTGAGCTGGCCTGCATTGCTGCACTTTGTCAGTCGGAGGAGAACAATCACAATGCCATTCAGCAGATCCTCAGCTGTAGCATGAACAGACTTTGGAAAAGTCTTATATCATGAGTGATACAGGGGAGGGTGATTTCAAAATCCACACTTGCCCAGCTGAGCTCATTCCTGCAGAACCTGAAATACAAAGCACTGAAGACCCAGGGCTCATTCCCAGAACCCCTTGCTCTTTCTCCCACTATGCCTGCCATTCATCCCTTCTCAAAGCCCCATCTGACAATCTGAATTTGTGTGTGAAAGTCTTTTTCTTCCTTCTCCCAAGGTCAGCTCTAGGCCTCATCAGGAACATGGTTTCAACTCTCGCTGACACTATAACTCCTTGGAAGGCTGCCATGGGCTATGGTAACAAAGTTCTGACCTAACAGTGGCAATGTTTGCAGTTTAATAGGAGGGAGGGGTGGGGGATTCAGATGTGGAGCAGAGGGTGTAACAGCAGATTGCAATGGCCCATTAAATGAGGATACTGAGACCTCAGCATTTGCAATGCAGTCACAAAGTATTATATTTCCAGTAATTATTTCTCCATAGCAATTTTTTTTAAAAAATCGGACCCATCATAAATAATATTCATGGGCATTCTTTTCTTAGAGCTTTTTTTTTAAGAGAGAGAGAATGAATTAAAATAGACTTCCTCATTAGTGTGCTTTCACATGAGTTGCCAAAATTGCTTTCTGAAGGAGAGCCAGTAGGGTGTATTGGCTAGAGTCCTAGGACCTCAGATCCTCCAGGGACAGTCCCAGATTTACAGAAGCCGTCCAGCATCAAAGAAGCATTTCAGTTAAAAGTGTTGTAAACTTTGTATGAGAAATCGGATTGGCAAAAACGGAACTCCAGAGCATCACCTGGTGTCAGTGTTATAATGCATCTGCAACGCATATAAAGTGCTTTTTCTTTGCCAATGTAGCTGAGTCCTGGATCCTGGAATGCCCTGCTTTTTCTTAGGATGTCCCTATTTTCATGTTATGCGACCCTCCCGTGCCAAGGAGATAAGTAACTTTACAATGTTTGGAAGGCATCTGAAGGTAGCCCTGTATAGGGAAAGGCAGTTAAAATGGGGAGGCCACATTGAGCTCCCTGGTGGAAAGATGGGATATAGATCCAATGAATGGATAAAATAAATGTTTTGCTTGGCAGAGCCAGCCCTGATGTTGGATAGGGTGAGGTGGCCACCTCAGGCGGGGAGGTCCTGGGTTCAGAGAGTGATGGCGAGTTGCCGGGGAGTGGAGCTTTGTGGGATGCATGCAGGAGTGGCCAGGAAGGGGGGGGGCAGGGCAGGAAGGAGATAACAAGAGTGGGGCAGTATGTGCTCACTGATGGGGACACTGGATTGGCTCCACCACACTGTCCTCACAGCTCCTCTGTCCTACATGGTCTTGTTACGTGGCCTGCAGTGACACTCCTCCCCACCATACGCTCCTGGACAAATGCTCTGTCTTGTAACCCCTAAGCTAGGCTGCCTCCCTCAGGAGCAAACCTGCCAGTGTTAAATTAAGATCCAGCTGTCATTCTGTATACACATAAGAAATGTGAGGGGGGGGGAAAAGGATTTTTCTACCTCAGGTGGCAAAATGTCAAGGGTTGCCCCTGCTCACACCCATACAAACATCACTTGGTGACTCCTAGCTGAGTGTGTGAACTGATTCAGCTAAAAAGGTATTTTTATTGAGGGGATGGTGTGAAGTGATATGAAATTTTGATCCTGAAGGTATCAGTTCTGTGGTTGGTCTCTCTCTCTCACTTGCGCATGTCATCATTCGATGCTATGGTTGTCAAGTGATTACAACCGTGCATATGCAAATGTAACAACTTATCAGTGTTATAAATATGAATGTTTTTGTGTTCTTAATTGTATTGATGTGACTGCTTTGCGGAGCAAAAGTGACCCCTGCGAAGTGAGCGTGGTGATAAGTCTCTCTCTCAAACAAACCAAAAAAGGTTAACTAGATTGTGTCATTTAAATAACTACAGTCTTAAGGATTATCACTTTAATTGAAATGGTTGCTTTCCAGGTTGTTGCTTAAACTGCTTTTTTGAATGTTTTGCTTGGCAGGGCCGGTCCTAACATTAGGTTAGGTGATGTGGCCAACTCAGGTGGAGGTTGCTGAGCCAGGGAGTAACAATAATATACCACATATTTGGTAGCAGCGGGGAGGTGTTGTGCAAGTGCCCCTGGACTATAATTAATCTGAGGCCAATCCAAACATGTTCTGGACAGAAATTTTGGCAATCTCTGGATGCTTTAGGAAGGGAGGGTGAAGAGACAGGTGTCATGCCCAACCCCACAACCCAACCCCTACACAAAAGTACTGAAATCTCTTCCAGATTTGCTAGCAACAATTGTGGTGTGGAATTTGGGAAGTAGGGCATTTGCACTCAGCCCTAGATTAAATCCCTACATTAGAACTAAGGACAGAATAGACTAGTAATACAAAAGCAAAATTCAGGCTGGATTCAGGAATGTGCACCATGAGCGCAAAGTTCCAAGTGAATTTGGGGGGTCCACGTTGGGAAATACTGTCTGTTCTTATTATGTATTTTGTTTATTTATTATGCTGTGAACTGCCCTGATATCTTCAGATGAAGGGCAATATACAAATCAAATCAAATCAAATCATAAATAAATATATGTTTGAGAAATTTTGAGAAGAGCCAGAAATAGTGTAATAGCCATCAACCAATAACAATACCAGTATATTTTAAAAAAACACCACTTTCTCTCTTTCAACCTCCTTTCCCCATTTCTTGTTACAGCAAATTTGCTTCTTCTATTGGTTGGGTTGGTTTCTCTGCCAATCAAGTAGGGGGAAAGCTGTGATCTGAAGTTAAATGTAAGCACATTAAATGTAAACATATATAAATATATTTATAGCCCTCTTGGAAGATACAGTTCAGTGAACCCAGAGCATTTATTTCCTACTTTGCCTTTCCTCCAAACTGTAATGGAATAAATAACTTTATGTCATTCTTCTTTCAAGGCATGGAGAGAAATAGTCCATCTATATTGCTTTTGATTTTAAAACACCCATGTATGCTGAAAGAAATGTTTTATTAAAACCATAAGGAGTGGGGTAGTTGTTGTTTTTTTGTTTGAGAGAATTTGAAATCCGGAGCTCCATGCCTTTGCAAACACAAACATAACAGGAATTAAGATTTAATTTTCCCCCAGTAAGCTTGTTGCTACTTATTAAACACACATGCAGGCCTGATTCTTTTAGCTAGGTGCAAAGAAATTTTGTTTAAAGGTGCAGCCAGACCATTGACCTGTCTCTTTGCCCTCAGGACTCTTTTGAACAGCTGTGAGTGGGGAGAGAGAGAGAGAGAAAAGAGGTAATTTAACAACCCCAATCCAGATGTTCATATCATACACACACCCTGAACGGCTTTAGCATGGTTTATTTCGTTTTCTGAAACCATTTTTCACTAGCCTGTTTTCTCAGCTGGGAAACTTCTGGTGTAGTGTTTTCAAAAAAATATTGCATTTGGCATTACAAGAAAACAGAGCCTTTAAGACATTAAAAGGACAATATCCTTGTTTGACTTGGCCCAGAGAAGCAGGGCTCTAGGAATTTCACATTTTTGTACCACCCAAAGAATAGGTAAAAGAAAATTTTTCCACTCTTAAATCCCAGTTTACATGGGAATTTGAGAGTTGGTTTAGCTCGATTTTCTTTTAAAATTACTCCATGGTTTTTCTGTTGCCATCAAAGGACTTTGTTAGAGCTATATATAAGCAAACTTTTTAGGACATCAGAGTTGATAAAAAAAATGGGCCTCCATGAAGGTGATTCATTGATAAAAAAATGTCTACTTAATTAGTCTGGTTCAATGAAGCTGCATCTTGAAAGTAACATGTGAAGAAGACTTGTGAATTGCTAAACTGAGCCATGTTATTTCCCTGATTTCAAAGTGTCTTGCATTCATAAAAAGAGCAGAGGAAGTTTACATAGCGTGTAGTGGTTCATCATACATAACTGGTAGGTTGCATTCAACTTGGTGGGTCACTATACATAGAAGAGGTAATCAATATCTATATCAGTTCAATGGGTGAATGCTAAACACGGAAAGGGTTGTAGCTCAGTGACTTAGCATCTGTTCTGCATGCAGAAGGCCCCCGATTCAATTCCCAGCATCTCCAGGTAGGGCTGGGAATACTCACTCTCTGAAGTTCAGGAAATATGTTCCCAGTCAGTGTAGACAACGCTGAGATGGGTAGATTTGGCATACCTGTAAATCAGTTTCCACTGTTCAACTGAAGGGAGAAAGCCCTTTGTCTTCCCAATTGCTCATCAGAATGGGTAAGATATATGCCAAGGGCAATCCACAAGGGTAGCACATTCTGAGTTTAGCTAAGAATTTGGTAAGCACACCAAATCACTTAACTGCAACATGTGAGAATAGCTAAGGTGTCAGCAGACTCTCTTGCATAGACGTCTTTGAAGACTGGAAAACAAAAACCCCAAACACAGAAGTGTAATCTATGCGGGTGTGAATTGCAGTTCATCAATGAAAGAAACAGTATAGTAACTGTAAGTGTAATTCTATCTGCATGGTTCTGAAGCAACTAGTTTCTTTGCTGATGTTGGATGCTTTCCATGTATCTTAGAAACTGCTGCAGTCGAATGGCTACCACTCAACTCCAGGGAGCATCAGGGTGCATCTGTCCATCCTTAATGAAAAATGTGTTTCCTGAACTCGTTGCACTTGGTACAGCCTGTATCATAGTTTGGGGTTAGATAATTTGGTCCTCTGCCCACTATTGACTTGCTCTCGCTCTCGTTTATCCCGGAAATGCTATGTATATTGTTTTTGTTTTCAGTTAGGCAGTGATTTTAAAGGGAATAACAGTTATTCTTATTCCTGCTAGGAATAGTGCACAAAATGCTTTGCAGTTCTTCATTCCCGGGTTGCTTTCCTACCCCCTGGTTCCTGCAGTGGGGACAGGAGCTTCTGGTGTCATGAGATGGAGGGCACTGGCAGGAAGACACAAACACACCCTGGTCAGACTCAAAATTGTAGTTGGAACAAGCAGATGATTTCCCAAAACTATAAAAGTTTGTTCCAAGCCCAATTTGGCCCCGTCGTGTTTCTCATGATGTCACCAAGAATACAATAGAGTCTCATCCTTCCCCATCCATCCTGGTAAGGCTCTGTTTCCTCTCTCTTACCTTAATTGCTGCTCTCGTGGCGGCAGCAGAGAAATGGCGGAAAGGCTGGCCGCTTTTCTTCCCCTTTCCCTTTCCCCTCTTCCCTCTATGATGCCTGATTAAAATCTGAGTAGGAGAAGAACTTTCAGGACTATGTTGTTTGGCTTATATTTGAGGCAAGCATCATTTCTCACCCAGATTTGTGTTTCCAAGCCAGGAAATGTGAACTTTAGATATATAGGAAACCTAGAAGATTGTTTCAACCAGAATTTTTTTTTAAAATCCCATTACTTTGTTCAAGGGCATGTCTACACACACACACACACACACACACACACACATGTTCCTTTGTTTCATTACCATGAAAAGTAAAAAAAAATCAGCAGACTCTTCCATCCCAGCCACTTTGCCCCCCCCCCCGGGATTCTCAATTCCTTTATGGATTCTCAATTCAGACCCCAAGCTGAGTCAAACAGCCTCAGAAGTGCCTCATACTGAATCTTGCTCTTTTCCAAAGCAGGTCCTGAACCAAATCTTGTGGTTGGTGCACACTTCACATAGATCCCAATACAGTTATAAATAGATGCCTGTGTTTTGGGGTTAAACATCTAAGCTCATCTTCAATAAAAAGAGCAGAAAACTTTTTCAACCCCATGAGATGTTCCAAGCTCTCAGGCACAGCCAATGTGAGATGTCTGTGCTTTAGTGGAGCCAGATATTTATGGGATTGATTGAGAATGTGATCCTCAACCTTTCACCTCCAAGTAACGTGCTCAAATCAGGCTGAGGAACTGTAGAAATGGAAGGTAATTGCCACATGACAACTGCTCAGTCATTGTATAAAGCAGTTTATTATACAAAATTGAGAATAATCAGGTACCCGCATAACAAAGCTTTAGGGCAGTTTTGTTTCACACTAAAAAGGCCACTTGTCGATCATAATAATTTAGCAGCATCAATGGATAAATCATATCAGAGTTACAATGAGCATGCTAGCACATATATCTATATGACATGGAAATGTAAGGGACAGATTTTCTGAAGATTTCCCCTTGATAATACTGTAGCTTTAGTTTTAGGTCTGACATTTATTTCCACAGAAGAATTCCAAGAGGTAACATTTGTCAAATTGTCAAGATGTAAATATCAACAAAACAAATACAGGATGCCAAAAAACAAAACAACAAAAACACCCTTGCCAGTTCATGTCAATTAATCCACCTAGCTCAAAATGCAGGTTCTGAAAGTGGTTTTCATTTATAACCTTATGCTTTAAAGACAACACAAATGTGCTTTCTGGATATTGCATGCCTTTTTCTTATCCAATCAGAATTCATCTTCCAAATTTTGACAAGTGATCTTCTTAGTCAACCAGTGAAGGTGTAGATTGCTGGAGACTGGCTGCCTTTATTCTGTTATTGCTTTGATGCCAAGGAAAACACCCAGGTCTATCTGTTTCTTAACTCAGTGCCTGATCCTTATGTAAACTTCTCCATCCGTGTTATTCTATTAACTGGAGGGGTAGAACGAGAGCAAAGGAGAAGCATTTAGTAGGCATACTTCCTACTTCATATGATCCGGCCCATATGCCAAGAATGAACATTAACGTTTAATTTCTAAAGTTATTAACTTAAGGGTAGGTAGGGGTTGGTGATTTTCTCTCTCTCTCTCTCTGTGGCATTTTCTTTCATTCTTTTTTAAAGTAAAAAGGTATGGATTTCAAACCACATAAAATAAAATTGATGCCCTGCACCAAAAATAAATCTTAAACCTTTTGAGCCTCCAAAGGGATGTACTTTACATGGGGAGAGGGAGAGAAAACATTTTGGAGAAATGTTCCCCTCGCTGCCAAGCTCCTGATGGAAGGCCTCCCCACGGAAATAGTTACAGGAGACAGATCGCTGACGGAAAACATTGCTGACTGAAGGAGGTCTCGCTTGCCGGAATGGGTAGGGATTGGAGGATGAGAACATAATACAGCCATTAAAGTACTTGTTCCATAGAAAAGAAGCTGGAATGTGATAAAATGAAAGTAAATGTAGTTAGCACATATATAAACTCAGCGCAAATTATGTAAGGTCAACATATTGCCTTCGTTTCTGATATATTTTTTATTCAACTATAAACCCAGGAAGGAAGGTGCAAGAACAATATGGCCCTTTGCTGGCTTCCCTGTTACACTTATAGGAATCAAGCAGGATGAAGCATTAGATGCTGACGGTGATAGAGCAGCGCATCTGATACAGGATATTTAAGCCTGCCAAATATCAACCATAAACCATTCTGAGTAGACATGGTTTGTATGCCAGTTCAAGGGACATGAAGTTACTGCTTGGGGAGATTGGTTTGGGTGTCATTGTGGAGAATGCTGGTGTGCCCAATTTATCATGAGGACCCTATTGTTCTGGAGGGTTCGAAGAAGCTCAAGGAAGAGCCCAATGTCCACTCTTTTGAACATTTCCTCCACACAGCTATTCAGTCATTGCCTCTGCTGCGTTGGCACTACTTCATGGTGTGATCCTAGCCAATCAGGAATCACCTAAGTCCGATTCAAGCATTGAAAAGAATGCATGGACAGTGGGAGTGGGCAGGTGCATGCTGGGTTCACCTGTTCCACCTTTGACCTTCCCATGTCAAGCAGGAAGGTCTGATGAGACTTGTACATTCAACTTACAAGTCTCCCTGTGATCAGGAACCCTGCCTTATAAGATCTCCTGAAGGCTTACTGATGTTTTCAAGCCAAAATATGCTTACAAGTCGCCTTCAGAACTTCTATAAAAGTCGAGCTAGAATGCACACTCTCTCCTCCCCCGGTTTAAGCACTCACACGTTCATTTTAATGCTTTAATAGGATTCATGTGCACTTGACAATATATTGGGACTTGGCAGAGAGAATTAAGCAGCATTGGGCCAGCAGACTTAATTACATTTATCAAGAACGTTAAAATTGTTCATACCAATAATCTTCAAAGCTACACAAGATCTAGTGGTCCTTATTTTAGGCCTGCTAAAACTCCATTGTATTATGGGAGGTGAACACTCTTGTGGTAGATTACACACATGTGCATTGCACACTTTTTTTTAAAAAAAAGAACAAAAACCCAAAATAAACACATTCCTAAAATCTTTCTAAAGGGTATGACTGGAATGAAATGAGGACGGTGATTCTGCCAGGAAAAGGCAATAATAGACTGAAGAGGGAGCATATCAACCTTTCAATGGTTAGCTGCCATTGATTCTTAAACAGGCTTTGCCACCCAGGCACAGTTGTTGCTCTGTAAGAAAAAACTTTGTTCCTGCTCTTCCTTTAACCATCTAGGCATTCAGGTGTTTCTGATTTTTTTTATTGGTTCCACCCACAGAGTATGTGCACTGGGGGCTGTGAACGGGGAGGGCATGTGTTGTCGATTACAGGGTGCAAGATTGTTTTGGATTGCTGATGAAGTGAAGGAAACCTGTGCTTGCTGGCTCCAATGTGAAAACAATCACTCTGAAATTTCACTGCTTCCCTAGAAATGTTTTTTAAAAAAGGGGGTGAAAGCCTAAGTTAATTGTGCTTTTACACACTGTTATACTTGTCACCTTGCCAGGTTCTACATTTCATCCAAGGGTGAAATGAAAACTCCAAATTCATGCGGTTATGAAACAATTTCACTACAAGCACTCAGTGAAGAATTATAAAGTGGGAAAGACAGGCTCCTGTGTCTCATCTAGTTAAGAAGGATCAGAATACATCGAGCCTTCAACCTGTCACAAGGAGCCTTCCTTGGTGCATGCAAAAAGTATGAGGTGTGTGCCTCTGTGTGTTGTGCGTGTGAACCCATGCACACCAGCACACACATGGCACATGCATAAAACACTGCAGCTGAAATTGTAAATTATGAACGCATTGTACAAAGTCCATGGGGCCAGATTACATGGGGAATCTGCTGATTTGCACGTGAACGTTTCAAAACTTCATTTATTTATTTTAGAGACCTCATAAAGCTAATCGGTTCATCATGCAAAATCAATTAAAACATGACAGTAATGCACTGAAAGAGCCACAACGAACATTAAAAACCCAGCCAGGCTTAAAAGCCCAGAAATGAAAAGACTGACATATACAATATGAATCAAAGGAGCCTGAAAACGAAACAGCAAATAACAAGAGCTAAAATCACCAACCAGACCAGACCAACTGAAAGTCATGATATGTTCAAATCTGGTGTTGAAAGACCTCTAGGGAGTGAGGCCCAGACTCACCAGCCCTACTGAAGAGGCTCCTCATGAGGCAGGAGGAACATTGCCAGGCTATTGTTTTATTAATATGCTGTAAACCACTTTGAGATTTTTATTAAAAATACAAAGCGGTATAGAATTTTTTTAAAAAAATAAATGTATAAAAGAAAATAATAAAATAAATGATGTGTTCAGATCTGCCCTCCAGTTTCTCCAAAAGTTTTCTTCCCCTTCAAAAGAGGCTTGTGTTTTTCTCACTTGCTTTTACGAAACCTGATTTTTTTTTTAAAAAAGAATGTCATTGAGTGTGGGGTTTTGAGCTCACCTTATCATTACGAAGATGGCCCAGGGGGCATGTATGTGACTTTCTTTCCCCATAACACTTTCCCAGTAGCCTGCAGCCCACACTTCGTGGCCTGAAAAAAGGCCCTGGGAGAATTTATCTCTTGATGTCTTTGCCTGGGCTGTGATTAAAGTGGAGGAGGCTGCAGAACCTTAAATATTTAAATTACTGTTATATTATATTAGAAAAAATAAAAAGGTCCTGCAGTTGGAGGTGAATTCAAACAAAAGCAGAACAAAAAAGCATTTTCTTTTAACACTGTGAAAATATGAGACATATATGAGGTATTGATTGTGTTTGCGAACTGGTCACTTACCAAACATTGACTTACAGACCACTTTATTCAAGGGTCCAATGCCATTTTCTTCGTAGAGCTGTATGAAAATCACAGGTTATAGTGCAAAAAAATCAACTATGTCAACTCTGCAACCTTTTCATTTATTGGTTACTTTATATGTCTATCAATATAATAAAGCCTGGCCTTGGCATGAGTTTAAACATTTCTTGGCAGCAAACATCAGTAATGATTTGTGGGTCTGTGCAAATTGGATGGCCGGTCAAGTTTCACTTCTGGGGAGGGATTGGAAAGCACAGGAGAGAACATTGCAAGGACTTACCAGCAGTTTCCATCAATTGTGCTGCAAATACAACTTCACATCTCACAGAAACTCTGTTCAATTGGTGTTTACCCTCAAACAATTCAAATAATAATAATAATAATAATAATAATAATAATAATTTATTTATACCCCGCCCATCTGGCGGGGTTTCCCCAGCCACTCTGGGCGGCTTCCGACAGAAAAATGATATAAAATAAATTAATTAAACATTAAAAGCCTCCCTAAACAGGGCTGCCTTCAGGTGTCTTCTAAAAATCTGGTAGCTGTTTTTCTCTTTGACATCTGATGGGAGGGCGTTCCACAGGGTGGGCGTCACCACTGAGAAGGCCCTCTGCCTTGTTCCCTGCAACTTGGCTTCTCGCAATGAGGGAACCGCCAGAAGGCCCTCGGTACTGGACCTCAGTGTCCAGGCAGAATGATGGGGGTGGAGACGCTCCTTCAGGTATACTGGACGGAGGCCATTTAGGGCTTTAAAGGTCAGCACCAACACTTTGAACTGTGTTCGGAAACGTACTGGGAGCCAATGTAGATCTTTCAAGACCGGTGTTATGTGGTCTCGGCAGCCGCTCCCAGTCACCAGTCTAGCTGCCGCATTCTGGATTAGTTGTAGTTTCCGGGTCACCTTCAAAGGTAGCCCCACGTAGAGTGCATTGCAGTAGTCCAAGCGGGAGATAACTAGAGCATGTACCACTCTGGCGAGACAGTCTGCAGGCAGGTAGGGTCTCAGCCTGCGTACCAGATGGAGCTGATAAACAGCTGCCCTGGACACAGAATTGACCTGCGCCTCCATGGACAGCTGTGAGTCCAAAATGACTTCCAAGCTGCGCACCTGGTCCTTCAGGGGCACAGTTGCCCCATTAAGGACCAGGGAGTCCTCCACACCTGCCCGCCTCCTGTCCCCCACAAGCAGTACTTCTGTCTTGTCAGGATTCAACCTCAATCTGTTAGCCGCCATCCATCCTCCAGCCGCCATCCATCCTCCAACCAATCATAAAAGAACATAAGAAGGATCACACCAAAGGCCCATCTAGTCCAGTATCCATAGCAGACAACTAGATGCCTATGAGAAGCCCACAAGCAGAACTTGAATAGGGCAATACTCACCCCACTTTTGGTTCCCAGCAACTGGTATTCAAAAACATACTACTGTCAATATTTTCAACCCCTTTTCACTATTATCCCCAAGAAGGTGAGCGAGGTTGTACTGGCAAGCCCCAGCTAGTCAGTCATCTTCACCTTGTTAACAGCCTTGCAGGAGTTGAAGGACAGATATCTTCAGCAGGGGCTTCCTGTATCCATGGAGGTTCTCCATAAAATTAAGACTGCTAAAATATCTCATCTCAGGATTGTTGTTCTTAAGCAATGACACCTGTCCAAAAAGTCAAATAATCGTGTGGTGCTTCAAAAGTGCATGATCGTCTACTATTTTGTGGTCATTTATTGACCAAGGTAATGTAATTGATCAGGTAATATAACAAGCAGCCCTGACATTCCTCCAACAGATCTCAGAAGAGGAACTCTGCTAGGGATACAATCCTTGCAAACTGTGCCACTTTTCCATGATGCCTTCTAAGGGCTACACAAATGGCAGCTTAGGTAGCCATGTTCTGAGGATGACATAACTACCCAAGGATAACAAAACTGTGTTCTGTGGTACCCTGGGATTTCTTAGAAAATTATCAAGGGTTCCTCACTGAGAAGTATGATAATGACAAATAATTATAGCTCCACAGCCACTTGTCTTTCCCTATGTTTCATATTTCAGAGGATTCTAGAATAGCAGCGGGTAAATTTCAGACTTTTTTTTTCAAAAGAGCCAACCACAGATTCAACAACTGAAGCTAGGTGCAAAAAACATACACATAGATTTAAAGAATTCTGTGCCCAGGAATCTGTTTAAGTATCAGAACTGAGCTCATAGAGCCTCCACACAAAAATCTACACCTAGTACTAACTACCCGCCAGCAACTTTTTCATTTCATCACTATATTTGGGGGGGAGAGGGAGTCATTTCATTGTTGCCATTTCTGAGAGTCAGAATTCCTTGCTGATCTGCTCAAGTCACCCACAGACTTACCAGAAGAGAACATATGGGCTCTAGGCTTACTAGAATGCCAAGAGGCCTTCACACCATGGAGCTTTTAATCTGTTGTTTTAATCCACTAATGTTTAATTTAATTAGACCCGATTTGAGAATGAGATATACAAGATTACACTTTCCGCTGTACTGTGTAATGGCACAATTTGTACATTGGCTATGTCATGTGCTGCTAATTTCCCTAATTAGAAGTAGACAGAGGATAATTTAATGTCCGGTCGCGGACTTGTTTCTATATTATTTACCTTTGCCAACTATGAATACTGGACTTGGTGTCAGAGAGAGAGAGATAGAGAGAGCAGATTAGCTTGTGCTTCCTCTTCCTTTCCACTTTCCTTCAAGGATGTCTTTGTGTTTTGGATTTCAACCAAGTTAAAAAAATGAAAGAAATGAAACACAGAGCTATAGAGTTGGATGCCCCTCTCTTTAAACAACAGATGCTATCTATTTCCCATTGTTCTGCCTATGTATCCGGTTTGGATTTGATATTAGGTGCTGATACAGTGCAAGGGAAGCGCTGTGCATCTGAAATAATCTGATAGCTTTTCTAAAATTTAAAACCATGGTTATGACCTGTGTGATCTGATGGAGCAAAGAAAATAAAATTTCCCTAAATGGCTGCTTGTAAGAGTCCGAGTAGTGATACCATATGTGACGGTGAGCAGTTATTTGAGAAGGTATTGGATATTGGTTAATGCACAACTTCAGATGGATACCCTGAAAAAAAGAGAGATTTCTTGTGTTGTGTCCGCCTCCACCTGTTTTATTCGGTCTATTGTTGCTCATCACTTCCTGCCTGCATCTTGTAATTAAAAGCTTGCATAAGAGTTAAGAGGGTGTAGATTATTGTTCTTAACCAAAGGACCTTAGTTAGACTGAAATGAATTTGCTCTACCCACTGTGCACATATGTGGCAATAAATAAATAAATTTCAGCTTCAACATTTGACTTCCTGTTTATTGCTGATTATTAATAAAGCATAATGAAAATAATTCCTAATGTGCAAATATTCTGCAACGGTTTGATATACGTTAGTATTTGATATTTGGTATCAAGTGTTTTATATTTGATGTTAACTGACACTTGGCATCTGACAGCTGGTTGTTTAAAATAAATATATATACAGACTAAACATTAAAACAAACAGCCTGATATAAAATAATTGAAACATTCCCAAGATCTTGTTGGGACAGAAAGAAACATACAAAAGTGAACCATGCATCCTCATTTCAACTCTGGAAATATGATACACAGTGGTATTTATTTATTTATTTATTTATTTATTTATTTATTGTTTAAGATTTTAATGATGTTTTTAATTTTATACATAAACCACCTCCACACATTTACCTGTCCTCCTTTGCATATACAAATATATAACTTACTGTATTTGACAACTGACATGCTGTAATTAGCAATATTTGACAGCTATCAAAAAATGCGGCAGTAAGGATTTGACAGTTGTTATACAACAAAATATTAGGTGATTTGTTTCAATTATTCTCATTAATTCAAACCACATTAAAAATTATTATTTATTGAGCAACCGCAGCAAAACCTTAGGCACTGAAGATTTTAGTTTTTTTTTTTTTAAAAAAAGCATAAATACAGCAACCCAAACCCTGTGGTGTCAATTTTCAAGTATAGCGTTAGTTTTGATAATATCATCAGATTTTGATTCGTTCCACCAAACAACAAAAAATGCATGGAGTGCTCAATCAGAAAAAAATCAGGAGAGGGGGATTGGTGGTCTTAAAATAATTTTCAACAAAAGATAGAGAAAATCATAGAAACCTTTAAAAAGAAACATACATAACAAAATATGTCTGGGTAGGTTCACTGAGTTTCCATAGGCATCTAAAACAATACAGCAAGAATGCCTGTCTCGTGTCAATAGTCAGAGCACCTGCCAAATGTTCACAGGGGTTGACCAAACCATTTGAGTTCCTGGATTCCTTTAATGGAATACCCTTCACATAGGGATGGCGAGAGCGTTCTCCCATCCCTATCACCTGAAACAGTGTCTATCTGCCACATGAGCACCCGCGCTCGCCGCCCACCTCTCACTCCTGTAACTAATTCCTTAACCCTGCTGACATGGCAGTCAGCCACAAATCATTCCTAGTCACAGATGAACCCATCAAACCTGTAAAGGTAGGTAATGCCTGGGTGACGGATCACCGTCCCGCCCAAAGCCAGAACCTTCTTGGCCACTGCGCTCTGGACGCACCTCCTGGCCCTCTCAGTGGCAGCTGGACAACGGCTTCCATGCCACACACGTTGCTGCAACAGCTGTGACCAAAACATTTTGAGTCCAGGAAGAGCTGCCTTCAACTCTTCCAAGTCCTCCTGCATGCAGGTCCGCAGGCTCAAGCCGGGAGCTTCCGGTAAATCGTTCTTGCCCAGCTGGACCACCATCGCCGCAGGCGTGCCTTCCACAGACACCTTCACCCGCACCATTGGGAGAAGCTCCTCCCAATGCATTCCTCGTCTGGATATCTAGGATCTTACCCACCCACAACAGAGGAGGTCGGTCTCCAGGTCTCACCGCAACACATGCCCTCTTTGAGGGAGGACACAATTTCCCTAAGCTTGCTTTTGCAGTCATTTCTCTGAGGTAATATATGTACTTTTTGTTTCTGAGTGAACAACAATCTTGCTGCAATACACACACACACACACACACACACACAAACTGTGTGTGTGTATGCGCGCAATTTGCTCTTCTACACATGCTCACGAAGCCAGAACTTCTGAAGGAACTGCTGACTAGGTGCCAGGTTACAATGCCCTAGAGTTAAAAGATTTGTGTTTGGAGTGTTTTTGTTTGGTGTTTAAAGGCTGTTTTAAAGTACTTGAAAGAAATGCAGTTAGAAAGTTTGCTGATCACAGTTGTCTTTCAGTTCTTGAGATCCACACACACACACACACACACACAAACACATCACTGAATCTATGCCTAGGTCTTTTCTGCTTAACTTGAGATTTTTATAATCTAATTTCTGCAATAGAATTGTGGCAGACCCCAGGGGAGATTTTTTAAAAATATATATAGCAGAACTAAAACAGATTCTTTCATATTTGTAAGCAACAAAACCCTTCTCTCACACTTTTGGCAGTTTTAGAGAGTGTCTTTTGATGGGCAAAAGTTTCACTCATTTTATCTAGGAGATCATCACAAAAATCACAATGGCAGCTGCACAACCTTTTGTCCTCCAACCTGTCTGGCTGATGGTCTGCCCAGGCAGTGGCAACAGCAGGCACAATGGCAGCTGCAATTACCTTCTGCACCCATCTGACCTGCATTCTCTCCCTCATTTATCCAGAATGAGGGTAATGTGAAGTATAGAGGAAGTGTTGTGTTAACTCTGAACAGCCTATGTTTTTCCTAAGGTGAAGCATTCAGACTTTGTTCTGACCACTGTGCACAAAGTTTGCTAGTTTGCATTACTCCACATTACTTTTGAACATTTAATTAGTTAATTAGCACAGGTGTACAGTTACTAATTCTCAGGCCAAAAAGCATCTTGATCACATGATATTATATATATATATATATATATATATATATATATATATATATATATATATATATGAATGATAATAGTACCGGTATCTCCAAAATGGTACCTTCACAAAATTCAATTGTTGCAAATTCCTTTCTGAAAAGTTTGGATCTGCACCTTATGGCGGGGCATTGATCAAAATCAAGCGATTCAACAAATTTGGCCATTTAAATGTATAAAAATACCAACTTATTCTGTGGAAAAAATATGTAAATATTATGAAAATACACAGCTAAATACACATTTGCTTCCCAAAATATACATGTTAATGTGGAACCAGACTGGATTCAGGAGCTATGTGCTGCCCAGGAGGACTGGGGAATTTTTTTTGGGGGGGGGGGAGTTTTGTTAGGAGTTTTTGCTGCTGTTACTGATATTATTATTTTTGTATCTTTATTTTTATGTGGAAATTGTTCAATTTGGCTATGCAGTTTTTGATGTGTTTTATTTATTTTTATGACTGCTTTGCTATGTTTGCAATTATGTGAATCTTTTCATACTGTAAGCCCCCTTGAGCATTATTTTAGCTGTGGAAAGGCGGCATACAAATAAAATGATGGTGCTGATGACCAGAAGCAAGTGCCATCCTTTCCAATGGTCACACTAAAATGAGGAAGGGATTTGTTTGTTTAATATTGTTGGGGGGGGGGAATCTCTGAAACTTTATTGTTTATCAATGCATGTGTGACAGAGGAAAAACAGCCAGGCAGTCACATCAGCTTAACTTTCACACATATACACACACCATCTCTCATGCCTGCCCTCTGAACCACAGACTAAGTTTTAGCCACTTGCCTTCTGGCTTCAACATTCATGACAGAAAAGCCAAGGATAAAAAACCACTTGGCTATTTTCTTTCACTTCAGTGCTTGTTTATCGTTCCTGATTTTTCATGCCCTGGACAGTTGACAAAGCAAGAGAGTGCCTCTGAGGCTAAAGGAACATTGCCACACCAGATAACCTCATTCTTGTGTATTCCTGTCAGTCATCTGGGTTCAACACACTCCCCTGCTTTGAAATGGAGAAGTCTGGCTCTGCGTCTGCAAATGCAGCCAACGCACTAGCAAACCATATTCCGCTGTTTGAACACCGAGAGGGGTGGGAGTGTGAATTTATTGCTGCTTGCTCTCTGTCCAGACAGGAACAAGGTGGCAACAGCGCTGGTTGGTTTGACGCACTTGTACCAGGATCACAACACCCAAAATTCCATGTTGTGAAATGTGCCATTTCTCATAACGATGGGAACGGAGGCTGCGTGGAAAACGGCTGGCAGATTTCTTCAGTATCTTTGCAAAAGCATGTGCTTAGCGAGGGTTGTTGTGATGGGAGGGTACCTCCCAAAAAAGATTAAATGTGTGTGTAGCAGAAATGATTAGTTTCATTTCTCTCCCCCAGCCCTTCCACACATGTTTGAGAGCTCATATTGGCCAGAAACCTGGATAATGTACTTGAGCAGAAAGTCTGATAGTATTTTTTCCCCATTAATGGTAATCGAGGGGAAATTTTATAATGGACATTTTAGGGGTCAGGGGGCATTATTGTAGGCCTAAACAGATTGGATAAAGAAAATGAGCAGAAAATAAAGTGGGAGTCTGGGACAAGCATTGTTGGTTATGGGGACCTGCAACAAGGAAGGTTCAAGCTAATCTGTTCAGACTTTTTTGAGGTGCTTCCACACACTGAATGCCAAATGATTTCCTCGGGCAGAAAGTCTTTTTTAACCTGTTGTAGAGATCAAGTTAATTTAGAGGTTTGCTGTTAACTATGTCACAGCTTGGAGCTGAGTTAGGGATGTTGCAGAAGTCCAACGGAAACAGAAACGGGAGGAGAAACGGTCAGTTTCGCTTATTTGTCCCATGTCTGGAACAAACATCAAGCCAGTGAGTACGATCTTCAGCGTTGTGGCTGCTTTCAATCTGCACATGATAACATAACTGATCAGGTGTTCCCCATCTGCACTGCACTTCCTTTGCACTAAAATGACTGTGGTGGAATTACATAATGTCAATGTAAGCTATGTAATCAATTCTTTAAATTATGTGATTTTGCCATAGCAGACAGCAAGATAGATGACATAGTTTTGAGCAGAAGATAAGCTGCAGTGGAACCCCTCAGCCACCTTTGAAGTAAGGCAAGGCTTTTAGCATATTGACACCAGAGCTCTGGAACACCATTCCCATGGAATCAGATAATGCTGAAAAAAATTTCTGTTTCATCATGTTTTAGTGAATTAATGTGATCCAGTAGGTGTCATTTCTCCTGTATTTTACAGTTTCATAATTTTGTGAAGTTTTAATGATTTTATTGTATCTCTTTTTTTAGTAAGTTGGTGGTCTTATTAATAATAATCTCTTTTAAAACCTGCATCCTACCCATGAGAGTTTTACCAGAATTTGCACCTCCCTTTGAAAATGTTCAAATGCAGGACAAATAGTGCTATGTGAGACAGCACTAACGGTACCAAACACTGCTTGTTTAGGAATATCATGCAGATGAAAAAAATGTTACCCAAGTGGAATCTACACACATCTAAAAACCGTTCTGAAAATGCTTTTTCTAAATAATAATAAAAAAGTTTTCAAAAATACATTACATTTTTCCATAAGGCTCACCATCGCCATCTAGTTTCAGTCTGTATATTGCACTTAAAACACACTCAAAACATTTTAGTTGCAGCTGTATAGCTGAGTCCCTACACTGATGTCTGTTTCAGCAGAGCATTCTTATAGCAAAAGCTTTTCCCTCCTCCCTACCCACTTTATAGGATCATTTGATGAGATTGCAACTCATACATATATATGATCTCACATATACATTATGTCTATTCTGTCTGACATGAAGCATTTGTGCTGTGATGTTCTGCTGCTTTCCCATATGAAAAAGACAACCACTAAAATTAGGTAGCCTGATTCTGAAGTTAAAATTGGGTGAGGGTGGGGGAATACAAGAATAAATAGGAGAAGGGGAAGCTCAGGCCTACTGAAGGCAGTCTGCCAATTGTGGTGATAAGGCTGGAATTAGTTTCTAACCTCTATTGTTTATGTTTCCCCAGTTCATTCCTGGAAATATCCAGAAAGAGGAGAGAGATGATGGGGGTGGCAGCTCTTTCTCTTAACATGAACAGGCTTGTGGTTGTGTTGTAAGAACCAAAACAAAAGCCTAAAGCAAATCACTTACTCTCTCTTGTCTGTCACTGTCTGATTTTCCAGCTCCCTAAGAGAATATCCACTGCAAGAGACATTGTTTCATCTGTGGGCTTTAGCTTTGTGGACACACATGCACACACACCACAGAGCAAAGATTCTCAGACAAGATCATAACTGCTGCTTGTACATCTAAAACCCACTACAGTATTGGCAATTTGGAGCAAGCATTTTTAAATGTTACTGGTGTTAATGGTTCCTCTTTAAATTGGAACAACATGGCACACAGCATTAGAGCCAGCTGCGATCCAAATTATACTGGCACAGTGCCCAGTCTCTAAATAATCTCATTGTAAGGGCCACCTCACATAGATATTGGGCAAATCTAGCAGGTGAGATATATGCTGGATTGCTTTTTAAAGGGTAATCTGGCCACGCCCACACAATGATTTTATTTATTTTATTTTTAAAAAAACTCTTATACCAGTTTAACAGTCATGGGTTCCCCTGAAGAATCCTAGAAACTGTAGTTTGTAGTGGTAAATGACATGCTTCACAAAGTTCAATTCCTGACTTGTTCAGACAGGACTGGAAAACAGAAAACTGGAGAAATCCTAGAGAATCAACTACCCATCAGTAAACTGTACTAGGAAAGATGGACCCAAAGTCTGACGGTGTAAGGCAGTTTCCTATCAGAATCTATTTGTGTGTGGGTGTGGGTGTGCCAGGCCTCAGACATTCAAAGTAATCATGAAGATGCTTCTCTTGACAATGAAAAGTCGCAGCCAGCTTCTGCTGTCTAAGAGAAAACCTTCCAAATGTTGCTAACAATGATACACAAGAAAGCGCAACACATCTCAAAGTAGTAGAAGAGGAAGAGTTTGGATTTGATATCCCGCTTTATCACTACCCGAAGGAGGCTAACATTCTCCTTTCCCTTCCTCCCCCCACAACAAACACTCTGTGAGGTGAGTGGGGCTGAGAGACTTCAAAGAAGTGTGACTAGCCCAAGGTCACCCAGCAGCTGCATGTGGAGGAGCGGAGACGCGAACCCGGTTCCCCAGATTACGAGTCAACTGCTCTTAACCACTACACCACACTGGCTCTCTACACCACAGACCTTTATGCTAAGGGATGTGGATGGGCATTCTGCATATGTGTGAATGAGTCCGTGAATATATGAATATGTGTATGTTTTCTGAGTGTGGGTGGGTGCACATGTTTATGTGTGTCTGCAGGAATGAGGGTAAGGGACCCATGCCTTTTGCTTTGGTCACACTCACTGCCGGTGGGAGGGCCTTCATATGATCCCCCTACCACCTCACTACCACTACCACCTCATAAGAAAGGTCTGAGAAAGGTTTCTTACTCCGTGGTTTAAGACTCCTAAACCATCTCAAATTTGGAGAGTCCCTGGGGCTTGAGGGACTGAAGAATGTAGGGAAGAAAAAGCCCCACTAGGTCTTCTCAATCCCCTCTTGCCATCTGATCCTGTTAGGACACAAAACTGTTTGACAGCAGAAGTGATAAAATAAGAGAGAATTCTATCTCCTCCTGCAGATACTTCCATTTTCATCAGGATCCTCAAAATGGGGCTGCTGCACATTCTGAGAAGTCTGGTAATAGATGAACTTCAGATCCCTTCCAACCCTACAATTCTAAGCTGAAGCCTCATCTTCTGAGGGACCCCTATTGAGGCCAATGATCAATGGGAAAACAATCAACTTGTTAAAACAAATATAAAGGCTAAAGTGCAGGGTCTGTGGCCACAGCAAGCCTTGTTCTTTCCAAATCACCTGCCAGTTCTAAACCTTCTGAACTCTGCTTGTTTGGCTAGTGGGTGGTGTTTGATTTCTTTGTGTTTTGGAGTTTGTAGGTTCGTGGGTTGTTGACACCCAGGGCTGCATCTGTGTCGCTGCAGGAGCTGGTCACTCTACGTTTTCCCCTTTCAGAGGTTTTGCCCTTAACCGGGAGAGAAATGCTGTCTGTTTGTTTAAGTGAGATATCCATGTACCCCTGGAGATCCAGGTCATTTTAAATGTAACACAACTCCGATTTCCTGTTAAAGGATGAGAGGATGTGGTGTTGGGGGAAGGGGTATGCCTGTCCGCTGTCTCTGATGTGCTGCCAATTGTTGAAGAAGATTCAATTTGCTGGAAAAGAGCTCCAGTGGTGACAGAGAATTAGGGCCTATTGCTGCTCCCATTAAAGTCAATGGGAGATTTACCTTTGACTTAAAAGCATGAAACAGCCCAGCAGTTTGGTCAATATTATGAAGTTTATACCCTTGGTAGCATAGATTGGAAAGGCTGGGGTGGATAAGGTGTTTCAGAATCTAAAGGGATAGGAAATTGATTACAGAGAACAAGCCATCACACTAGACTTGAACTTGTGGGGGTTTGTTAAGGAATTGTGATCAGGCAGAGATGCCATCAGCAATGTAGGAAGAATGTAGAAGCGACTCTCTTATATAATCTAATAGTAATGACAAGATCTCTGTATCTTTCTGGCAGACATACCGACATGCATGCTGAGATCACTCTCAGGTGGTTTCATCTTGTGTGTGTGTGTGTGGACACAAGCTAGGCTCTTTAATAACCAAAATATTAATTTTGAGGGAAGCAACATGGTATTTAAGCCTGTGTGTTCAGTAATTTGCAAAGAATACAGAAGGGTTTCAGTAGAACCATATGAGATCTTTTGGGGGCTTAAGGTATCCTAGGAGAAGGGGACGACAGAGGACGAGATGCTTGGACAGTGTTCTCGAAGCTACGAACATGAGTCTGACCAAACTGCGGGAGGCAGTGCAAGACAGGAGTGCCTGGCATGCTCTGGTCCACAGGGTCACGAAGAGTCGGACACGACTAAACGACTAAACAACAACAATGTATCCTAACTTGCAAGATAATTACACACATTTTGGATTGATTGAAGCAAGAATGAGCTATATAGTAAAGCTCAATTGTACATTTGCTGCAGTAAAACTGCATCAATAGTGTGGGCAGAAGTGTTTTAGATCCTTACTGAACCCAAATTGGCATGGTCTCCTCTGAAAGGCACTGGAAAATGTCATTTCCAAGCCGATTAAACAACCATCACAATCTGGGGAATATTTTTAAATGGATAGAATATTTTAAAATGGACAGAATCCTCTCTTTTCTCAGCTTAGGAATGTAAAAATAACAATTGAAATGACAATTTTCCTTTCAATGCAGGATGCTGGTTTATTTTGACATTTCTAAATGAAGCCAATTCACAAGTTTTCATTTCATAGTGCCTTTCTCTGTGTGTTTCAAAGTTTTGATTTTTATCCCAGTTCAAGAAGTAATGAATTCCAAATTACTGGAAGATTTTAGAGAGCACTGGATGTTTGCATCCTCCCCACCCCACCCCTCAATTTTATTATTGTCCTGTGGTTCAGTTCATATTTACTGACTGAATTCCAGCATAAAGGGCAACTTTAATTGGGATCCTATTTGCTTTATGTTTTAAATATCATTAGAAGCTTTTGCAGCACAGACGCAGAGTCTTCTCAAGCTGATTTACAGATAGCTGAGTGGAAATTTGAACCCAGGACTCCTAGGCCCTAGCCCAACACTCTAACCACTACACCACACTGGCTTTTAGTGTTGCCCTTGTCATGAGTTTCTTGTGGGCTGGGAGAGTAGGTTGTATGCTGAGACCATTCTAATTCCTGGAGCCAGCAGATGTTAAAATCTAAGGAAGGATTCAAATTGTTGAAATTGCTAGACAAGTCTCTTTGTAATAGCCCTTTGAGTATGGGCCATTAAGGTAACAAAGAAACATGCCTCTGTGCCAGATTACAAATGGGTGCCCCCTCCCTCTTTCAACTCACTGGTAGTTAGCTAGGAAAGACAAAGGCACAGTTGAGAGTGGAGTTGCATGCATGTAAGCTAGAAGCTGGAGGAGAAGCAGGCTGAAGCCTGTGAGGAAGAACCACTCCTGATTTCTGTTCAAATTCAAGGCTGTGGCTATGGTAGTGTAAGGGGAAGACAGTATAGAGAACCTCCCCCTTGCATCAGAAGTAGCTCCTCCCCAAGCAGTGATGGAAGCGAGGGCTCTGAGGAAACCAGTCAGGAAGTGGAGGGAGAGTGCCAGGGCTCTGGCAGCATGGGAGAGCCCCGGCTACACAGGAGGGAGGAGATAGAGGGGGAAGAAGGAAAGCATGGAATGTAGACCCTTTCCTCCGGTTCCGGAATTACGCAGGAGGAAAAAGGGGAGGAGGTTTACTGTCCCGAGACTCTTATGTTGGAGGAAGTCACGCGGAGGGGCAGTGCCGGATTCTGCATCGGAATGAGCAGACATGTTTTCCACACCTGTCTCACTGTAAATAGAGTGCACCAATAAAATACTGTTTAAAGACAAGCATGTGGAGCGTCGTTACTCTGGAGTAGTCGCAAGAACCCCTGACAGGTAGAAGGAAGCCCCTTTTGGGGTGTTAATGCGGTAAACCCCTCCATCACAGGCTCAGCTTGCATATATGTTCAAATAAGCCATATAACATAAAGACACTGCATTCTCCACTGTCCCTCATTCTGAAGGAAACACGAACCCTGGACTGGTGGCTGGAACCCCTGGAATCTCGTACTGCTCAGAGATTGGGGTAGTGAGCCACACACTAGTATATACAGCCTTATGACAGCAATATCTGCTGTGTTCCTCAACTGAATATCTTTGTGGAAATTTATCACTGTTGGAATTCTCCCCAAATTTTTAAAAGTGCATCTTTCATTCCAAGTCCCGTTTCACATTGCAAATCTGTCTGCCCCAAACATATGCTAAGAAAATTCCCTTAAAGCAAGAGAAGGAAAGGAACAAAAACCTTGTTAACAAAGCTGAACACCACCCGCTCGTATTCAACAAACCCTGGGTTAAAACCAAGTCTACATTTTGAAGACTGCAATCCTTGATGGCCTCCGCATGCCAGAAATGGATCACCCACAAGACAGACCACAGTTTTCATGTTTACTTTTAGTGGTCCAGTAATTGGTAAATAAGAACTGTATGGTCATCAAACTAACTGTAATTCATATTTATCTTGCCAGAACAACACAGAGGTGAATGTGTATTTTCAGAAATAACAAGTGTTTGTATGTGTGTGCGCACACACACACACACATTTTTGGGAAGACAAGGAAAGCAACCAATACATTTATCTTGCCTCATTCCTTCAAGAGTAGCCTAATCAATCTAAAGCGCTCAAGTAGGCTAGGGGCTCATGGGAGCTGTAGTCCAAAATTTCTGGAGGGCTACAGGTTAGAGAAAGCTGCTCAAGAAAAGAACATTGGGTGGGATTCAACACTGTGCCAAGGAGATTATTCCAACAGTACAAACATCTCTGCTTGGCAAATGGAATGGTCTCCTCTCTTCTCCCCTGCATGCAATTCTGGGGGTTTGCCTGACACACACATACCCAATTTGTAGATTTGGAGAGGACTAAGGGGGGAAGGAGTGGGAGGAGAGGGGGCAACATCCTGTTGCACTGGACTGGGGAAGACACATACACACACCCCACTCTACCCTTTCTTAAATTCAGGGAAAGTGAGAGAAATCAGGCTTCTGATATACCACACAGTCAGGAAAGGGGTGGTAGTGTTTCTCAGTTTTGCTGAAAACAGAACAGCTTGCAAAGCAGAGAGACATCTAGGATGCCAAAAATTGGGAACTCATCCCCTGAAAATTTGAAATAATTACTATCATTTTAATTGAAATACACCTCTCATCATTGTGGGTGACCTGCTTCAGGTGGAACACAGGGAGAGTAGTTGAGAGTTAACCAGGGCAGTCTAAAATCAATCTTGCATCAGGGGCAGTACAAAAACCAAGGTCAAGAAGCAGTGACTAACGTGACAACATTGGTGAAGTAGTGAAGTGACGTCATTCCAGCACTATGTGCCTGGGATCAGTGGTGTAGGAAGGGGGTGTGGTGGGTGTGGGTCACCCCAGGTGTCACCAATGAGGGGGGTGACAAAATGCCCAAAATATGTGTTTTTAAAATAAGAAATTTCCATCGCAAAAAAGGTTTGTGCTCTCAATGTTAAGTAAATAAACCAGAAAATAACACATGCAACACTAATATCTTATTTTTCCTTCTTTTAATAATTTCATTGTGTGTGTGGGGGGGGGGGGTGACAAGAATTTTTTCTGCACCGGGTATCACCTGACCTTGCTACACCACTGCCTGGAATGGAAGGCTTTGAAACCTGAGCCCCCAGAGCTCTGCTCAGAACACACCCAGAAGCCATGTATGTAGCTGACTCAGCCTC
Organism: Zootoca vivipara; assembly: GCF_963506605.1. Taxonomy (NCBI): domain Eukaryota; kingdom Metazoa; phylum Chordata; class Lepidosauria; order Squamata; family Lacertidae; genus Zootoca; species Zootoca vivipara. Next base: position 72,576,152 of record NC_083282.1, read on the forward strand.
CATCTTCAGCAACCTGTGTTCCCAAGGGTTCAATGGCCACTCAGCATCCACCTCTGATTCCAAGAAGGGGTACCTTGAGGTAGAAGTTTGTCATTTCCTCTGCAAATACTGGATCACTCTGACCTGCCTCATAGTCTCTCAACAGAGCCTTCATTTTTGCTCTGGGAGTGCCAGCTCATCCTTCAAGGAGGTTTCCTCCAGTGGAGGCATGGCAGTTGAAGAGGCTGTGACCTGTGTTCTTGATTAGTTTTGCTGTCCAGGTGGAAACTGTTGATGGGCAACGTTAAGGCCCGTTCTCTCCCATTCTACAATCTGTTCTCCTTAAATTTAGACTGGGCTGTTTCAAATAGAGGACTATCCTTTGGAAATCCTTCACATAGAGGACTGTCCTTTGTAAACCATCCTGGAGATATTCTACTCCATGGCTCATTGTTGGGGGGGGCACTGCATTAGCAGCAATGAAACTCATTGTGGTGTCGCAGTCAAGACCCCACTCCTATGCCCAGAAGTGCAGGCTTGTTGGAAGAATCACAGATTTGGGCTGAATACTGAACCCAGCCTAAACTTGTGGAATAATAATCTTGGTGATGCTTTTTCATGAAAAGTCCTTATTCTATCAAAGCTGTGCTAGCAACAATGGCCAATATCGGGGTTGGGGAGTGTTTTTTTAAAATAAATAAATCATTGGCTATTAAATTAATTGGGAAATGTGCTTTCTCTATGCGAGGCTGCCTCCTAGAGATGGTGACTTGAGCTTCTTGTGCACGCATGTAAAGGAGCCGAGAGTGGGAAAGAAAATGCTAGCCAAACAGTTGAATGGGTTGGGAAAGAAATAGCGCAGAACCATTGTGACACTCCTGGATTTGATAACCACAAGCAGATATCTGGCAACCTTCCCTGTTTGAGCCTGTCTCGGTGTTTCCTTTGTCCATGGCTTTCTGCCCAGAAACTCTGAATTCTCTTTTCCTCTTGTCAGTATGAACCCATCTACAGGTTCAGCAGACCTGCTCTCAATCATCATAACATTATTCTCTACACCCATTGGTTCTCTCTTGGCTTCCATCCATGCCCCACCAACCCCCAAGCCTTCGTGAAAGGAACAAGTTTCAAGTCTGCCTTTTTATGCCTTTCTTTCTTTTTCCCTTCTTCTTTTCCTGTTATCTTTGGTGCATGAAAAGATACTGAATCGAAAGCATATTAATGGGACTGTAGCCACTGGTAATATGAAGCCAGTAGCATGTCTGTTTTTGTGTGTGTGTGTGTGTGTGTGTGTGTGTGTGTTTTAAAAAATCCTACAACTTGGAAAAGCATATCTTTGTCTAACTAGTTGCCGGTTCTTTTAGGTCCCACAAAGCAACTTTTCAAAATTGCTTCCTCTGAACAAGCAGTGAAATAAAATGCCAGCACAGTGGGCACATGCCTCTGACAAGATTTGTGTTTTTGAGAGCATACAAGCTGCATAAACTGTGGCGTATCTGTGTTTTTCTTTCTCCCCTCCCATCTGCTGAAAGCAAAGGAGAAGCCACCTTTGATGTGCTGTGAGTTCTGTTATTTATTTATTTCCCTTCATTGCACTCCTAAAAGGCATCATTAAATTATCTCATTTGTGTCCCTTCTATGTCTTTTCTGGCTCAAACTTCTTTGCAATAACAAGGACATAAAACAAACTCGAGGCTAAATTTGTTTGCTATCTCTCTCTCTTCCTTCTTTGCTACAGATATATGAATATTAGGACTGTTAGTGCCGTATTTGTGTTTCTAACATTCACACACACACTCTCCTCCCTTTATATGTTTGTATGATGGGAAGAACTTATTTTTGATGACCATGTAAAATGTTGACCTGCCCAAACATTGTATGATGAGAACTTTCCAAACACATGGTTCCCAGCACAGTTTAGATTAGCCGTGCCGCCTAACTTCACATGGTTATTCCCAGTCAGATGATTACTTAAGAATCGACAGATCAGTCTGTTTCCAGTGCATGAAATTTGTGTGTGGATTCACCTCAGTAGTCCATTTCATCCCATTTCCTCATGTAACTTTCTGAGACAGTAAACAAATGGAAACTCAGCCTTCCTCTGAAATGTGTATGTTTTCGAATTTTTCAATGCACTTCTGGAGCAAAGTAATGTGTGCAATGCACTTAACTATGGCAAAGTATGTGTAAAATGTGTATTCTGGTGGAAATTGTTCAATTCAAAAATTCATTACATAAGGGGAAACTAATTTGCAGAAATCTGTATTTTAAGTGAAATTGCATACAAAAATGTGTATATTCAGGAAATAAATTGCACTGAAATGCTGGCAAATTTTCATGAGGACATTTCTTAAATGCAAACTGATGCAAAAATGTGGAAAGCTAAACTTAATTGTGGGAAAACGAAGGAACTGACACTGACAGATTCAACCATCCCTACTTAGAGATGGGGTGGGAAACCTGTGGGCTGGCAGATGTATGAGGATTCCCATCATCCTTAATGATTGGCTATGCTGATGGGGGCTTCTGGGTGTCAGAGACCAACGATTGCTGAAGGTTGACAGGTTTCCAACCCACTCACATCCCCAGATATCCACATTTCCATTTTGTGTTAGCTTCATAGCACATACAAAAAGGGGCAGTGTGTACACCTTGAAAAAAAAAATAGCATGCAAACATCATGTGAACAGCTCTCAGCTCAGTGACAGAAGTGTAAGGCTGCAATCCTATGCCCAGTTTCCTGGAAGTAAACCCTACTGAACTCAATGGGACTCACCTTTGAGTAGAATTGTGTTGCAGGTAAACACTGGGAATTAGTTGCACCAATGTGTCACATTCCGTCTCCTGAGCATAAGTCATGGGCATGTTCAACTCAACTCCAAAGCAAAAGTCTCAACCTATTAAATAATTATTTTGGTTTAGTAGAACACCAGGAACCATAGGATGGTATTCAATTAAGATCTATTCGGATTCAATGCAATGGAATTAATGAACATGACTAAGCACCATTAATTTCACCAAATCTACTCTGAGTAAACCTAAATTGAATACCACCCACTGAGTTTGAAGCTTAATTCCAGGTTGTTTCTTGTTTTCAGTAACTGTGACCAATTAGCAGATATTTATAGCTATATATAGCAATATTCCTAGTTAAGTCAAGTCATTTTGCAATCGGGACTGTTTTTCCTAATTTAGCCCACTTGCCCTTTGGCAAAGGCAAAGATTTACTTAGTGGACAAAAGAAAAACACATGTGACTATTTTATGCTGTGACCACCACTACTTAGAATGTTTGTTTGTTATGAATCTAAGCATATTTTATTTGTGAGCAGGGAGGACATGATCCCCTCCTCTTAGAAACTTTGTCTGACCTTTCTGGGATTTGAAACCACAAAGAGTTACTAAATCATGTTCCCGGTCTAGTAAGACTAGGCTGCTCCAATGTTGCTAATAGGTCCTTCTGAAATCTCCCAGGTCTTCAAAAAGTTCAAAACTGGGTTCACATATATGATATGAGACATACTGAACAAGAGCTGTTACCAGGGGCCGGGGAGGAGTATGATTAGCTGTCCCCTTCCCCAGTCTATTCTTCAGTACCAAAGTCGGGGGGGGGGAGTTTTCTAGAACATCTGCCTTGAATGAAGGTCTCAGATTCAATCCCCTCATATTCAATCTGCAGGTAGGACTGGGAGAGACTCTTGCTTAAAAATGCCAGGTAGTGAAGACAATTCTAAGCTAGATGGACCAATAGTCTAACTCAGTAAAAGACAACTTCTTATGTTCCGAAAGCATTATGTCTAGCGTGTTAAGAAGAAAACTTTGGTCCTGAAAGACCTACATTGGCTCCCAGTACGTTTCAAAGCACAATTCAAAGAGTTGATGAAGACCTTTAAAGCCTTAAACGGCCATGACCCAGTATACCTGAAGGAGCATCTCCACCCCCATCGTCTGGCCCAGACACTGAGGTCCAGTGCCGAGGGCCTTCTGGCGATTCCCTCATTGCGAGAAGTGAAGCTACAGAGAACCAGGCAGAGGGCATTCTCAGTAGTGGCACCCGCCCTGTGGAATGCCCTCCCATCAGATGTCAAGGAAATAAACAACTATCTGACTTTTAGAAGACATCTGAAGGCAACATTGTTTAGGGAATTTTTAAATGTTTGATGTTTTATCGTGTTTTTTATATTCTGTTGGGAGCCGCCTAGAGTGACTGGGGAGGCCCAGCCAGATGGGTGGGATATAAGTATTATTATTATTAATTATTATTATTATTATTATTTGTATTCACATATTGCAGGCAATAGGACATGAACAGAGTCATGTTCTGGTTTTTCAATAAGCACCAACAGAAGTCATGTTCATGCAGCCTTTAGATGTGATTTGGCATCAAGTATGGTGCTAGAGGAGACTCTTGAGAGTGTTCACTGAGTGTTCACTGGAAGGACAGATCGTGAAGCTGAGGCTCCAATACTTTGGCCACCTTATGAGAAGAGAAGACTCTCTGGAAAAGACCCTGATGTTGGGAAAGATGGAGGGCACAAGGAGAAGGGGACGACAGAGGACGAGATGGTTGGACAGTGTTCTCGAAGTCACCAACATGAGTCTGACCAAACTGTGGGAGGCAGTGGAAGACAGGAGTGCCTGGCGTGCTCTGGTTCATGGGGTCACGAAGAGTCGGACACGACTAAACAACAACAACAATTGTGAGGAGTGGGCACACATAGGCAAGCACTGCCCCAATGTCTTTGTTTCTATTGCTCTGCCCCCCACAATCTTCCCATGTTGACTGGGAAGGTCTAAAGGAGGTTCCTATGCACATTCAGCCGAGGATGCTTAGAAGTCTCCTTGAGATCAGGAACCTGGGATTATAGAGTTCTCATATTGTGTCTTCTGCCACTTTATCCTCTGCCATCATATCTCCCACCTTCTCTTTGTGTCAACCTATCACTGTGAAATTAGACAGCCATGAACCTCAAGTTGCTCCCCCAAGCTTCAGGGTTGAATGGAATGCGGGAGAATAAGGACAAGAATTTTGGATCTGACTCTAATATATGCTGACCCTTATCTTATTTTGTTGGATATATATAGTGTTACAGGAAGCATTAGTGGAGTTATAAAGTCTTCAGGAATACAAACATTGTTCATAAATGCTTCAGGCCTCCATGCCAAGCCATCTGGTACAAACCTGTTCTTATGCTCTTTCCATATCTCCATTACCTCTTCAGTTAGTACATCTCACATCCCACAGCCCTCCCACCAACAGTCTTTAAACTGGTCCAGTGTTTTTAGTGGGGTGTAAATTTCTCCCAATAAATAATTTGATTGTGCAAATAGCAACCCCCTCCCCAATCCTGTTTGGACAATAGCTGAGTGCTCCGATTTGCCTGCAAAAGACACAAAGCTCAATTCCCAGCATCTCTAGATAAATTGTTACGTAGCTGATGATGGGAAAGGCTGAGAACCTGTAGAACTGCTGGCTGTTAGAGTACCAACATAGTGATCTGACTAAGCTTAAGGCAGCTTCTGATGTTCATCATTCCTCATCCCGGCACCTGCTACTTCTATGGTGCCATTTACTTTCTGCCTACTGTATCTTACTCTTGCATGGATCAACCCCCAGTCTGAGATTATGTAATACAAGTGGTGACATCAGAGTGCTACATAGCCAATCAAGTTTGACTATGGTGACATCACTGAGAGAAAGTGGGGGTGATTTAAATGAATAAGGACACATTTTTTGTAACGTGTGTTGCAAAACTTTCCAGAAGGTAGGTATTAGTTGCCAAATTAGCTGCAAAGGGGGGTGGGGAGCAAGTAGCTTTCGGTCAGCACTTCCCTTTTCTTAGTCACTGTGAGAAACTGTTGAGTACTTTATACATTTGTAATAAACAGGCACTCTTTCTTCTGCCTTCCTTGAAAGATACAAGAGCAGTCAGGAGAGTGGCCTTGTTCTCCCATGGGACACGGGTGGCGCTGTGGTCTAATCTAAACCACAGAGCCTAGGGCTTGCCGATCAGAAGGTCAGCAGTTCGAATCCCCATGACAGGGTGAGCTCCCGTTGTTCTGTCCCAGCTCCTGCCCACCTAGCAGTTTGAAAGCACATCAAACTGCAAGTAGATAAATAGGTCCGCTCTGGCGGGGAGGTAAACAGCGTTTCCATGCGCTGCTCTGGTTCGCCAGAAAGCGGCTTAGTCATGCTGGCCACATGACCCGGAAGCTGTACGCCAGCTCCCTCAGCCAGTAAAGCGAGGTGAGCACCGCAAGCCCAGAGTCGTCAGGGGTCCTTTTACCTTTTTACCCACCATGTTTGTGTTGCTGTTTTTTTTTTAAGAATCATGTATGGTATGCATTACTTTTCAGGAAAATGAGGCTGCTTTAGCTGTTGGGGAACACCTCTGCTTCCACTACAGCTAGCATGGTAGCAAGCATTTAGTTCCCGGAGTGCAACATTTTGGGGTCCAGGGAAACATTTGGGAATCTACAAAACTGTCACGGGCACCACAAAATGCCCATTTCACAGAAGAAAAGCTGGCGGTAATCAGAAACCCGCCTCCCACTGAAAATGGGCAAAGCATCACCTGCACACATCCCAAAACAAATAAAGCGGGGGGGGGGCAGCCAATGCCCTGCAACAACAAGCCCCCCAATTAAAAAAAATGGAGGGTGCATGGGACATTGGCAGTTTGCAAGGAGAGTTTCTGAGTCTGCTGTGTCTGGGGCGAGTTAGCTCATAAAAGTGCTAGAAAAAGCCATAAAGCAATCTGGAATATAACCATAGTTTCATTTTTAACACAATTGCTAACAAAATACAAATTAATTTACTTTGAGATAGCTCTAGCAATAGAGAAATCAGAACACCTGTAGGTCAAGGTTATCCAATGTCCAGAAAAATAAACCAGGCTTTTCTGCTCCTGTGTCTTGAAGAACAGTTGGATCCAAAACAAATCACCAGGTGATGGGGTGGGGTGGAGTGGAGGGCTTACATATTGAAGCACATTTGTATTTTGTGAATGCCTGCAGGTCATGCTGATGTTGCAGGGGTCAGCAAACTTTTTCAGCAGGGGGCCGGTCCACTGTCCCTCAGACCTTGTGGAGGGCCAGACTATATTTTGAAAAAAATATGAACGAATTCCTATGTCCCAAAAATAACCCAGAGATGTATTTTAAATAAAAGGACACATTCTACTCATGTTAAAACACCAGGCAGGCCCCACAAATAACCCAGATGCATTTTAAATAAAAGGACACATTCTACTCATGTAAAAACATGCTGATTCCTGGACCATCCGTGGGCCGGATTGAGAAGGCGACTGGGCCACATCTGGCCCCCGGGCCTTAGTTTGGGGACCTCTGTGTTAAAGGCAGGGAACTGTTCCAAAAAAAAAAAGCAACACCATTGCAGACTCTGTCTGTTATGCTGATTGTTAGATTTACTCCCCTTGTACCCAAATCAAAAGCTCAAAGTGCTATTGCATTTACGTTTCTTTCTTTTTTTGCAAATGATTTTTTAAAAGGGAGGGTTTTTCTTAATGCATTCCATACTTCTGTTAGGAAATGGAAACTTCCCTTTTGCTGTTGAAATAAAATCTTTAAAACACTCCTAATGCTGCAAAGAGTCACTTCAGTGTGGAGATAAATGATGTTTTTGCTGGTTGCCAAACTTCTGCTGCAGAGCAGCCTCCTGGCACTGAATACCCTTGGTTCGATTAATATTACTGAATTTCCTCTTTGAACCACTTGTCTCTTGATGGTGCCATCTTTGGACACTGCTGTAATATACTGCCTTGTTCTTTTGATGAATTATTTGAATCCATCATCTGAAATTCTGATTCCTCCAAGAATGGATTAGAGTTATGTACCATCAAGAGGAGAGCTCTTGATAATGTACCTTTGGATGCTCTGTCGCTAAAGGAAAAGCCTGTCAAAGGGCTCTCTTTCCATGTATGTCAAAAATGTAGCTATAATGAAAAACAAAGGGTGGATTCAGATTTCCTGAAGTCACCCAGTGAGCTTCATGTCTCATTGAACCCTGGCCTCCCAGATCCTAGTCTGACTCTTCAACCACTAACTCATTTATCCAGACAAGTACATGAAGATGGTTGTGGTTGCTCATGAATCTTTTTCCAACATTGAAAATTGCCCCTCCCCTTTCCTTATTTCTGTGTGTGATAGCTTTGAAAGTTTGCACCTATTCCAGATTAGTTACTCTGCTCCGACCACCTGTTCACTTCATTTGCATCTACATAGTCCACTCTGATTGGCTAAGTAGTTTCATAAGTCATGACATCATTCCAGTCACTACATGATCCCCTCTATGATCTCCTCTCTAACCTTCAATGTTTAGACTATATGTCTTAGGTTGCATCAAGTGGCGGAGCTTCATGCTTCGGCATTGGGGGCAGAGAGCAGGCAGGGACGTGGCTGGTGCCCATTTCGGGGGCATGATGCGCATACCGGGGGCGTGGCATGTCACCTGCAGGGGCATGGCGCACATCCTGGGGGCGTGGTGCCCAGCACGGGGGGGAGGCACCATGATGGCACCCCACTGCGATCATGGTGCTGGGGATGGTGTGCTCCACCCGCCCCCCTCTTCCTCTGCCAGTGGTTGGATCCTGTTTATCACTTCCTCCTTCTCACTTTACTCTCTCACACCTCGGAATGAAAGGTAAATCTGGATCTGTCCCCTGAGCATAAAGTCACAAGCATGGTTGCTTTTGTTTTCTCCCGACTAGCTGGTTAACTTAGAACTACAGTTTTTTCTGTCCAAGTTATGTATTTATTATAATAAACAACTTTATTTGTTTTATCTTCCAATATTGCTCTGTGTGTGATTGCAACAGGTACAAGCCACATTCTGCGTACCAAAGTTCAATAGGAGCAACAAGCATGAGAGCTGCTTTTGCATGTTTTCATCTACTATGAAACTAATAAAGCTTAAGCTTCAGGGCCACTAATCCTGGAGGGGTACCAGAAGTGACTTCAGCCCACATTGTTGTTGTTGTTTTAAATGGTTTTTAAGTAGAGGATCTTAAACTGGACTGGACCACCTAAGATTATGACTCAAAAGAGACATCTGACAGAGCTTTGTGCCAATCCACTTGGGTGGTGCTGCCATTTTGAAATTGTCTCACATGAGCCTGATAGTTTGCCCTGCATAACTAGGGGAAATGCATTAGTACAGAATAAACAAATATTCATTTTAAAGTAATTACAAAATAGTTTTTGTTAATCAGTGGAAATTGCAGGCTTTCTTACTGAGTGCTAAATGTTCATGCCAATTAATTCAAAATTCATTATGTTAAGAAGCCTAATGTGGAAGTAGAACAGAATACTGAAATAGACCCTTGCGTTAAATGTTTAATGTGTCATTGACACATACATAGTACAGTTCACTGTAAATTTACAGTTCAGCATTGCACCCTTTCCATAAGGAAAGAGAGAGCTGGTGCTGAAACAAATTCTTAAATCTGTTTGTGAGGCTGAATTTAAAATATATATCCCATTAGGAAACAAAGGGACTGTTCCAGAGCCACTCTTATTTCCCTCAAAGAAGGAATGGTCTGTGTATATGGGGCCATATGATAAGGACAAGGAACAGTAACTCGGGCAATTCTGACAATTTAGGAATACTAGGCATAACACTTAGCAGCAGATTGTGGCATTTTTGTTTCCCATCTCTATTATTCCATTATAACAATCACTTCTGGTAAATGAGGTGCAATGACTTCCCTCCACATACAGAATGTTGGAGAACATCTTGTTTTCTTTCAAACTCATGTGCGATACTGGTCCAGCTTTCAGACCTAGGTTATTTTTGCCTAGGTCAGTACAAGGGGTTGGGCTTTTGAACCTCACACATCCGATCCCTGTAATTTCCCCCCCACAAGCACACATACAGAGGAGGGAGCTAGTTAAATTGCTCTGCTAAACCATCTGGCCTCTGCCTTTAGCAGTTCACTAATTTCCCAGCCAGGAAGTACATTTTCTCCACCCTTCCACACACATATTTTTCTGTGTTTTTCATGATCATTTACTAAATATATACACACTCCATTTATTTAACTTGGGCTGAAGCTTGAGACCTGTTTTTGCAGCTTCCCCAAGTCTTGAAGGAATTTCACCCATAAATCACAGCTCAGCCCTTGGGGCAACAGGGGGGCAGGGGAGAAACTCTGTCAGCCAGTGGGAGTGCCTGACCCCTCCAACTCACAAAGGACAGACCATTAAGGATTGTCAAATTAATACAGACCTTGATGGAGACATGGAGGGCAGAAGCACCCATTAGGTTACTCCTAAAGTTGCTACTAAAATGCCATTGAAATTCTCAACCCAGGACTAGAAAGACATTATCCAGACTAAATATTATTTTGGAAGTGGCTGCAATATGGGTCAAATTCAATGCTACAAATTCAATGCCAAAAAGCATGGCAGGTGTCAAATCCAGAGCTGTGGGTAAGTGTTTGATCAAGGAATGGTTTCAACACATTGGATAATTGGTTTCCCTGGAATATTCAATATTTCAGTCATTCAAAACTATTTTAAAATTGTTGGACAGATTAAGCACCTGAGTGTGACGTAGCCAAAGGGGATTTGGAGGTAGGGATGGGCTACTCTGTTAGTGTTGCTTTCTCTCACTATCTCATTTTTCCAATCTTAAATTCAGTTCTCCACATGTCCACTTCAGTTTGTGCCCCTCCCCTCCCTTCCAGGAACATTTATTGGGGTTTCGTGAAAAATTCTCCTAATACTCCAATGTGTATGCAATTCAGCCTACATTTCCCCCCAAAGCAGTTTCCCCTAATATGATGCATTTTTGTGTGCTATTTATGTGCATTTTTTTCTACACACTATATCCTAGTACACACTTTGGGCTGGAAGAGTATACTGAAAATTCTGAATAGGTGTGAATTTTGAAATATGGCAGTGTTTCAATTCTCACTGTGTTTCAGAAAGTGCAAATTAGAAAGGTTTACGTTTAAATGTGTACTGAATCCAATTTCTTCTCCATCCCTAATAATAATAATAATAATAATAATAATAATAATAATAATAAATATATTATTATTTTTATACCACGCCCATCTGGCTGGGTATCCAACAGAAAAATAAAACACAGTGATCTATTAAACATTTAAAGCATCCCTAAACAGGGCTGCCTTCAGATGTCTTCTAAAAGTCTGGTAGTTTTCTCTCTCTTTGACATCTGGTGGGAGAGCGTTCCACAGGGCGGGCGCCACTACCAAGAAGGCCCTCTGTCTAGTTCCCCGCAACTTGGCTTCTCGCAATGAGGGAACCGCCAGAAGGCCTTCGGTGCTGGACCTCAGTGTCCGGGCAGAACAATGGAGGTGGAGATGCTCCTTCAGGTATAGTCAGTCTTTTAGTAATCCTTCACTTGCTAGGGCTGCACACATTTTATGGATTGTACACACACACACAACCACAATAATAATGACTAAGCAAAAATAACTCGTTGGTTTCCAAAAAATGCTGCCATCTCACCTGCCTAGAAGCTGGTAGCATATACGAAGATGAGTCTTTGCCGCTCTCCTCAAATTGCAGGCACACATCCATATAGCATTCCATAATTATGGAGTAATCACAGAAAATTACTGCTTCACACTCCCACTCAAATGGAGAAAAGACAGAAAGCAGTGCCCCCTCTTATGACTTCACTGGGTGGAAAGACTCCCAAGAGAGGGTGCAAAGACCAGTCTGCTGTAAGTGATAGTAGATGTTGTTCAGGAAGTTATTCGCTGCACTGGAAGTCTTGGGAGTGGAGAGCAGGTCAGCAAGGTTTTGTCATACATTTGCACATATACAAACTGATACATACACAAACTGACATAGTTGTAAGAGGCACTCAAATGTCATGCGACAAGCTTCCTTCTCCATTTGCCATCATAAGACAATGGCATGTTGTACATGGGCCTTCCATCCATGGTGGCTGGTGCCCATTGGAGCAGGTAGGCCAGAAGGCAAGGAGACCAGAAGCAGCTAGCATCAGAGCCTGTGACAGGCAGAGTGACTCATTTTTTTGTGTGTGAGTAAAAAGGTAGGCAATTAGGGGCAGGCTAGGGACGTGGGCAGCGCTGTGAGTTAAACCACAGAGCCTAGGGCTTGCCGATCAGAAGGTCAGCAGTTCGAATCCCCATGACGGGGTGAGCTCCCATTGCTCGGTCCCAGCTCCTGCCAACCTAGCAGTTCGAAAGCACACCAAAAAGTGCAAGTAGATAAATAGGTACCACTACAGGGGGAAGGTAAACGGCCTTTCCGTGTGCTGCTCTGGTTCGCCAGAAGCGGCTTTGTCATGCTGGCCACATGACCTGGAAGCTGTACGCCGGCTCCCTCGGCCAATAACATGAGATGAGCGTCGCAACCCCAGAGTCGGTCACGGCTGGACCTAATGGTTGGGGGTCCCTATGGGCAGACTGAGATTGGTAGGGCAGTGCCCCACTTGCCCTAATGGACCAGCCTCCTTCAGCTTCCACCATGTCCTTGTACTGGTGGCATCTTCTCCATCCCCTCTCATTCTGCCTCTGTTGTTGTTGGATTCAATAACCCCAATTAAATGAAGAAACTCCAAAAATCCACAGTTGAGCAAGATCTTTATTCGGACCAATCAAAATGTCATAAAAGACTGGCAAGCTTCCATGTTCTCCAGGATTCTTTGTGAGACTGCATGTTCCTCAATGCAGGGGCAGGGTGGAGGGAAGAAACATAATAAAAAGCAAAACTGTACAAAATTGGGCTCAGTGTGACTGTAGTGCCTGAGGAAGATGGACAGCGTTTGACATCAGTATGCAAACAAATGAGAAAAACAACAAGAAATCCGCTTATTGTACTAGGTGTTATAACATTATATATATGGCACACCGACATCCTTGAGTCTATATGGAATGCTTAATGTATTTCAAAGCAGCATAGACATTTCTTGGAAAGTATTACATTTAGACTTCATTAGGGAAATTGTGGCTTTCCATGCAGTTTTGAATTCAGTTGGAATTCCATGCAGCCTCTCCCATTTTTGCTCTAGGGACCATTTTAACACCCCTGTAGCCTTCTAGGAACAATCAAAGGTGCTGTTAGTTGTTGTTGTTGTTTTTTAAAAAATAAAGCCTACCCCAGATTTGTGAGACTACAACACTTCACTTTCAGCCAATGTGACCAACAGTCAGAGATAATGGGAGTTGTAGTCCAAAGTATTTGGGGAGCACCAGGTTGGGGAAGAGTCCCATGTGGCTTGAGCCCTCCCTGTAAATCTGAAATACTCATTTATTCTGATGGGTCCATTCCAGCTGGACACCAAGGACAGACATCAATTTTAATGCTTCCCTGCCATTAAGACATTTTATGTTTTCTGAAGATTTCCAGAAATCTGGGCCTAAGCATCTTCCATAAGTAAGAATAAGATTTTACCTTACCAATGTTGGTTGGCACTGAGTGAAGGCTAGAGTTGGTGAGAAGTCCGTGGCATTAAGATTTAGCATACAACATATCAAAATTACCCAATTCTCTCCCACCTCCTTTGCAAACTGCTTCAGGACAGAGTAAGACAGGAAGCACATACATTAACACATTTGCCCAATTATTTCTTGCTTGATTACATTCTTTCTTTCCCAAGAGGGCTATCATGGGAAGCTCAGTCAGTATATGCTGGCAGATGAAGCATTTCCTACTTTCTGAGAATGCAGCTTCCCACATTACCACCACTGCTACATTCTCAAAGGAAAAACATATTTTCATAAGTATGGGGGGGGGGAGTTATTCCACCAAATGCTTGCTGTGGATTTTCAAATCAGGTAACTTTTCTCAGAGTGTGGTCTGAGAACTTGGCTTGCTTGCCCACCAACTCCTTCCTGGTGGTCCCCTCAGTACTTTATTTGAGAACAAGAGACACAAGGAGAGGTTTCACAAGCAAATTGTTTCTCCTCTACAATTCAAAAACCTTCACAAGTAGATATGCAATCATGAGGGCCATGTAGCCATCACCAGTTCTTGGCTATGTTCCATTGCTCCCTGACCTTCATATGCATGGGAAACATAACAAGGCCCATGAAGGCCTGAAGTGATGACCCATTGCACATGACTGCAAATCTCTAGCCTTCCAAGCAGGATTGTTAGAAGATGCTCTACTACTGTTGGATTGCTTTGTCTTCCTCTTGCTTGGGCTGGCTATGCTGCCTCTCCTAGGCTGAATGTGACCCAAGGCAAAGGACATTGTGGCATCCAACTTGGTCCATGTACAGAATTTTTAAAAATAATAATACAGTCATACCTCGGTTTAAGTACGCTTCGGTTTGAGTTCTTTCAATTTAAGTACTCCGCGGACCCATCTGGAACGGATTAATCCACTTTCCATTACTTTCAATGGGAAAGTTTGCTTCAGGTTAAGTACGCTTCAGGTTAAGTACGGACTTCCAGAACCAATTACACTCATACCTTGGGTTAAGTACGCTTCAAGTTGAGTACTCCGTGGACCCGTCTGGAACGGATTAATCCACTTTCCATTACTTTCAATAGGAAAGTTCGCTTCAGGTTTAGTATGCTTCAGGTTAAGTACTCTGCGGACCCTCTGGAACGGATTAATCCTCTTTCCATTACTTTCAATGGGAAAGTTCACTTCAGGTTAAGTACGCTTCAGGTTAAGTACAGACTTCCAGAACCAATTGTGTACTTAAACCAACGTACCACTGTAAGATTTTATTGGTTTTCCAAAGAAATAACAAACAACAACAACAACAACAACAAAACAAAACAAAACAAAACAAATTGACTTCCCTCTAGTCCCTTCCCTGGTTCCATTATTTGTCTACATGCTGCATTTCAATTATTAAGTTTATAACAGATTTAAATCACTATTATCCATTCATTGTAAAATTACAAGTACTTTTAAAACCCTGCAAATATATTGACCTGTGTACAATGCTTTTGTGTACAGTGCAACTATGTATGCAACTACGGCCGCACGGACATTACTAGTACAACATTGGAAAGAAGAAGGTGTTCCAACTAAAGAAGATTGGCAAGTTAAATTAATGGAATATGCTGAAATGGCAAAACTGGCAATGAAATTAAGAAGCAAAGATGACAATGAATTTAAGGAAGAATGGAATATGTTTATTACATATATACAGAAGCATTGTACGCAGGTCAATGTACAGAAATTGACTAGAGTCTTACTTCAACACTGGCAAGGGGATAACACTGAGGGCAGGTTGGGGGGCAGGTAATCTGTCAGACAGCAACATAGCATCAGTTGCTGGCACCTGGTAATTTGCACTTCTCGCAACTGTACATGAACTGAAATGCAAGCACCCTTCAAAATTTGCACTTCTCCATGCTGTTCTTCAGCCAATGCACAGGAAAATGTTGACATACTTTTGTGAGGATTTAAAAAATAAATGATAGGCAAATGGATGCAGCAATGTGATTAAACACATGAGCTTAAGACTGCTTTAGATCCGAGTCCATTATTTTCCTGGATTTCAAGGAGGAGTCTCTCTCAAACCTATGTGGGATTTTCAGGGAATGAACCTGTGACTTTTTGGGCCCTTCCCTTTCTAACAGATCAGAGCAAATCATAACTCAGAGATTTCAAAGCTTCAGGTAAGTTTCTTACCAACACTTTCTTCTTCTTCTTTTCTTTTTTAAATGCATTTTTATTAAAAGATTTTCCATAAGTAACAAAAGTACATTCAGAGTCTTTGTTTACAAATTGTAGAATTTTTCATACAGGTCAATTCCAATCAATTAGAGACAATGTGTGCTTTCTTTGTGTGGGGTGATTTTTCCCTACCTGGGGACACCCCCCCAAAGGAGTTTTCCTATGTGAACTCCTAAATGATACAGCTGCATGAGGACTAGACCTTTCCCTTTTGAACACTGTGGGAGGCTGCTGGCAAAGATGAAGAAGATGAAGATGAAGATGAAGATGAAGAAGAAGATGAAGAAGAAGAAGAAGAAGAAGAAGAAGAAGAAGAAGAAGAAGAAGAAGAAGAAGAAGAAGTTTGGATTTGATATCCTGCTTTATCACTACCCTAAGGAGTCTCAAAGCGGCTAACATTCTCCTTTTCCTTCCTCCCCCACAACAAACACTCTGTGAGGTGAGTGGGGCTGAGAGACTTCAGAGAAGTGTGACTAGCCCAAGGTCACCCAGCAGCTGCATGTGGAGGAGCGGAGACACAAACCCGGTTCACCAGATTACGAGTCTACCACTCTTAACCACTACAGCACACTGGCTCTCTGCAGAACAGAAACAGGAAATAATAATAATTAAAATGTGCTTTCTTGTGGATTATAAATTGTCCTCTGTTGCCAATAAATTTTACATCTTAATTGCAGAACCTAAAGAGGTAAACATTGCAATCCTAAAAGCAAGTCTTCCAATGGCATTCACTTCTGTTAAGTCTGTGCAAAACTTCTGTCTCAAGTAGCAATGCTTTACCATTGGAAAGAGCCTATGTAATTTCACCTTTGTCCCTTTCACATCTTGTTATTCGTAGTGGTCCATTTTGACATGACAGATTATAGGTGCACTGCTTTTCTGGAAGCTCCACCCCAACAGTTGTAACAAGTCTTACAATGCGCACTTTACAGCAACTGTCTGTAGTAGGAGCATTGCAAAATAGGGTTTCAAAACTTCCATAGATTCTGTCAGCTTGCTAAGGTTGCCTCTACATGGTGCAAGCACACAGCCATTGCTACAAGAAAGAGAAGGCATGGGAAGAAAGAGAAGGTACTGTGATTTGGCACCATGCTTTCTTATAGTCACATTTGCAAGTTGCAAGCCTTAGAAATGAATAGACAAGACCCCTGGCCACTGGCACAAAGGTACTGCAATTCTTCCACTGCAGGGAGAACTCCCATTAATTGTTCCCTTTATGAGCGGCACAGCTTCATAATGCAATCAGCATTATCAACCAGGGATGGCTTGACAATTACAGAGTGCAAGAACACAGACGTTAATAGCAGATTTTATTATTTTAATTTTTATGAGTTCCCCATACACATATGTTATTGGGTGGCCATAATGTTGCACCCAGGGTCCTGGGGCAACAGGGCTTCCAGTTCAATTCCTGGCATCTACAGGATGTATCATGTCGCAGTATAAGGCCGTTTCCTGCTTCCTATTACATACTCAATCCAAAACCAATGAAGTGTGGAATATCTATTTTAAGCAACTTGGAAGCAGTTTTCTTTTTTCCTTATCAATGAAGTTCTGGGTAAACCTTTTAATTCCACTCTGTTAAGGTTTGGTAGGAGCACCAGGGACCAGGTCAAATTACTTTAGGAGCTAAATCTAGCTTTTGGCCTGCCAGTTGGCCATTCCTACCTTCGACCCAACAAACTAGAGCATGAAAAGTTCATTTTCTGCCTGGCAAAGCAATAACTAACTCTGCTTCCCTTCTTTTTCATATTACTAGAAGGCAATATGCTCAGGTCAGGGATGTGTGTGTGTGTGTGTGTGTGTGTGTGGAGTGGGATGGATGACAATTTGTTGGTCTGGAATGTAACCAAATGCTAGTCTCCTGGGTGAACTGAGCTGCGCTTTAACTTGAAACTTTCATTATTTACTGATGAGTCAAAATGATTTTGCTATTGACAGGGGTTTCATTAAGGCAGCTACTCTGTCAGTTGAAACCCCTGACCAAAACAGAAAAGAAAGTGAAATGAAAGAAATGAGGAGAGGAAAAATTCCATTTCTTCTTAAATTGAGTGGAAACATCTTCAGGAAAATTAAAGCAAAAACCAAGAGAAACAGAAGGTGGGGAGAGAGAGAGAGAGAGAGAGAGAGAGAGAGAGAGAGAGAGAGAGAGAGAGAGAGAGAATGATCAGCAGCCAAATACTGTTTCTCTCTCTTTGTTTTCAATCTTGCTTCCAACATGCTCCTGGTAAAATCATTACAAAGACCGTTTATTTTTAAAATTGAAAGATTGGGGAGAGTCATAATGAGATATTATGTGTAAAAGTTGCACATAAATTTCCTCCTGTCATATTTTGGGCTCAGTTAACGCATCCCCTTGGCAGGCCAGAGGGAAGCTGATCGCTTTAGTATAGATTGTTTGCACACTGGTAATATTGCCCAAGGACTGAGCTACTGGGTGGCTGACTTGGCTACATGCTGATTTAGAAATTAGCTGGCCTTTTATTGGCCACACTAAATTGTTCTCAGAAATATATATATATATATAATTTTTTATTACAAGGAGGGATGATTGGAACAAGGCTCCACTCTCTTTCAGAGGATACAATTTAAACAGATTGTACTTTTTGCTGTTTTTGTCTCATTTCTTTGCTAGCGGAGAGATGGTTGTCAGATATACACAGTCTAAGTCTAACCAGAAGTATTCTTTGGCCATGCTTCAGCTATTGAAAGGTGTATTTCAACTTGGGGTTGCCCCACATTGTGGGAATGCTCAGGAATGTGGATGAGGAGATATTGTTAGATATATCCTATCCCCGCTTGTGCTAGCAAGCACCAAACTTTAGCAGAGTAAAAACATTCCCCTTTTGCAAAATGCACAGCAGAAAAGCGTTCACGCAGGCTTGATTTAAGCCTGTAAAATAAAGTGTATTTGCCTGGAATTTCCCCTTTGTCCCTCTTAAAAGAAAAGACATGACACAATGCTCTTAAAAGTATAAAATATGTTTACTTACAATCTTCCTGAGATACAGCATACTCAAGAGGTAGACTTAGGTAAAAAGTGATATATACATTGTGAAGTTCACTTATAAGAAGTGAGACTCCATCTCATCTCTCGCTGTTGGCTGGAAGCCTAGAGAGAGAATCTTCACTAGATGTTGAGTCCTTGAAGTCCAAGAGAATAAGAGAGGGAAATGGCTGCTTCCTTCAGAATTTATCTACCGCCTTTCCCATCTAATTAGCATGTGGAGGAACAGGAAACTAGCCTTAGTCATGTGTTCCTCCTCAGTCCTCCAAGTGGACTATCTAGGAATTGTTGTGACTTGACTGCACTTAACTCTTTGCATCCCACACACATAACATCTGAAAGCATCCTAGAGGCCTTGTGCCACCTTCCCAAAGCAAGGTAAGCAGCTCTCCACCTTGGGGGTGGGGTTCCAGGAGTTGTTAGTAATTAAATCATTAGGGGGGAAATTGTATGTTTGAAACAACAATTAACACTGTATTAGGGTTTGGCCAAGGGACCACTTAGCTTGGGGTACTTAGCCGCTGAAACTTGAGAAGTCAAGTTTTGATTTGTTACATCATAGTTTAAAAGGGGAACCTGGATGTTGGAGAAGGCAAAGGCATGGTTTTAAAACCTCTGTCACCTCCCTCTAAAATTAACGCTGATATTTCTGCATTGCAGAAATTGGACTAAATGACTCTTGGGTCCCTTCCTACTCTATGATTACTGTAGATTGTATGATTTTCTGAGAGAATATGGCTATAGTATCCATGCATATTTCAGAATGTTCCTGTTATGCACTGATTCATCCAGACATTTTCAGCGAGCTTTCCTCTGCATCCCTCCATATATTATAGGACTACAACTCCCATCAGTCTCAGCCAAGATGGGTAATGGCCAGGAATTATGGAAGCTGCAGTCCAGCAACATCTCAGAGGCCACGGGTTCCCCATCCCTGCTCTGTGAAACCAATAACTCTTTTCTGAATGCTGAGCCACATAGGAGTAAGCCTCAATGAATTCAGTGTGACTTCTGAAGAAGAGACACACATGGGATTGTTCTCTAAGATTCCTTGGTCCCCCTGTGGTACTACTTTCCCCTTACACTTAATGGAATGACAGATGAAATTCAGTGCATCAGACATTCTCAAGTAGAAATCTCCTCAGCCCTAATTTGAATCTAGGGGAAAATATGTGCTGAATGGAAAGCACTCAGGGGGCTATGTAAGTAACTCTCCACGCTGGAGAAGGTCACATGCAAGGAAACTATTACCCTCCTTATTTGGAGACAGACCAAGATCAAATTCCAAGTTCAAAACACCCTCCAACTTGGGGAAGATTTGTCTCTGGATATGACCTTTGCTACTGACCCATATTTGTCCCTTGGGTCAAACCACACCACTGGTTCTCAGCTTTCCAGGGTAGTTTTTCAGTTAAAGTGTTTCAGATAATTACTTCTACTTTTTTCTTTTTCTTTTTTTTAAGGCAGCTTTTGAATGTGCCTCATCAGACCTCACTTCATATTTCTCACAATTTGTATTGTCATCACCGGAGAAAGTATGGAAATTGGGGTTTATTTCCCCTCTTCCTGAACCTGCGCACCCTTTGTTACTTAGTATAGCCAAAAAACTAAAGAGCAGCGTTAAAACATTCTCATCCCAAAGCTGCCTTATTCACATTACCAAGCACTGTCAGAGCTCTAATCTCTTATTCATTCCATAAAGAAACCTGCACATATTTAAAAGTTTAGGTTAATATGTTCATAACCTTGTTAATATGAATAGAGAACTTAGGCTCTTCCCCAACCATATATGTATAAAACCATTCAAGCAAACAAGAATTGTGACAGGTGCTTTGGTTCAAAACCAACAAAATACATTTGGCCATCTAAGATTCTCTCTCTCTCTCTCTCTCTCTCTCTCTCTCTCTCTCTCTCTCTCTCTCTCTCTCTCTCTCTCTCTCTCTCACACACACACACACACACACACACACCATTATTACAAGGTTTAAAGTTATCTATCTGAACCACTGAATGGATGCTGTTAACATTTAAAGGAGCAACCTTCCTCTGTGTGTCATTGTGTTTGTTTCAACTCATTTGGGCTGAATAGAGTTCAGTATAAATAAAAAGTGTGCGCAGGTCACAACAGAAGATAGTCCAGAAGAAAATAGTCAGCTTCTTCTCCTTAATGATCCAAATTCTGTTGTCAGCCTGGCCATTCATCTGGGGGAACCAACAATATCCAAATACCAACCATATCCAAGTACGGTACTCCACTTCCTTTATACTTTAAAGAAGGACAAATAAAAGATATATGTATGCATTGGGTGTCTAAGAGGACCAGTGAAACATTTTCATGCTATGGATTTGGGAGTCCGTTTGCACATTTACTACAGCATCAGGCAATGACTCCCATGAATGGGCCCTCACAGATCAGTACAGTACAGTACACTACAGTACAGACAGAGGATTCATCATCACCTTTTCACATCCTACAAACCACCTGCATTTTATATCAGGCAAAGTGACAAAAAGGCATCATTTTTAGCCCTGTCTCATATTCATCACATGCAGCACTATTTCTGTTCTTCTGCAGTTCATATTCACTCAAATACTACCTTGTTCATCTTGCCATCAGCTGTGAGGAAATTTACATAACTTACCTGAATTACATTGTCATTACATTATTGGATAATTGAATATTACTTTATTTGATATACATTGTTTATTTTAAAGTTATGTTTTTATTATGACATTTTTGTATCGGATCAGATTGTTATAAGGTGCAATCTTTGTTGTTTCTTCAGCTTGTAAACTGCCTTCTGTATAGTAATACAGAAAGGCGGTATATAAATTAAAAGGGAAATGAAATGAAATATCCCACCTCATTCATTTTCACAAGGAAACACAATAGAATTAGGGGAGAGGCTTCATAAATTACATATTGTTTGTGGACTGAAAGCAACAAGAGCGAATTCTGGTCATATTCACTGGATCCATTTCCGTTCTGGACATGGGACATATAAGCAATCATTGGCTGTGTCATCTCCTGTTTCTGTTGGAATTTCCCAAATGTCTAATCAGGAGTGGGGAGCCCATGTGCCTCCAGACATCATAGCTGACCATCAGGCATGTTGGTTAGGGTTGATCGGAACTGGGAGTTCATAGGTTCCTCAATCCTGCCTTGCATGGTTTGAAAGAGAAACCTCATTCTTTGATTGATTGATTGATTGATTGTACATGGTTCTCCCCTTCCTCATTTAATCCCCACAAGAACCCTGTGAGGTAGGTTAGGCTGAGAGTCAGTGACTGGCCCAAGGTCACCTAGTGAGCTTCATGGCTGAGTGGGCGTTGAAACCCTGGTCTCCCAGGTCCTAGTCCGACGCTCTAACCCAGGGGTCCCCAGACTACGGCCCGGGGGCTGGATGCGGCCCAATTGGCCTGCCAATCCGGCCTGCGGCGACCCCCGCCGCCCGCCACCCGCTCTTACGGCGCACAGCGCGGCAGCGCTCTTCCGGTTTGGGAAAAAAGCGCCGAAAATCCTTTGTGTGCATGCCTATGGGCCTCTCCCAACCCGGAAGAGGTCATTTCTGGTGCACTTCTGGGTCGGGGGAGGCCCATACGCATGCGCACAACAGATTTTTGGCGCTTTTCCCATCCTGGAAGCGCGCCGCCGCGCCAGTAAGCGCCCGTGCGCATGCGCCCGTGTGCGCACTCCCCCGCCCGCCGGCCCGCACAGGCGCGCGCTCCCCCGTCCTCCAGCCCACCGCGTGATCGGCGCGGTGGGAACCAGCCCAAACGCCGGTAAGTCTGGGGACCCCTGCTCTAACCACTACACCACAAATCACTCCTCATGTCATTAATTAAGATAAATTTATCACTCCTACCCCTCTTGAGTGTAGGCCTAATGTTGTCAGAGTAAATCATCTATGTCTCTCCTCACTCCCCTTGCCTAGACCCAGCACTCCATGATGAATTGGATTGAATCTAAGGGAATACAGAAAGCCCTCGCTCCTAAAACGAAGCTTACCAGGCGAAAGAACGAAATCAAAGGATCTGCTTTCTCTGTTATTAGCAACAGAGAGCAGAGCTAAATGGGGTGCGGAAAATACATGTGTTCCCAATCATGGTCTGCACAATGCAAATGTTTTCCTTTTGGGACAATCAGAAGAAACCTCACAAGGATTTTTGGCTTTTCTAAATATCTGTGTAATGGAATAATAACAAACATCATCACACAAATGTTAACTTTGCAGGCTCGCAACACGCTTTTAAAATTGTTTAGAGTTCAAGGCGCACTCCCAAACAACAACAACCCATGCACAACCTTTCACCCTGGGCCATACGAACAGAGGAGTTAAGCAAAAAGGAGCTCCAGGAGGTAAACATCTAACCAATTGTGTCATACAGATTGGGTGGTATGTTTTCCCCAGTTTATTATGGAATGTTTTCAAGTTTAATAGGCTTGTAGAATCTAGAAGACTTCAAGAATGTATGTTTATTATGTATGGTACACAGATCCTCCAGCATTTGATGAAGGGGGGAAAGGATACTTGTTTTATGCATAATGAAGGTCTTGTAAGAAGCAAGCCACTTTCATGAGATCTGGTGACTTGCCAAATAGTTTTTGAAATATTTACAACATTGCATGAATATTGTAGGTAATTTTCTAATGGGAATTCCCAGAGGAGTAGCAGCTCTATTAGACCTTTGTTGTTGTTAATTGTTCCAGAATGTTTTGCCTTTTCATCTGACTTAATTCCCCCTCCCCCATCTGCACCCATACCAAACCAGATTAAGGTGGTTGGGGACCCTGGTGCAATTTCAAGAATATAGCGCCCTTCTCCTAGAAAGGAATATATGAAATAAGGTATCACAAAATAAGTCTTGTTCTGTCTTCAAGACTAATACATTTTTTCTAGAATAAGCTTTCATGGGCTACAAAAACATACTTTGAGCATACATACATACATACATATGATTACACTGCAATACTTATGGATGCAGATTTGTTTCATCCCTCTCTTAAGTTCAGTTCTCCACATTAGTTTGCATTTTAAAAAAAAGCTTCATGAAAATTCAGCAGCATTCTAGTGCAAATTTCTCCTACTTTTGTATGCAATTTTGCCTAATGTACTCACTTTGGCAAAGCAGTTTCCTCTAATGCAGTTTTGTATGTTATTTCCACAGATATTATGCATTACGGTGCACACTTTATCTATCTATCTATCATCTATCTATCTATCTATCTATCTATCTATCTATCTATCTATCTATATAACTTGGCTGCAGACCTGCACTGTAAAATCTGGAGAACTGCCGATTTCGAAAGATGGCTGTGTTTAGGTCTCCATATTGTTCCAGAAAGTGTGAATTAGGTTGGTTCACATTAAAATCCATGTCTCCATATCTTTGTCTTACCATAGCTGCCAAGTTCTCCCTTTTTTTAAGGGAAATTTCCTTATGCTGAATAGGCTTCCTCGCGAGAAAAGGGAAAACTCGGCAGCTATGGGTCTTACATCGGTCATGAGAACATGAAAGGGAGCTTGGCTTTCACTGCAACGGGGTTTGAGAGCCGTGTGCTGTTACGGAACATCTGCTATTTTGGTAGGCACTCACTCCCCAGGTCTTAAACCATATCCTGCCCTGGACGGCTGAAGTAAACCAGGTGTAAGTGGTTTTGATGGCTGAGCCAAAACCACATCTTACTGAGAGAAACTGTCTTTGACATGAAGGCTCAGTTCTCAGTAGCCGGCGTACCCTTCCCCCACCCATGTTGTTGCTGGGAATGTTGACAAAGGCCGACAGCCCAGAAAGGTTGGATTCCAAATCTTGAAAGCCTCTTTCACAACATAAACCATCAAAGCTGGGTCAAAAGCATCAACCAACATAATCTATTCTCAGCCATGGCAGTCATTCCTCCTCAATCACCATTTCATGTTTACTTATCCATTTTAAAGCAAGCAAACAAAGACATGCCATTGACCTCAGGTGATGTGTATATATGTGCATGCGTCTATATCTTACATACCGCCTGTAAGGGGGAGGGCTTATAGGGAACAGCCCCCCCCCCTCATCAGATCGAGTTCCTCTCAGAGCAGCAAGTCCAGTCGCGGACCAGATTACAGGAATCAGAAAGTAGAGAGGGAGGGGAGAGGCTCGGACAGCATGAGAGAGCCTCAACACCGAGTAGAGAAGGAAGCAGCTGGGGAGGAAATGAAAGGAGAGCAGTCAGAAGGAAGGCCCTTCCCCCGACGCCTGAATTGAGGCGCACGGCACCCCGTAGGGTGAGAGGGAGGTGCTTTGGGGTTCCCAAGTTGTTATGTTGGGCACAAAACAGAAAGAAGCCATTGCGAGGTTCTGACTCGGACTAAGCAGACATGTTTTTCAGACTCTGTAAATAAGATGCACAATAAAAACACCTTAAAGACAAGCAGGTGTGGAGCGTCGTTACTCAATAGTAGCCGCAAGAACCTCTGACACCGCCCTTCATCTGAAGATCCCAGGATAGTTCACAACAGAAAAGTACAAAATACACAAAACAAACAAAACAAAAACCCCAATAACCCCCCTCCCACAAACACATTTAAAAAGTCATAACCAAATGCTTGGTTGAAGAAAAATGCCTAAAGATATGTAATGAATGTGTCAGGTGAAACTCCCTGGGAAGAGCATTCCACAAACAGGGGGCCACTGCAGAAAAGGCCCGTTCTTGTGTTGTTGCCCCCTGGACTACTCATGGAGGAGGCATATGAAGAAGGGACTCAGAGGATGATCACGGGGTCTGGGTCAATTCATATGGAGAGAGACAGCCCTTGAGGTATTGTGGTCCTGAGCTGTTTAGTGCTCTGTAGGTCAAAACCAGCACTTTGAACTGGGCCCAGAAACTAATTGATATTGTCATTTAAGATAAAAGCCAAGATCCTTGTATTAATTTGCAAGGCCCCAAACAACATAGACCCAAATCCTTAGGTAAAGGGACCCCTGACCATTAGGTCAAGTCGAGACCGACTCTGGGGTTGCGGCACTCATCTTGCATTATTGGCCGAGGGAGCCGGCGTACAGCTTCCAGGTCACGTGGCCAGCATGACAAAGCCGCTTCTGGCGAACCAGAGCAGCACACAGAAAGGCCATTTACCTTCCCCCTGTAGTGGTACCTATTTATCTACTTGCACTTTTTGGTGCTTTCAAACTGCTAGGTTGGCAGGAGCTGGGACCGAGCAATGGGAGCTCACTCTGTCGTGGGAATTCAAACCACCGACCTTCTGATAGGCAAGCCCTAGGCTCTGTGGTTTAACCCACAGTGCCACCCGCATCCCAACCTAAATCCTTAGGGACCACTTAAACACCTATATCCCAGCTTAATCATTGACATCATCTGTAGGAACATTGCTTGTGCTCCCCCAGTTTGGTGAGGCTCATCAGACATTGGCATGAAACCAAGCCTTTAGTGAGACTTCCGGTCTGTCGCGGCGGAGAGAAGGACGCAGGGACCTCGCGCGCCGATGTCCCTGGCTTCGCGGAGGGGGAGGAGGTCCGCAGAGCGAGCGGATTCCCCGTAAAAACACCGGGTAGAGAGTCCCGGTGACTCACGTGCCCAGCGGTTGCTCCATTTTTTGCGGATCCCCCGCTGCCCGAGAGCTCAATAGAGCGATCGAGAGCTGGCGGGGTGGAACCGCGGGAGCCATTTTGGGCTTTATCCTACCTCCGAGAAGTGAAGCTCCGAGTCCTGACCCGGCAAGCGGCAGATTCTTCCGAATAAATTTGAACTTCCAAAAAAGTAAGTGGAACTGCGATTACGGACTTCAAATTCGTTTAATTGGAAAAACAGGAGAGACTCTAAAGAAACGGAAGTTGGTCTCTTCCTAATGGAAAATTGGGAGGCGCTTTAAATAACCTTAAGCTGAACGACAAAAGACATCTGGGACTGTGGACCCGAGAGAAAGAAAGACCTTTTTGAACCCTCTCAACTCCCGAGTCCGGCTCCCCTTGAGGTACAGCATTATTAAGGGGGAGAGCGCTTTGACAGCTGTCAAAAAGCTGTCAAGCTGTCAAAAGACCGGGTGGACTGATTGTACTGTTATAATCGGAAAAATTGGATGAAAATGTGGTAGAATTATTTAATATTGGATTTAAGAATGGAGTTGTGATTGAGTTAAAAGACAAAGGAAAAGACCAGCCAAAATGGAGTCGACCGTCTGAGAAAGGAATTTTCCAGCACCTCTTTGTTCTCCACCTCCTGTTTGTCTGCGGTCAGGAGAAATATGAAAACAAAGTACTCTCGAGCCTTCCAGGAGGCTGTGCTAAACTATCTACAAACATGGGAGGATATCTATAAGGAACGGCAGCATCCCAATTTACCAGCAGATGAGGATGAAGTCCAAGCCCAGGATTTAGAGGAAAATTTGATTCTGGAGACTGTGGAGACTGAATCTGGATGTCAGGAGGAACAATTAGATGAAAATCTTAAAGAGGTCTTGGACTTTAAAAAATATGTTTGGGATGAAGCAAAGCATGGACCTCAAAAGGAAGAAAATCAAGCAGAGCAAGAAAATGAGAAGCAAAGGAATTTGAGGATTGATGGACTTGAAGATCCTGGAGGGGGTGAAATGTGGGATGATGTTAGGGAGGAATGGAAAAGACAGGGGCAGGGGGGGACAAGGGCCTGGAGATGGACATGGGAAAGAATGGGTGTCGGGTGAATATTCTAGTTAAAAGACTTTGTTCTTAATTTCTGAAAGACGGTTTTTGAAATTTTGGCTTGTTAACGGAAATGCTGATCCAATTGGGGGAAAAGACTTAGGGAGAGGAGATGGTGCCTAAAAATGAATGGAAAAAGTTGTGCTTTCTGGAGGGAATTATAAGAGCAGCTTAGGAAAGAATTTAAGTGAATGTAAATCTTTGTAAGTTAAGTTAGGTTTAGACAGAAAGTTGTCTACTCTCCTTTCCTTACTCTGAGATACTCAGTGGCAGGGGGTGCTCAGAGGGGTGAGGAGGGGATATAATGGAACCTTGGAAATGCTGTGCCCCACAGGTTCCTCTTGTGGCAGGAGGGGGTCTGTGGGAGGGCAGCATGGAAAAGGAGGAGGGTTGAGTTAATATTATAAGAAAAGGATTTTAAACTGAAATAGAAAACCCGCCATAAATTTTAGATTTTGTTTAAGGAAAACCAGGAGGAAGACTATCGAGGAAGTCACAAGTATAAGGTTAAGGTAATAAGAATTGGGGAGTTAAAACTCTCCCCTATTATGTTTGTATTTGTTTGTATTTGTATACTTATGAAGGAGCTGGGGGAAACCAATCCTCAGAACTCCTCCAGTGGCAGGGGGGGGAAGAGGGGGGAGGAGGGAGGGGGAGGCTAAACCCAACTTACAATGGACCCCTTTGATTCTCAAAGCACACGGGTTTCACTGGTGGCAGAGGTGAACCAGTGGGTGGAGGGAAAACGAAGGGACAGTGTTATATTGTATGTTTGTGTAGTTTGTTTAGTTTTGTTTGTAAAATCAATAAAAATTATTATTATTTTTTAAAAAGAAACCAAGCCTTTAGTGCCATCAGCCTTGACCTCTGGGATACTCTCCCAATCGAGATTCTGCAGACATCTTCTGTTGTAATTGTTAAATGTTTGCTGAACATTTTTTTATGCTTTGAGGCTTATGCAGAAAGTTAAGAATAAGAATTTCTGTAACCAGTTAGCTAGTGGTTTGTGATTTTAAATTTTTTTTGTGTGTGTGTGCATGTTGTAAACCACTTTGGGTTTTTTTTTAAAAAAATAAAACTGCAATATATAAGTACTTTTAATACTGGAAAATAGGGGCACTTGGAGGGTCTGTGATGCTTTGCCTTACTGATGCTATTCCTTAATAATGTGTGCTTTCACTTGGCCTGCATTTGCTCCAGTTAATCCTGCTTCAAATGTGCTCCTCATTCTCTCATTACTGGATTGACTCTTCACCAACCAATGCTGGTTTTTCCTTGGCACTCGTCCCATTTTTACCATCTGAATTGAATCTATGGCGGTTGAGCTTGGCCTTGACTACATCGTCATTGGTGCCCTTGTAGCAAACCTCTTGGATGCTGAGCACTGGTCCTTGTGAATTATGCCGGTGCACAATTGGACCGGGGTATTCCCCACTCACTCAACTTGAGACATACCTACGATTGTGCTGCTAATCTTGTTTTTAGATCTTGTCCTATGAACAGCTGCAGGCAATAGAAGCCACCTATCACTCAGCCTATGATGAATGTGGACTTGGTACAGAAAGGGCCTTCTCGGTAGTGGCGCCCACCCTGTGGAACCCCCTCCCATCAGATGTCAAGGAAATAAGCAGCTATCCTATTTTTAAAAGACATCTGAAGGCAGCCCTGTTTAGGGAAAAGTTTTTAATATTTAATGCTGTATTGTTTTTAACACTCAATTGGGAGCTGCCCAGAGTGGCTGGGGAAACTCAGTCATAAATATAAATATAAATATAAATATAAATATAATAATAATAATAATAATAATAATAATAATAATACTCTCCTTCTCTCAATCACCTTTTTCTAGAGCAACTGAAACCCTTTAACTGAGATTTCATATCGCTGTGTGAAACTGAAGTTCTTAAACAAGTGTCCATCAATGAAAGCCTTTGAAAACTGACTGCATTAAATTACAGTTATTTGCACGTGACTCTCTAATCTGCATTCACAACCAGTCTGGTCCTATGCTAATATTATGCACACACAAAGCATAGTCAAGGATTAATAAATGCATCCCAGCATTTCAGTGGTCTCCAAATCTGGCACATCAAGGAAGATTTTCTCGTTGCATCTTGCAAAAGCCAACTTCTTTATCCTTGCAGTATGTGTGCAATAAAGAGCTCTTTTGTGATTCATTCTGTGTTTATTCACTCAGTAAATAGCCCCTTATTGCCTTTTTTTTTAATACTACAAAGCAAATGAGATTATTGCTTAAATTGTCCCATAGCCATCAGCTTCTGTCCTCTGGCTTGTTTTTGTTTTCAGCTTTTCTATTGTGGTTTGAAGGAAGGGAGAAAAACTTGTTTAAAATTAGCTCCCCCAATAAATCACACTAACAATGAAGGGAGCGTTTCTGCAGGGTGACAGATTTGTGGCTTTTTATGCTTGTAATGATGATGATCTGTTTTCTTGCTGAAATTTCTTTTTGCTTTTATTTTCCAAAACTCCAAGTGTGGCTGCATTATAGAAAGCTCTAACAGGAAGAGACTTGGGAGGTTGTCCCAAAGACATGGAGTTATGCCTTGCCTTAGCCCAGGCTGGCAAACATTCTATTTGGCTTCTGTAAACCACTTACCTTTAAACAGGTGTGAATTCCTGCATCATACTGACAGCAAACTCATTTGCTCAATGCCAATCCATATAGCACCAAAGGCACTATCCATGCAGGAGATTAGCAGGCTGGGTCTGCAGAATCTGCATAAAAAGGAACTGCTTCAAGGGAGAAATTAACATGGTTAGCCTGCTGGTACACTGACCAGGAGCTGTCTACTCTGCAATATGGTGATGTTTGTTATTTGGCTGGTTATTTAATCTGCATTTTTATTAGTGATTGTATTATATCTGTTTGAAACTTGCCTTCATGGCAACTTGTTCTGAAATTGCACTTGCAATGAAGAGTGGGTCAGAAATGTTCATTACTACTACTACTACTACTACTTATTATTATTAATTTTATACCCCGCTCATCTGGCTGGGTTTCCCCAGCCACCCTGAGTGGCTTACAGCATATCTAAAAGCATAATAAAAACACCAAGCATTTTTTAAAAAAACTCCTGATACAGGGCTGCCTTCAGATGTCTTCTAAAAGTTGTGTAATTCTTTATCCCCTTGACATCTGAATGGAGGGAGGGTGCCACTACCGAGAAGGCCCTGTAAATAATGTTGTTGCAGGTCCCACTGGACTTTTATAACCATCATCAGCTTGACTCCTGGTTTTAATAATTGGACCTGGATTAGTGTTCGTATTAAAACTGTGCATGGGAGGGTAGAGGGGTTCAAGCTCAGGTAGAGGAGAAGCCCATTCCTGGTGTACACTGGTGTTTTCTCAGCAATGCCCTGGCAATCTCGGTGTTGTGTGTGCTGCCATCTTGCAGTGTCCTGGTCTTCCCCAGCCACGGCCATTTTAAAAGTAATCCCTGTGCTTGCATGGTGCATTAGCGATGGACACTAATGTAGCAGACAAATAGCATTTTTCACAACTCTCTAATGTTTGCAAAATGTTTCAGTGATTATTTATTTATTTATTGAAAGCCAGCACTTGGTCTATTCAATATTCAGGAGGTGCCATTTTCTATGAATACCTGAATATTCTGCGATTGCTTTCCTATTTACTCAGATGTGAATAGTTGTCTTCCAAGTTGGGTTGAAGATGAAGATCCTTTAAAGTGGCAGAGGGTATGTTTCGAACCGGAAGGTGGAAGTATTTCGAAAGCGAGTAATCACTTTGAGCAATAAAGGCTGCAGTCCTCATCCCAAGTACCTGGAAATAAGCGCCATTGAATTCAATAGGACTTAATCCCTATAAGAACCCTGTGAGGTAGGTTAAGCTGAGAGGCGGTGGCAGGCCCAAAGTCACCCAGTGAGCTTCACAGCTGAGCGGGGATTTGAACCCTGGCCTCCCAGATCCTACTATGACACTCTAACCACTGCACTACCCTGGCTTTTATAGTAGTTATACCTAAATGTGTATACAGTGGTACCTCAACTTACGAACGACTCGACAACTGAATTTTTCGACTTACAAATGGGGCAAATGGCCACACACTTACGAATTTCTCAACATCCGAACGGAAACCGTGGCGGTTTTAGATAGGGATTTTTTTTGACTTACGAATTTATAGATGGGGTTGCTTCGACTTTTTCCGTTTCCAATGCATTCCTATGGGAAATCGCATTTCCAATGGCGCTTTTCGACTTATGAATTTTTCGACCTATGAAGGTGTCTTCGGAACGGATTAAATTAATAAGTCGAGTATATGTTAGGTTCCCCACTTACGTTCTAGAAGCAAAGCAAGTTCTTGCCCTCCAGCAGCCATGGGCAGGAGGGCACTCTAGTGGTGCTAATTAATGTTTACAGGGTACTTTAAGAAAAATGCATGTTTTATCATGGTATAGAATTGGAAGGTTTGGAAGGTTTTAGTGGAAAGAATTAGGGGTTCAAATATTGCATTAAACAAATCACAGTGCCCCCTGGCTCCCTGTGTACTGTTGAACCTACTTTTTAAAAGAAACGAACACTTGTCTTAAGTAACTTCAGGATTCAATCAACTCCCTGTTTCTACCACCACGCAAATGACAACAGGGTTGTGTCATTTCCCCCCCCCCCCAAAAAAACTTGAATATATTCTGGACCTGCTACCTCCAACATCCTCCCCTTATTCAATCAGCAGCTTCAGGTCCTTCTCTTTTTGCTTCTCACTTGAAAACCTGGCAGGGTCTGTCAATAAGCCATAAGTGCCAAGCTAAGAAGAACTGCTGTCATCAGACAGAAAGGCCTCCAAGTCCACTTCCCTAACAACCCATTTTAATAACAAGAGCAATAACGGGATTTATTATGCATGCGCTCTCCGCAATCATTTCTGAAGAGAAAATTAGTTTGAAGCCTTGGGCGACAGTTGAACTCTCCAAGGCGCTTAAAATAAAATAAGGAACGGGGAGGGAAATATATACATAAAAGGGGCGGGGGGTGCGGGAATAACAATAACTACTGAGCTAAAGTGCAATGCGAATATTTATCGGGGTAAGCAGGATGGTAAACTTTATCGGTTACTTGTAATCCTCTCTCTCTCTCTCTCTTCCACCCCAGCAGCCCCCAAACTCATGAGAGAGAAGGACAGTTTGTCACTCTGAACTCTGGGTGGTGTTTATTCATGCTAAGCTGGTGCTTAATGCCCTTTGGCGCAGAAGACACCAAGGCGAGGATCATTGCACCGCATAAATTGTGTGGCGGGCAAGACCTGGCGTTCCAGTGCGCTGACGTGCAGATTTACTGCACAGGCCAAACTGCAATAAATTCTAGGTGCCTCTACACCAGAGCGTAAATCTCCGTTGTGTTGATAGAGCGAAGGCAGGTCTCCGTGCTGCAAGCCAGGAGCAATGGATTAACTCTTTGCCAAGGCTAGCCCCCAGTAGGAACCAATATGTGGCTTTGTAAGGCCCCCGTCATGCATGACTTAGGGCAAAGAACCAGATGTTCAGACAATCGCTGGCAGTCATAATTTGAGGTGGCTTTTCAAAGAAAGGGGACTTTCTGCAGGTTGTTGAGCTCTACTGCAGCTGACTGTAAAGGATGGGTTTCTATAATGTCACTCTTAATCTGAGGTTTTAAAAATCAACAGAAGTGCTCTAGATTCTCTTCTTAACATTGTTTGGAGAGGAGGGCAGGTGATCTGCTGCACGTCGCAAGAAAGTCTCCAGCGACATGCAGCAGCTTAAGTAGACCCTCAGCAGCCAATAGCCAACCCAACTGACCAAAGTTCTGCCCCAGCAACAGAGGGTCAACCAATGCGGTGATCTCACCGCAACACGTGCCCTCCATGATGGAGGACCCAACTTATGTACTGTTATCGAGGAATCCTCATTGTTATTTATCCTTCATTCTTACTCCATATAAGGCAACTTCCCATGACAAAATTTCAAGAGACCTTCAGCCTGCAGTTGAATGGAAGGAGGGTGAAACAAGGAAACAGCAACACATTTGTAATAGTTTTTTCCATTTAATTTCATGTAGACATAGACTTGGATTGTATATTTTTTTCCAGGCAGCTTGTCCTGAACCACTGAAAAAGTAGTAATAGTCCAACAAAGAGACCATAAAAGCTGCTCTTGATTTAGTTTTGATGCTCTTTCCTTTTCAGAACATGGTCCGAAGAACTCGTTTGAAAGCTGGGGATCCCTCATAAAACATGTTCAGAAAGCCAAAGAAAACAAAGTGTGGCTGTTGTTTAAAAAGGCACTTCAAACTTGAAATGCAGGACTACATAAAGAGGCCATCGAGAAAGCTGGGTTTGTGCCTAACTTCTCCCAGACTGTTGCCTAACCTGTTAAATCCCATAATAAAAGTCATGACATATAATGAGCTGGAATTTTGTGGCTGTTTGGTGGTGCCCCTATCTTTAATGTCAAACAGCATGTTCTTTCTCAAGGGTTAGCTTTAATGATGGTTGACGTATGCTATTTAAATACCAATTGATTATTTAAAGCTTTTTTTATTTATAACTGCCCATTATAAAGTCTTCAGACACACACATGCCAATCAGAGCAAGAGGCTGGTGGATGAACATTCCTTCATAGGCCCATCATTTTATATGGAAAAAATGAGGTTCTCTGCTGCCACAGGATCAAGCTAACTATTTCTATGGGTCATTTCTTCCTTTGATTAATACTTCTGACTTTCCTTTACATGAATGCGATATATGGATCCTACTGGGCAAAAGAAAAACCACTCGGTCTTGATGGGTTCCGCTGACACTGGAGAACCATGACCTACAAATAGCTTGGTTGGTGTAAATCCCACCCACTCCAATTCTAATAAGGCAGAAGGCAAAAGTTTCAGACTCACACACTTGATTTGAAATCAGAAATGGCTGAAAGCAATGGGCACAAATGGAACGGGTGGGTGGGAGCAAGGAAGAAGGAATAAAAAGCCTTCCCCTTGTCTTATATGGTAAGCCAGGCATCCTCAAACTGTGGCCCTCCAGATGTTTTGGCCTACAACTCCCATGATCCCTAACTAACAGGACCAGTGGTCAGGGATGATGGGAAATGTAGTCCAAAACATCTGGAGGGCCGAAGTTTGGGGGTGCCTGTGGTAAGCTATCCCCATTTTCTGGAAGACAAATATCCAGCTACTGTATTGTGGGTAATGATAATACTCAAGCCATTAGTTTAGACTCTTGTAATGCAGGAGTGTTTGGAAACAACAACCAGTGCGCAATGAAGTTTTGAGTTATCAGTTGGAGGTTTTTCACAAAGACAACATGCTGGATCAGTGTAAATGAGAATGAGCAACTTTTTCCCAAATCTACAAGCAGTTTCTAGTTTTTCCGAAGGGGGGGGGGATGTGTTATTTAGCTTTTTTTAAAGGTGGGCAGAGACAGATTTAGGGGAGTGCGTCTGGTGTGGCTGCACTGGGTGTGGGGCCCTGGCGGTGCCACAGGGGGTGCCACAACTATTAAGTAGGGACTGGGGTGAAAGGTATTGTGGTATTGTGCTGAAATTTAAGACCCTAAGGTCTGCCACTGGGGTCTGTTAAATATAAATAATGGTATCCCCCCTGCCCCCCAGGAGTGAACTTGACTTGCCCACAACCCTGCTGCTGCAAACAGACTCTGGCCTGTTCTATAAAGCCCTTCCACAAATTGATGTACTTTACTATGATATTATATACTAGGGGTGGATATATTTCTGTTTACATTTTCTGTATATTGCTGTTGTGTGTCCATTTCACATGCATTTTAGCTCCATTCCACCTGATTTTTTTCTTGGGGGGGGGGAACCACACACACAGAAAAGCAAAAAATACATTTATATTGTTCATGTTTTATGCACTTTCCCCTAAAATATGCATGTTGTACATTTCCTTCCCAAAATATGCATTGTATGCACTTTTAAAAATATTGATTTTGCCCCCAAATATGGATTTATGTAACATTTCCGACATAAAATACATATGAAACTGCATCATAAAATTTGGAGGAGTGTGCAGTTTGATTGTTAGATACATTCCAATTCACATGTAAGTCCTGGAACCACGAATTAGGTCCGTTTGCTTTAAAATGCGGACTAAATGAAATTCTCCTAAATTCCCCTTAAATATACTAGAGGTCTGCTATGCTTTTCTGGGGAAGCCAATGTACACACAATTATTATTCACTCTTATTAATTGAATGGTGAGCAACAGCTACTTACCTACACTACGGCCAGAGGATTATATGAGAACTGGAAGGTGAAATCACTTCACCAAAAGGCAAACACCGAAGCTATTCCTTTGTAGCGTCGAACATTCCTGTAGGGCTTCATACCTGTTCCTTTTCATAGAGCGTTTCCCTAGCTGGGTGGATTATTGTGTATCA
Organism: Zootoca vivipara; assembly: GCF_963506605.1. Taxonomy (NCBI): domain Eukaryota; kingdom Metazoa; phylum Chordata; class Lepidosauria; order Squamata; family Lacertidae; genus Zootoca; species Zootoca vivipara. The sequence continues at coordinate 72,611,873 of NC_083282.1, forward strand.
CCTCTCTAACCTCTGACATTAATTTCCATTGACAGTGGAAAGAAATTGTCAAATAAGCGGGGGTGGGGCATAAAAAGAAAGAATAAAGAAATAAAGGGGGTGGTGAAACCTTTGTAATCCATAAAAGCACAGTTCTTAAAAGCACCTTGTGGTGTAAGTTGTTGTTCACAACAGAGAATTTGTCAGAAATATAGGGCTGCTGCTAATTGTCACGAGAAATTATAGCCTTTCGAACCTGGGAGCTACAAATCATGTCACTGGAGCACCAAGCTGCTCCTTGATGAAAAGAAGTCTTCCAAGATGTGAAGAAAGTTTCAAGAATCTTGTCTCATAGGAAATGTGTGAAGGGGGGGGGGGGAGAGAGAAGGAGGGAGGGAGCTGCAGAGATGGCAGAAGATGGGTGGTGGGGAGGGTGGTGTCAAAACTGTGTCTTGGCTGTACAACCAAAAGTGCAGTTGAGAAGTCATATGGTTGATTGCTCCTCCATTTAAAAACAAAAAACCCTGCTACTAGAAAACTAGCCTGTTAGTGATTACCTATCATCCTGTAATCTAATTTTCTATCTTGGGGAATATTTTGTACGGAGGAGAATTCAATTATGGGCTACAGAATGAAGTAGCCTTAACATTTCACTGGACCATCCTGAGCACAGAAAGCTGGTTTCACTTATACCAGCCTATGTTAAACTGGCATAAAGTCCACTGGTTGTAGGGCCCATTCAGGAGGCCCAGTGAGTGACATTTGCCAGCTGAGCCAGCCCCGGCTTGGGGAGTGAGCCTCCAACACAGAGAGAAATCTCAGCCAGCATTGCTATGGGTGCAGCACACACCTGTAGACGCTCAGGATAGAAGTCCCAGGCACCCATACCAGGTGTGTGCAAACTGCAAGATTGCACAGAGATAGTTCATGGGAAACATCTCTGAGATGCCAGTGCAGGAATGCAGGCAGTCAGGAATTCTGCAGGCACCTCACATGCGGTAGGGAGTTACCAAACTCCATGCCAATTGCACAGCCACACACACCAACACACAACGCAGCACAGCCGGGTAAATGCATGCTGGTGGAGATAATCCACCCACCCACCCCATTCCAGATCGCACAAACATCACGCAGCTCCCAAGCACCCCAGGCAGGCCCACAGGCCCACAAACTGATGCGGAAATATGGAAGAATGAACTTAAGACAGGGAAAATGAGAAACTGAGAGAAACCAGGCGTGCATCGCATCAGGTGAGTACACTTCAGAATCTGAGTAGGTAGGAATCCTACTTCCTACCTGAGTGGGGTAGGAATCCTACTTCCCTGCTACTGCTGTGCAAATCAGTTTGTGCAGTTCCCACCTTTTAGTGCAGGCACCCTCAAATTTCGGTCCTCCAGATGTTTTGGACTACAAATCCCATCTTCCCTGACCACTGGTCCTGTTAGCTAGGGATCATGGGAGTTGTAGGCCAAAACACCTGGAGGGCCGCAGTTTGGAGATGCCTGTTTTAGTGTTATCTTATATGTGTGCCTGCTTCTCCACTTTATGAAAAGAGCAAGCATCCTGTTCACATCCAAGTTAAGCCTTTTGCTGCTTTCGCATTGAATCAGTTCCAGTCCACCTATCATGGGACCAGTCTTGGCCCAGCTTCATGTCATATACATTTACTGTTGTCAACCACAGAGCAATCGCTTGATAGGGTAGCAATCAGACTGTGGCTAAGATTTCTGCAGAGTGGTTGCCCACACCACTTTGCACGCTGATTGCCATATGTTTGTTGAGTACTCCCTAAATACACATGACATGCAAACTAGCCCCCAAAAGGTCATATGTAAAGCTGCCAGGCAAGTTGTTTTGTCCATATGAAACTGCTATTTTTTTAACAGTGGCTCCAAAACAGGCGTATTAGTGATGCTCAGCGAAATATTTCAAGCTTCCTTCCAGGCCTTAGTAATTGCTCACCAGACACTGCAGGACAAGCTGCCTGATAAAATTCAGAGTCTGTAATGAGGCAGACAGGCATGATAACACAGCAATAAATCACAGCCTTTACAGTATATTCCCTGGACGGATGGCAAAGAGGTTTCAGTCAGAAGTCAAGACTGAACCTGTAAGTACCATGTTACACTCTCAGCCCCATCTGAACCCCTGTCTTTTCTCCCTCTCCCTCTCCAGAGAGCCTCATCATCACAGCTCACTACAATCAAGGTAGATACTGACCAAGGGAACAAGTCCCTTTGGAAGTGTCCTATAAAGTTTGCATAGAAGATTTTGTATGCGGTGGTTTACAACAACACAAATCTAAATGGGAATATTAACCAGCAAGAGAGTTTGTGATCATTATTTATTTATTTATTATTTGTGGAATTTTTTTTTATAATGGCTTATTTATTTATAATAAAGCACACACACACACACAAACACAGTGTGTGTGTGTTGTGTGTGTGTGTGTGTGTGTGTGTGTGTGTGTGTGTGTATACAGTGGTACCTCTACTTACGAATTTAATGCGTTCCGAACACACATTTGTAAGTCGAAAAAAATTGTAAGTCAAATCCCATAGGAATGCATTGGGAGAAAAAATTCGTAACCCTATCTAAAAATTTGTAAGTAGAAAAAATCCTATCTAAACCGCATCCAAGATGGTGGACATTCGTAAGTAGAGTTATTCGTAAGTAGAGGTACCACTGTATGAAAAAAGAAAGAACTTTGTACTGTTATTGAGAGCAAAAACATGGTTCTACCCACTCCTGCTGACTCTAGGGTTTTACCCAACCCTCAAATGTATCCTCCCCCACCCCACATGAATCAAATTGACTCCTGTTATGTAACTGAGGGACTTCACTTGCATAACCTTCCTTCTGGGTTCAATTTCTTGGTCCTGCTAAGGGATGCCACTACAGCAGGGGTAATCAATATGATGCCCTCTAGATGTTACTGGACTACAGCTCCAGTCAACTATGGCCATTGGCCATGTTGGGTGGGGTTGATAGGATTTGGAGTCCAGTAAACTCTGGAAGAGGGATGCAGGTGGTGCTGTCGGTTAAACCACAGAGCCTAGGGCTTCCCGATCAGAAGGTCAGCAGTTCGAATCCCCACGACGGGGTGAGCTCCCATTGCTTGGTCCCTGCTCCTGCCAACCTAGCAGTTTGAAAGCATGTCAAAGTGCAAGTATATAAATAGGTACCACTCCAGCAGGAAGGTAAACAGTGTTTCTGTGCGCTGCTCTGGTTCGCCAGAAGCGGCTTAGCCATGCTGGCCACATGACCCAGAAGCTGTACGCTGGCTCCTTCAAGATGAGCGCTGCAACCCCAGAGTCATCCGCAACTGGACCTAATGGTCAGGGGTCCCTTTACCTTTACCTTTAACCTCTGGAAGGCTCCACATTGGCTACTAGTGATAGAATGAACTGATGGATACAGCATATATGTGCAGTATGTTCAAGGTGCAAAATGCTTTAGAATCTCCATCTTATCTACCCTTTGAAGTAGCCTACTGATCTAAGTCTGTCAGTGCAGAGTGCAATCAGTCTAAGGCTGAGTAAGGATATGAACCTAACGTCTATATCCTAAATCATATATACTGCACCACACTGTCTAGAAGAATGTTCATTTTATCATGGCTTTGACAGTAAAAGCACTTTGAGAATTAATCAGCCAATAGAGATGCTCAAAGTAAATTTTAGTTACTTGTCAGTAGTAGCTAATATCTAACTAGATCCATGCCCTTCTCTCATCACAGTCATTCATATCATACTGTATACCAACAACAAATTCAAGTGTAGAGTTCTGACAGCTATGTAGCTAATTTGGAGGGACCAAGAAACAAGGAAGTATCTATGTGCAAGAAGTTGTTCAATTGCCTACTTCAGAGGTTATACTTCCTCTGAAGCAGCAGGGTCACCCTCTGTGGGTGTTTCTGCATCCACTTTTGTCACTGGAGACCCAGATGGTCTCAGTGGCTAGAAGAGCCTTTGGTCAACTGTGACTGGTCCTTCCTGGACCGGGAGAGCTCAGCCACTGGTTGCTTCAAGATTGGAATACTGCAATGCACGCTATGTGAGGCTTCCCTTGCACTTCATCTAGAAGCTGCAGTTAGCCCAGAAATCTGTGACACAATTTCTGGCAGGAGTGAGACTCTTACAGGATATATAACACTTCTGCTCAGATAACCAGCACTGGTTATTACCTGCTTAGCCGATGTTGTTGCTATTAGTACATCAAGGCCATAATCACTTGGGATCAATTTACTTGAAATGTCACTTTACTCCATATATCCCCACTCGAGTGCTTTGGTCTGCCAAACTGGCACTTTTACAGGTGCCACCATCTCTGGTCTGTGAACACAATAAATTGATTTATTCATTCAGGTACCGTCTACTACTTGTTCTGCACTTGGGAAAAAAATCAATCTTTTAATGTGGCAGTACCCACAATTTGGAACACCCTGCCTATTGACAACAGGCGGGCCCCTTTGCTGTACTCTTTTTGGTGCCTGGGGCTGATGGGCGTTGTAGTCCAAAACATCTGGAGGGTTCCAAGTTGAGAATGCCTTGTTTGTAGTATTGATATATTGCCGAGCAGTGGAGGTTGGTCCATCCAGATAAGTGGGGCAGTGCCCTCAAACAGCCCCACCATCTGCCCACTTTCCTTCCTTACAACCAGTCCAGGGGATAGCTCTGTTGGCCAGCCTCTTACAGTACTGTTGTAAGATTCAGTATGGAGGGGGGGTGGAACCTGTTAGTGGCTCTGGTTCTGCCTGCTGTTGGCTCTGCCTCCATCTATGGTTAGTCTCCTTGCCTTCCACCCTACCAGTCTCAATGGGCCTGAGCCTCCACTCTTGTGGAGTCATACCAAAACTGGGAACCCTTCCTGAGCCACACAGGAGACTCATCCATCTATCCAATCCATCCCCAAGTTCAACTTCCAGAGCAGGAAGTGCATGATATTACTTTTGTCTCCAGCTCTATTTTAAATTCTTCAGGCATTTGTTTCATTGTTCAATGTCCGCTTTGGCCATCACTGCAATATGTATGATTTAGTAGAGTCAGCTCTCTCATCAAGTTAAAATGCATGGAGTGGAATTTCCTTTACAGCAGTATACATAATAAATCACTACTTTATTTCTGCCATTAGACATCATCTTGTTTGTACACACAAAGCCAGAGATATGCTAGAATCTACTACTCCTTATTCAGCTAAAGTTTCTGATTAGCTAAACTTAACTGCAACACCTTCATTTGATGATTAAGGCTACGATCCTAACCCCACTCATCTGGGAAAAGCCCCCTAAAATTCAATAGGACTTACTTCCAAGTAGGCATGGTTGGAATTTTGGTATAAGTCACAAAAATATTGTTGGAAGTTTGCTATGAGTCACACACAAAAATCTACAGTGTTGAAGAAAAGGTTCACGAACAACCGCAATAATCTTCAGGCTTTTTATCTGCCGGAACTCACAGGAACTCAGTTCTGGCACCTGTCAGGTAGGTGCCATTGCCATTCTAAGAGAATGAGAATGTTCATGTTAAGTTACGACACCTCTTTCTCTAGAAAAATAGCACTGCTTCTGGTGTTTGCATGAATTAATGAGGGTTAAAAGTTAGTGATTTAAGAGTCAGACTTAGGAGACTAGGAATCAGTTAGCCATGAAGCACAATGTGTGACTAGAGATAATCTGAATCCACCCTTTGTTTTTCATTATAGAAAAGAATGGGAGTCCTTCTGATAGGTTTTTCCATTAGCAACAGACAATCCAAGGGTACATTATCAATACCTATCCCCTTGATGGTACATAACTCTAACCCATCCTTGGAGGAATCAGACCCCTGGATGATGGATTCAAATAATTCATCAAAAGAACAAGGCAGTATATTACAGCAGTGTCCAAAGATAGCACCATCAAGAGACAAGTGGTTCAAAGAGGAAATTCAGTAATATTAATCGAAGTAAGAATATTCAGTGCCAGGAGGCTGCTCTGCAGCAGAAGTTTGGCAACCAGCAAAAACATCATTTATCTCCACACTGATGTGACTCTTTGCAGCATCAGGAGTGTTTTAAACATTTCCTTTAAACTGCATAAGAGAAGCTCCCACTTCTTAGCAGATGTGTGGAATGGATTTTTTAAAAACCCTCTCTTAAAATAAAATAAAAATCCAGGGGCACCTTTCCCTGTAGATACCAGTGCCAAGTGTTCCTTCTGTGACCCTAATCTTTCAACAGAATACCCAATTTGGGAACAACATATTTTACTCTAACGGGATTTCAAAGTGCAGTATAGAATCAGGTTGCAAGTTTGCAGTTTGCGCCAAATCTGCTAACTGATGCAGCAGTTCTATACCTACTTACTTTGTGTATAAACCACACAGAAATCAGCTATACTTATAAATAGACCTGTACTGCATTGCACTGTAACTAGCCAGATCAAATGGCTAAGCATGCATGTAAGTTCAGCTAATATTTCAAGATACTTCTCCAGTTTGTTAGGTCTTTGGTAAATGAGGCCTACATTCCCCCCCCCCCCACAAAAATAGATGTGTAACATTGCAGAAACATGATCATTTAGTGTGGCAGCACCTACATTTTGGAACTTCTTGTCTGTTGATATCAAGCAGGCACCTTCGCTGTATGATTCACTGCACATGTTTGTTTAGACAAGCCTATCCAGAAGCTTAGAAAGTTGACATCATTTTAATCTCTTTTAGCATCTTAAAAATTGTGTGTTTTAAAGTATTGTAATTTTCCTTGATTTTCTTGTTTTATCTTTTTGCAAACTGCTTTGAATATTTTTTTTAACAATCAAGCAGTGTATAAATTTTATGAAATAAGTAAATAACATCTGTTTATTTTTTTTAGAAAATATTAGCCCACCTTCCCACCCAACATGTGGGACAAAGGCATCTAACAGTTAATACGAAAACAGAAACTACCATTTATAAATAGTAAAACAACAATCAATAAACTAACTTAGAATGCAGAACAACAAATGAAATAGCTCAGGGATGTCCAACTTCCAGCGGGGGGGGGGGGGGAGAGCCAAAGTTGTTGAGCTTTTTTTAGAGGGTGAAGCAAATCATTCTGACGCTTTTTGGGGAGCATGCCATAAATCCCTAAACGTGTAGTCATCCCGCCAGCGGTAACTCCATCTTCCATTCTTTAAATGGTGCACTAATACAGGACAGAGCAAGGGGGCAGGGCCAAATGCTCCTTTCCTCCCCACAGAGTAAAAGGAGCCCGTGATCAACCACAATTGACTGCTATCAGCTGGGAGTCGAAATGTCAATCGTGGTTGACAGGTTGGACATCCCTGAAATAGCTTAACCACAGCTGAGTGAGGGGAGAGAGAGAGAGAGAGAGATTGTTCCTCTGGATTAGAATGGTTTTCCCTGGGACAAAAATAGGAACTAAGCTACATGTAATTTCTGGTGTAGACCTTTCCATAGTCTAGGCACCACCACCAAGAAGGCCGCATCTTGCAGACAGTGGTGTGGTACAAAGTTCTACTCTACTTTATCTGAAATAGACGGTGCCCTAAAGACCTTAAAGCAAAGACTTTGGGATAATTCACACAGTGATGTACGACATCAATCACTTGCGATCTGCAGTCCATTGGCAGTAGGCGTACAATACGGGCATGTCTTTAAGGCAGCAGCCTATATTCGAAACTTGACAGTGCCAAACTACCGAAGGCTGTTCACAAAAGCAAGACTGGATGTTTTCCCCTCTGCAGTGCTGGAGGGCAGGATGAGAGGAGTACCCTACCAGGAAAGACTGTGCTCGTGCACCCATGATGTAGATTCTATAAAACACATTGTGCTGCACTGTGGGAAGTTTGAGCAAGCTAGGGCTGAAGTGATTTCACCCCTGCTAGCCTTGCTCCCAGGAAAATCAGAGGATTTCTATATCAGGTTCCTATTGGAAGACCGGTCAAATGCCAGAACACTAGCAGTGGCAAAGTTTTTATCGGTGGTCACAAGAACTAATGTTTCCTATTCCGAATTTGAGTAAGATGTCTGAGTGGTTTGAGGGCGGGGTGTCCCAGCTGTGTATCGCTTGGTAACGAATTGATGGGTCTATGGACCGTAATAAAGATTGTTGTTGTTATCTAAAATAGAAAGTGCATCATAAAACTGAGATCTGGAGGTCTTAACCTGCATTGGTATTAGTAAAATAAAATAACAAACACAATGAAAGAATACATGAAAACTCTGGGTGCTTCTCTAGGCCCTCTGAAATGACAGAGAGAGAGAGAGAGAGAGAGAGAGAGAGAGAGAGAGAGAGAGAGAGAGAGAGAGAGAGAGAGAGATTTTCCATGTATTATAAAATCATTTCAAGAAAAGCAGGATTGGCTTAAACTCTAGCATCACTGCTAAGTCTCTTTATTGAGAAAGCCTTTTGCATGATGGAAAACGAAACTGCTATCATTGATTTTCCTCTGTCTAAATGACAATGGTTGCCAATCTTCCTATTACTGTAATTGCTGGCTAAATGAACTATAATTGTATTAAGAGGTAACTCTGAAATATGTATCTGCCCAGTTCAGAAACTAGGACTTTAAGAGAGGAAAACTTGCAGGATGTGGAAGGAATGGCTGTTTTTTGATGTTACAATCAAATCCAGTGGGAGATTTAGGTTATTCTATCAGTACAGTTATTCTACCTCTCCAAACTATTATTTTGTGCCTCTGAAAGGTAGTGTGCAGAAACTAGTATAAAAGCAAGACAATTTTTTCTTATATTTATATTCTGTTTTTCAGCTAAAATTGGTTGCCAATTTACAACAACTAAAATTCATAAAACAGCTATCTGCCAGTATTGGTTTTATTTCCATTTATCTCTCTTTTTTCATCTTAAATTCAGGTCACCATATTTCTGCATTACTTTGATTTCCTAAAAAGTCCCCATAAAATCCACCAGCATTTTAGTATACATTCTGCAAAGTATGCACAATTTGAATGAAGTTTTGTCATACGTATGCATCTTTGCAAGCAATTTCCCCAAACAGAATGCATTTTGGGGTGCTTTTTTCATCAACAGATGCATATGTTATGCTCACGTTCTCCTAAAAATATGGACTGGAGATGGGCCTGAGATCTCTGCTGCCCCCAGGGCTGATGGTAGCAGAAAATATGGAGGCAAAAACTTTGGAACCGAGGCAAAAAACACCTGTTGGAAATCAGGACCATGTGACATATTGCAGGTTCAGGAGGGTTCCTTTTAAAGTCAAATTGTAGTGCTAATAGCAGGTGCTATTAGGTTAGTAAGAGGCAAGTCCTGTGTTGAAATGGACTTACTAACTGTATTTAAAAGCAAGAAGAAGCCAAGCCCTTGGGGGAAGAAGAATTAACCAACAAGGGAAAGCAATAGTGCGCACATGTGCAATAATGTACAGTGGTACCTCTGGTTACAAACTTAATTCGTTCCGGAGGTCTGTTCTTAACCTGAAACCGTTCTTAACCTGAGGTACCACTTTAGCTAATGGGGCCTCCCGCCACCTCACGATTTCTGTTCTCATCCTGAGATAAACTTCTTAACCCGAGGTACTACTTCCGGGTTAGCGGATTCTGTAACCAAGGTGTTTGTAACCCGAGGTACCACTGTATAGGAGCATTGCTATGGTATGTTTTCAACACGTTCAGTGTTGAAAATCATCTTTATGAAAAGACAACATTGTCAACATATGGAAACAGTGACCAAGTCAAAGATAGATCTATTTCTTTATATTATTTCTTACAAATATTTTACCCTGCTTTTCAGCCCAAAAGGCTCCCAGAGAGGTTTATAAAGATCACTAATAAGAGACCCTTAGGCTTACAATATATTTATGTGTGTATCATCTAAAAAACATGACACAAAAGGAAAAGGAGCTGGCAGGAGGAGAAAAACAAACTCTCTTTGTTTCATTACAGAGTTCTTAAAATGACCGTCTGCGATGCAAAACATCTCAAGGAGAAGACAAATCAAATGTTGGCAGCCAAAGTCTCTCTTGGTTGTTCTCTCTCACCTGTGAAATGTCTGTTTGTGGTGGGAATTAGATATCCCTGCAAATATGGGGGGCCTAGAAATTTCTAGTAATGGTTTCTAATTTAGGTAGGTATTCCTGTAATAAAACATTGAATCCTTTCACTATGCACTGTCTGAATGCAATGCAATGTCTCTAGCACCCTCAAAGCATCCTCATCTGCCTGCCTCACTGGCATTGTTTGAAATGCTGGCAGAAAACTCAAACAGGAGAAAATGCCTTGCAGAAGCATCTCCCCCCCCCCCCAAGTTTAACTGAGTCATCTGTAAGTGTTTTGGTAGGTCAAGAAGGCAATTAAAATGCCTGCCTATCGTTTTAAAAAAATCTTGAGTGGTAATACTTGATAAAGCTATCATTATCTTGGAGTAATTGACCACATCAGATAATTAAGATACCTGAGGCAAAGCTTTGCCCCCCCCTCGAAGGAAGTTCAGCGATATTAGAGCAGAGCCAATTTATTCAAGGTTGTGTTAATGTTTCCATTACAAGACTTCATTTTGCAAGGGCCTGTAAGCTCTACATGAAAAGGCAGCTATGGGCAGAAATGCAACATAGGAAGCAGTGGAGGTTTTACGTATCGCCGCCTTTGATTTCTGACATAGCAAGAAGATCAAGTGACCTGATTTAGGATCGCAAGAAGATCAAGGCTAGATAGGGAACTGTGAAAGCTGCACCTGGGATGTGGGTGGAATAGAATATGAAAATATGTGCTGCTTAATATTGAATTAGTGAGTTGGGGCTGGTGAATCTGATTCAGTTTTCATGTAAAGGCAAATCCACCCAATTCATACTTGCTGAAACAATAAACAAACCAGAAATGCAGCCACTCTTTTAAAATTCACACTTCTTTGAATTTTGCAGTGCAGTTCTGCAATCTAGACATGTGTACAGAAATGCACAAACCAGGGCAAAGTGTGCATAAAAATGCATATATCAGTAGCAAGGACATACAAAATGGATTTTATTAGGGAAATTTGCTTTGTAAAAAAAATGTGTATATTGGGAGAATATTCACTTTAACATTAATATTATTATTTAGTAAATTTGTATACTGCCCTATACCCATCTCAGGGTGGTTCACAGCATAAAATTACAATAAAAAAAAAACTGCTGAAGGATGGTGCATGGAATCGGTTTCCTAAGATATCCCATAGAGAAGTCTTCACTAGTTCTTTTATCCCTGGCCTGGAGATATCAGGGATTGAATCCTCTCCATGAATGCCATACACTTTGCCAATTGTGCTACATACAGTAAAACCAACTTATATCCCCCTTTGCAGTTCTTGCCTAGGATAGAATACCTAGAGAGTCAAAGGACTTCAGCATGGCTATTTATTACTGCTTGCTTACATCTTGTACCTAACTTATGCGGTAATAGTAGCAACATTAATAATTGCCTGGTTTTGTACTATACAAATGTGCCCAGCTATTTTATAGGTTGATGCACAGAATTTCCTTATCTCCTATAAAACTCTCACCGATTGGTGGGAACCACGTGACCCGATTACCCGAGCTTTTTGTTTGGTGAATGCCATCTTGAGTCAATCATTTCTTGCAAATAATGTTGTTGTATCCCAATCTATACCTAAAGTTTGAATTCCCATGCAAATTTCCACCACAGTTGGTGTTGTAATGGTGTAGGTCCACTGAAACCAGCTACAGTCAGGGAAGGGCTATACGATGCCTGGTTGTCCATTATTTTCACCAATATGTGCATCTATTATCTCTTTTGCCCACTTCCTTTGATTGGAGAACTGCATTACAAAGTGTCACAGAAGCCAAGAATTTTGAAAGAGAGACGTCTTTCTGTTTGCATATTGTTTTGGGAACATCAAAACTGCATTAATATATTTCCCTACCCCAGTCTCAATGCTTCCCCAACAGGCTGTCCAAGCTCTGCTTGAAAACAATAAGAAAGGAAGAATCTACTACCCAATCTGTTTCATTATTTATGTATCTATATTGACCGTAAATTTGATATTTTTGTGTGGATTGCTTTGCTCTTTATGGCCAGTTGCTTTGAGCCTCTTCTCAGAAGGAAAGTTGACTGACATAAAAATATGAAATGAAAAATATGAAATGATATATAAACTTGTCTTGCTAATGCTGCACATGGAGGAATTTAATTACATTAAGGGGGCAAGCTATCAGGTTCTGTATTCTAGTTCTATTCTAAAAAAAAATTGCTTTCAAAATTTTCCAAGCACCGATTTAATCAATGTTTCTCTCAATATCTCCCCTCTGCTCACAGCAGACTCAGCTAAAGTTTTGGGTGACCAACTCTTTTATCCGAAGAGGAAGGAAACACCAATCTCAATTATGCCATTTCCACCTCCTCTGCCTTATTCTTCCCTGCTTGTAGTTTTCTGGTATCTAGATTTGCTTTCCAAAGGTTACAGCTTCCCTTTTCCCTTTAATTTTTACAATACATTGTTTCTGTAAAACATACAGGGGGAGAAAACGATTCCGCGGCTACTGAGAAAAAGATCAGAGGCACCAACCTTGTTTAAAAATTCCATAATCAATATGGAAAAAAACCCTTAAAACCCCAGGAAACCCCTAGCTTCACAAAGAAGTCCTCAGTTCAAAGATAGTTGTTCAGGGATGAATCCCCAGGATCCATCTGTCAATAGGAACCAGGTTTGATTGGGTGAGGAAATAAGATTCTCTCTTCCCCGCCCTCACTGCCATTGAGAAGCAGACAACTTTATAAGTGCAGGACAAGGTGAAACTACAAACAGGTCTGCAGAGGATGGGAAGGATGAAGAAAGAATGAAGCTGGCAAATGCTATGACCGACTGACCAGAATACCAACATCTATATTCTTAAAGATTTAGAAGCAGTCGAAGAAAAGTTTTGTGAGTCCCCTTATAGTCAAGGGAAATGGTTGTAGTTTCGGACTAAACACCTCTATTGTTTAGAGCAGTGGTGGCCAAACTTGGCCCTCCAGCTGTTTTGGGACTACATTTCCCATCATCCCTGACCACTGGTAGTTTAGCCATCTCACCCCTTGCATTTTCTTGTAAGACCAATTGCAGTCGTTAACAGTCGTCAACAGGTTTACCACACCTTTCAGTCAATCACCCATTCCCACCACCCTTCTGAATAATACCCCTCCCCACCCTCTCACTATACATAAGGGTCTGGTGACTTCTGTTTCAGTGTATCTGAAGAAGTGTGCATGCACACAAAAGCTCATACCAATGACAAACTTAGTTGGTCTCTAAGGTGCTACTGGAAGGATTTGATTTTGTTTTGTATCATCCGTGTTACAAAAAGACTCAAGCTACCTTTACCTTTGACTTGGAGACCATGCAGCCATCCCATGTTGTTGGACTCCAACAGGGATGGGAGAGAAGTTGATTCAAGGAAAGTGAGCTACTTCACACTTTCCAAAACAGTGTGACAACCAAAACACAGCCACCTTTCGAAATTTGCCTGTCTCTGAATTTTGCAGTGTAGTTCTCCAGCAAAGTAATATGTACGAAAATGCACCCACTATGGCAAAATGTGGATTTAAGTGCATACATTAGGTACTGAAAAACAGCATTGAACACCATATTATATTTGAGAAAATTGCTTTGCAAAAATGTCTATATTAGGGAAAAAATTAATACATTGAATTTATATTAGGATAAATTCACACAAAAAATGCTGGTGAATTTCCAGGAGAACTTTTTTTAAAATAAATAAATAAATAAATAAATTGCAAACTGATGTAATAATAATAATAATAATAATAATAATAATAATAATAATAATAATTTATTATTTATACCCCACCCATCTGGCTGTGCCTTCCCAGCCACTCTGGGCGGCTTCCAACCAAATATTAAAAACAATACAGCATCGAACATTAAAAACTTCCCTAAACTTCCCTAAAAATGTGAAGAAGTGAAGATAAGATTGGGAAAATGAGAATCTGAGGAATCAAAATCAACATATCCACCTATCCATAGATTCCAGCTCATCAGCCCTACAGTTAGGAAGGAGGGAAGTCATCTCCAACAACATTTGGATAACCCCAGACTCCCTATTCCTGCTCCATTGACCTACACAATCTTGATTACAGTGTGCTACAAGCAAAAAGGAAGTGCTCTATAAAAAGAGGCTTTAATTTAAATGTATTGATCCAAGAGTCACTACTTTACAGGACTGGCCAATTTCTCTCACACAGTAGTGCAATTCCTCCAAAGGTTTGCAAATGAGAGGGGAGATGCTTCTGGTGAGATGCTTTCCCCTTGCCCTAGAATTATAAACTTGTCTGTTTCTCTGCAGCAGTAAGGGCCACACTAGACGTTACATTAAATGCATTTTTGCATTTAATTTGCAGGTTTTATGCAAATAGAATCAGCTGATTGGCAGGAATTAGGGGGATTTAACCTTTTCCTTCCCTGCTTCAGCTGTGAGAACAACTCCTCTAATAGGCGTACATCAAACAACTGTTGAATTCACAGCTACTGTTGAAAATTTGACAACCCTGTTGAGCAGAAATATGTCCTTCACCCATGAGGGTTGTTGGTTTTTGTGTTTTTTTACCATAAAGCTAGAAATGTTCATCCCCCATTAATTGCCTGCAATGTAGAATGGACAGAAGCAAAGGAAGAAAGGTCTCCCACATATTTAGTAGTTGTGGAAAAGAGGGAATTTCAGTAGAACTATTAAAGGTGCAGGAGCTTCTCTGACCATGCTATTGTAATATTGGAGTAACACAGCTAACTTTTTATGAATGGGGTGTGCCTTCTCTTGATATGTCACCTAATCTGTGTTGATGCTTGTATTTGTGGCCCAATATGCACATGAGCAATATTTGGGCCGCTTTTGTGTTTTTGTTTTCTTGCGTTGAGGCAAATTGGGTGTGACATTTATACAAGGAGCAATAAAACTGATGTAGCCAAAGTATATCCCTAAAGCAAGTTCAGCCATGTCTTTTTTCCAAACTCCGTTTGAGTTATCCAGATAACCGTCTTTCATGTTTGCCGCCAATTATGCCAAATAGTCTTGGAAAATTGCCTACAGAATTGGCTTTCCCTGGGGAAGATTTGCTTTTATGGAAAACAGAGACAATAGCAGTACTTGAGAGACAGGAGTAGGTTGAAAGCTCACTGAGCACAGGTGGCCTTCATTTAACTTTCCTCAATGGGACCAAGCTTTCTTAGCCCCTATCTGGTTAACAACAGGGCGGCTTCAAATGCTAATAAGAACAGTTTTGCACTAATCTAGCTTAGTCTATCAAATCCATTGATGTTGAGTTTATCACCAGCGTTGATCAGCAGCAAGAGCCTCTCTTCGGAGCTTTTATCCCTATCTGTAAGAGGGAGGTTTTTTTAAGCTTTACCATAAGGTGCTAATTCATCTGTAGTAATGTCATCCTGATAAGGGTGCATGATTTTCAGCCTGTTGAGTGTGCGCCAGTTGATAAAATGTGAGCACGGACTTTGCCACAAGATGCTAAGCAATCAGAACAAGCAACTGACCTGAGCAGAGACAGATGGCTAGGCCTTCCATTAGTTCCACCTTTTTCCAGTCTGCAGACTACATTGCAAAGGTTACACGAGTTAATAGCCTACTGGCAGGAGGTGCAGATATCAGCATAGTCATGTTCTTTTCTTGCTGTGAATTGCAGAACTGGGCTCTTAGCATTGATTAACAGGTTGATGTTTCCCAGTACCTAGATGACATAGCTAGCAGCTATAACATGCTCTTGAACATACTATGGACCTCTGCCAGCCTAGAGTCTATTAAATTTTAAATAAAAAGGAAG
Source organism: Zootoca vivipara (assembly GCF_963506605.1). Lineage (NCBI taxonomy): Eukaryota > Metazoa > Chordata > Lepidosauria > Squamata > Lacertidae > Zootoca > Zootoca vivipara. The sequence continues at coordinate 72,627,633 of NC_083282.1, forward strand.
AGCTTTCTCTCTCTCTCTCTCTCCCTCTCTCCCTCCCTCCTTCACACACAAACATTCCTACTTGTGCTTGTAAAGGAAAAGGGAACGCTGACCGTGATGTCCAGTCGCAGACGACTCTGGGGTTGTGGCACTCCTCTCGCTTTATTGGCCGAGGGAGCCAGCGTACAGCTTCCGGGTCATGGGGCCAGCATGACTAAGCCGCTTCTGGCAAACCAGAGCAGCTCACAGAAACACCATTTACCTTCCCGCTGGAGTGGTGCCTATTTATCTACTTGCACTTTGTGCTTTCGAGCTGCTAGGTTGGCAGGAGCAGGGACTGAGCAATGGGAGCTCACCCCGTCGCGTGGATTTGAACCGCTGACCTTCTGATCAGCAAGCCCTAGGCTCTGTGGTTTAGACCACAGTGCCACCCGCGTGCTTGTAGACTCAGGCTTTTCAATGATGCCACTGCCATAGCTCTGCATTTTCTTCCAAACCTTAATTATTTTTGTAGCACATCAAAGTGCATGGTGTTTTAGAAGATATAAGCAAACATGTTATTGACTTGTGGAGTTTGCCAAAACTGAGATTAGAAATGGCCCTCCAGATAATTACCAGACTCTTGAGTTCTCTTAGTCCATACCTGCCAAGTTGCTGCTGGAGAAATAAGGGACAGGCGGAAGTAGCAGACCGGAAGTAGCACTGCCGCCATTTTGGAACTGGGCGGAGCATGCTCAGAAGTGACTTTTGATGCTGCTTTGCCCAGTTCCAAAATGGCCACCGTACCAGAAGTCGCACTGCAGCCATTTTGGAAATGGGCAGAGCAGCATCAAAAGTCGCTTCTGAGCATGCTCCGCCCAGTTCCAAAATGGCCGCCGCGCCAGAATAAACCAGGGGGAAACAAAAAAATCCATTTTTTCAGCTAGGAACAGCTGGAAAAACAGGGATTTCCCAGGGAATACGAGAGACTTGGCAGCTATGTCTTAGTCCCAGCTAAGAATGTTGTAGGAATATTTGGAAAATATCAGGCTGGATTTCCTTCATCTGCCCATGTGGCTCACATTTTGGCACAGACTCTTGTTGTAGATGGTTTTTCTCTTAGCTGTCTACCACAAAGGTGCTTTTTAATTATTTAATGTGTGAATTATACATAAATAGATGTATTTACATATTCAGTTGACACGAGCAGTTGATTGATGTATGCATTGTTCATTGATGGTTTTTATCATGGAAAGTTGTCATTTTTGTTACCTGTGGACTTCATCTGTACTCCCCAGTTAAAGTCCAAGCCTCTTTGTCAAAGTGGGAGAACCACCTGAACCAAACTCAAATGTTTGTTTTAAAAATGTTGTTGGCAGCCAGTGCAATTATTCAAAACAGCAGCATCATTGCAGTGGAATGGAAAATATCAGTTTAAACTGCAAATGATTGTTGGAACAAATTGAGGCACTTTCATACATCCCTAGCTGCAGCAAGTGCTCAGGAATGAAGGAATTTGTGGCCCTGCAACATTTGGAGAACCACAGGTTCCCTGCCCCTGATTTAAATTGTAGAGAGGAGACAACAGATGAAAGGAAAGGCAATGGATGCAGAGATTAAACAGGAGAGGAAATGTGCACTTATTTCAGTGTTAAAACTGGGCTCACTCAACAGGAAGAAAGACACGCACACTCTTGGCTTGGGTACAATAGTTGCATTTATTAAGGGGAGTGTTGAGAATTTCCAGTTCACTGGTTATCTCATTCTGCAGCCTATTCCCTACAAGTCCTTGCTACCCAGAGCTCTGAATGACAACATCCCTGTAGTCCTTGCACAACCATGCCCCAGATTTCCTCCACTCCCAAGTCATACTTTGCCTTAGCATGCTCCTGCTTGGGCTGCAGCTTGCAGCACTCCTCTTTCAATTCACAGTGGCTTTGGGCATTAGCTCACTTGGCAGCAGCCTCTTCCCTTCTCCTCCAGGAGTCTCACTCCTTGGCCCAAGGGCCTCCTCTTTAACCCATGCAGGGACACAATCAGTTTTCATTGAATGTGGTGAGAGAGTTGTGATTGCTACCAGAAGTTTTTGCACCATGCTAGGTTCTGAACATCCTAAAGAACTCTTGCATGGAGCATGAGTCACTTGTTTGTTATATCCCAGTATTTTATTTATTATTGCATTTATATACCACCTTTTTCTCTAAGGAACTCAAGGTAGCAGCGGTGCCGACTTGCCCCCCACATTGAGGGACCCGGTCACGTGATGTGTCACATGATGCCACCTGGCATGCGCAGGGCGGGACATGCAGAGGGCAATCTTTGGGGGATATGGGGCGGGCAAGTCAGCATCCCTGCCACATTGAGTTCCTTAGAGAAAAAGGTGGGATATAAATTCAATAATAAATAAAATACTGGGATATAATGAACAAGTGGCCGTTGTCTGGTAGTTCTCCTGGTGTCTTTTAACTATACAGTGAACTCTCATAGGATGCAAGCTGAACTTCTTCAAGATTCACTTGAAGAATGCTTTAACCTTTCAAGCCTCCATCTCAATTCATACTGCCTCAAGTAATTCTACAGCTTCGCAGAGGAAACCAGAACTACTTTTATTTTTAGTTGAGCAAACCTTTAACATTTAACAGTCAGGTGTTTATTTCACTCCCTGAGCTGTCTTCTAGTTCAAGTAACACTTGAAAATGATCCTCATCTCAGGAGGAGAGAGGGGAGAAACCACGGTGTTAACTTCCAGGCTCTCGAAATGGAGTACCCCAAGGAACACACACAAACTTGCATCCAGTGCCACAGCCTCCTCCACCCCTTCTCATTAGGAAGCCATCAGGAAATAGCTTAGAGGCAGGGAATTTTCAGAGAAAATATTATTTCTTCATCTGCCCATTTCTCCTCCCTCGCAGGTCGTATGGCTAAATGGCACACAGGAATTTGCATCCTCCAAGGCACTCTGCTGAATGTCTTTTCTCATGTTGCTTTCACATTTGAAGCATGGCAGGCCCCCAGATCTCTTGCCTCTCAAATGTTCCAGGAGATATTTGACCTTTTACTGCAACAATGCCTTCTGCAATTCAGAGCCATTTCAAATGGAAACAGTGGCTACTGGAACCACAGCAAGCCGGTCCTTTTCAGTAGTCTCCTTTCGAGTCTTCCTTGGAAATTCAAATAGGGTGCAGTCTGCAAAGTGCTCAAGGGCATTCAGTTGGCAACAGTGAAGAAGAGGTGGGGGGAGAAAAGGGGGAAAGGGAAGTGCCCAAAGCCAGCTGCTATTGCATAAAGTTTCACTATTCAAACCAGATGCTTGCATGCCTTCCTGCCCACACTGCCTTAGCCCATGCTTACCCATTAACATCCTAACAGGATGTTTCAGTTTTATTGCCATGAACCATTTTAAACAAAGGACAATGAGCGCTGAGTGCGAACTACAATCACCACCAGACAGCACCTGTAGCTTGTTCCAACTTTTACTCACTCCTCTGCTTGTTATTTTTTTACAGAGGATGGAACAGGGGTCAGCAACCTTTTTCAGCCGTGGGCTGGTCCATCGTCCCTCAGACCATGTGGTGGGCCAGACTATATATATATATAGGGGGGGATGAACGAATTCCTATGCCCCACAAATAACCCAGAGATGCATTTTAAATAAAAGCACACATTCTACTCATGTAAAAACACGCTGACAGAAGGCCAGCTGTGGCTATCCTGAATAACTCCAGGATGCCCTGCTTCTGAGGCTGGATCTAAGAACATCAAAGAAGCATTTCAGTTAAATGCATTGTAAATTTAAACAGGGAAAACAGGTAGAGAAAAACAGGACTCCATAGCCCTATCTGGTGGCACAATGTTATATTGCACGTACAACACATATAATTCACTTTTTCTTTACCAGTCTAGCTGAGTCCTAAATCATCATAGCTGGTGACAGCGACTGATGTGACTTTCTGGGTTTATGTTCCTAACAGTTGTACAAAACCAATTAACAAATGCAACTGCACCTCTTTCTTTAAAGAGAAATTCCAGGGACACATGTTAACAAAAGCATTATGGGTTTGTTTCCCACTATGAAATATAATTATATGTTGACAGAGTTTGACGCCCCATGGATTTGTATAAGCTTTGTAGAGATAAGTGCTTTCTTAAAAGGTATGGAGAAAGTGCCCTTGAGACACATAGTAGGTTTGCATTGCCAGATGTGTGATCAGCAGTGCTGAAACAGTCGTGCAAACATTTTAGTATGATTTTCACGAGGATCTTCTCTGTAATGGCCACTCTGAGTAATGTAATAGCCACGCCTTCCCTCTCACTGGTGCTGTGCAATTTTTGGGTGGGTGGGGCGAGTATTTCTACTACATGAAATGATGAGCACATCCACATACAGTAGAGATTCCTGCAGTCCTAAACACAAACACAAACACACAGTTTCCTTTAGGAGTGACATTAACTCATATAGATCCTATCAGAATAAGGGCTAGTCGATTTTATTACTCCCATTGCTTGTATGAAACTTTTATAGGGTAGCTGGCTATACAGTCATACCTCGGTTTGAGTACGCCTCGGTTTGAGTATTTTCAGTTTAAGTACTCTGCGGACCAGTCTGAAACAGATTATTCCACTTTCCATTACTTTCAATGGGAAAGTTTGCTTCAGGTTAAGTACAGACTTCTGGAACCAATTGTGTTTGTAAACTGAGGTACCACTGTAATTAAGAATTAGGGGAGCAAAAAAACAAGTGCCACCAAACCCCTTGTGCCAGTGTTGCTCTCATCTGCCATTACTTCTGCATAGTTATCAGACTTTTCATGTTGAATTTGGCCTCATAATGCTATAGGGCTAACAGCAAAGTTTTTTTACATTACAGGCTAAATCTGTGCACAGCCATAGAGAAGAGAAGAAACCTTTGGTTTATCGCAAAGGTAGCACCTGAAATGTGATCCCAGCATCCTCCCTTTCACACACATACCTTTGCTGAAGCTCCACAGCTGTTCACACTGTATACCGGCTGCCAGAGTTGACTAACCCATTAATCTCCCTGTAGAGAGTTAGCCAATAAATTGAAAATAATTAGTTGGATAGGCTACACAGCAAGGAATCAGACAGCGAAAGCATGAAGTGAGCATGCTGAAACAAGATGTATTAAGACATGCAACAAAAGGAAGGCAAGGAGGGAATAAGGGTGGAGTGAGAAAGTACATTGTCTGGAATATTGATTTTGTGTGCTTGAATATTAGATGCACACATATGTAAATTGGTTGACAGGGTTTGTTTGAAGAGACACTGCTGACTGACAGTAACAGAAAACCCAATGGAACCCTCAGTCAGTTATGGATCTATGTAGAGCGTCTGACTCCAAAATGAAGCTGAAAGAGTCTATAAAGATGTGAGCCAGATATGCACAAAACAAATGATGCTATGGAGGACTTAAGTTACAGGAGGGTAGATTTGGGTTGAACATTAGGAGGATTTAATTTTAACAAGCGTAAATGCATATTGTTTGATTGGTGTTGCACCTGGTTTTCCTATTGCATTGCATTTATTTGTTGGTGCAAGTGGGACTCCCTACAGGAGGCCAGCTCCCATCATCCTAACGTCCACCTCATCAAGTACAGAGAGCACCAGTGGTTCTGAAGCAGCCAGAGGGGGGAGGCGGAGACTCAGAAAGGGAGAGAAATCAGAGTGAAGGACAATGGGAAAGCTCGGAGGCGGAGGGAGGCAGGCAGACGCTTGCAGAGCCAGGGAACCAACTGCTGAGGGAGGGAACTGAAAGGGCATCGCTCCTTCCGGCACCAGAAATGAGGAGAGCACCGCAACGCAGGTCAAGGGGGCGGCGTTTTGGGGTGCCCAGACTACTTTGCTGGCGTAGGAACAGAAGTACGCAATTGCCAGATTCTGATTTGGGATGAGAGGTCATGTTTTTAAGCTGTCTCTACACTGTAAATAATTAGCACAATAAACATCTTGAAAGACAAACTGGACTCAAGCGGAGTTACTCTAGAGTAGCCACGATGACCCTCTGATAGTTGGGTTATTGCATTTATTGATTGTACATTTGTGTTTGCATTTGCTGTACAGTATTTTTATTGTATTTGGATTGTGATGATATATTTATAAAAGTGAAAGCAAATTATGGCTGGAAGCGCATAGAAATGGATTTGGATGAGGACTTAGGTCCTTTAATGGCTCTTGGATAAATCCATTGGCCTCGGTATGAACAACAGGTGAAATGCTGATATTTAAGAAGGGCAGGACATGTGTGAAAGGACCTGGAGGCTTATGACAACCATCACTTTGCAAAGGTTCCAGAAGGCAGTACCAGACATTCATGGAGGAAAATGATTGTCTGAGCACAGACCAATCTCGCCTGCAAATGTTGATGTTGCATCACCTGTTAGGTCCAAAACTGTAGGAAAGCAATAAGAAAATAACAGAGGAAGAAAGCTACTTTCATCTGTTCCAAGGACTCTCATAAAACTGATAATCTTCAGACATCAGGTCTGTGAATCGGCATCTTCTCACTATTGCTTCCTTATGCTCTCCCCAAATAGGTTTGCTTATCATCTACAATGATCAAAATACCTTGAGGGCAAGTTATGGTGTTTTCTCATGATGTTGTACAGTGTACATTACAGTCTCATAGATTCTGTTTTAATAAACCAATCAGTTATTAGGATGTGTTTGATTCATGTTGCTAAGAGCTTGATTCAAGGCTAACCTGCAGAAAGGCTAGGAAAGCCTGTCCTTTAACCAGGAGGTTCCATCCAAAATAATGATTGCTCAACAAGTCTGCCAACAGAACAAAAGCAGTGTTTAATTTAGTTTATTTGATTTTATCATTTAGCTCTCTCTTTTGCCACTAAGACATAGAATAAAAATGAAATGAAACATAAAAGCAACAAAAATAGGGCAATATAACAGGAATCATAGAGTTGGAAAGCACCATGAGGGTCATCTAGTCCAACCCCCTGCAATGCAGGAACCTTTTGCCCAACGGGGGACTCAAACCCACAACCCTGAGATTGAAGCCAATCAGATCCATTTCTGTACCCGAGTCCTTTAGTTGCCCGTCTCTGCTTGCTGATACCTGGATAGCTTCCACACGCTACAAGTAAAGGTAAAAGGACCCCTGACCATTAGGTCCAGTCGTGACCGACTCTGGGGTTGCGCGCTCATCTCGCTTTATTGGCCGAGGGAGCCGGCGTACAGCTTCCAGGTCATGTGGCCAGCATGACAAAGCCATTTCTGGCGAAGCAGAGCAGCACACGGAAACACCGTTTACCTTCCCACTGTAGCGGTTCCTTTTTATCTACTTGCACTTTTACGTGCTTTCGAACTGCTAGGTTGGCAGGAGCTGGGACCAAGCAACGGGAGCTCACCCCGTCACAGGGATTCGAACCGCTGACCTTCTGATCAGCAAGCCCTAGGCTCAGTGGTTTAACCACAGCGCCACCTGGGTCCCATGCACGCTACAAGTACTTACATTTTATAAACAGACAGCATGATTACTAATCATATAATTAATGCCACATCTAGCTAGGTCCTTGGTATGTAGGACTAGTGAGTGCAGAATGTAAGTACTTATGATCACATACTGTATGCCTTGAAACAGGCATAGGCAAACTCTGCCCTCCAGCTGTTTTGGGACTACAACTCCCATCATCCCTGACCACTGGCCCTGTTAGCTGGGGATGATAGCAGTTGTAGTCCCAAAACAGCTGGAGGGCCAGGTTTGCCTATGCCTGCCTTGAAACATAGGAGGATGTGGGGGGTGGGGGTGGACAACAACTGCCCCTCCACCTTCCTTAAATTGCAGTCTCCTTAAAAGATATATAACAATGACGGGAATTTATATAAATCAACCGTCTCAGCAACCTTGACAGGGGAGTCCTGTCTGGGTGACAAAGCAAAGAACGACTCCGACACCCTCCTTGGATTCCCTGCAAGTCTAAACAGCTCCAGCAACTTCGGCTCCCTTTTTCTCAAGTGAGCCACTGCAGTGTTCTTTAGCTGAAGAACCTACCCTCTGGGGCCGTCTAAGTTCTGCATGTAGCGTCTTGAGAAAAAAGAGACAAGAAGACTCCCAGACTGCCAGGCAAGGTTCCCTCCGACTTTGCTTAAGATGCTGAATCAGAGTTTCACCTAGAGGGAGGTTAAAGTGGGGTGGTAGGGGGAGGGCATAATCATGCTTGTCAGGTGCCTGAGAAAGACACAAGTTCTATGCTTTCGTGCATCTGGAAGGCAACTCTCTTAGCTGCAGTTCATGTCTCCCCAGCTGTGGTTAACGTCACTGTCAGGCCAGGCTTGCTGGTTCTTGTTGCCTGCTTATAACTTAGGAAGAGGCGACTCTTCTGAACAAAACCTGAAAGCGTAATGAAGGTCTTCATCCACAAAGGCTGTTAAAGGGGAATAAATTATCCCTCTCTGAAGTCTATTTAATGTCCTGTCAAAATATTTTTGTTCCTACTAAAATGGCTACTTAACCCTCAGCTATCTCAATCTTCCTATTTGCAGCAAAAGTGGGTGAGTGGGGGTGAATTCATCAGCACATGAAAATGAGTCATAGAAACATAGGAACCCGCTGAGTCAGTTTGTTGGTCCATCCAGCTCACTATTGCCTCTCACCCACTGAACTATGGTCGTTTGTGCAAGCCAAATTCATTCAGTAGGAGAAAGCCTAGTCATCTTTTTGTAGTCCTGATCATCAGTAGCTCTTTTATCTTGCAACTAGGAAGTCTGCACAGGAAAGGCAACATCGAGAGATAACAGAGTTTGGATGAGGTACATCATTAACATGTTCTAAGTGAGGATGGTAATGTGGTGTAATAAATAGAATTTAGTCCATCAGGAAGCCAGGGAACATCTCCCTCAGCATAGCCCAGGAAGCGGTTGGGGATAAGACAACTGTACCACATCAAAGCATGCTCCGTGTGTACACTACATAGTGTGGCAAAAGGCCAGAGCTAATTAATTCAGTCCCATAAAGTAGAACACAATTTAATAATGAACTCCAAGGAACGGCAAACAATTGCATTTTGCTTTGTAATTCAAAAGGGAAATTTGGTGTGCATGGTTCAGAGCACTGATATCTGGCCTATATTCTTATTGCAAGCTGGATATTACAGCACCAATCCCATCTTTAATTCCACAAGAGGATTGGTGAGTCCCTTGTTTGCATAGGAGGAACTTTGGGAGCTCAGCACACAATTTGCATCTTTAGTATGAATCACCATGCACACCCTCCTCCACTCTGTATGATCACCACTACCTTGTTTCTGTTGCCTCCTACTCCTGACATAAAGGTAAAGGGACCCCTGACCATTAGGTCCAGTCGTGACCGACTCTGGGGTTGTGGCGCTCATCTTGTGTTATCGGCCGAGGGAGCTGCAGATGAGAGCTGAGTGAAGGGTAGGGACCAAAGTTGGGTAGCGCTGTGGGTTAAACCACTGTGCCGCTTGGGTTTGCCGATCGGAAGGTTGGCGGTTTGAATCCCCCCGACAGAGTGAGCTTCCGTTGCTCGGTCCCAGCTCCTGCCAACCTAGCAGTTCGAAAGTACACAGTGCAAGTAGATAAATAGGTTCCGCTCCAACGGGAAGGTAAACGGCGTTTCGGTGCACTGCTCTGGTTTCACCAGAAGCAGCTTAGTCATGCTGGCCACATGACCCGGAAAAACTGTCTGTGGAAGCAGACAAATGCTGGCTCCCTCGTCCTTTAAAGCGAGGTGAACACCGCAACCCCAGAGTCATTCACGACTAGACTTAATTGTCAGTGGTCCCTTTACCTTTACCTTTTACACCAGAGGTACTTCCCCTCCCCTAGCACCCCATACATCCCTCCTCTCACATATACCCATTGGAAACATTTTTTAAATCCTTAAAAAAATTATTAAAAGAACTGGAACATTTGCACGATAGCAAGTTTGAGTTAATATGGCCTAATGATGTGGGGGCAAGGTGACAAACCACATGTACTTGCATATCCAGCTCCGTTATTAGAGGCCAGGTGACCTCAGTGGCTAGGAGTAACTTTTATGACCTCCAGTCAGTAAGTCAGCTACAGTCATTTATGGACTATCATAGCCTGATGTCATGGACTGGTTGGGTGCAGATGGGTGGTGGGGGACACCAGCTGGTGAAATTTGTTTAATATATTCTTTATCCTCTATAATAATATCCAAGTGTCTCTGCATCCACTCCCTGTGTCCGTGGGATTGCGCTACTGTGCATGTGCCCCACGAACAGCCGTTGGGAGTTGGAGCACAGAGAGTTCGGAAGGCCAGGTGGAACTCCTTCCAGCGCAGCCACCCTCTCTCCTCCTGAGCCCTGCACCATGGAGGAGGAGCGGTCAGGGGAGCAGATGAGACCGCTACTCACAACGGTAACTGAAGAGCGACGGAAGGAGGCGGGATGGAAGTTGGCGCGCGGCGGCGGTTGTGCGCGGGTGAGAGGGAGAGAGGGAGGGGGACGTGGAGGGAGGCGCTCATCTCCTGCCTTTCCCCTGGGCTGAGGGCTCAGGCGGCTGTTGCTGCCGCCGCTGCGCCTCTTTGTGGGGGCGGAGCCCCGCCGGGTGCCTCTCTGGGCTCCCTTGCTCCATGATGGGGAAGCAGCGCCGCCGCCGCCACCAGTGGTGGGGGATTAATGCCCGAGGAGGCGACACAAAGCCAGGCACTCTTTTCTTTCCCGTCTTGAGTCTCCCCCTCACACACACGCACAAACTGTCAGGTGTCAGTCCTCTCTCTCTTTCTCTCTCTTTCCTCCCCTCAGCCCTCCCTTCCACTTCGCGCTTCCTCCCCCCCCTTCATCTCTGCAGCCAAACACTACAAACAACAACAACAGGAGCAATAATGTTGTGACACGTAGATGGAATTAAGAAGGTTTGCAGTACTGCACATGTAATAGCGGACTTGCAGTGGTAAAAGCATTTAACAAGTCTATTTTTACAAATGTTTCAGCACATATGTTCTAGCACCCGTTAATTTAACGGGCTAAATGATACTAGTTTTACTATAAAACATTCCAAGACACCTTTTACAAAACTATTCATAAATGAATGAATTAAACCGTAACAATGATGGTACCATTACCACTGGAAAAATAATAGACCACTTTCTTTCCCAAATCACATACTCAAAGAGGAGCATGATAAGATTACAAAAGGAAACCGCTATGTTTGAATGACCTGAAAATTATTTGCTTTCTATTGTCATTTGTTCTCCACACACACTCCCATTTTCTCCTGTGCACCAAGGGGAGTTACAAATGTTTAAAGAATATCACACATTTTAAGAGATGTAAGGAATAGATAAATAAGCTTCTCCTGTCTGTAACTCAATTCCCCTTGGCAACATTTACAGGAAAAGCCTGAGTAAATAAGATAGATGGCCACAATGCTTTGAAGATCAGCTAACCTACATTGGCTCTTTCAGATGGCCTAACATGACTAGCAGAGGAAGGCAAGTTCATTTGTTATGCATTCACTGGTTTTAAATATTTATATCCCATGTTTCTGTCCGTCAAGTATCCCCAAATTGACTAATAACAATAGAAACAGAATTATAACAAAAAGAGTGATGCAAGTTATGAACAATAAGGCAACAAAAGGAGTACATGAGAGCAATACCTTTAGCTGATAAATTCAATGGCCTTCTTCCTGACTTCTTTCTGAGTAGGCCAAACCACGACTGCCTTAAGAGTAGATACGGTATGAGCTGAAAATTCTCAGAAGACATTTTTCTCAGAAAATTTCTGAGATTACCCCTGCCTTTCTCTCGCCTAGTCTGTATTATATTTTAACACTTGTTGGGTCCATCTGGGTTCCAGTTCTTTTAATTTTTTTTTTTTTTTTAGGATTTAGCTGTTTCCAATGGGTATATGTGAGAGGAGGGATGTATGGGGTGTTAGGGGAGGGGAAGTACCTCTGGTGTAAAAGGTAAAGGTAAAGGGACCCCTGACAATTAAGTCTAGTCCTGAATGACTCTGGGGTTGCGGTGCTCATCTCGCTTTAAAGGACGAGGGAGCAAGCATTTGTCTGCTTCCACAGACAGTTTTTCTGGGTCATGTGGCCAGCATGACTAAGCTGCTTCTGGTGAAACCAGAGCAGTGCACGGAAACGCCGTTTACCTGCCCGTCGGAGCGGAACCTATTTATCTACTTGCACTGTGTACTTTCGAACTGCTAGGTTGGCAGGAGCTGGGACCGAGCAACGGAAGCTCACTCTGTCGGGGGGATTCAAACCGCCAACCTTCCGATCGGCAAACCCAAGCGGCACAGTGGTTTAACCCACAGCGCTACCCAACTTTGGTCCCTACCCTTCACTCAGCTCTCATCTGCAGCTCCCTCGGCCGATAATACAAGATGAGCGCCACAACCCCAGAGTCGGTCACGACTGGACCTAATGGTCAGGGGTCCCTTTACCTTTATGTCAGGAGTAGGAGCCACAGAAACAAGGTAGTGGGCTCTTTTTGTCTTAAAGGTTGCAGACCCCTGGTCTAGGCCATGAAGAGAACAAATGGGGGGGGCTCTGTGCGAGACGACAAATGGGTGGGACTCATCCCTCAAGACAGAGATAGTTTGGAAGGCAAAGCCAGACTTTAGAATTGAAAATGGCATTGATGTGACCTAGAAGGAAAGCAGCAAGCAGAGAGAGCCATGCTGCCTGGCTTGAATCCAAGAATGTGGCTATGGGCAAGACTCCCATATGCTGTGAATTCCTCCATCATAGGCTCAGGTTATATTTTCCGTGTCTGTCTGTCTGCTTGCCTGCCTGCCTGCCTGCCCCCCCCCTCTCTCTCTCTCTGTGTGTGTAAATAAACCATATATCGTACAGACACTACAGTCTCTTCTGGTCCTCACGAGCCCTGGGTAAGCAACTGGAATCTCTGAAATCTTGCGCTGCTTGGAGAGTGGGGTGTTATGTAGCAATACATGGACCCTGTATTTGGACTACTTTCAAAATTTGTGCTAAGAATATAGTTTTAGGGACAATCCTATACTGCTCCGTGGGTCATAGGATGGAACATATTTCCCCTTCTGCCTATGGAGAGGGAAGTCTGCCCTCACAAGCCTCCCTGTTGCAGGTGTGGGGTTCACCACCTCCTTGGTGCTCTGATGGTGACAGTGGCAGAAAAGGGTGTGCTAGATGGCAGAAGATAGCACAAACTTTCTTGTTCTCCCAACATAACTCCCAGTATAGGGGCAAGTGGGGGCGGAGAATGACTGCATTGTAGCTGGTGAACTTAACTTTCTCTCTAGCTGCCTACCCCTCCCTACCCACAACTGTATATCGTGGCCAGCATGAGATCAGCAGGGCCTGGGACTGGGTAGTTATCCCATCTTGTATGCTCCCACTCTCATTGCCTTTCGATTGCTCTGCACATTTTTGTTGTTGTTCAGTCGTCTTAGTCGTGTCCAACTCTCCATGACCCCATGAACCAGAGCATGCCTTGGAAACTCTCACTTTCTTCTCAAAGCTTCTCCTTTTTTATGTCCATGGAGTTTTCTTGGCAAAATACTGGAGTGGCTTGCCAGTTCCTTCCCCAGGTGGATTACATTTAGTCTAAACTCTTGGCTATGACCTGCCCACTTTGGGTGGCCCTGCATGGCATAGCTCATAGCTTCTTGGAGTTATTTAAGCCCCTTCGCCACGACGAGGCAGTGATCCATGAAGGGGCTGCACATTTTTAATACATATTTAAAAAATACTTAGATATTGCAATGTTTTTTTTAAAAAAAAACACCAAAGTGGTTTACAACATGCACACAAAATTAAAGCACACACACGCAAATTAAAATCACAAACCACCAGCTAACTGGTTACAGAAATTCTTATTTTTAATTGTCTGCATAAGCCTCGAAACATAGAAAGCGTTCAGCAAACATTTAACAATTACAGCAGAAGATGTCTGCTGAATCTCCATTGGGAGAGCATCCCAGACGTCAAGGCTGATGACACTGAAGGCTTGGTTTCATGCCAATGTCAGATGCGCCTCACCAAACTGGGGGAGCACAAGCACTGCTAATACAGATTATCTCAGTCGGTGATCAAGCTGGGATATCAGGGTTCAAGTAGTCCCTAAGGATTGAGATAGCCCCCCTGTCCTATGTTGTTCTGGGACTTGCAAATTAATAAAAGCATATTGAACCTGGCTTTTTATCTTAAATGATGGTATTAATCTCCGCCCCACTCCCCCGCTTCTTGGCAGCAGCATTTAGAATTTGGTGTATGTCCATTATCAATTGTGTTTTAATTTTTCACTTACATTTTTGAATTATATTACTTCTTGCCTTCTTGACGTAAGAGTTGTTTTGGTGTAAGGCAATGAAAACATAGATACGTTAATAGTGATGATAATAATACACCCATTCAATGATGAATTGAAATTATTTCACCATCAATAAGCAATTTATTACCTTAAATAAATTCCCACCACTTTTAGCAGTTTTACAAGTATGATACAATATGGTTTTATATGAGCTGCTGCATTGTTAGAGAAGGGGAGCTTTATGACTGATCGGGAAACCTCCGTGCTCCTTTAATTAAAAACAAAACTGAACAGAGAAGTCTTGTACCAACATGTTGCTGTCAGCACCCTGCTAACTATCCGAAGTGAACTGTGCATATCCCTCCCTCAGCTACAGAGATCCTGGTGCCAAAAAGCGCTGCTTACGGTCCTTTTAAAGGCACAAGCAGATTATTTCTAATTTGTATCTCAAATTAGTAGTACCCAGTAGTAATAACATCCACTGTCAAAACTGGGGATTAATGAACAGTGAAACTCCACAAGGTGAAAAGTTTTCATCTGGGGTAGAAATGAAACCAAATAGATTTTCTTCACAGTATGTATTTATGCTTATTTCCCCCTTTTAAATGCCATTAATGGGGCTGCACATCTAGTAAATTTTTTGGAAAGTGTTGTTTTTTGTTTTGTTTTGTTTTGTTTTGTTGTTCCTCTCAAGATGTGATGACCAAATTTTGCACAATCCTATATAATAAAGTGTAAGTGTCTCTGCGTCCAGATTCCCTGTGTCCCTGGTTTTGTGCCCCACGGACACAGGGATTGGACGGAGAGATGACGCGCACACACACACACACTCTCCCCCCCCCTGCATTGGCTCAATAAGCAGTTAAAACAGAGGCCACCAGGTGGAAGGCAGGAGCAGGCAGCAAGGCCCCTAAGCAGGGCAGGCCCTCTCTCAACGTGCCCAAGGGCCTGAGGAGGAAGCCGGGATGACCAAAAAATCGAGGCCCCGGCTTCTCCTCACTAACAGGCCCGAAATTGAGGCCTAAACAGCACAGGCAACCAGGAGACCCCCACTGGGCCAGAACGGCCAGGAAAGGCGCGGGGAGGCTGCCGAATGCTCAGCGCCAACCACGGGACCCTCAGAAACCTCTGGGGTGGCCGCAAGCCCCCCAAACGGCAAAGCTCCCTCCCAAACGCAGCAGACGACTGAAAAACGGCCGCGGAGGCCAACAAAAGTAGAGGGAGCTACCCCCCACCCCCCAAAAAACTGGGCGTACATGCTCTCCCCACCCCTCTGCCTACCGTTTACACCGCTTCGTTGGGGCGCTCCGCTGAGCCCAGCTGGCCAGCGGGCGCCCAGGAGAAGGCCGCGATTCGGCCTCTTTCTGTGGCAGCGGCGCATGGGGGGGCGGCTGGACCCTCCCACGGCCACCGCTTCATCGGGGCACTCCGCTGAGCCCAGTTGGGCAGCGGGCGCCCAGGAGAAGGCCACGATTCGGCCTCTTTCGGTGGTGGCGGCCGTGGGAGGGGCCAGTCGCCCCCCCACATCGCCACCGCCCACGTGCCGCCATCGCCGAAACAAGCCGCATCGCGGCCTTCTACCGGGCGCCCGCTGCCCAGCTGGGCTCAGCAGAGCGCCCACTGCTAAAGGGAGGGAAGGCCGCGGCCCCGCCACTCCTCTAGCGCCCGTTTACTGAACGGGCTGAATGACACTAGTGGATAAATAAATTAACATTTCTAATGTAAAATCAACAATTATAATTCATGCCAATTGATTATTTCAGCAGCAAAGGGGTGTCAAATAATTCCAAATAAAACTTTTCCTTAATATAACTGAGAAATGGAGGAAGCGTGCAATTTCAAATTGCATTCTTTCTGTCTTCCCTTTCTGAATGTCATTAACCCTTTACACTTTCTAATGTGTTTTTCCATCCTTCTCTTATTGCAAAGTCCATTTTGGGGAAGAGATATGGGTTCATTGCACTTCATAGCTTTAATTTGCTAAAATGCAATTGAATCTCACCTGCAAGAAAGGGACAATGTGGAAGTGCCCTACGGTTGTATATACACCATACATGTAAACCACATATAAGAACTGTAGTTTGTTAAAGGTGCTAGGAATTATAGTTCAGTGAGGGGTGAAAACTGCTATTTGATGTGTTTTCCCTCTAACCAGGACACACAGAGACATATAGACACGCACAGAGAGATTAACACACAAACACATAGACAGAGCTTCCTAAAACAATCCTAAAACTACTTTTATATAATTTCCCTGGTATATAGGGATGATATAACAAATGTGTTATTCAGCTTGTCCATGTGGGATGGCTTCCCAATCTCTTACTTTAGTCACACAAAAGGCCAGATTATCTTTTTCTGCATAGGAATTCTAACAGTACGCACATCAAATCTGACACTGGAATGTGCCTGGAGTTCCTCTATGCCATTAGTTTATTAAAGCATTTTTTAAAAAATTAAAGAAAAAAAGTCTCCATCTCTTTCTTTCTCTGCTCACAAAACCTTCATTGTTCAGCTCTTGGTGTTTTTCTGGAAGACGTAACAAGCAACCAAACCACAGTAAGTTAGCCTAAAGATGCACTGGGTTTCATAATACTGTAAACCTTTTTATCCATGTATTATCATCTGGGTGGAGTTCCTTAGCGCTGCTGTAGAAACACAAAAAGCAGAGACAAATTTAACCCAAGTGAGTCTATAGCCAGCTTGAACTGAAGACACCACGGTTCCAGTTTGAAAACACTGCCGAGTAAAGGCAGTTTTTCCTGTGTGTTCCATAATATATGGATGCATGGAAAGAGTGTGTATGTGTGGAAAGGGACTGCAGGACTCTAAGAGCCACCTTTTCATGCAATGTTTGAAAGTATAAGCAAAGTGCTCTCTCCATGTGGGAAAACAAGGTTCCTGAGTGCATGCGGAGAGCCCTCTGTGCATATAGCCACGTGCTCCAACTGGCACCAGGCATGTGTGTCTTGAATATACAGACACTTCAGGTTGCGCGTTTTCGGGTTGCGCACCACACCAGACCCAGAAGTCCTGGAACGGGTTACTTCCAGGTTTCGGTGCTCACACCTGTGCAGAATCACTAAATTGTGTTTTGCGCATGCACAGAAGCACCGAATAGCGAGCCTAACATGTGCAGATGCAGCACTGTGGGTTGCAAATGCTGCGGGTTGCAAACGTGACTCCCGCATGGATCATGTTTGCAACCCAAGCGTCCACTGTATATTGAAGCATTTGTTTTAGTGGGTTTTGAGCAGTCACCACACACAGTAGCAGCAATGTGTTGGAAGAAAGAGTCACATTAAGCCACACAGCTTGCCTTATATTCCCTGAGTTAATCTGCTGCGCTCAGGTTTGGTGGAGGACGCTGTCCCACGATCAGTGTTGAAACAAGAGTCATCTGTAGCATAACGGAAAGAGGCAACAGCTTGCCCTTTATTTATTTCACTATTTATTTAGGTATTGAAATGTTGATATGCCACCTATCACGCAAGAATCTCCAGGTGGCATACAATAGCAACAGGCAGAATTACAGTATACAATAAATATTAAAATTCAAGTATGATTGGTGGTCCAAATCAAGTAAAACTTACAATGGCAAGCAATCAGCAGTCGCCAAAATGGCTATTTACCCAGCTCGGGGGGGAGGGGGGGCAGCAGTTGCGGCCTGCCATGGGCCTCCCCTATTCCTCAAGCAGATGTGATCCCAGCATACCCCGTTAGTGGAAGCCTCCGTCCAGAAGCCAAGCAGGAGCAGACAAGCCATAGAGCTTCCAATAGTGGCCAAGGGTGGACCACCTCAGTTGGCCTGTGTCTCAAAGTGGTCCATATTCCAGACATGGCCCTGTTCAAGCTTCAGCTTTCCCTTGGGGGCTGCACTGGTGGAGGAAGGGTGTGTGGTGGGTGCTGTCCGCCCCCGGTGTCATCCCTGACCGCTGCAGGCAGAGCCCCCCTGGGATGCTGGCCCCAGGATGCACAGGATGTGTACCGTTCCGGGTGCCGGAGCAGCTAGCTCTGCCTCGGGGGGGGGGGCTGATAATGGATATACATCCAGTGCCAGAGTCAAATCCAGCCTACATCTGTAATCCATAAAGTTAGGGCCAATTTTCAACCCCAGAAGGTTGTCTTGTCAAGTTTGTTCCACCCACCACTGTTACTGTTTTTGCCCACTGGGAAGGGGGACGCTGACAGGGGGGTCTGCAATGAATTAAAAGCATACAGCAG
Source organism: Zootoca vivipara (assembly GCF_963506605.1). Classification (NCBI taxonomy): domain Eukaryota; kingdom Metazoa; phylum Chordata; class Lepidosauria; order Squamata; family Lacertidae; genus Zootoca; species Zootoca vivipara. Next base: position 72,646,075 of record NC_083282.1, read on the forward strand.
AATTGTAGCAGTGGTAATAAATACCTTACTTCTGGGGCAGGAGGGGGGGCATGCAGGGTATGGAGAAGACCCTCTTCCTGATTGTGATTTGCTTCACACAGCAAAATGTATTTGATCATATGTAAAATTTATTTGTCACAGTGTTGTTTGTTTTTCAAGGAATGCAATAGGATGCAGAACAGCATATAGTATACAGCAAAGTACTATATGGGCTAGTGGACTGCTAGAAGATCAAACCTATCCATTCTGAAGGAAATCAGCCCTGAGTGCTCACTGGAAGGACAGATCCTGAAGCTGAGGCTCCAATATTTTGGCCACCACATGAGAAGAGAAGACTCCCTGGAAAAAACCCTGATGTTGGGAAAGATGAAGGGCACAAGGAGAAGGGGACGACAGAGGACGAGATGGTTGGACAGTGTTCTCGAAGCTACGAACATGAGTTTGACCAAACTGCGGGAGGCAGTGGAAGACAGGAGTGCCTGGCGTGCTCTGGTCCATGGGGTCACAAAGAGTCGGACACGACTAAACGACTAAACAACAACAACAAATCAACAACAACAAAACAACAACAACAACAACAAAACAACAACAACAACAACAACAACAACAACAACAACAACACCACAGTCTTCCTCTAGTTTTGTTCGCTGCCAGTTGTGTACATCACGGGTTACAAACTCGCCGAACCCAGAAGTGTCGGAATGGGTTACTTCTGAGTTTGGCGATTCGCACATGTGCAGATGCGCCGAATGACATCATGCACATGCACAGAAGCACCAAATCGCACAGTGAGCATGTGCAGATTCGGCGCTTCAGGTTCCATACTGCTCTGGATGTGAACAGGGCTCTGGAACGGATCCCGTTCGCATCCAGAGGTACCACTGTACTAGATGCACCACTCTCCATCAGCTATGAATTTCTTGGCACAAGGCAAAGGATTGCCACCTTCTAACTTAAAGAAAGCTCTTGCTTGTTGGTAAACAACTCCAGGGCAGGCAGATGTTCTCCAGGTAAGATTACCCCAACTCACTTCAGCCACCTACTTAAATGCACATGCATACATGCAATGTACACATGCCACTGAGCTGAGCAGTTGTGGGGCTCTCGTGAATAGCAAGGTGATATAGCTGAGCCACCAAAGTGGGAGATGCCACACCTGTGGAGCATCGCCCCGCCCTGGAGCCGTTAAGAAAAACAGGATCCTCTCTGCTTTGGGTGGAAATGATTCTCTTACTAAATCCAATGAAAACATGTATCTGACAAACAGCTAATGGTTTTTCTTTTCTTTTGAGCTACAGCCAAAATGAGGTTGGAAATTAATTCCCCCCCCCCGCTAAACACACACACACACACACACACCCTTCCTTGAATTTTCTTGTGTGTGTGTGTGTGTGTGTGTGTGTGTGTGTGTGTGTGTTTCCCTCATTCAAACCTCCCCTCCCAGGCTCCCAAGTTGTGGCTGTGTTGCTTGATTTAGTGATTTTGGAAAGCAGCTGGCAAAATATTTAATTCAGTTCCTTAACACTTAATTTACCAAATCCTTTGGGCTAGGAAGATGGCTAATAGCACATTTCGAATAAATAAAAACAACTAGCATTGATTGTCTCCATTTTTTTGATGACAAAGAATGAAAGTTTTGACATTAAATAGCTTAGAAGTGAGAGTTGTCTATCCTTTTCCTCTAGCGACCACAACAGCAAAACCCAAACCCAGTTACAGGATTTCATGTACTGAACTTTTCAGATGCTGTACTGTTTTTAATATTCGGTTGGAAGCCGCCCAGAGTGGCTGGGGAAACCCAGCCAGATGGGCGGGGTATAAATAATATATTATTATTATTATTATTATTATTATTATTATTATTATTATTAGGCCAATAATCCAATAATCTATATCTGATCTTGACTGACCTCTACCCATCCACAGGCTGGGTTAAGAGTTAGAAGTGTCATGAGGCATAAAAAATGTTTTTTAAAGGAACTACCTAATTTGCAATTCTTGAACCAATATGTGAACCAAAACACATTCATCCTCTGCACTTTTCTGAATTTTGCAATGCAGTTCTCTGGCCAACTAATGTGTACAAAAGTGTATATATCTGGGGAAAGTGTACATGGAAATGCATACAATGATAAAAACCATACAAAGCTAAATGCCAAAACGTGCCTATTAGGAGTAATTCCCATAAATATGCTGATGAATTCTCATGAGGATTTTAAAAAAATAAAAATAAATCAAAAATTCACAGGTTGTTGTGGAATTGTGAAAAGAACTGAATTTCAGATTGGAAAAACGAGAAATGGAAAGAAACCAAAATTGGATACCTCCGAGAGAGGTATCGAGAATGACAACATGAGCATGGGCCTTCTCACTGGTGGCTCCCCAACTGTGAAATGGTCTCCCCTGAGAGATTTCCCCCGGTGTCACCATTACCAACTTTTAGGTGTCAAACGAAGATGTTCCTGTTGAGGAGTCGCAGGGCCCAATTATAACCCTGCCTTTATCTTTGGTATGGCAGGAAAGCATTTCTTCTTTTTATGTTATCGCAAAATGAGCACTTTTAGTCAGTGGGTGTCCTTTTAAAATGCATTTTTTTTGTATTATGTATGCTTTTATCATGGTAAGTTGCTTTTGAGACATTTTAGTAGCAAGCAACAAATCATCACAATACATCATCGTCTCCCCATAGTGGGAAAGGCTGTGGCAAAGTGACCAGCGTGCCTGTTCAGTCTGCTTTCCAAGCGCAAATTGATGAGGGGCAACTTCAAGGCCTCTGCCCTCCCTTCTTAAGAACTGGGAAGCTCTTTGAATCCTCATCTAGAAAAACAGACAAATGTGTATATACCATGATTCTGTACAACAGGGGTTGTCAGTGTGGCACTGGGGCTACCTATATGCTTACAGAAGCTTTCCATGGTTGCGGGACAAGGTTGCCAGACATCCCCCCTAAATAACTCACACCACACACAGAATTTTAGTTTGGGTTTTTGGCATTAAATTTGGCCAGAACTTTATTTAAATACATTTAGGCATTGGTTAATCCATCTGTCCCCCGCCTGGGACAGATCAGCTCCGACTTCCCTAGCCGTATAGGGAAGTCAAGTAAACACCCCATGGGAGAGGAGGTAGCTGTGTCCAGGCACTCTCCCATCAACCAGAAATGTTCCCCTCCCCAAGGCTCGTGCCCCAGCCCTGCCCATTGCGGGGGTGTATGGACTAGAGCCCCGGAGCCCCAGGATTCCTTTAACGGAATACTTCTATGTGGAGCAGCATTTTAATGAGGGGAAGGCACCTCCATGCCAAACCCCTCCACCAACCAGAATTATTAACCAATGCCTAACTGCCAACCTAACAAGTTGTGACAATTTGCTAAGCAGTAGGCAAAAACCAATGACAACAACCAATCAGCCAAATGGCAAAAATTTTACTGGGCCCTTGCAAAGCAAGCAACCCCATGAAAGGCAAAGCAATTTCAGGCTAACCATAAGAAAGAAGGCAGTGGGAGGGAGGGAGCTCCGAAGCACTTTGCAAAAGTGAAACTAACTGCCGGACGTTGAGGTTTTAAGGGTCAGTCCCTGTCAATCAAAAATCACAACATACTTTTTACCCCAGCAACCCAGGATGGTCCTATCACACTCACTCCCTCTCTACCAACACCACCCCCAACCCAGGGGATGTCTTTTAACCCTTCCGCAACCCGCGCTCTCCCAAATTGGAGAACGCGCTCTGCCACTGCAAAACTGGCTATGGATGCTTTGGATGTGGGACACAGGTTGAAATGGGCAAGGTCTACCTTTAATAACTGGGTAAGGGGGGGGGGGAATCAACAGGCTGTGTCTGAAGAAGTAGCACCTGCTGATGTTAACAGATCGGGAAGGACCCTATTTGTACTGAATCTGGCAATACAATGCAAGCAGCTCCTTAAGTTAAGCTTGGAGAAATTGCAAGTTGATTGGTCCATTCTTACCTCTGGGGCTTGTAACTTTGAGCCTCTGCTGAAGCTCTAACATCTGTAACCATGCAATTAAGTAAGATTATTCCATTTCCCCCCTATTTATTTATTGAAAGAAAGTAATTTTCTAAATCCCCTTGGGGCCCAGCAAAACTTGAAAATGTGAACCCTTCAGGCTCGGGGGGGGGGGGGGAGCAAACATGTGAACACACACACACACTGATGTATGATATTAAGACTCAGTCAAAACTTTCTTGATTTTTTTAAACCATGTTTTCTGATCTTTGCTGGCCTGACAAAATTTAACATTCTTCCTTATGTATATAACAAAAGGGGGAGGGATCTGAATTGGTATGGCATGTTATGGTTATCATTTAATGGCCAGTAATAAGCTTAAGCCTCTAAGGTTGCTGCCTATCACTCCCCTCTCTAAAAGCAAAATTGATTTTGTGGCCTGGTCCTTGGAAACGCTGAAATCTTAAGCTGCAAACTTCTAGGTTTGTCCGGATAAGAAAATCCCATTCCCAGTGACCAGCCTAGGAGAGAAACCTCCCCAAGACAAAGTTCTTATACTCTGGTGCCTTTTACTCACAGTCTATTAAATTAAAGACTTTATGTGCTCTTTCACATCCTCGAGGGGCTGTGTGCTTCAGCAAAGGGCAGTTTTGCAGCCAGGAGCAACTAGTCACAATTTTTTTATTAACACTGAAGCTCCTCGCTGCTTGCTGCAGATTAACACCAAGACTGGAATCCCTTCAAGAATTGCCAAGAAAGCAGAATCTTATAATGCTACCAAAACCACCTTAAAAAGAAGAAAAAAAGCAGAGGGCACTCAGGAGGATATTATTGTTAGTTAGTAATTGACTCAAGCACACCTATTTTATAGAGTGGCTGTTTGGAAGAGTTTGAACTGCCTTCTTCCAAGTCTTCATTCTTGGCTGCTGAAATATGTTGCACCAATCAAACAAAAGCTGTCATCTTCTGAAGGCTGTTATGCCCTGGAGTACCTTAGGAAACTTGAGAATAAGAAACATTGGGACTGGGTAATTAAAAAGCGAGATTCCTATGATAAGCAGTCTTGCAATGCCATTTATACCTCTGCTTTCACCCTAAGATAAAACAAAGCATTCATAGGCAGCACCACTGAACAGATGCTACAATGGATGGAAGGAATATTCTCTCAGAATTCTAGAAACTGGAGTCATCCAATATAGCTGGAAATTGAAAGATTCAGGACTTCTTCACACACAGTGCACAGTTAAACTACGGATTTTGCTCCCATAAATGTAGTGATGGCCAACAACCTGGATGGTGTTAAAAGAGGACGAGTCAAATTAATGGACAACTAGACTATCAATGGCTATTCGGCTGCATTCACACCACAGTTTGTTCCATTTTCCTGATGTTTTGACATTATATCTGAGCTTTCACACGACATAAAAGCCACTTCTGGAAATACTGCCAAATGTAGCTCAAGTTTAGTGCTCATTTATTTGCTTCCAGGGCGGAAAAAAGAACACAACAGATATCTATTGATGGAAAGAGCAGTATGACAAAGGGAATTTATATATATATGGGGATCTGTTGGGAATGTTGTACCCCTGGTTTTCTTGCATTCAGATGGTGGTTGGATTAGATGGTCACCAATTTTCCCTCTAAGTCTGTGGTTTATTTCTGTATGCATTTCAATTTCTTAGCTGCCCTTCATTAGCTAGGATCCCAGGGTGGCATACAACAGCTAAAGCAATGAATAGAGTAAAGTCACATAAGTTTTACAAAGAACAGACCCACTGAAATTAATGGGCTCGGTTAGTCATTCCCATTAATTTCAGTTGGTCTATTCTGAGTAGGACTAGCATTTGATACAACCTATATATATGCATGAAAACAATAAAAGCCTAATGTTGCAACAGCTGAATTGCAACCTTAAACCACATAAAGCACATCTAGTGGCTTGAAGGGAGGAAATTCCATGAGTGGGGTGCCACCGCCAAGAAGGCTCTGCACCGTGTCACCTGACAATGGGCTTTGCTTCTATGACAACACTTCTATGACATCTGACAATGAGCTTCCCCCTGCCTAGCTCTGCCCCCCTCACTCTCCAGAACAAACTCTTTCTTGTCTTTATCTACCTTTCCAGTGGCGAAAGAAATAAAAGCAAAAACAGCATATGGGGAGAGGAGAGGAAAGGGGAGGGGAGGGAGGACTTTCCTTCTTTCTCTTTCTCTCATTTGCGCTGGCATAGTGATTGTCTCAAAAGACTAGAGACCATGTTTGTCTCCTGAGGGATGCTGCATCTGAAATGGTCTTTGTGCTTTGTGATTGCTTGTTAAGATATTCAAGCATCATACCTGCCAAGTTGCTGTCAGAGAAATAAGGGACCGAGCCGGAAATAGTAGACCAGAAGTAGCGCTGCTGCCATTTTGGAACTGGGCGGAGCATGCTCCGCCTAGTTCCAAAATGGCCGCCGTGCCAGAATAAACCGGGGGGGGGGGACCAAAAAAAATCTGTTTTTTCAGCTAGGAACAGCTGGAAAAACGGGGATTTCCCGGGGAAAATGGGAGACTTGGCAGCTATTTCAAGCATGCCAACACAAGCACCAAGCCCTCTGTTTCTTGCCCCAGTCCTGGTACCTGCCAATACCCCAATATACACACCATCACACCAGAGTCTTGGAAATTGATAGCAGCAGTCAAACTGAGCTGCTTCAGCTCTTGTCCATCTCCACATTCACAGCCATTTTCATTGTCTCTGTATATGAATCACAGCTCATTCACTCCGGTTAGCCAAATGATGCTGTAGATGGGATGTCTTAGCTCACAGCATATGGCCTGAGAAAAGAACGTTCTCCTAGGAGTACTAGATACTTCAATAAAAATCCTCAAGAAGTCATTTATCGGAAGACTCTGGAGCCCTTTCAGGCTTTGTAGTCAGCAATAGATCCCCCTTCTTTCCCTGCACAACTTTGCCAAACTAACTGCCGTCTCCAGCTGAACTGAACATCTGCTAACAAAATGGCAAATTACTAATGACGTGCCATTGATCATTGCTATTGCAAGCTAAGGGGAGTCAATTCAAATAGCATAGCACAAGAAATAACCAATTCCCACCTTCCAGAATTCCGAAACCCAAGCTATCTGAAGGTGTAAAACCTTCTCTAATGATGATTTGTCCACATGTATTTATAGGCTGACTTGTTCTAAGACTAGAGAGAGATCGTGGTTGTTATAGCAATGATTCATAAATAAAAATGGATTTCTGTTCCCGAAGAGCTCAAAAATTAAATTATATGTGAGAGAAGAAGGACCATGAAAATAATAAAAGGGTAGGGAGCAGTGCTAAGATTCTTATTGTTTCTGATCCCCTATCCCACCCTACTTTGAACACTGGCAATAGAGGGCTGCACATCTGACTATAGCAGCACTGTGTAATATGCATGTGATAGAGCCCCTCGCATCATTACAACACAGGTCTAATAGAATACATTTTAACTTTATGAAAAGCACTTTTGACACTTAATTAATCTTCATCATGAATGCCAAGGAGTCATCTATTTCTCTGTTTCTCAACTTCAGAGACAGTACTTAGCAATGCATACAGTGCTGAATATCAAGTAACAATTGTTGCATCAAAAGTTGTAATCATATTCAAGGGGTTGGACCTAATGCCTGTGCTTCTGTTTGCCCTCTGGGCTAGTTAGTCTACATGGGAAAAATCTGATCTACTTAATCCATATGCACCAGGGATATCAAAGTAGCTATTATTATCTGGCATACGGGAGCACAACTTTTTCCCATATCAGGATTTGCCTGTCCATATCAGGAAACACTCATGATTTTTTTTATATACCCTCCAAGACTTTGCTTCCTTTCCAAGAAGCAATCCCCTGACACCTACCCATGGCCACTCTGGATACAGCTAACATGCTAAGATGTCCTATATTTTAGCAGAGAGAGAAAAACCCAGCTTGCTTGTTCATAAGATCAAAGTCCACACAGAAACCTGGCTGAGATGAAAAGTACAGTTTACATCTCTACTGCCGATTGCAGTCAGTTGTTTACCTGTTGATTTCAGTAAGCATCCAGGTTTGGACTACGATATTGGGATTCTTTTGACAGCCATATACACAGGGCTTTGTTCCAGCCGGAACTCACTGGAACTCAGTTGCCATTATAAGAGAACAAAGGAGGTGTTCATGGTGAGTTCCAGCAGCTCTTTTTCTAGAAAAATAGCACTGCATGTATGTGTTATAATAAATGAATAAACTGATATGCTTCTCAATGGATCAACCATGATGGGATAGGATTGGATGCATTCTGGACAAGAAACCAAAATACTGCATGAAAGAGAAACACACCAATGGAAATATATTCTCCATTCATGACATAAATGTCCACAAACCGTATTTGCAAAATTCATTCAGATGACACTTGGGTTCAAATTGACAGCATACCATCACATTGATTATGGCCACAGAGAGCAAGGAAGTGAGGAAGTGTGAGATAAGAATGTTGTACACAGAAAGAGGAAAGAACATGTGCAGGACAATTCAGAAGCTCAAATCATAGGTCACATTTTGTTTTACCTGAATTCACCTGCATTATGATGTTTGTCTACATCAACATATCCATGCAATGATGTGCCGCCATATAGAAGGATTAATTAAGGCCACCCCAGCCCCAGCCCCCAAATTAAGGGACTTCATCCTTGGACAAATTCTTTGATTGCATCACCAAATTAGTGACTGGAAAGAGGCTGGAGAATCATTATTACCAGGTGAGATTGCCCCCAGTATTATTCAGGGATAACAAATGCAAACAAATGAAAGAGTTAACCTAATCCGAATGTATTCCTTCAACATTTGCATTGTGCAATCAGCAGACACCTTGACTGCCTTGGTGACTGACATATAGGAGAAACTATGCCGCCCAGTGAATTGTACTGCTCCTACTCTGTAAGGTCATACCATAGTGTTTTTAGAGAAGCATGACACTCTACCTTTGGGGCAATGGGTTAAATATGACACTTTTTTTTGTCTCTTCCAGTCCTTTATGACTCTCTGCTCTCATGAGTCTGAATTTGCTTATAGGATGGTTGCCCAGCCTGTGTGACATGTCCCTTTGCAGGCGCAGCATCAATAAGACTTGTTTGTGACAGTTCTGCTCAGCAGCATCTCAGGAGCAAGTGGCATGGAGAAGTGCAGCCACTAAACTAGCAGAATTTCACCATCGATCTGGTGAAGCACTTGAGAGAATGGGAGTAACAGGGCAATAAAGCTTGCAATATATCTTCAAGCTTGGCTTTTGGCCTGTATAGATCAGAGCTGCATTAAGAACATTACAGCCTACCTGAATCTGATGTGAACAGACTTGGCTGGAAGAAAGAGAGGCCCTGTTAATAATGAAAGAAATGTACACACACACACACACACACACACACACACACACACACACACACACTGCATACAAAAAAAAATAAAATAAAAATCCTACAATAAGAAGCCACCAATCCAATACAATGCATATCAGATTCTAGCCTGATCTGAACTATTTTCATTAAACTTTCTGTAAAGGCTCCCCCAGATTACCTTTTTATTGAGCATTCATCCAGGTTTCATTGCACAATGCTTTGGCAGAGGTTAGGTTATTTCTGGTCTTTATTGAACATTCATTCTGATTGGCTTGCAGCAATGGGCATCTTCATTTAATCATGACGTATCTTCCCATTAAGTCCGCTCACCTTTTCAGGTGGGTGGTGTTGCGGCCAGGCATTAGGGCCCCTGCAGTGATCCGGCAGGGGACGGAGATTGACGCTCGCCTTGTCACTGTCCAGGCCACATTACTGGTGTTGAGTGGGGCCTGGTAGGGCCCTGCTCAGGGGTTGCCCTGCTGTCCAATCAGTGGTGGCAGGAGACGTGGCCACGGGAAACTTAAACTGGGGTGTGGCCAGGAGACCTCCTCTTGTGCCCTTTCGCCAGAACTCACTGCCTACCCACCCTCTTTTTATTTATTTTTCTATGACATGACCACCATATTGTTGGGGCCAGGTAGGATTTCCCCCCCCACTGGGCAAATTGGCACCAGCCATTTGGTTTTCGCCTGCCTTGTAGCAATTGTCGCAACTTTGAGTTTAGGCATTGGGTAAGCTTTTGTTTAGATGGAGGGGGAGTTGTAGCCTCCTCCTGCCCCTCCTCATTAAGAGCATCCTGTTAAAGGGATCCGGGATATGGATTCTATCTGATGCCCAGACGTGGCCTAGGGCCATGCCATGACCCCAACAGGGACCCCTTGGGTGCCCCTCTTTGATGTAAGTCATAGGGCTCCCCCTCTTGGTGGTTTACCCTTAGATGGACTCACTGCAGATGGGCGGGAGTTGAGATGCAGCCTGGCTTCACCCAATGCCTAAGCCAAACTGCTCATATCTGTAACCAATAAGGTTGTGCCTTATTTGAACCCATAAACCTAAATGCTTGTGTCTGTGTTTCTTAACAGTAAAAAGCTTTCTTTCTGTTTTTTTAGTGGATTTGTTGGACCAGGGCAACAGTGCTTTAATCCACTTTAATTGCGCAAACAAATTTCTGCAATGCACTTGAATCTATCCTGCTAAATGCTGACAGTCTGGAGGCAACCTAAAGGATTAGCGATGGAAGTATAAATTCAGACAGTCAAAAGGCACCTTTAGAGCTGGTGTTCAGAATTTGTGCATCCTTTGGAGGCCACTTTAAAATGAATGATGTACAGCAGCGACTGTTTGATGGCCATAATGTGTGCACAGAACAGCAGAAGCACAGAAAGACAACATGTCTGGTCAGCCTAACCTCATAAAATGGTGGCATGTTTACAGCCAGTCAATCAGTATTCAGGTGGGGGGTACAGAGATAATGTGGGGAAGCCTTTGGAAATCCTAAAAAGTGACAACAGTGTCAGATACATAGCAATATGTAAGACTTCTATGGGAGCTGGAGATAGAAGTAAGAAACATGTGGCAAGGAAGTTTAGAATCATAGAGTTGGAAGAGACCACAAGGGCCATCCAGTCCAACCCCCTGCCAAGCAGGAAACACCATCAAAGCATTCCTGACAGATGGCTGTCAAGCTTCTGCTTAAAGACCTCCAAAGAAGGAGACTCCACCACACTCCTTGGCAGCAAATTCCACTGCCGAACAGCTCTTACTGTCAGGAAGTTCTTCCTAATGTTTAGGTGGAATCTTCTTTCTTGTAGTTTGAATCCGTTGCTCCGTGTCCGCTTCTCTGGAGCAGCAGAAAACAACCTTTCTCCCTCCTTTATATGACATCCTTTTATATATTTGAACATGGTTATCATATCACCCCTTAACCTTCTCTTCTCCAGGCTAAACATACCCAGCTCCCTAAGCCGTTCCTCATAAGGCATCGTTTCCAGGCCTTTGACCATTTTGGTTGCCCTCTTCTGGACACGTTCCAGCTTATCAGTATCCTTCTTGAACTGTGGTGCCCAGAACTGGACACAATACTCCAGGTGAGGTCTGACCAGAGCAGAATACAGTGGTACTATTACTTCCCTTGATCTAGATGCTATACTCCTATTGATGCAGCCCAGAATTGCATTGGCTTTTTTAGCTGCTGCATCACACTGCTGACTCATGTCAAGTTTGTGGTCAACCAAAACTCCTAGATCCTTTTCACATGTACTGCTCTCAAGCCAGGTGTCTCCCATCCTGTATTTGTGCCTTTCATTTTTTTTGCCCAAATGTAGTACTTTACATTTCTCCTTGTTAAAATTCATCTTGTTTGCTTTGGCCCAGTTGTCTAATCTGTTAAGGTCATTCTGAAGTGTGATCCTGTCCTCTGGGGTGTTAGCCACCCCTCCCAACTTGGTGTCATCTGCAAACTTGCTCAGGATTCCCTCAAGCCCATCATCCAAGTCATTGATAAAGATGTTGAACAAGACTGGGCCCAAGACAGAACCCTGTGGCACCCCACTAGTCACTACTCTCCAGGATGAGGAGGAGCCATTGATGAGCACCCTTTGGGTTCGGTCAGTAATCCAGCTACAAATCCACTGAATGGTAGCATTGTCTAGCCCACATTTTACCAGCTTCTTTACAAGAATATCATGGGGCACCTTGTCAAAGGCCTTGCTGAAATCAAGATAGGCTACATCCACAGCGTTCCCTTCATCTACCAGGCTTGTAATTCTGTCAAAAAATGAGATCAGATTAGTCTGACATGACTTATTTTTCAGGAACCCATGCTGACTTTTAGTGATCACAGAGTTTCTTTCTAGGTGCTCACAGACTGTTTGCTTAATGATCTGCTCTAGAATCTTTCCTGGTATTGATGTCAGGCTGACTGGGCGGTAATTGTTTGGGTCCTCTCTTTTCCCCTTTTTGAAAATAGGGACAACATTTGCCCTCCTCCAGTCTGCTGGAACTTCGCCTGTTCTCCAGGAATTTTCAAAGATTATTGCCAGTGGTTCTGAAATCACCTCTGCCAGTTCTTTTAATACTCTTGGATGTAGTTCATCTGGCCCTGGAGACTTGAATACATCTAAACTAGCCAAGTATTCTTGTACTACCTCCTTACTTATTCTGGGCTGTGTTTCCCCTGCTGAATCATCTGCTCCATATTCTTCAGGTCGGGCGTTGTTTTCTTTCTTGGAGAAGACAGAGGCAAAGAAGGCATTGAGGAGTTCTGCCCTTTCTCTGTCCCCTGTTTGCATTTCACCATCTTCTCCTCTGAGTGACCCCACTGTTTCCTTGTTTTTCCTTTTGCTACGGACATACCCATAAAAGCCCTTTTTGTTGCTTTTAACCTCTCTGGCGAGCCTGAGTTCATTCTGTGCTTTAGCTTTTCTGACTTTGTCTCTACACGTGCTGGCTATATGTTTGAATTCCTCTCTGGAGATTTCCCCCCTTTTCCATTTTTTGTACATATCCCTTTTAAATCTTAACTCAGTCAAAAGTTCTTTAGATAGCCAGCCTGGCTTCTTTAGGCACCTTCCATGTTTCCGTCTCATTGGTATTGCCTGAAGTTGTGCTTTTAATATCTCCCTTTTAACAAACTCCCAACCATCATGAACTCCCTTCCCTTTTAGTATTACTGTCCATGGGATTCCACCCAGCGTTTCCCTAAGTTTTCTGAAGTCGGCTTTCTTAAAGTCTAGAATTTGGACCTTAGTATGCTTGGTTGCTCCTTTCCGCTGGATAATAAACTCCAGAAGAGCATGGTCACTCCCACCTAATGATCCTGCCACTTCTACCCCACTAACCAAGTCATCACTATTGGTTAGGACCAGATCTAAAATGGCTGATCCTCTTGTTGCTTCTCCCACTTTCTGGACAATGAAGTTGTCTGCAAGGCCAGTGAGGAATCTGTTCGACCTTATGCTCTTGGCTGAGTTTGACATCCAACAAATATCAGGATAGTTGAAATCCCCCATTACTACTATCTCACTTCCTTTGGAATGCTTGGCCATCTGTTCCAGGAAGGCATCATCTGTGTCCTCAGTTTGGCTTGGGGATCTATAGTAAACTCCCACAATGAGATCACTGTTGTTTTTCTCTCCCTTAATTTTGACCCAGATACTCTCAATTTGGCTTTGAAGTTTTAAATCCTGGATCTCTTCACAGGTATACATATCCCTAACATATAAAGCTACTCCTCCTCCTTTCCTGTTTGGTCTATTTCTCTTAAATAGATTGTATCCCTCTATTACTACATTCCAGTCATGAGACTCATCCCACCAGGTTTCAGTGATGCCTATTATGTCATATTTAGTTTGCTGTACCAAGAGCTCAAGTTCATCTTGTTTATTTCCCATGCTCTGTGCATTAGTATACAGACATTGAAGACCGTTGATCATTCCCCCATGTCTCTTATTTAAGGATATTTTCGTCCCACCACTAGGTCTGCATGCTGCTTGCTCCATTTGGTCCTTGACATTTGGATGATCATCTTCAGCATTTGATAGACTCCTACCTTCAGGACCACTGTCTCCCTCCCCCACATAAGTCAGTTTAAAGCCCTCCTGATGAGGTTTTTGAGTTTTGTGGCAAAAACATTCCTCCCAACTTTTGTGAGGTGCAGTCCATCACTTGCCAGAAGTCCATCTTCAAGAAACTGCAGACCGTGATCTAGGAATCCAAACCGTTCCTGTTTGCACCATTTGCGAAGCCAGTTGTTCACTTCCCCTATTTTTCCCTCTCTCCCTGGGCCATGTCGTTCAACTGGGAGGACAGAAGAGATGACAATTTGTGCATCTAATTGCTTCAACTTCCTGCCCAGAGCCTCATAATCATTTTTGATCTTCTGTAAGCTATGGCTTGCAGTGTCATTGGTTCCCACATGCACCAAAAGGAAGGGGTATTTGTCGGTGGGTTTTATGATTCCTTGCAGCCGTTCTGTTACATCTTTGATCTTGGCCCCAGGTAGACAGCACACCTCTCGAGACATCTTGTCAGGCCCACAGATCACTGCTTCTGTACCCCTCAGTAGGGAATCCCCAATCACCACTACACGCCTCTTCATAGGCTTGGTTGGGATTCTTCTATGTGCTGTCCCTTCCAAGGTTACCTGCATATTTCCAGAGGACTGACTTGGTTGCTCGTCTTCATATTCCTCATCAACTGTGATGAGGGAGAGATCCTCAGGTGGAGTCTGTTCCTCGTCTTCCATGAGCACTTCAAAACGGTTGTGTAATTCTAAGCACTCAGAGCGATCCCTGGGCCTTCTACTTCTATGAGTCACGTTCCTCCATACATCTGGCTGCTGTGTTGGGGAACTGACCTCCTCCTCAGGGAGATCCCCTGTCTCCTCCTTGGTGCAGACAGTGTGCTCTGCTGCATCCAAGAAAAGCTCCAGCTCTTTAATTCTCTGGAGCGTAGATACACGCCCCTGAAGCTGCTGCACCTTCTCTTCCAGAAGGGCAACCTTGTTTTCCAGTAGGGCAACCAACTTGCAATTGTTGCAGGTGTAGCTACCCACATCCTTTGGCAAGAAAACAAACATTGCACAGGAATTGCAGGTGACAATGGTTGTTCCCTCCACCTCCATCTTGAAAACCTTGAGGTCAAGGGGGAAAGAGGAAGAGGCCTAGGTCCCCCCTAACAAACGTATGAGATTTGCTGCCCTAGGTCAAAAAGATGGGTCACCCAGATCCAAGAGGCAGATCCAAGAGGCAGCAGCCCTTCTGCTCCTTCCTCAGTCGCTGCACTCCAAGCTCTGACTAGCTCCGCCCACAGCTAATCACCTGAACTTCCTGACTCACACTTCTAGGTGAAAGGTCACAGCCAGAAACAAACAAGGTCACAGCCAGATATTGAATGTAATCACAGGATTGATTCAGTGCATTTCTGTTGAAAATGCACATTTATAACACATTTTGATTCGTTTTTTAAAGAAGAAGCTGTATCACAAAATTGGGGTGTGTGTGCAAAATCCACAGAATAATCATATTCTGATCTGCACGTTAGTCAAAGAGGAGCAGAGCAGGCCAGCTTACTCTAGAATTCACAGAACTTCAAAGTAGCACCTCTACTTGGGGAGTGGGGGCAAGTGAGTCATCTTGGGTGTGTTACTGTGGGAAACAGACTGCTGGGCTACATGGACTGCTCCAGTGTGGTTCTTTACCCTGGCTTTGACAATTATGGCATTCTGTTGTGTGGAACCCACTTCTTATGACGAATTCATATTTGTGGACCCAATGCTATTTATTCTTCCCAGGGGTCAACCCACTGAAATTAATAAACACAACTATGGGCTCATCCAGTATTGCTCTTGCCCCAACGCTTTCCCCCAAGGAAACCTGGTTTTTACCACTGAATGCTTTTCCATCCTCTGTGTTAGCCGGAAGACTCAAAGGCATCCCCTACTGGAATAGATTATGCCCTTGTGGCCAGAAAGAGGTAGACTCTATGGCTCACATGATTCTGGACTGTCCCCTTTCTAATTTCTTTTATTTTGGCCCCCTCTTATCCTTTATGAGACCTGGAACCCTCCCCAACAAGGAAACAGTGGTCCAGCTCTTGCTGAGGGATGACTTCCCCGAAATTACCAGAATTATGGCCCACTACTTGTCCAGAATTTATGTAATTAAAATCAGTACATCTAGCCTTCAACAATGATAGCTGAGGATCCCTTGTGTGCCTCTTCCTCCTCCTGCTCACCATTATTTCTGTATGATGTAGAGTTACTATTTATACTAATGTCCTATATGTTTTATATGTTTTGTCTTTGTTTTTATATTTTATATATATGCCAATAAAGGTGTTGAAATTGAATACCACTGAATGGGAGCAAATGTGAGTTGGGGTTTCTCTGGACTGACATTAACTCTGATTTAGTGCTAAAGAGTGGGTTTTCCAAGGGAAAGCTGTGGAACTGCTTGGACCCTAACCTAGAAAGTGTGGGACAAGCAGGAAACCACTCAGGCCCATGCTTTTTGAGGCACAGGGCAAGCACATGTGTGGACGAGCTGTACTTTAGGTCCATTAGTAGCCATGGGTCTACTCTGGGAAAAACCCCATTGGAGACAACCCACTCTTCTCTTCCATTTGTGTTTCACAAGAGAAATGAGTTTATTTGTTGTTAAAATTGCAAGTTCTGTTGTAACCCACCTTGGGACCTTATGGCGATGGGCAGGTAAGAAATCAATCAATCAACAAATTCAGATGTGAATCTCATGGCTGCAATCTGACAAACCTTGTAAAAAATAATAATGACATCCCTTAGTCTTAAAACTGAAACAGATAAAGTTTGCCACCTGAGTTTACAGACCACTGATGAGCCTTTTGATGAGTACAAGCTCTGCCATTATCTGAAGAGTCTTAAAACGACACTACCATTTCCAAAGGTGGTAATAATGTAAAACAATGTTTTACATTATTTCCACCTTTGGGAAAGGTGGATCTGGAAGTCACAATGAAAACCTCCCTCATTCTCATAGAATGGCAATGGTGCCCACCTGAGAGTTGCTGGAACTGTGTTCCTGTGAGTTCCCCCTGGAGAGAACCCTGTAGCAGTTCCCAACACCCCATGGACTGTGTGCATAGAGCTCTGAGTACAACCTGAAACACCTGTGAAGATTTGCAGCTGAGCTTCCCTGCTCCCAAATGCTCTAAGCCTTCCACACCCAGCCACTGCGGACCTGTTGCCAACATTCCTGCCCCTTTTGAACATAGGGCAGGTGTGCTTGAGGAGACAGGTATGCCAACCTGGCCATGGCATGGACCAATTACAAACTGGCCTGCTTTCCCGGTGGGCTTGCTCCGTTGGTTGTTATTTTTCTTGTGTGCAGCCAGCCCTGTGATGCCAATGGTAAATAAGGAAACAGACTGTCGAGAAATTATACTGTGCTTGGCAAAGTTTGTCTGGCATTTATTAGGAACGAAAGCCTGCTGGCACCTAATGAAAGAGAGAGGCTGATTCTACTTGCCATTCAGGTTCCCTTTGACACACTGTTCAGTTTAAGGAGCCTGTTAGCGTGCGTTCAGCCAGGGGGGCTGAGCTCCTGAAGTGTTTTATTATTATTATTTTTAAATTGCAGGCAAAGGCTTCAAGTCAGACCTGAGAAGCCTTAATCCTCCTAAATGGAGTGAAACCTCCCCTGCAGATAAAAAGACGCGGTCGGGGCTCATGGCGAGGGAGAGCGGGTGACATGCCTCCTCCTCCCTCGTCTCTTCCCCCCTTAGGGAAATGTGGCCCTGCAGGAGGAGGGAAGGGAACAGGGGAAGATCAAAGGGAACAGCTGAATTGCTGCCTCTTTCCAAACCCGAGAAAAGCTAAACCCATCATTACTGAAGAGAGAGGCGCTGCTAGAGATGAAGTGTGTGAGTGGGAAGCAGCAGGACGGCTCAAACTTTGAGGTTTCCCTGCAGACGGCAAAGGTGGAGCTGTGGCACTTTGCAGGAGAGACGAGTTGGGAGGCACCGCTGACGCTTCCTGCTCCTGGGGCAAGCTCGACGCCAGGTGGATCCCTGAGACCCTCTCAGTTTCACAATTGACTTGGAAATGTGTGAGAAGCACACAGTCCGTTTCATCATAGGATGGGAAATGTATTTGCTGCTGCTTACTCACAGAGTGGATTTCTCGCTAAACTGGCCCTGCCCTGGTTTATCCTTGGTGGGCCCTACTCTCTCTTTATCCAAGTCTGTGGACTGGGGCTGGCCTTGCAGTGGAATGAGAGGGATACTGTACAGTGCACCTCAGGCTCCAGCTGAGGGGAGGCTGGGAATCAGCAAAGAAGTTTCCTGGATGTAGTAATCTAGTATGGCAAGGGAGAGAAGTGCTGTGCTAACTTCTAAGTGACAGGGAGGCATTCGGTTTTGTTCTTTTGCATAGAGCTCCATTCAAGATATTTTCCTTTCTGCTCTGTATGTGCAGACCAGCCTTAGGACTCATTCATGTACATCAGGAATGGGGAACATGAGTGGTCCCTTCAGACAGAGGTGCCAACTTCCTGAGGAGATGTGGGGGTGTCGGTGTCACATGTGTGATATCAGGAGGAGCCGGGGCGGAGCCATATGTGGCGGCCGGGCAGCTTCAATGACCGGTGGCTCTTTCTCTTCCTCCTGCCACCACCACTGGCCGGGGGCTGCTTTCTTGCTTCTTCCCCTCCATGACAACAGGAGGAGAAGGACCTGCAACAATGGCATTGGCAGCACTATGCTCTAACCAACCAATCCGGTGCTATTCAGCAACATATTGAAGACCACAGGTTCCCCATCCCTGGTGCATATAATGTAGGGGTAATGTGATAGAGAAGCTGTGGGAATGGGGGGGGGGAGGGATGGGGGAGGCAACATGCATGAACTCCACCCCAATGTCCCCATCAACTGTAGCCTCAGAATGATATGAGATCATTTTGTACTACACAGCTTCAAGCTGGTAAGCTAAGTAACAGGAGGCCCTGCCTTTCAGATGATTCTATTTGGTGGTGCTTCCTATAACACCAGAAACCATCAAAGACTGTTCCAAGAAAGACAACAACAAAGCTAATGTACAAATCTGGGGGGGGGGGGCTAATCATATCTTTGAAGGGAAGGGTTCAAAAATGTTCATATATCCCAGCACATTCAGGAACTCATGCTCTCCCCTGAAATGTATCCCTCCACAGCACCCTACCCCAAAGCCAGGTTTGATAGCCTATCCCCAGTCCCATTTGGGTAGTGCCACTGCAGCAATCCTCTTAGGTTGGCGGAGCTTCTAGATTCTACAGGAAATGCCTCTTTAGAGCGCTGATCAAGTATTGGCACCATTCCAACTCTCTCACACACATACAGCACATGCAAATCAATATTCCCTTCCTGGAAATATTGAAATTATTGCATTGCCCATGGTATTTGACTATGTTATGATGTCACTAAGGGCAAAAGAAATGCCAATTCAGAGTCAGAACAGGTAAGCATTGGGGGAGGGGGGAGGTTTGGGGAGCCTTCTCCCTCACCAGAGCCCCTCTTCACACCACAAACGTTCAGACGTTGGAATCAGCCTTCCATCATTCACATTCTGACCTTCTGTGGCACATAACTACAGTGGTGATATAGGAGCATTGCCATAAAATGTACGCTTTAAAAGTTTCCAGAAAATGCAACGTATTCTCAGAATGCTGTCAAGGGAGTCCTTATTTTCTAGGAAGAGAGAAATGTTCCAGCTCAAGGCTTCTTCACACAACCCATCGTTACTGTAATGTTAAGTATATGGGGCTGCCCTTGGAGACAACTCAAAAGCTTCAGCTGGTGCAGAATGCGGCTGCCAGAATATTAACAAGTACATCAAAAGTATAGCACCACTTCTGAAAACGCTAAAAAGCATTTGCTTCCCAGTCACTACAAGGTGCTGCTTTGTACCTCTCTAAAGTTCCAAATAGCTTGAAAACCAAATACCCAAAGGAGCACAATCTTTATTAAATTTATAAAATTACTGTACCACCCCTCCTCTGAGAATCGCAGGGAGGTTTACAATATAAATATGTCTCTTAGTAGAGCCGCTATTTCAGGAATGCTACATTTAGTTAGGAGAAGTTGCTAAGTGGGTACGGACAAAAAAGGAAGGGTCAATAATACCTGCAAGAGTTTATTTTGCAGCACCGATTGTCAGAGAAAACCCAGCCTTTAGGTGGCAAAGGCTTCATAGCTTGCTCGCCACTGCTTTGAAGACTGTAGGGAACTAGCTGAGCTGCGTCCATCTAGCTAAGTGCTGCTCTCTCTGATCAATTTCACCAGGTTTGCCTAATGGTAAGTCCCAAGCACCGAACATTGAGCGGGCAGACAACTCCTTATTAATAATGGATTGCAATAATCATTCTTTCCATTCACAAATAATGCTTCATTGATAGGAAATGTACCCCGAGGTGCTTTACAAAGAGTGATCCGAATGCTGCAGCCTGAAAGTTTACACAATGGAATTTGGCCCAGCAGGATCACTTAATGCAGTCACCTCTCAGGGTTGAGTGAGAGCTGACACTGAATATCACTTCTTGCAGCAGAAATCTATCAGTGCTTGTTTAGTACCTTCACAGCTCGAGATGTCAGCATGCAGCTAGGGGAAAGGACAAAGGGCTAAGGATGAAGGGAACTAAATTTTGAGTCCCCTCAGCCATTCATCCTTAGACCTTTACTGGGATCTGCTTGAATTGAGCATTTATCTCCACCTCTTGAACCTAAATGGTTCACATCGACTCCATTCATTTATAGAGGGTGGCGCTGTGGGTTAAACCACAGAGCCTAGGGCTTGCCTATCAGAAGGTTGGCAGTTCAAATCCCCGCAATGGGGTGGACTCCCATTGCTCAGTCCCTGCTCCTGCCAACCTAGCAGTTCAAAAGCACATCAAAGTGCAAGTAGATAAATAGGTACTGCTCCAGCGGGAAGGTAAACGGCGTTTCCGTGCACTGCTCTGGTTCGCCAGAAGCGGCTTAGTCATGCTGGCCACATGACCCAGAAGCTGTACGCCAGCTCCCTCGGCCAGTAAAAGCGAGATGAGTGCCGCAATTCCAGAGTTGTCCGCAACTGGACCTAACATTCAGGGGTCCCTTTACCTTTACCTTCAAAGACACCTGGCATTTAGAAGACATCTGAAGGCAGCCCTGTTTAGGGAAGTTTTTAATATCTGCCATTTTAATGTATTTTTAATCTTTGTTGGAAGCCACGCAGAGTGGCTGGGGAAACCCAGCCAGATGGGTGGGGTACAAATAAACTATTATTATTATTATTATTATTATTATTATTATTATTATTATTCCCAAAGAGAATCCTAGGATCTGTAGTTTATCACTCACAGAACTACAGTTCCCAGAACTCTTGACAAACTTGAGTGCCCAGGATACAGTGGGGAAAACCAGGTACTTTAAATGTGCTTTAAATGTATGGTGGGCATGTGACCCTAAGGGGAGAAGAAATCAACTGGAATCTTTATAACCTTTGCAATGTGTGATGCTATGTTGCCAAAGGTCTGATTAGTGGTCCCTCAAAAGTAACACAAGGCCAAAAATCCACACTCAACAATACATTTTTGCAGGCTCTTTTGTTGCAGGGTCAGAAGCTAGACTACATCAGTAGATGAATCTCACTTCAGTGATGGTGATGGGACAGCATCCATCCTGCTACCCACCCCAAAGGAAGCAGGTTCATTTTGGGGGTGCAGAGCAGATTGTATAGTACACACTGCTCTCCTTCAGAGGCATGGCTGCTGCTGCCATCTGCCTCCCCAGCATCTGCTGCCTGAGACAGCTGCTTCACTCTGCCAGATAATAGGGCCGGCTCTGATTTGGACCCAGGGTCACCTGAAGTGCAGCTGCAAATGAGAAGTAACATATTCTTATGACCTAGATGTTCCCCAGAGCATCTTTTCCCAGGGTCTCAACTGGCAGTTGGTGCCACTGTTGGAGAGAAGGACCAGAACTTATGGGGTATCAGTAATCCAATTGGCTTGGCATTTTGTGGCACTGAAACAGGTTAAACACCTTTAATTGGAGGGGGCAGGGTCTCATTCAACCTGGCAGCCTCATCGATTGGGGCCATCTCCCACATGCAGTTACCCGAGAGGACAACATGGTTTGTTTCTTCTTAGAAACACACAGATCACATTTCTTTTCCTTTTCTCTCCTCACCCCATCACATATTGAGACAGTCTTGTATACGGACAACCTTTCGGCTCTCCCCCACTACAGATAATGTTTGTTTTCCAATTGGCTGGATTTGCCTCATGTTTTCAGAGCCTGTGTGTTTACAGTGAGGAGCCCTAAAACAAACTGACTCATCCTCAGCTGCTAAGTTCTGACATGTACTCTAGATAAGTAAACCGAAGGAAAGGACGGAGGGGAGGAGAAGCAACCTTGCCTCTAACGAATCCCACCAATCAGAGGCATGATCATGTTCCATCAAGCAGTTTACCATTAAACCCAGCTGGTGCCAATCTGGCCAGTCCATTTCTCCCAGCAAAGCTAACAAAGCACTTATTTGTTATCCAGGGAACTACCTCTAATAGACTTCCAGTGAAATAATATTTGCTTTCCAACCCCACTTTGAATCCCACTCATTTTTTAAAAAGATTGCCTCCGGCTGTCTCTGCTGGTCTAATCTAATAGTTTCTAGTTTGTACAAGCAATGCGCTTTCAGCCAACTATATAAATAACTTAAAGAGAAGAAGACACTTTTACAGAGCACAGTGCCGGGTGCTACAGAACATGACAGATTAGCAAATGACGCCTCAGCGCAGCTCATCTGGGAAGCTCTGTCAGTTGAATATGAGCAATTATAATATTGTATTTGGGCTGAAAGGGCTGTCTGTCTTCGTACAAAAAGACTAACAAGAAAAATAATTCCTGTCTGCTTTGTCCTGCGCATGAAACTGATCTAACAGCCTCTTGTGTTGAATCTAGCTCGCTTGCTCCCGCCATCATTTCCATCTCAGAAGTAGGAATGCAAAAAAAGAAAAACGGGGAATGAAGGATACCCAAAGTTTCCAATTCATACTTGTTTAAACTGAGGCAAAGAAAGAATAATATTGGGAAAGGGGCTCCCTGATGTTAGCGAGAGAGAACATTATATCATTATATCATCATATCAAAGAACACTTTAATGTCACCTCCCCAGTATGTCCAGTAGTGATTTTATTTATCTTCAAGCAATGTTGCCTCTCCTCACTGGAACATCCTGACTTATCCTAGCTCACCTGCTAAGGTCACCCCATGCCTGACATGTTCAAAGGGGTGCACAGGACACACCTTACATTGTTCAGAAGAGTTTGAACCCAGCATTGATGAGAATTCAGGTGCTCAAACACCACAGAATGTACAAAACTTGTCACCATTTTAGAGTAAATTTCTTCTAATAAACACATTTTTATGTGCAGCTTTGATTAATAGAAACATTTCTGCAATCAATTTCCTGTAATATAATATATGTGTTCTAATGCACCTTTTCCCCTACTATATTTATATCTGTATATATTCTTTGATTGTACAACAGTATCTCAAAATTTGGAGAAGTGTGTGAGTTTTGAAGAATAGCAGTGTTTCAATTCATGTCTTGGCTCAAGAAGTGCAAATTGTTATTATTTTAATTTATTTGTTATCCACCCTTCACTCTAAGGTCCCAGGGCAGGTTACAACAATTTGAAATACTGTTTAAAAGAGTTTAAAAACTTATAATTAAAACAACAACAACGATAAAGTGGGACTTGAAATTATGCAGCTCAGGTATCAAATGCTGGAATAAAGAAGTGTGCCTTCAGCATTTGCCAAAAATTGCATAATCTATATGACATGATCAAATTTGTCTATTAGTGGTTTGATTTAAAAAACCACAAACATGTCATTATTTTAAAATATCAAATTAAAAACAGATGCAATAAACTTAAAAGTGCTGGGTGCAGGAGATCCCACCTCAAATAATTACTGCTTCCCAAAATTAAAAAGTGATTGTGGGGAATTACTGTAACAGCCATTCTAAAAGCCAGCAGAGTTGTATTCCTGCTGAGATTACTATATATTTTGCATTATCACCTGGACCACGGCTGAGAAGATGCTGTTCCACAAATCAAACTCCAAAATCTTAAAATGAAGGCACCTTGAGCAGGACCTCCCAAGCAGCTCTCACAGGGCAATGGAGGACATCATTTAAAGGACTGAAATTGGCATGCACAGTAAGAAGGTATTGAGATGGTCCCTTGGATGTCTTCAATGCAGCAGACAAAGAAGAAACAAGGAAGCAACTCCAAATCATAATGCAGGACTGTTAGATCTGGAAGATCCTGCCAAGGAAGTGCCCCCTACTAACCCTTGTCCTCCATCAATGGGCTTTGGAAGTTGACCCATTAGCAGTACCAGCAGCAGCGGTGGTCTGAGCTGCCATGTCTAGCTGCCATTTTCATTTCCCACAATGTCATTGAGCAGGGGAGGGAGAACTTTCAGCCCAAGGACCACATTCGCTAATGGGCAACCTTCTGGGGACCACATGTTGATGGTGGGTAGAGCCAGAGGCAAAACTGGGTGGGTCAATTGCTGAGACTCTCATCTTTGTGGACTACGTTCTAGCTACACGAAAGTTAGATATGAACACAAAAACAAACACGTCCTCTGTGGCGAATTTGAAACTGTTATGTTATGTTTTTGTTTCGCAACCGACCTATTGAAGGGTTAACCCAGACTCCTGGTTAACTGACAGCAACATTCCATGGGAGGCGTGGCCTGCATGGGGTTTAAATGGAAAGGGGACAGTTATGTCAGTTGGCGGTTGGGGGTTTTGTGTGTGGGAGCTTGGGTGGTTGTGGAGAAGGTAGAATTTAGAGTAGATGAAGTAGTGGATAGGTATTCTGTTATTTGATTACCAAGAACGTTACCTGTGAAATTAAGTTTGTACCAACGTTACCAGAAAGCAACCATTAAGATTCAAGCCAATAAATATCCATCTTTAAAGTGTCACATTAGTAATTGTCTATTTCATTTTCCAGCTAAGGTATCCAGGAACCCAGGTGGTGGGGAACTCTTTTAAACTGTCAAAACTGCCTTTTAGAGGAGGAAGGTTAGTTTGTGGCTGAGAGTGCACCAAGAAAGGAGGGGGCTAAAGGAGGAGACAGGTTCTGAGTGATAATAAAGTTACCTCAGGAAGGAGGCTAGCTTTACAGTAAGGGAGTTTCTAGGGAAGGGAAACCCTTATCTGAGTGCACATAGGAACAGTCTTATTTATAGCCCCAAGTCTATATAGGTACCTGGTTACGTTTAGGCTGGAAGAGGACTCTCTTTTATTTTTGAAAACCCACAAGTGCAGAGGGTTTAAAGAAAGGCTAGAGGGATAAGTGGGAGGTTTGATTTACCTCAGCAATCCCTATTAGTGCTTTTAATAATTGAGAGGTCAGAGTTATAAGACTGAAAGTGAGAGGGACTTTCGTCGCACCCTCTCTCCATCCAGAGAAGCAAGAGGCATTATTACAGGGCAAAGGCATACTCATACCAGCCAAAGTAACTCAATGATGATGCATAGCAGGGCCATTGAGGGGTATCACTTGGGGAGAGGAATCATGGCTAGCAAGGGCCAAAAAGAGATGCTTGGAAAGCATCGTTTGTGCCTGACACTCCTCATCCCTGTCCTATGTCAGGAGCATTATGAAAAATGAAAATGATGGCTAAATATAGCCACCCAGTGCTGTTCAGAGTATGGGCTGGGGGAAAGGGGGCTCAGAGTAGTCATCAGTTATCTTATCTCTTCCAGGATCCTAGAATGACAACCATGACAACATGTGTTTTTGTGGGATAAGAGGAATTGTGGGGGGAGTACTGTGAAGGCATAGCAATAGCAATTCTGCACAGATGGGCCAATTCCTAGTGAATTTTATTTATGCATTTATATCCCAACTTTTTATCTGAGGAGTTCTCCCGCACCTGATTTAATCCCATAGCAACTCTGTGAGGTAGGTTAGCCTGTGATGGAGTGACTGGCCCAGGGTCATTCAGTGAACTTCAAGGCTGAGTGGGGGTTAGAACTCTGGTCACCCAGGTCCTAGTCCAAGATTCTAACCACTACACCACACTGGTGGTCAGTTGAACACAGGGTAAATGTGCTTCTTGGAAGCATCCATCCCTCATTCTGAAACCCATGAAGCCCATTGCTGGTCTTTCCCCTAGTTATTGCATGAAACATACTGCTATTCTTGTGACTCCAGGACAACTTGAATGGAAATGAGATGTTTCTTTCAGGACTGGGGGAGCTGTTTGCCATGTTCTTATGGGAACCCAGAGCGGCCTGTGTGTGTGTCTTGCTTTCCATACTGAAGCACAGGTTAAGAGCTCAGAGGCCCCCTGTTGCTTGAGGATCAGATCTGCTCTGCTGGAGCTTTGTATAAACTGAAGGCTTTGTTCTCAAATCTTCCTGAATGAAGCCAGTCTACTCCCTCCAAACCAAGGCCTGCGGGCAAAAAGACCAGACATTAACCTTTTCTGTGCTGTACCTTTTATACATTCTGATAACCTTCATGCTTCACCTCAGCAGCAGCAGCAGCAGCATGCTTCACTGGGAGCTGTTATTCTTGATTGTTTCAAGGTTGCAATTGGGGAAGAAAGTTTAGTGTCCAGTTGCCCATCTCCAAGTACATTGCAAGAGTGACAATTTAGGTTTCATTAACAAATGAAAGATCCATCCAGTTGCCACCGGAGCAAACATTTTTACCCCTGCAAAACTGCTGCCCTTGTCAGCAATCAGGCTCACTGACTATACTCCTGTATAGTAAAGTAGCAAGCAATCCAATAATGTTCACATTGAAAATAATTATACATTCTCCTGCTATTAATAAGAATATATATATGCAGCTTCTCTTTGACTTCTGTGGGAGTCTGCAGAGGGATAATTCAACAAAGAATTTGCCCTACAGACCATTTCATATGGAAGATAGCTCTATTTCACAAGCCATGAATCCATTACACAGTCTATTTATAAACATGAAATTGAGATCAATGTAACCAGATTAGTTACATTTCGTGTTCAAACATAGATGATGCCGTGGGGTTCGTATGCTGCTGAAATTAATGTGTGCAACCCCTCTCCTAATGTTGTTCTCTCTGCTTATATCAGCAATGAATCCAGCCCACTATATTTTGGAAAATGTATATTAAATAATGCTGGCTTTGCTACTGATAGCAAAATAGCTGAAACTCTCAGCGTGCCTCTTGAAATCTTTTTCACTGACATATATATGGAGAGAAGGGATGATTACATATATGAATTTAGAGAGAGAAAGAGAGGGAATGAGAATCCTTCCAAACCTTTTAAGTTCAGAGATGTTTGTTTGCTTGTCAGTTATAAAAATGTGCCAGATAAATGGAAACTGTAGCAGTTGGTCAAGTCTCCTTCCCACTTCATCGCAGATTGGCTCAAGGATGGGAAACTTTTTTGCCAGAAGATGCTGAAAGAGTGTTGCCTTCAAATAAATCCAGGACAAGCAGCCTGTGGCTCTCCAGATAGAGATGGAGAAAAATCCCTCTTCTCCCTGACTGGCTGGGTTTGATGAGAGTCGGATTGCAAGAACATCTAGAGAGTCAAACATTCCCTATCTCTGGTTTAGATTGTGAACCTATGGGCAGGAAACTGTCTTGTTTCACTCAAATACATTAGAACCTGTCTTTTTTTTCCTTGTGCACATACAACCAGAACTGCAACACAATGCTACAGTGTGGAGCGCTTGTACTCATTGGCCCTCCATTCCATTTCCCTTCCTTGGTTTTCCATCTCCACCTCACCCTCTAGAGACACAGTAAGCATTTCACAGCCAATCAGCACACTCAGTTCTCATATGCCTGTTTTGGGAGTTCCCTCTTAGTACCCCCCTCTTCTAAAGTAGAAAACCTTAAACATTAGGAAGAACTTTCTGACAGTAAGGGCCGTTTGACAGTAGAACCAACCACCTCCGAAGGTGGTGGACTTTTTTAACTGGAGGTTTTTAAGCAGAGGTTGTATGGCCATCTGTCAAGGATGTGATTTCATGAATTGCATGGGGTTGGACTAGATGACTAGGTACCAACTTTACAGTTCCATGATTCCACGATTCTAAAGATCTTTTGCACTTCTGCACATCTTAGAATGGATGTGGGGAATCTTTGGGCCTCCAGATGTTGCTGAACTGCAACTCCTGTCATCCCTGACCATTGACCATGCTTCCTGGGATTGGTGGGAATCATAGTTCAACAACACCTGGAGACCCAAAGGTTTCCCATTTATACTTTCTTCTGAACTCACTGATATCTCCCTCGTATGCATGTATGATGCCATTCTGACTACATAAGCAGCAACACTCATTCTGAATGTTGGAAAGAGAAAGTAATGAAAAAGCTGTATTATACTGGGTGCATTCAGACATGGGGATTATGGCATTAGTTTTCCTGGTTATAATGTTAGCACTTCTGACCCATTTTCTAATGTTCCTTTTATACTCTGTTACCTGTTGAGTTATTGAACTGTGGCTTTTCTATTGATATGCCGCCTTGTCATGCTGAATTTCATTCACACTGGTGGCTGTGGTGGAACACTGGCAGTTGATGTCATCCAACATTTCACCACCAACCCTTTATGCACATGTGAGCTTCTGTTCCCCCATGATTTACCCATGAAGGCAGTGGGAAATAACTGTATGCCTGGATTCTGCCCCAAATTTCATCCCATGATTATTTGGTTCGGTGGGGTTGCAAATGACTCCCCCCCCCCGACTTTGGAACTGCTTAACACAGAAACAAGTGCTAAACTTCCATTAGATTCTGCTAGATTTCTAGAAGTGGCTTTTGTGTCAAGTGAAAGATCACATAAAATATTAAAAACTACCAGGTAAAGAAAAGTTTGGATAAGGGAATAAAGTGCTGTCTGAATGCAGCCAGACCAGTACTCAGATGATATGATGGATGAACTACCTATACCCTAAACCATAGCATGCGAGTGAGGTCTTCATGCTACAGAAACAACACAGTAGGAGAGATTTTTTTAACCTACCTGCGTACTAATTGAGCCAGGACTGAAGCTGCCAAGGGAGGCTTTGCATTGCTTTTATCTGAAAGCCTGTAAAACAGGTTTGGGAGTTTTCATTAGGCAGATAGAGTCCAAACAGCTGTTTCCTGGGCAAAGAAAAGCACTGAACTAGATCACATCCAAGAATGTGCCAGGAAAGTGCAACTTTTTTGAATTGACACAGCGATGGCAGAACCTGATGCTTACGAGCACCATGGCTCTCGCAATTTCATTATAACCAAACAATTTTGCTGTCTGAAATGTATTTCCCAAGCAAACTTGATTTTTGGGGGGGGGGGTGCATTAAGAATGAAGTTTCTAATTGCAAAAGAGGGCAACATAGTACTTGTCTGACTAGCCCATATCTAGTATATGAGGGTGCAATCCTAACTCACGACCAGCTGGGGAGGTTTTTGGAGTCGCAGGATCACCACTGCATCCACAGCAGCCCTGCTGTTCATGGCTACAGTAACAGAAGGTGTGGGAGGCATGATCAAATGAATCTGATGGCAGTGAGAATAACTCAAGATCCAGCAGATCCCAGAGTGGCTCAACCCTATCTCCCCCCCCCCACACCCTGGGTACACCCCATTTTGGAATTTTCTGCTGGCTTTCGCTATTGGAATGTGTTGCACCTGGATTGCAGGGCTGTATGAGCTGCCTGCACCTTGCTCCCCCTGTGAATGCTCATTTAGTATGCAATCAAGGGAACCAAAAACATACACCCAATCCAGGCAAGATTCTGACTCGCCTTTAGGTGGTGGAGCTCTATGTTTGCACACATTAGTGCACCCTTTCTCAGGTTTGACACAGATGCAGCTTTCAGGGGCCATCCTGAGTTGCTGGACGGAGGTAATAGCAGGTGGGTATAGATGTCTCTTTTAAGATCTTATACTCTTTCCCACTCTGAGCAGATTGTTGCTGTGGATGCCATTGGAAACATCAATGTGTAGAGAAGAAGAAGAGGAAGAAGGAGGAGGAGGAGGAGGAGGAGGAGGAGGAGGAGGAGGAGGAGGAGGAGGAGGAGAAGGAGAAGGAGAAGGAGAAGGAGAAGAAGAAGAAGAAGAAGAAGAAGAAGAGAAGAGTTTGGATTTGATATCCTGCTTTATCACTACCCGAAGGAGTCTCAAAGCGGCTAACAATCTCCTTTCCCTTCCTCCCCCACAACAAACACTCTGTGAGGTGAGTGGGGTTGAGAGACTTCAAAGAAGTGTGACTAGCCGAAGGTCACCCAGCAGCTGCATGTGGAGGAGCGGAGACGCGAACCCGGTTCCCCAGATTATGAGTCTACCACTCTTAACCACTACACCACACTGGCGGGAAGGAGGCATGTTGCTAAAGAGCTGGAACATGACCAGTTAAAGCACTGGGACTTGCCAGTGATTTCAGTGGGAATAGGACTGGGAACAGCTATCATTGGGAACTTTCATAATTACTGAGCAAGATGGGTCAAGTTGTCCTGTGAAGCAACATGATAACAAATCTTTTGAGAAGCTGTTCATATCAGAATCCCCTCAGCACATTATGTCATTACATCCAGTGGGTGCTCCTGTGGAAATGCATTGTGTGTTGCACTTCCAGGGCTGGCCCAAGGCGTTTTGGCACTCGAGGAGAAGCACAAAGTGGCACCCCTCCACCTGCCAGGGAAGAATGGGTCAATAAGGAGTGAGTGATGATCTACACTGGGAACAAGGGGGAGTGCCGCAGCAGCAGCAACAGGCAATGAATTCCTTGGAGGCCAGATCTGCTGTCTGAGGCGGTCGTCCCACCTTGCCTCATGGGTGGGCCAGCCCTGTGCACTTTCTTCTGACTTGATTGAAGAGCTATTCAGCAAATAGATGTGGTAAATCACTCAGAGCAACTGTATGAGAGGAACTTACCCAGTATTTGGGTTTCTAGATGCTATCTTCTCAGGTAAGAGCCAGACTACATGTTACACTTATTGTGCAGGAAGCAGATCTTGGTTTTGTTTAATTGAGGGGAGAAACAGTTGTCATGGACATCACAGTGCTCCATGGAGGTAGCTGTAGCCTTTACCCCCCCCCCAGCTACAACTCCTCCCAAATAACTCCTACAAAAAACAAGGCTACAAGGCTTGGGCTGAGAAATGTTCCCACTGACTCCAAAGAGAGTTTCCCACTCCCTAGGCTTCATCTCTGCATGGGAGGATGTTTTCAGGGAAGGGGTCATGGTTGAGGAGATAAAGGATAAACTTCTCTGAGCACTGTGATCCCATTAACAAATCCCCTGCACCTGTAACTAATGAAAGAAAAACAAGAGAATTGGATGTATGCTGCATATTAAGGTGGGCAGGGTGCTGCTTTGTGGGAAGAAGACAAACTCCCAATATAGATTATTTCCTCAGTGAAAATGAAGCTTTGTTTTACACAGAGAAACTTGAAACTGAATTACAGATTGAAGCAGACAAAGCACAGAACGACCATGAAAGATCAGGTTAAAAAGAAAAGATAGATACTGTACAAATACAGACACAAGGTGAATCTTGGAGCCAGGGCCATATGCACTCCTAATACTGAGATATTGGTTAATCCAAAGATTATGAGCAAAGGAGAGCATGGCAAAGAACACAAATGTACAAATGTTATTTTGGATGCATTATATAGGGCAGGTATTATCAACCTTTTGAGACCCAAAGACCCACATTTAAGCCAAGCATGCATTTGGGGACCCACTTCTTAATCTTTGATCTTATATTTGCATGGCAGCAGTGCTCCTGTTGCAACCCACCTTGGAAGAGGACTTGGGCCCAGTGTCATTTCTAGGCACTTTGGGAAATCCAAATGGCATGCGGCTTACAGGCCTAAGTGGCAACGAAACTGGCACCTGCTGAGGACTGTCTCAAAGTTGTAGCCAGCAGAAGGAAAGAGCACCAGTTCTGTCCACTTGGTGCCACTCTGCTTGGCTGCTTCAGCCTAATGATCTTGCACAACTTCCCAGAACATGGTATTTGTCAAGAAAGAGAGAGAGAGAGAGAGAGAGAGAGAGAGAGAGAGAGAGAGAGAGAGGAGAGAGAGAGAGAGAGAATATCAGGGTACTTCTGATGTGTTAATAATAATAATTTATTATTATTTACTTTACAGTTTTGTAGTTTGGTAACAGGTGTCTGACACATTCTCCCCTCAAAGGGGTTTTCATATCAAACTGAAAGCAGAGGCACTGACACCCTACTGCAAATGGACCAGATAAAACTGGGGGGAAATGAATCATAGGTCTGCATTATACATCTTTTACAAAAGAAAGAAAAAGACAAAACAAAATGCACATCATGGAATTGGTAGGTATGCAAAGGGGGGGGAAGCATTAATATAGATTGTACTGAAAATATATCTATCTATATAAATAAAATTCACATTTATAAAGAAAAACCCAATTAAAGAGTATTAACATCTAATTGTAAGGAAAAGGACTAAGGGGAAAAATAGACAAATGACGTAAATCATGGGTGAAGAAAGCAAACAGGGGAAATACTAGAGAAAACTACTTCCAGGAGATTTCATACTTTGCAGGAACTTTATTGTGATGGGGATAATGATTAAGAGACACCATAGAGGTCCACCAAATGTCCCCCAAATGTCCAGGCTCTCCAGTTCCCTGCAGCACATGCAGGTGAAAAGTAAGTTTTTCAATGACTGCAATATGTACAACCATTTTCAGCCTGTTACTGATGGTAAAATTTGAACCATCTTTCCATCCCTGGGCTACAGCAAGGCGGGTTGCCACTAATGTTATCAAGGAGCTGTTGTCTTTAAATAAAGGGAGGAGGCCTTTTTGCAATATCTAAGATAAGCCATCCTGAATACCGATGTTGACATGATGAGGACAAGCTGTCCTTGCATCTCCTGATGTATGTTTTGAAGTAGCAACACTGTCCACTCTCCTGTTTCAACAAGAAGGAGAAGGGTTGTTTACCATGGGATGGCATGTTTCAGCCAGCTGTGTAAGACTCTTATCAGCTGCACAGCTGAAGTGCAACTCTCTTACTTCATATTGGTACCTTGATCTAATAATATTCTGAGAAATGCCTGCATGTGGTTTGGCTCGTTCCCACGGAATGTCAAGAAATGCAAGCTCCAGGCTGGTTATGGTACTTTTCAGCACTTAGTTTGCTGATGAGCTGTTTCTTTGGGTGCCAAGAGTTGAACATGCAGCTAAAAGGACAAAACAGCCATGACAACGAATACATTTAATGCCCCCTGCCCCACATCTAACAATAGTAGATTCTGGGAGGGGATCAGGATGAGAGTGGTAGTACTTAAATTTTCCCACTTACACCATGATCCTGCCAAAAATCCTCCCACCTCAAGCTCCTGTGAGTCAGCATAGAAGCTTCCAAGGGTTCCTGATGGGATCCTCTAGCATAGCAGCAGGGGAGGGCCCAAAGAATTTTGCTTGTCTGTTTAGTAATAATAGCTAAGCAATATTACCAGGTCTCATTCTGGATTCTGCCTTACCTTTAGTCATTGCACATAACAATGAAGTAACTGCCTTTATATCATCTCCTCCCGCAATACCTTTGTCCACCCTTCTCCAACACTTTTCATGGGATGCACAACTAGAATCCTATTTGTCTCACATATGATACTAATGAAATCCTTAAAAATGGCAATGGTTCTTGTTAATAAGTGAACAACAGATTTGGAATGGTAATAACGGTGCCAAAATGGAGTGGATGTGAAGACCTCAGGCTCTGCAGGAGTGTAGAAAACTTCTCCTTCCAGAGGGGAGGAGTTGTGAGCAGGAGCCGGTTCCCACGCTGTCAGGGGGGGGCGTTTCGGCCCCCTGCCCCAGCTGTCCCCACTGCTGCACCGTGCCCCCTGCAGCCAGCCAATAGAGTTGGCTCGGGGGCGGGGTTTAGCCGCAGTTATGCGGCCGCGGCAGCTCAGAGCCCTCATTGTGGATCGGATCTCCCGCCCACCCTCCCTTTAGGTCATTTTATGCTCATGACATTGCTATAAACTTCAGATGGTTGCCCAAGGGGCCTGGTAGGAATTTTTATCCATTTGGCAAATTGGCTCCAGCCTCTTGGCTTTTTGCCTACCTCGTAGCAAATCGTCACAACTTTTCTGGTATTGGCAGTTAGGCGTTGGAATATGTGTGGTGTATTGGAGGGCAGGTTCGGGCCATTGCCTACCTCTCCACTTATTGGGTATTCCATTAAAGGAATCTGGCAGTCGTGGATTCTGTCCGATGCCCTGCTGGTGGCTAGGACCATGGCACGGCCCCCGGTGAAATCAGGGGATCTTCCAGTTGTATTTGCATCAACAATCTCCACCTTCTGGTTGTTAACCATTGAATGACTCCCCGCTGTGCGGGGTGGAGTCATGTATAGTTTGTGTGATCCAGTGCCTAAGCCAATACCATTCACATGCTGTAACCAATAAAAGTTGTGGCCTTTTTTCGCCCATTAACCTGAATACATTGTGTCCTCGTGTCTTTCTTTCTTCAAGCGGGTGGCAGGTCCTCGACTCAGAACTTGTGGACTTTCAGATGTGGCTGGACTGCAACTCCAAAATCATCCCTGCCTTATGCCCATTGCTAGCTTGGGAGCCCAACAACATCTGAAGGGACACTGGTTTCCCATCCCTGCTGTATCAGATGATAACTGCCCCTACAGTCCATCCCATGTACATCGTAGGATCATGCCTTCCTTGCTTTCCTACCTGGAAACTTTAATGCAACATTTTATATTTTGTGCCTGTGTTCCAATAGCTTCCAAGATTTGGAGTGAATATGCAGGCATGGCTTCATCCATAGGCTGGTGAACTTCAGCTCACATCAACCCCAACCAGCATGGTCCATGCTCAGGGATGATGGGAGTTGTAGTCCAACAAAATCTGGAAAGTCACCGATTCCCCATTCTCCTGCCATGGTGATAGTGTACGTGGGAGTTGCAAAGATGGGGGCAGTGCAACCTGGTTGGGAGCCGAGCCAATATACCCAATGAAGATTTTCCAGGTGGAGCAGAATTTATGGGACAGCTGTTGTCTTTAAAAGGAGGCACAATTTTGGAAACTTTGAGAGCTGCTGGGTTAGGACATTGCTGATTGTATCTTGAAGAAGTGCAATCATGATTATTGCCTCTTGATGAAGGATGTGCATGCTAAGCTGTGCACATATATCCCATAACAATCATTTGGCAAGAAAGCCCGTCTCACTTGTGAGTATGTAGGCACTGAGGGTTCTAAGGGAACTCTTGGCTCAGAATGGCAAGCAAGGGAGAAGAAATTGCAGTAAAAGCAACATGTGGTCTTTAGCTCACTGCTTTACCTCATATGAACCTTCAATAAACAGACGCTAAAGCCCGTTGTTTCCACATAGCCCTGCTTTCAAAAACTACTGTTACTCTCACGGACATGCTATATGGTAACATTTAAAATAAAATAAAATATAATGTGAATTTAAGAGATTACATTCATGGTTGTTTGGGATAATGTAAGCAATCTCGGTTATGAGACTTTTAGGCAGTTCTGGTATGTGTTTAGTCACCTGCTCTGCCAAACATCTGGCACATCTGTACAGAGAGCTGAAGTGGAAGTTACAATAATGGGGTCTCCTTGATTTCCATGGGAATAATTCCACCTGGAGGAAGGGTGGCCAAGTTCATCCACGACAGTTCTCCACATTAAAAAAAGTAATAATATTGTACAGTATTTGGGTGCAGAGCAGAAGATGTGATTGCTTGAGGATCAAATGAACTGCATAATAGTAAAGAAATGCAAGCTAGTACCAATAAAACAAAAGGGGGTGGGAACGTTGACCCAGTTTATCCTTCTGCAAGGCCAGTGGGAGTCCTTCCTTAACTTAGTGCCCCCCCCTGAGGTTTTGGACTACAACTCCCATCATTCTTGGCCACCATCCATGGAAACCTGATTGAGTTGATTGGATCCATAGAGTTGATTGGAGTCCAAACCCTCTGGAGGGCACCAGGATGGGGAAACCTGCCCTATTAATTCACATGGGTACCGAATGCATGGAGGGCACAGTAGAGTTGCATTTCGAAACCCAGACCCAGACCTTCTGTTCTTCCAAAGAAATGTGAAAAAGACCCAGGTGGGTGCCCATGTCTTTTATTAAACCAACTCATCCACCATGGCAATATGCTTGCCCTGGCATATATAAGTAACAATAGTTCTCTGTTGTTTGCATATTGTTTATACTTGTGATGAGTCTACCTGTAATTGTTTCACTGTATTAAAACTTAAATTAAAAATAAAACAAATTTGAAGACGTGGTGATGGTTTGCTAGGAAGAATACATCCATGGTACATATTGTTTAAAGAGGAGCCAAAGCAATAAAGATTTAAGTTCATCCAGGGTTTACCTCCTCTTTAAAAAAAAAAACATGAATAACCTCAGTTAGTTATAGATTCATGATCTCTTGGCCTTCCCCAGTTAGTTATGATGGGAATGCATCCAACTCAGGGGAGATTGCCTTCATATCTCCAAGCCCCCCTATGCATCAGTAGGAAAGGCTGATGACAATGAACAGGGCAAGGCGAGAGCCTTCTAGCCCACAAACTCTGACTTTGTATGGAAGCCTTTGACTTTCCATTTGAAGCAAATATGAAAAACTTTGTCTGCAAAGTAGGTTGCAAATCCATCAAAGCATCTGGCTGGTGATGACTCAGCTTTCAGATGGCAACAGCTATGATTTACTAGGCCATTCAACACCCAGGGCAGCTTCAGACTTCGCACATCCGGTGGCCATTGAAAATACTACTGTCATGGAAAAAAACCTTCCAAAG
Source organism: Zootoca vivipara (assembly GCF_963506605.1). Classification (NCBI taxonomy): domain Eukaryota; kingdom Metazoa; phylum Chordata; class Lepidosauria; order Squamata; family Lacertidae; genus Zootoca; species Zootoca vivipara. Next base: position 72,682,754 of record NC_083282.1, read on the forward strand.
TGCCATGATTTGTTGTCACAAATGAAGAGGCAGAAGCACTTCTTTTGTGCTTCATCAATCTCAGCTCTTCCTTAAAAGATGCGGACTTCTGCCAACATAGTGATGAGTGAGGGTATCTGGGAGCAGCTATTTTGATTACTAGGGCTGAACAATTGGTCCAGCTAAATCCCGAACTGAGTCAATTCAGCATGTTAATCCAATCAAATGCTTGTTCAGTAATTTTTCCAAGGCCTTTATTGTGGGCAGGGGTCCACTATTTTAAATATTATTCAGAGACGGGACGATTGACAAGGACTAACCAGTCAAGGACTATGCTCAGGTATGCCCCGGAAGGGTGGAAAAGTAGCTTTGTGATTGACACAAAAGGCTGGATAATAAGCTCTGAACAAAGCCAGCTCCTGCTAAAACACACACACACACACACACACACACACACACACACACCAACCCAATCAGAAATACTGGCTGCATCTCAGGAGGAGCCAAGGCAAGGTAGTGTCCAAAAATGGGTGAAGGTTTTACAGTGACATCACTACTGAAGCTATGTATGGCTATCCAAAGTCTGAATGATACAAACAAGGTCCATAGCCTCATTCAGAATAAGATCATGGGAGGTTGATGCTTTGTTTACCACTGACCCACCTAACATTCACTGTCATATAAAACTAGGGATTATCAATAACCTCACATTTAAAACCAGATTTTTTCCCCAGGCTCATTAAAGGCAACTAGTTTGCCTTTATTTTTGTTCTGTCTCATTTAGTCTGTTCCTTTCTGTAAATGCATGTAGCAATTCATTATTTTATCCTTGCCAAAGGGGGGGAAAGGTTAACCAGTTTTCCTTTTCAGAATTATACTTTCTTACAAATGCATGACTGTTGTTTCTTCTGCAGAAGAAAATAATATTTTTAAAATAGTCTTTTAGTCTGTACCATTCAGGTGATATTCTGGCTACAAATAACTACCCTCAGAAGACCCAAATACAAAATGAGCCAGTTAACATCCACTGGCTTCACAGCATGCTTGATTCACATGTTTTATAGAGTAAAACATTACATCACTCTTGCAATGGAACATATAATCAGAAACCCAGATGCAGGAGTTCTCTGGGGTTTTAGCACAACCATTTCTTCTAGATACTGAAGATTTGAGAGTTGTTAGGTTACTGCGTAATGGATTCTGTACCAAAAGAAGTCCACATTTTGTGCCAAGACAGGATACATTTTGTGAGTTGCATTGCAATTTTGTAACAGAAACCTATCGTACATATCTGTAGAGTTTGTTTGACAAGTTTTGAGTACAATGATTCTAATGCCTACTCTTGGAGAACTGTACTTTCATTAAGGCAGAGACCGGGATAGTAACCGACAATATATTAGAAGCATTGGGTCAGGAATTTTAGGGAATTACATCTCAAGCTATTAAAAGGACACCCTAAGCCGCCTTAAAATGTGGCTCTTTTTTGGGGGGGGGTGTTATTGGGTTGTTGTTTTTATTTTGATTATATATCTTGTGGTTTTATATTTTGATTTTGTTCTGTGAACCTCCTTGAGACCTCTGGGTATATAAATTCAATAAATAAATAAAAATAACATATTTAGTGTTCCTGTAGGAATACTGGAGCAACCTCACCCCACATGGGATGGGTGAAACAGCCTGAGCTCTTTCAGTTTCTGATCTTTCCAATCTTCAGTTCTTTAAATTTCCATATCAGTTAGCAACTTTTTTAAAAAAAACACACATCAGCATCTTAGTGTTAATTTCCACTTATGTGCACGTGTTTGTATGCAATTTTCCCTAATATAACGTCTTCACTAAAGTATGCACATTTTATGGACACTTTACCCTAGTATATGCATTTTGGTATGCATCACCTGGCTGGAGATCTGCAGTGCAAAATCTGGAGAAGTCCCATTTTTGAAGGATGGCTGCATTTCAATCCACACATTGTTTCAGAAAGTGAGAATTGGGTAGATTTGGCTTTAAATGCAAACTGAATTGAATTTCTCCCCTATCCTTACCAGTATTTTATATTTCACTTCTTCCGTATCTAAGCTTTTCTGCACATGAACATATCTGCTACAGAACACCATGGACAAGGGTGCAGGCAACGTGTAAAGTGGGACCAAGAACAACACCCTGCTATTATATTTTCTAGTAGCATTGCAACAGACTGCTGGTGCTTTTGGTTTTATTTACTCAGGGCCAAATTCAATAAAGTATGCACAGTACTGGGAGCCATTGAAATGAATCCTGCTAATGAAACTAGACTTCTGCTACTTCCCCATGAACCCCCTCCCAAAATTAGCTCAGGGGGGGTCTGAAGAACCCACAGAACAGTGCATGTGGGGAGGAAGGGGGCAATCATTGCATCAGGCAAACTGAAATGCTTCCGCTGAGGGAATGATTGGAAGAGCATGGCATTGAATTCCTCTCTAGGTTACATGAATATTGTTAGGTCACCCACCAACCTTGTTCTCCAGTCCAGACCCATTAAGCAGTACAATGCAATATCATAAAAATCACACATTACATCACAAGATACTTTTTCCCTGGCAGAAAGAAGAATAAAACCAGATAATTTGCAAGTACACAGTCTATTAACTAAAAAATTCTAAAATCACATAACCTTTAAAATCATAGACCTGGGACATTTTTGAAATAAAAAAACACTCAGCCAGTGCCATTTAAAAAAAATTCCTTCCAGTAGCACCTTAGAGACCAACTAAGTTTGTCATTGGTATGGGCTTTCATGTGCATGCACACTTCTTCAGATACACACTGCCAAAAAAGACTGCAAGGACAGTGCTTGATGAGCTACTCTGAGCTGAGTATTATCTCTTGGGGTGCCATCACTGAGAGGGCCATCTCTCTCTTACTCTGTGGTCCACGAGATGTTGTTGGACTCCAATTCCTATCAGATCCAACGTACAGGAATTATGGGGATTGTAATCCAACAAGTTCTGGAAGGTCATGGGTTCATTGCCAGTGACTTAGAAAGAACCAAGATGAACTATGGCTTGAAGAAAAACGCCACCCTAGATCCATTCATATGTGAAAACTACTGCCACAAATGGCCCCCTTTTAGGGAAGGTGATTGAGAGGACTATAGTGCAAGTACTCTTTGGTGGAAAAAAAAATAGTTATCCTTTACAACCTGTATCAGGCCTCGCATGGGATTGAATTGGCTTTGGTTGCCCTGGTGGATAACCTTTATTGTAACCCTGGGAGTGTAACCCTGCTATTCTTACTTCCCTGCTATTCTTACTTGATCTCTGAGCAGCTTTTGATAACATTGACTTTGGTAGCCTTCTTAGCCAATTTAGTGGGATTGAAAGCACCATGGTGCCAATCCCATCTCCAGAGAATTTCTTTAGGTGAATGTGTTTTGGCCACCTGGCAGTTGTGCTGTGGGGTATATCATTTTGTCCCCAGTGATGTTTACCTCTCTATGAAGCCATGGAGAGTGGCCATTAGCAGATTTGGGCAAGGTGTCACCACAGTACGCTGATGGTACCAAGCTCTACATCTCTGTAACATCTGAATCAGGAGAGGTCATGCAAGCCCTGGACTGGTGCCTGAACTTGGTGGTGAGCTAGGTGAGGGCTAAGAAACGGCTTCTGAATCCAGGGATTGTTTTTAAGATGCTTTAAGGGTATTTAAAGATATTTCAATGTATTTTATTACTTGTTCTTTGCTGCCCTGGGCTCCTTCAAGAGGAAGGGTGAGATATAAAGGTAAGAAATGAATACAAATAAAAAAATCAAATAAGGAGAACTTACCTGGAGTATATAAAGCAGGCACATCCAACAGGTAGATCGTGATCTACTGGTAGATCACTGGACGCCTGTGGTAGATCACTGGTAGATCACTGGCTCCCCCCCCCCAAGAAGCTCAAGAACTTTGGCTCCCCTAAAAAATGCTCAACATTTTAGCCCTTCACCTCCCAAAAAGAGGGCTTTCCTCCCACCTCAGAAAAGCTCAACAGCTCTGACCTGAACCCCTAAAAATGGGCCTTCCTCCTTCCTAAAAAATCTCAACAACTTTGACCTGAACCCCTAAAAAAACGGGGCTTTCCTCCTCCCTAAAAAAAAGCTTAACAACTTTGACCTGAACCCCCCAAAAGGGGGTAGATCACTGCCAGTTTTTAACTCTGTGAGTAGATTGCAGTCTCTTCAGAGTTGGCCACCCCTGATATAAAGGAACACAGTCAGGCTGAGCTGAGGAGCTTCCCTGCCCAGGCTCCTTGCTCCCAAGGCATCAGAACTTTGCTTAGATCAGCAACTGTGCAGGTTGGTAACGATAGGGTTTGGGGGCTTTTATCCAGCCCTCCGAGTTGCCATCAGCACCCAAAGTTTGGATAAAAATATAAACACCTTGAGTTTTTGTGGAATTGGCTTAGCTGTTTCAGGAAAAGTTCTCTAACTTGAGAATCAGAACTCAGAAAACTGGCTGAGTTTCAATGTACCTCTTGTTCATTTCACCATCTGAAATAAGTGATGGGTGGGAGATGGGGATAGGCAGAGGGACCTTTTTTGTGCCTCTCCCCCCCCCCCCCCGGCACTTGAATATGTCTGGACCAGCATCTTCCAACATTCCTTCCCCTCCCTCGGTTATTCTGGAGAACTTCCACATGGAAGCTGATTTGTGGAAGGAAGGAATGAGTGCAGGCAAAGTGAACAAAACAGATCCCTTGTAAATGCCACCGCAGTAAGGGAAAACAGTAGCAATAGCTTATGTAAAAAGGCAGGGAGGGATGTAAGGAGAGAAGGAAAATAAGGGTAAAAAAAATTAATTCAAACAATAATACTGTGACACGGTGCCACAAGCAAAACCAAAGTGGGCTGTTTTGTTTGTTCCTGTGGAAAAATGATGAAATCCATATTGAGAGAGTGTTCTGACCCTTTTAAGGATGGTATTTTAAACTGGGCTGGCTTCATCACAGCTGCACGTTGCTGCAAAATTCAATAACCCTTAACCATGGTGGAAAAATGCCATGTGCCAACAGCTATTTTCCACATTTTTAAAAAACAATCTGAACAAAATGCAGAAAAATTGATTTGCAGCCCTGGCAGGGATAAAGAAAACCAGTAGCATGAAGCTGTGGGCCAATAATTTATGTTTCAAATATTACAGAGTACTTTGCCTATATAATTTCAAGGGGGAATGATAATAATTAAAAGGGCACGCGCTCACTCGTCATTGCTCGTGAGGAAAAACGCTGAATGGAGTAAGCATAGGGATTTTATTTCGGTTCATGGTGTTTCCAGTAGAGTTTTCAAGAATTAAATACATAATCATATCTCTCCCTCATCTAAAACCATCCCTGGGCAGATTGCAGCATGTGCAAAGAGGAAACACATCACCCACAAGTGTCAAGCAGGGAGAATGAACTGAAATGTGGCAACTGCAAAATAATGCACAGATGCATTAGCTCATGCTAGTCGGGAAAGTGTTTGGTACTTTGCGGTCCACTTAGGATTGAGAACAGGGATTGGGAGCCTGTGGCCCTCCAGCTGTTGTTAGCCTGCAACTTCACTTTGCTTTGACTATTGACCAAGTTGTCTGGGATAGGACTTGAAGTCCAACAATAGGGAGCAATTTTGATACTCTGCATTTAAGCTTTCAGCTCTGTCCCTGGGGGAAAACATGCCCTGATGTTCCAGGAACATCTGTGGATTCATCTTTGTCTCTTCCCAGGCACTTGAGGAGGAGGAGAAAAAAGTGCTTTGTTTACATGGCGTTTGACTCAGAGTAGGCCAGGACCAGCCAGGATGTTTTGCTGCTAGAGGTATAAGAGAAAATGCCACACTGGCTTCCTCTTCTGCTGTGTGCCCGCCATGTTCCAGCCTGCTGCCCTGAGGCACCTGCCTTGCCTTTCCTCATGAGAGGGCTGGATCTGAAGTAGGTCCCCCTGAAATAATAATAATAATAATAATAATAATAATAATAATAATAATAATAATTATCTATCTATCTATCTATCTATCTATCTATCTATCTATCTATCATCTATCTATCTACCCTGCCCATCTGGCTGGGTTCCCCCAGCTACTCTGGGCAGCTCCCAACAGAATAAAAAAGCAATAAAATATCAAACATTAAAAACCTCCCTAAACAGGGCTGCCTTCAGAATATGACTAAGTTAGGTCCATCCAAATAAACTTAATTTCTTGCTAGCCATCATGAGCAAACTTACATTTCTGGCTGGAAAAAAATCACCTCAAAGCAACTTTCACTGGTCATTTCCCCATGTTTAAGATTTATTATGGTAGTTTCTTGCCACCCAGGCAAGGCTGCTTGTTGTCTTGGATAAAGCAGCTTTAATTTGATCACGTAGGAGCACTTTTATCAATAGTTGAGCAAGAAATTTCCAGATCCCTGGGAATGCAAAGCTAAAAGTAAGGTGCACTCTGGCTTCTGCCATTGCCTAGAAAGCCAGAGGCCACCGAGAGATTGCACATTGTTTCTCCCAGGAAGACATAATGGCAAGGAGATGATCTGATTGGCTCTATCAGCCAAAGAATGGGCAGCAGAAGGGAGCTTACTTCTTTTTCCCTATGAAAAAGAACACACATGTCCAATGGCCTTGGACTTCAGAAGAGCAGGGGAAGAACACTTTGGAACCATCTTTTGCCTGAAGGAACAAGACCCACCAACTGCCTTTCAGGCAGGAACATCACATCGAGCAAGGGGAGCCTGGCCTAAACATGATGCAAATGTGTGTAGCTCACCTCTTTGTTCATGGCCTTGAAGAACAGAACTGATCTTCCTCTTGTATGCATCCCCTCCAATTACTTTCCCTTCTGTGTCTTGGCTTTTCATTTTGTAAGCTTCACGGCAGGGCTGGACTCTCCCTTTCTCTAATTGATGTGAGCCTCTTTGGGAGGGGGAAAAATCCGTCTGAAAAATGGAAATATAATATAAATAATGTATGTACTGAGCAGTAAGTATTTCATGTGCATCAAATAAACATTATTTGCAAGTGAATGCAGGTAAAAATCACAGCTGATTCTACTACAGAGCCACATTTCACGCATCAGTGTATTTATTGCAAACCCTAATGTGTAACTCTTTACAGGCTATTTTTGTATCATTTGCACATGTTTCTAACAGTGCACTCCTATGTGTATTTACTTAAAATTGAGTCTCACTTTGTTCAAAAGAAATTGTTGTTGTATGGATTGGGTGGCTTCCTAAACCTGCAATTGGGAATGGACAGATCTGTCTTTTTTTGTTTAAGAAAGTTTCTTATTTTTCTAATCTTACATTAAAGTCTCCTAATTTCCACACCCCTTTGCATTTTTTTTAAAAAATATAAGAGTTTATCAACATTTTAGTATTTATTTCATATAAATACTATATATATAGTATTCCATATCAATACACATACACATATGAATGAAATTAGATGCCTAATATGCATATTTTTGTGAAGAGAATTTCTATAATATAATGCATTTTATATGTTATTTCACTAATACAGTGGTACCTCGGTTTAAGTACACAATTGGTTCTGGAAGTCTGTACTTAACCTGAAGCGTACTTAACCTGAAGCGAACTTTCCCATTGAAAGTAATGGAAAGTGGACTAATCCGTTCCAGACGGGTCCGCGGAGTACTCAACCTGAAGTGTACTTAACCCGAAGTTTGAGTGTAATTGGTTCTGGAAGTCCATACTTAACCTGAAGCATACTTAACCTGACGCGAACTTTCCCATTGAAAGTAATGGAAAGTGGATTAATCCATTCCAGATGGGTCCACAGAGTACTTAAACTGAAACTACTGAAACTGAAGCGTACTTAAACCGAGGTATGACTGTATAGGCATTTTATGCACCCTTTACCCAAGTCTTTAAACTGGATTTCTCCCTGATCCCTACTTGCAATCCTGTGCACACTTACATGGGAGTAATTCACAGTGAAACCTGCTTCTACGTTCCAAGTATATAACCAAAGGACTGGGCTGAAAGGGATCAAATTTTAGTAGCCAACTGGAAGGCATGGCTGCAACTAGAAGTTTAAGGAGAAATGAAATACTGGAAATAAATGGTGTTTCCATCCCATATCTTAGGCACATATGATCTTGGCTATATTTTATATGGGATTTTTAATACAAAATTTCTCCCAAATGCTTTCTAGCTATAAATTATACTCCCAGAGAGTTAAATAATAAGCAGATATTGGCTTCTGTTGACATTAATATTGACTAAGCTGAACAGAGCTCCATATTTTCTCCTGGATTACTATAAATCAGGACATTTGCTGAAACAAGACAGCATTTGTACGTACACATATATTCCAATTATATTCAACAGAGATTCCTAGGACTTCTTTCATTTTGGCTGTGCATGCAGGCTGGGCTGGTATCAAGGGTTGGCATGCTTGGGCATCTACTGATGGCCCACACCCCAACAGGTGTTCCACTGAAAAAAGCCCCCTGGACTTGTTCTTCCATTTCATAATTGCAGTTTGGTTCTTTGTTGTTGTTGTTTAGTCATTTAGTCATGTCTGACTCATGGACCAGAGCACGCCAGGCACTCCTGTCTTCCACTGCCTCCCACAGTTTGGTCAAACTCATGTTAGTAGCTTTGAGAACACTGTCCAAGCATCTTGTCCTCTGTCATCCCCTTCTCCTTGTGCCCTCAATCTTTCCCAACATCAGGGTCTTTTCCAAGGATTCTTCTCTTCTCATGAGGTGGCCAAAGTATTGGAGCCTCAGCTTCATGATTTGTCCTTCCAGGGAGCACTCAGGGCTGATTTCCTTAAGAATGGATAGGTTTGATCTTCTAGCAGTCCATGGGACTCCCAAGAGTCTCCTCCAGCACCATAATTCAAAAGCATCAATTCTTTGGTGATCAGCCTTCTTTATGGTCCAGCTCTCACTCCCATACGTCACTACTGGGAAAACCATAGCTTTAACTATATGGACCTTTCTCAGCAAGGTGATGTCTCTGCTTTTTAAGATGCTGTCTAGGTTTGTCATCTGCAGTGATCATGGAGCCCAAGAAAGTAAAATCTCTCACTGCCTCCATTTCTTCCCCTTCTATTTGCCAAGAGGTGATAGGACTAGTGGCCATGATCTTAGTTTTTTTTTATGTTGAGCTTCAGACCACATTTTACGCTCTCCTCTTTCACCCTCATTAAGAGGTTCTTTAATTCCTCCTCATTTTCAGACAATGGCGGTGGTGATATTGTGTAGCAATATGTGTCATTACATGCTTGTACATTGGCCTGGCAAGGAAGCATGCAATAGCAATGATGAGGAAGAGGAATGGCATCAGTTCTAAATTCATTGAGAGAGGAGGGATCATGGAGGGCATCTTGCCTGAAGGCCCTCCAGAACTTGAAGCTTTGGTATAGCAGCTCTGTGTGTTTTTATATTTTAAACCAGACTGTGACCATTGGATGAAGGTCGGTATAGAAATTTAATAAATAAATACACTTAATATGTTGGCAGGAATGAATTTGCCAGATCCAGTGAGATGAGTGCTGGCTGACCATTGCTATAGCAACATATTATGTGAATGTGCAGGTATTTGAAACAGTCCATCAGTTAGATGAGGATTAGTTTGGGGGAGGAGCGTGGAATATCACAATCTCTGAAATATATTATGCTTGTGAATTTCAAAAGGCTTTATGGGGTTCTTTTCTTCACTGAAATTACAAATTCAAGGAAAAAAAATATTATTTACCTCCTGTTGTGCAAATAATCAGTTTTGTAGAACTCCCTTCAGCTTGTAGCAATGTGTTCACCTTGGTGGAGGTCATTGTCAAGTTGTCTGCCAAGCATGTTAAAACATATTCTTCACATGCACAGGCATTTTTGAGACTAGGTCCATCAGATACTCAAAATATGAGAGAGGAAAGTTTTCAAAAGATTAGAAAGGAAACAAGAGTTTTAATTTACTAATGGGTAAGCAGCGCTGTGCTTGCTCTGAAAAATATCTGTGCCTCTTCTACTCTCTGAGCATGACCGTGGCCTCTGTTTCCCATCTTCAGCCCTGAGTGCTGATATTAAGCCATGTTCACTCCATACATATAAACTCCATGATACTACTTTAAACACTCATTGGCGCCCTCAAAGAATTCTGGAAGCTGTTGCTTGTTAAAGGTGCTGAGACTTGTTAGGAGACCTCTGTTCCCTCTCAGTGCTGCTGTTCCCAGAGTATCTGAGAACTGTAGCTCTGGGAGGGGAATCAAGGTATCCTAAAAGCTTTTGGCACCTTTAACAAACTACAGCTCCCAGAATTCCCAGGTGGCGTGGGAGACCCATGACTGCTTAAAATGGCATAATAGTTCATTGAATATATAGTGTGAATGTGACCTCAGTAGAGCCATTGGGGGCAATGGGGCACTGCCCCACCAACCTGTCTTCCCTCAGCCAGCTCCACCTGCCTGCCAAAGGGTGGCACTGGGGGGAATCTTACTCCTCCTCTTCCTCAGTATTAGTGCTGCCTTGGTGGAAGTCACAGAGAGGAGGATGGTGAAAAAATTATTAGTTGGTTCCAGCAGTCATTGCCCCTGGCTTCATTCCCTGAATTCTGCTCTACCTATCTCAGTGGGAACCAGCCACTGCTGCTGATATTTTTATATCCAAAATGGCACTACCCACATACAAGAAAGAGGATTTAACAGGCTTGGGCAGAACCCCAAGGTTTGCAGAAGTACAGTGCATCTGTAGAGAAAAGCTCTGAGTGAGAGGTGCAAAGCAACCCAATGAGCATGGCCATGGAATGATGATTGTCATCTGTTGAGGGAGGAACAGAAAAATGGCGGGCCAGTTAGAATGAGAGAGGGCTTCCTGCATTCCACACTGCAACAGTTGACGGTTGGCTGCACTTGGCCAATTTCATCTTCAAAGGTCACGAGTGTTGGTCCTCCCCTGCCTGAAAGGCCAAAAAGTCTCCTTACCCTGGGGAAGGAGGACAAGGCAGTGAATAGCTCCAAGGAAAATTGGCAGGTGATACAACCATCCTTAGAGATGATGCACATTATTCTCAAGAGGGGGAAATGTTGTGCCATTTGCAAGCCATGAGGCAGCCCAGCATTCTTCACTGAAGCCCCTCCACCAGGTGCTTCAATTTCCCCAGGTGAGGTTCCCCCCCCCCTTGGAAGAAAAGGATAGCACTGGAAGAGAGTCTTCAAGTTGGGCTGTTATCACCATGAGTCTTCTCGTAACAACTCAAGTAGAGGGCCTTGAACATAGGAAGAACTTGCCTCTTGCCTGCTGGGTTAGAGCAAGGACACATGTAGTCCACTATTCTGCTCTCACAAGGGCAAGTAGATGCCTCTGGGAAGTCCACAAGCAGAACATGAGTTCACATACCTTTGTGTTTATTTTTTTAAAGATTATTTCTCCAACTATGAGGATTTGCAAATGCTCTCCAAAGAAAAGAAATTAGCCTTGCAGTGATCAGGTTCCAAAGAACGAAATCACCACTAGGCTCTTCCCCTTATCTTACCAAAAGGTTTCAAGGGCCATTTTCAATACAGTGGTACCTTGGTTCTCGAATGGCTAGGCTCCCGAACAAATCGGCTCCCAAACACCGCAAACCCAGAAGTAAGTGTTCTGGTTTGCAAACATTTTTCAGAAACTGAACATTCAACACGGCTTCCGCTTGAGTGCAGGAAGCTCCTTCAGCCAATCGGAAGTCGCACCTTGGTTTTCAAATGGTTTCAGGAGTCGAACGGACTCCCAGAACAGATTAAGTTTGAGAACCAAGGTACCACTGTACAGATATAAGCTCTTGTTTCACAGAAAGAGGTGTAGGTTTGCACCCCGTTTAAAGAGATAAATCGTACACTTAAAAAGAAATCTGGTTATCATATAATTGATTTGAACATACCTCTGACCTACAAGCTGCATACTTAAAACAAAAATACAATGCATATAAAAAATCCATTCCAACATGCAGAGGGGGTAGAAATCATGTTACAATTTGTCATTAACAATCACTAGACAACCCTCTGCAAGCCACCTCTTGCAGAGGGTCTTTTTCCTCCACAGCGACAGGAGGAAGCAGGCTGAGTTAGCTACAAGAAGCAGGTGTTGTGGTGTTGCTCCCTGCAGAGACTATTTCAATACCCAGATGTCATTAGCGCTATGAAACAGTACATTGTAGTACAGTGAGTGAGTCACATTGCACTGCTTGCTATGGCACTCTGGAGCATCCTGCAATAGATCACTGTAGAATCCTGTCAGGAAAGGTTGCTGGGAAGGAGGGAGGGGTTAGTCAATAGTAGCAGAGAAAAATTGTAGTGGAAGGGGTGAGGGTGGGGACGTGAAATTGCTCAGGTAGCCATAGCTACAGCACCTGGTTTGCCTTTGCCTATTTAAAAATATTCAAAGAGTGTACAGTTTTCGGAGATTGGGTTGGTTTTGTTCCACATCTAAATACTGAATATAGAATTCCTCGTGGTTTAACTTCCATCCCTTTTCACCTTTGCCTAGGAGTGAATGAGAGTAGAAAGACTGTAAGACAAGTAAACTTGAAGGCCACATTCACATCATTTATCTAAAGCACTGTAATGTGAGACAGGAGTGCCTGGCCTGCTCTGGTCCATGGGGTCACAAAGAGTCGGACACGACTGAACGACTAAACAACAACAACAACCACTTTACACAGTTCCACAGAATTCTGGGAGCTAGAGTTGCCTAAGAAGGCTGAGAGTTGTTGGCTGAGGGCAGAACCTAATCCAGCCCAGCCCAGCCCAGTTATGGTGCAGGGCAGTACAAAATCAAATCTAGATGCTGGGCATCTTCCAGTAGGCTCTGCTAGGTGAGAAAATGGCATCTTGATAAAGGCCTAGAGCCATCTGAAGCCATTGGCTACACACACACACACACACACACACACACACACACACACTGGGATCACTATTTACAATATCTATAGGCCCTGTAGCCTGTTCTGTAGTCTCATGCTCCTGCATGGTGCTGGAGCAAGAGAGGCTTCAGGGGAATCACCCTCAGGCTCTAAGGCTAATTTTAAAAGCCATGGCCTCAGGCCAAAATGGTGTAGAAGATGGGTGCTGTAGGATCTTTTTTGATGACTGGTGCATCATATGAAGCAAGTGTCCTCCTCGAGCCAACACTGGGAGCCTGGTGGAGAAAACATGCATTGCAGAGGGTTGGACTAAATGCCTCTTGGGTCCCTTCCAACTGTACAATTCTATGAATTTGTGACAATGCCGAGCCTTCTTGGCTAGGATGTCTTCAGCCTCTCCATTGCTGGAAAGGTGGGTGAAAAACAACGCTTGTCAGAGGGGAAAGAAACGCTTCTGAACAGAATCCCTCAGTTCATCTCAGCACAACAGAGAATTAGAGAAGTGTGGCGAAGTCCCTCTGGAATGGTTTCTGGGTACGGAGGCGATGGATATGCCCCTGCTGTCATCACTACTCATACTGCAGGAGATTCGACATTGTGTTAATTGATGTAGAGAGCCGCTTTCAATAAAACCACATTTCGAAAGTTTCAAACAATGCATGTTGTGTGATGGATGGCCCTGGCCGCCGCTTTGCTTGCTCAGGTTTAACAACTAGACTCTTTAGGCAAAACTCCTCTGTCTTTTCTGACTTGATCGAGAAAGCGCCAAAGAAGCTGAACTGTGAAAAGAATACTAAGAGCCGAAAATTCCATCCAGGGGACAGGAGTTTTCCGAGGCCTGTTTGGCTTGGCCCGCCTCTGCCATTCCTTTCTCTCTTTCTTTGGAAGTGTGAAACTGGTTGGTTGCTGGTGTTTGTTCTGTGGTCGATGCTAACTGTTCCATCTGTGTAAACTCTGTCCTGCCAGCCTGGGAATTTAGCAACACTTTCTCTTCAACTGTATCCTAAGAAAATGAAAGCCCAAGTTAAGTGGCACTTTGAACCTTTGCAAACAAATAGATAATTCAGAAGTGAGTGGGATATAAGAGGAAGAAGGTCACAATTGATCCACTCTGACTGGTGATGCAGAAGCAATGCAGAAGCAATTTTACTTCCTTTTTTTGTGGGAGGGGGTGTCTTACAATGCAGCATACATACCATACGCTGGAGCTAGCCTTGAACCTCCCCACACTGTGGCATATATTGCAGGGGGTAGACCAGGCATCCCCAAACGGTGGTCCTCCAGATGTTTTGGCGTACAACTCCCATGATCCCTAGCTAAGAGAACCAGTGGTCAGGGATGATGGGAATTGTAATCCAAAACATCTGGAGGGCCGAAGTTTGGGGGTGCCTGGGTTAGACTGTAATGTCAGTGTTACTATGGGATGGTAGGAAAATTTGGTGCGGTTTGCATTTGAATTTAAACCTAGGCTGCATTCCTACAACAGTTTATTCTGTTTCCCCGATCTTTATCTGTAAATTGTTGTATTATATATGAGCTTTCACATGACACAAAAGCCACTTCTGTAAATCTAGCAGAAAATAGTGGAGGTTTGGCAGTAATTTCCATGCTAATTGGTTCCCAAAATGATCTGTTTGCTAACCTGCTGAATCCCAAAAAATAAAAAAAAATCACAGGAGTAAAGTGATGAAATTTAGGATTGTATAACAGCACACGCTTCTCTCCTGTCATTGTCATGGATGGATGGTAGTAGGATTGAGCAGAAGGGGTGGTTTTTGTTTTTTTAAAACTGGTATCCATAATCTATGGTCTGAGATGTTCAGGCATTCCCAACTGTAATACTGATCACATTTGTTGCATTTCAATTGTCTTTCAGTAGAGCAGACTGTCTTTTACAGTGGTACCTCTAGTTACAAACTTAATTCGTTCTGGAGGTCCTCAACCTGATTAATTCGTTCTGGAGGTTCTTATCCTGAAACTGATCTTAAGTAGAGGCGTGTTTTCGCTAATGGGGTCTCTTGATGCCGCTGCGCCATTGACACATGATTTCCATTCTCATCCTGGGGCAAAGTTCTCAACTCGGGGTAACTCTTCCAGGTTAGCGGAGTTTGTAACCTGAAGCGTTTTTAACCTGAGGCGTTTATAACTTGAGGGACCACTGTTTTATACTTTGTCCATTTGGAGTGGGGTCATGAAGTGAGCTAAAGGAACCTAGGGTACATGGTGGATAGCTTTTGGTGGAAGAGGGCGTATCAAAACATAGCAGAGCTTCCTCCCTCCCTTTTTTCTTTTTCTTTTTTACTTTCTTTTATTTCCTTTCTTATTTAAAAACAGGTTGTTGTTGTTGTTGTTTATGAAAACCCAGCCCTGCTGGAAGCTCTAGTGATGTAACAGGAGTGAGGAAGAGCCTTGCTTCATAGTTAGAGCATCTGCTTTGCATGTATAAGCACTCAGACTCAATTCTCAGCATCTCCAAGTCGGGTTGGGTGAATTTACCAATTTCAGAAACTCTCAGTTTTTCCAAACTTAAGTTCAGCTCCACATCAGTTTCTGATGTTCTTTAAAAAAAAAAAAAGCTTTCCTGAAAATGCACCAGCATTTTACTGCAAATTTCTCCTAACATGGACATTTTTGTATGCAATTTTGCCAAATGTAATACATTTTGTATTACAAAATATTTTCACAGATGCATGCATCTTTATGTTCACTTTATCATTTTTGATCACATTACTCGGCTGGAGGATTGAATTGCAAAATTTGGAGAAGTGCAAATTTGGAAGAATGCTTTGTTTCTGTTCATGTGTGAATTTAGTGACCTTGCCCCTTAAATGTGGAATGAAACAATTTCCCCCTTCATCCCTAGGTGGGAGAAACCTGACAGAAATCTAGAGAGCTGCTCCTGGTCAGTGTAGACAGTACTTAGCTAGATGTCCATTAGTACTTAGCTCTGTCCATTGCTCCCATACTTCTTTCCCAGAGTGTCCTGTAGACATTTTTGCTCTCAGAGAAGCCTACATGTGGTTTCTAGACCTATATGGCCAGAACTGCTTAAGTTCAGCAACCTTGCTGTAGCATGAAACCCCACTTGGGCACACAACTTCTCTCTCTCTCTCTCTCTCTCTCTCTCTCTCTCTCTCTCTCTCTCTCTGTGTGTGTGTGTGTGTGTGTGTGTGTGTGTGGTCTAAAATATGGGGTATCTATTGTGTTTTATGGAAACAAGTGACAATCATTCTATCCTTTGGTACTCTGATAATCAGAAATGGAAGAAGAAGAGGAAGAGGAGGAGGAAGAAACAACACCCCTGAAACCAAGAGATGGTGTCCCTTAAAGCAACAACTATCTTGCCATGCTTCATTTATCAATAACCTATAACACACAGGTTTCTTCTGGTCATTTATGGAGGCTTACTAAAAGATGAGTGAACAAAGTGGCATCACAAATAAACCAAACAAGATCTACTTCCAGTGGTCTTCCTCCATGAGAGAAGAGTTCCATTAAGGTTTCACTGACAGAAGACAGGGAGCGGAAAAGTCCTTGGCAATGTTTTCTTTAGGTCAGTGCTTAAGTTGCTTTTAGCTACAACTACAAACTCAATTAGAAAGTCATTTCAGCACTAATGAAACAACAAATGGCTAAGAGTTAATGCACTTAGCAGGCCATTAGTCCAATACAAAAAATACAACTGTATAGCCAAATCAACTGGTGGGGCAGTAAGGAAAGGGCAGAAATCAAAGGCTGCAAGTGGCCAAAATGTTGACACTATCTTTCCTTGTGTCAAACACAGCCAGTTTAAGTCCTAAGGCTACACTTATATAGCCACTTACCAGGGAGTAAGCCCCGTTGAATTCAGTGGGCCTTACTTCTGAGTAGACATGTATAGGAATTCAAGGTTTGGAAAATAATTAACCTTATAAGCATATTAGGAGCTTGTGACTTCCATGTTCCGAACAGCATGGAACAGACCACTGATGAAGAGGCATGTAAGTTGTGGAAGCTTGCACCATGATACATACGTTGTTTCAGCACACCACTGGCATGAAAACATGTTGAAAAGTTGTGCCACTTTATTGTATAAATCAGGAATAGGAAGCCTGTGGCCGTGCAGATGTTGCTGCACTACAACTCCCACCATCCCCAAACATTTGACCATGATGGCTGGGGCTGCTGAGAGTCCAACAACACCTGTTGGGGAATATAGGTCTCCCATCTCTGGTATAGCTAAAGATAAGCTCAGAGCAAAGATCAAGACTCTCATCATGCAGGTGATCAAGTCAGCCCCAATATTTTTAAGGGTCAGCAAACCATCCCAAAATGCAAAGCTTAATGAGTGGCTTTGGTAAATTCACCCTCAGTTCCACATTTTGGAAATTAACGATGTTTCCAAAGTACCTATCATAACTATCTGGTATGCAATACACATTTTTCCCACCTCAGTGCCAGGATCTGCTGAGCAGGTTCCCCACGTGGCGAGTTATCAAAACTTCATATTACAACATCATCATGTAAGTGAAGTATTTCAAGGTTATGGACTGGCCCTGCCCACTTAAACTGGGCACTGGGATCTCACTGGCAGAAAGGCTTCCTCTTTGGAGTTGGAACTTCCATGGCTCCTGGCTTGGCCCCCTGATCTTGACTTCATGGCTTAACTCTTGATTCCCAGTTTGCCTCTAACATTCAAAATACTCAGTTGTGATATATTAGCATTTTCCTTTAAGGCTCTTCTGTAGCTCAGGGCGTGAAATGTGATGCTGCAAGGTTTTGTGCAGGGACTGACTGGGTTAAGCAAGCCAGGTGCCAAATGTCAAATGCTTTGTACGTGCGCAAGGAAAAGTTCCTTACTGTTAGTCAAGCTGATGCTCTTGTTGATTGCTGTGCAAGTACATGACCAGGCCACCTGACCAAACAGCCTTTTGTGTTGATAGAAAATATATTCTCCTTTTTGGTCCCTTCTCTCAAATGTTCTTTGCAAATTTGTTTTACGTGATTGCAGGCTCCATCCACATTTTGGATCCTCTATTGTTCCCGAGAATCTACCTATAGGGTAACATATAACACTATATAAATGTGGGGACCAGGAAGCAACCCTCATAAAGCAGATGAGTTTCTGAATGCTCAGCAAGGAAGCTTGCAAGTACCAAGCTGGATGAATTCAAGTTGAGCCAAGGGGAGATCTCCTCCAATGGAAATAATGATGACCAACCTTAGAGAGTTCTTGTGGTGATGACTAAATCCCACATTCATCCCTGAGAACAACTGTGTAAAAGTTCCCACATCCCTAACTAGCTTTCTGATCCATTATAAATACTTTGCCAAGGGTGTTCTCACCAAGATGGATTACAAAAACCTGAGGAGGTTTGTCTTTAGTAGACCAATGACAACAGTTGGCCACGCAACTTTTTTTCTTTAAGTTGCATTAATGGTTGTGTGGTTCACTTGTTGGTGCCCTGCAGAGTCCCTAAACCACAGATGATTGCACATCTGTGCCCCAAACACCAGACTGTCCTCCATAAATCCAGCTCCTAATGATAGTGTGTGATTCAAATCCCTAATTTTGAAGGGTTCTAAAATACACATGATACCTCCATCAGTAGAGGAGGTTCCCTGCTTCAGAGTTTGCTGTTCAACTCATGGAGAGTGACAGTCACAGCAATGCAGGACTGGATATTAGCATGCTCATCCTTGCTTACTTTGCTAATGTGCAAAGGCTACACATGAACAACACATCCAACAGGACCTAAGGGGATAATTGCCAAGACAGGTGCAACCTCCTCCCTGTTTTTTTCCAAACTACTTTTTGGCTGCATCAGGAAGTTGGAAAACTCACCTTTCCATGCAAGCAACATGCCCAAACATTTTAGAAGCAAAATGGGACAGAAGAACCAATACTCAGCAAGCTAGATCTGTGTTCTAGTTTCTGCAACTGATTTTATTTTGCACAAGCATGTTGCTTTGTCTCAGGGTTGGAGGCTTTCTCAGTATGTCAAGTTGGCACAATGGTAATGCTAATACATGTAAAGCACCTTGTCCATGTGTAGAAAAATGCATTCGTCTTCCGTCTTGCTCTCTTCTCAGTCTGCTGCTGTAAAGTCATCAGCAATGATGCATGCTGGGAAGGTGGTTGCATTTTGCCTACAAACCTACTTTCAGATTCAATTAGGGATCCTCTCAACTGCCTAAAGAAAACTCTAGGGGAGATTCAGACTGAATTGTGTTGATGAGACAGGGAAATGAACATGCCTGCCTTCATTCAAATGGAGAATTTCACATTTCAACCTCATGTATAAATTGTGTCGTAGTGTGGCTAGCCTATTTCATGGAAGGAACAGGGTGAGAATTTGTTTCACTTTCAGTTCAAGTTCATGGTCATCCTTGAAGCATAAAATCATAAGAAACATAAAAATGGTAGAGAGAGAGAAATATTGTGATGCTGTAATATGCTCTCCTCGCCATGTACAAGAATCAAATAGTTTTCAATTCAACCTGTTACTAGCTGGCATAGCAGCACATGGGACAGGCATGTGCACTATATTCTGAACATGTGAATGATTTTCTTAGCATTTAAACCAGAAATGCCATTAGCTAGATAGCCACAGCTAATTTGCAGTGTGCTGTGCACAACACAGAAGGAGAAAACATGCTACCTAAACCGAGATAGTTAACAATCTCAATTTAGTCACAAGACAGGGATGAGACTGGTCAGAGTACAGATATTTTACTACTACTAATACTACCTCTTACTGCTAGATTGGTTTATATCTCATCCTTCTGTCAAAGAGCTCAGGCCACCATACATAGGATTATTCAGCTAGCAACATTTCTGTAAGGTAGGTCAGACAGAAACTGGCCCAAGGTCACCCAATGAGTTGGAATATGAACTCCCATCTCTTTGGTCCAATATTATTCTCCCATTTGATTCATAACTGTGTATTAGTATAGAACAGGGATGTATCGAGTGGAAATTTCAAAATTTCTGATTTAGAAAAGCTTAGTGGGTACTGAGAAGGCAAAGCATATCCCTCCCCAACTCTTAGTTCCTCAGGATTCCCCCCAAACAGGCATTTTATGTGTCCCCAGCTCAAGCTGGCCCTTGTTACGCAACAAATCATTTTGTTTCTCCTAGGATGTACAACCCAATTCTCCCCCTCATTTTAATCTTGAGACTATAAAATGTGACAACTGATCCCATCACCATTTGACCATTCCTAATTAAACACCTTCAGTTTCAATCACTCTATTTCATTTTGGCTGGTTCCAAGAAGATATTACTTTTAGCTCCAAAGGGTTAAAGAGGGAGGGAAATGTGCCACATTTGGGTTGTTAGGCAGTGGAGAGGGGAAGAAACTCTGAAGGGGGTCCATCAGAATTCTATTCCACAATAAAGAAGAGAGCAACTCACTGGGATCAAGACTTGACTGGAGCCACAAAGTTCAGAGAGCCATCCAAAGCTCACTTAATTAATGGAGCTTAATTCAGACAATATGGCTGAATCGCATGGCTTGGCATTAAATGAAAACTTGAGCATTTATTTTAGTAGTTTGGTAAGGACATATCAAAAACTATAGATTCTGTTCAAGACCAAACAGCCTGTTGCAAGATTTAACTGGCTAAGCACTCAGATGAAGTGCTTTCTTTTGTGTGGCCTGACCCTCTCCCCCTTCCCCCACCCATGCCTTGCCTAAGCATGGTAACAAATGGTCTACGAGCACAATCCCGATTAGGGGGCCAGGAGGTTAATCTCTGGGTCTCTATCTGATAAAGTCTGTATCCAGACACTGTACTACACTGCCTATTGAGAATCTTGGAGATTGCTGGTTATTTAGTGTCGGCGTTGGATTGAGGTGTACAGTCTGCAGTCCTGGCTCAAACGATGTGATCAATCTAAGTCAGCTTTGCTCTTTTCTTATTCCATTTTGCTCTGTCCGCCCCTCCCCTCCTCCTCGCCTCTGTTCCAGTGATTAAAGATGCAGTATCCCTAGCCATTTACTGACAGTGCAGAACACTGTCTGAGGCAAGGCCAGTCTGTCATGTTAGACAGTCTGGAGGAAAAGAGAAGAGAAAGAAAACTCTTACTTACACAAACCACTAAGCCCTTTAGACTTAATTCATGCCGGGGGGGGGGGGAGAGAAGCCCCTTGAAAAGAGGCTTCATTTTATTGCACAGCTTTTCATATAGTTAATAGATTTGTCGTCTTTGCATCCCCATAGGGCAGAAATTGTTTCGAGCCTGCACATCAATGCATCAGGGAAGATGTTGCAATTTTATTCATAAATCTTATGTCTGGCTTTATTTCAAATGGAATAGGGTAGTAGAAGATCAACACTAACTGTGGCATGAGGCCCAGGTTGGGGTTCCCATCAACTCCGCGGCAAACTCCCTTCCTAGGCCGAGACTCAGTCTGTTTTCTGAAGATTGGCTCTGAAGCGCCACAGCTTCAGAGATATTTTTATATGATGAATGATCTTGAAGTAGCACCTCTCAGTGTTTTCACTCTGATCAGAAGGCATACAGGCTGGGCTTCATTAAACCAATAGCCTCCATTTGCATGGACCTCGAGAAGGAGGGGTGGATTCTATTTAGTTCACATTTTAATGCTAACCTCCTGATTTGCGCTTTCCAAAAAAAAAATGCATGAACCAAAATGCTGCTCTCTTTTCAAATGTGCACTTCTCTAAATTTTGTCCTAAAGTTATCCAGCCGAACAAAATGTGTACAAAATGCCCATAAGGTGCATAAAATGCATATTTTAGTGAAAATAACACACTAAACACACAAATTGTGTAGAGATGGAGAAGCAGCATCCCTCCACATGTTGTTGGATTATTGACCATTAGACTAATGCCTATTGCCCATGCTGACTGGGGCTGATGGGATTTGGGATTCTATTAACATCAGGAAGGCCACAGGTTACTCAGCCCAGGTTTAGGACTCTGCACTATAGTGCTCTATTCACTTCTTTCCTACATATCAGACACTATGTACGTGTCTTTGCAAATACAAAATTGCAGCCAAGTATTACAAAATTGCAAGCTAAGAAATAACAATAATCAACATAGCAGGTTTAAGAGACAGTCTTCAGATACTTTGTCAGATAAATGTATCAGTCCCTTCAAGGAAGGTACTCAGAAGGGTATCTTAAGATCTAGATCAGACATTCCCAAACTTCAGCCCTCCAGATGTTTTGGACTACAATTCCCATCTTCCCCGACCACTGGTCCTGTTAGCTATGGATCATGGGAGTTGTAGGCCAAAACATCTGGAGGGCTGCAGTTTGGGAATGCCTGATCTAGATACGTAGCTATACAGACCTATGCAAGTATAGGAAATGAATAAGATTTTTTAAAAAATTGTCTGGATTTCTTCTCTATTTTTTAGTTTATAATTTTGAAAGCTGGGAACACTGAGACATTCAAAGTGGATGTAATTGATCCCAGTGCCCATCTGAAACAGTAGTGATCAACCCAGGAATCAACACATTCCCTGTTGTCAATTACAGGTGTCAGTCATGCTGATTCAGCCTTCCTGAAATTTCTTGCTGACTGAAAGCACCCTTTAAGAAAAGAGGGGAAAGTTCAGACATTAAGGTTTTAATAACTATAACAAAATTAGGAAACTGAGGGATCAGCCAGCCTTTGTCTAGCATGCTGGAAGCCTGAATTCTAATCCCCACAGTGATATAGCCCTTTTAGAAGTGAATTGATAATAGGTAATAACTGTTCATTGCTGAAGGAAAAGTAGAAACTGGCATGTTTCAGGATCACAACCCAAACTTTTGGGAAGTATCAGAATAATAGTCTTGCCTTGGTGTATCTAGTGTTCTGTAGACTTTGCTGGAGATGATAGCATCCAGTGAGGAGGTAGAGTAGAAAATGGGCAGGAGGACACTATGTCTTCATGGATGCAATGGTATTAGAGGCAGGGGGTGATATGCTCAACACTGCAGGCTATGCCTACTTCCAGCATTCCCCCATGATGCTTGCAAGTGAGGACACTGGGACTTTCTCTTTCCCTTGGGCACCAGCAGTTTATGATCTGCTGCATCTCCATACCAGCTACGATGGGATACCTAGGGAAAAAAAGCAAGTGTTTGGCATTTCCCAAAGTCTGATTTTCACAGAGACCTCTTGTATGGTGGCATGACCATTTCCTTTGGAAGAACCCTCACATAGTGGGATCTGGTATCTATCATGCCAAGGCAAATTTGAGTTTTTAATGTAGCTGATAAAAAATAAATAAATCATAGAATTGTAGAGTTGGGAGGGATCCTGAGGGTCACCTAGCCCAACCTACTGCAATGCAGGAATCTCAATTAAAGCATCCATCACAGATGGCCATCAAAACTCTGTTTAAATACCTCCAGTGAAGGACAGGCCACCACTTTCCAAGGGAGTCAGTTCGACTGTCAAACAGCTCTTTCCATCAGAAAGTTCTGCCTGATCAGAATTTCCTTTCTTGTAACTTAAAACCATTGGTTCAAGTCCTACGCTCCAGAGCAGGAGAAAACAAGTTTGCTCCATCTTCCATGTGGCAGCCCCCCTTGAGATACCGGTATTTGAAGATGGCTTTCATATCTCCTCTCAGTCTCCTCTTTTCTAGACTAAACATCCCCACCTCCCTCAACCGTTACTCATAAGGTTTGGTTTCCAGGTCCTTGATCTTTTTGGTCACCATCTTCTGCACATGTTCCAGCTTGTCAATATCTGTGGTGCCCAAAACTGGACACAGTACTCCAGGTGTGGTCTGACCAAAGCAGAATAGAGTGGTACTCTAATTTCCTTTGATCTGGACTTCTCGTATCTGGTTTCTGTGGGGAGGAGAGACATTCGCATGAAATGCTTACCACATGGAGCTGGGGTTGTAAAACCACCTCACTGTAAGTTTACTGTGGCAAAAATGGCAAATTGAGAGAAAGCATATATCACTGCTACATGTTTCAACCCGAAGAATGGTCTCCCTAAAAAAAAAAAAAATTCTCCCTAATAACTGACTAGGAGTTCATTGCTTTAGGTTTGTTTTTGCTTTTATCGCTGGGGAAATGTTGCGGTCTTCTGTGTTTACACAGCTAAAACATTACAAAGTGCTATTTGGAGTAGACGTTTAGCTGGTGAGCCCAAGCTGGAAACCACCAGCAACGAAGCCACATTTAATACTGGCTTGGTGATCTATACTATAAACCTGCTGTTCGAAAGAAAAATAAAAGTTATGCTTCAACATGTGTATGTTCTCCATATGCATCATTCAAGACTGGGATTTCCTAGTGTGCTGCCGATCTGGAAGGCAAAATAGTGGGGCTTATTAAAAAACAATGAATCCTGCCTATGTGTTGTTTATTTTCTTTAGGTTTTTTTGTTATTATTAGTATGGTTCTTGCTTAGCACGACATCTTCCATCTGAGAAATCCATTAGCGCTGGAAAGATTGGGTAGTTTCATTTCACTGGAAAGGAGATGTGTTTGCTTTCTTTGGACAGCCACGGGCGGTAAGGAATTTTATATATATATAAATTTTATATATGTATAAAACAAAATAAGATGAAACTCCAAAACCCCAAGCTTGGGCTTCTCTCCATAAAGCCTCCTGCAAGATTTATGTGTGTTCATGAGCAAGCATGGCGTGGTGCGATCCTTGAGCCATATCAACAGAAAAGTTTGTGAAGCCGCATTTATGTGACCTTAAGATATCCGGGCAGCCCCTGTTTGTTCACAGCGTATGCATAGGAAACTGCAGGGCAAATAAGTATTGAAGCCCACATGCAGGAAGGTGTGATGCTGGTGACAGAAGCCTCATGACAGACTGTCCCTCCAGAACTGCCTTTCACATATCCATTGGCATGTTAACGCACGGAATTGTTGGTGGGGCACAGCTCACAGATAACCGGGGCCATATTAAATCACACCCAATCACATCAAAAATGGTATCAGAAGTCCTCCTCTGTGTAAATAAAAGAGAATTTAAAACATTCAGAACAACCCATATACTGATTCTATGTGTCCCTGTAATCTGCTGACCATTCTGAAATTTGGACAGTGCCTAATCCAAGCAATTATATGCACCTGAAAAAAGGTAAAGAAAAAGAAAAAGGGAAAGGAACCCTGGATGGCACTTTGACAGTGCCAGATCCAAGCAATTATATGCACCTGCAAAAAGGTAGAAAGAAAGAAAGAAAGAAAGAAAGAAAGAAAGAAAAGAAAAGGACCCCTGGGCGGTTGAGTCCAGTCAAAGGCGACTATGAGGTTGCAGTGCTCATCTTGCTCTCAGACTGAGGGAGCCAGCATTTGTCCAGAGTCAGCTTTCCGGGTCATGTGGCCAGCATGACTAAACTGCTTTTGGTGCAAGAGAACACCGTTCCGGAAACACCGTTTAGCTTCCCGCCGCAGCAGTACTTACTTATCTACTTGCACTGGTGTGCTTTCAAACTGCTAGGTTGGCAGGAGCTGGGACAGAGCAATGGGAGCTCACTCCATTGTGGGGATTGGAGCTGACCTTCTGATTGGCAAGCCCAAGGGGCTCAGTGGTTTAGACCACAGCGCCACCCATGTCTTGCAATTGCAAGACCTATGCCAGTGTTTCCCAACCAGTGTGCCTCCAGATGTTTTGGGACTACAACTCCCATCATCCCTAGCTAGCAAGACCAGTGGTCAGGAATGATGGGAGTTGTAGTCCCAAAACATCTGGAGGCACACTGGTTGGGAAACACTGACCTATGCCATTAGCATTCTTAGCCCTCACTCACGTTTCAGGACCAAACCCTTAAGTGTGAGTTCTGGGATGTGTGTGTGTTTGTGAGTCAACAAAGCAAACAATGATGCATACATTATTATTTTTTAGGAAAACGGGGGAAATGTGGTAGTTGAAAAAGCATTCTTCTGGGACCCTTGCCCTCATCTGCTATGTGTGCAGTGCAGCTGAGAGCCTGGTGGGAAACCAAGCAACATATCAACATCTGTCAGAGCTTGTGCTATATTGACAGAGATGCTGACCAGCAAACATATTAAAGTGTGGGAAAAGAGAGAGAGAGAGAGAGAGAGAGAGAGAGAGAGAGAGAGAGAGAGAGAGAGAGAATAGGCATTTCCCAGTACAAACATGAACTTCAGACGCAGTTTCCCCATAACTTCTCCATTTGCACTGCTGGTCAGGAATGGGAAAACCTGAGCTGTCCCATAACATGTGGGGTTTGTTTGGTTCGGTTCAGTGAGCAGCTGACCCTCAGAAAGTGTGACTTATAGGCAGTTGCACATAAACCACTTCAGGTGCAGGAGGAGGAGGTTGTGATTGATGCCAGGAACTTGCTGAGCCGAGGTGAAAACTGTTTGCATAACTCAATGTGGCGTGACGTATAAGCCCTTCCAGTTACAAGGTGCTAGCGCAGCCCCTGGCATAAAGGCTGTACTTTCGTAGGTTAAGAGGACTGAACCATGATTGGGAAGGTTGTTGTTTTCCTCGGGCTTCATCAGTGCACTTGCAAAATGTGATACTTGCCTCCTTAACAGTGCAATTGTATACAATCCCAACACATTGGTAATACTGCAATGCCTTGGATTGTTTTCCTTTTCCATAATTTGGGTGATTTATATAGACACAATCATAAAGTTCTTTCAGTGACAGTTATTTCCACCTCTGTAACTTAACAGAAATTAAGGGGAAAGATGGAAAAGGAAAATATAATCTCTGTCTCAAAACACAACAAAACCCTCTAACATTACTTCAATAAACTTACATGGCAGCTTACAACATTGAAGTCCAGTGTTTAAAAATGAAAAGAACAAAAATAACAGTTCATAAATGTATAGTAAACAAGTTAGGGAGCTCCGAGCCGCAATGGAGGGGGGGACACCTCAAAACTATAGTTCCCAGGATGCTTTTTTTTGGGGGGGGAGAGAACATTGCCATGGAATGCCACAATAGTGGTCTAAATTTATGGCGTGCATGTGACCCCTTCCATGCTGCTTCACAAAAAAAAAATTAAAACAAGAATTGTATCTTAAAATGATATACAATTAAATTCAGTACAGATAACCACTGCAGCAGCTAAAAATACAGTGTGCCTTTGATTAAGATGGAGCTGGGGGCGGGACATCCGCAGAGACGCAAATTCCAGCTAATCCTTAGAAGAATCTGCTGAACTGTAAGGAGTGCTGGGCAGTGGCAGGCTTTGCCGAGAGGTGATGGGGATTTAAGCAGAGGCCATAGTTCCTCCCATGGCAGGACCTGCATTAAGCAGAGCAGCAGGTGATTTCCAGGGACCTCCCAACTTTATGATTCTCTAATGCAAACCAACATAAGAATCAATATTTTAACAGTAGAGCTGACACAAAAGGAGTGCATTGGCAACACTCATTAAACCATACAAATACATGATCAAGTGAAATACTTCTCAGACGGGGTTGGGAAGGCTCAGGGGGACACAAGTATTACGCATGAAGCATGCTCATGGATCAAATGTAACAAGTAAAGGTGTGGTTATATTCCAGGAGCATAATCCACCCAGAACTACTCCAGCACAAGCCACTTTTTAAATGACCAGGAGTCGCAATGCTTTTCTACAACTCTATTTCAAGATGGTCAATTATGCAAATCTTCATGATAGATTGTGACGATTAGGTGCATAATCTATAGGTCTCATTTTGCAGAGAAAGAGATGGATCCATGAAAAGACAGGAAATGTTGGTAAGCCACAGATTTACTACCATTCTATAAATGCAATGCATAGTCTGATGGGTTTATGCTGGCAAACAAACTGGTCTCTGGACGCTGCCAACTTTGCTGCATTCAGATTTTGTTTACATGCATTTTTTTGTTCCAGTTTCTATTTACTACAGTATGTTAAATTAAGCAGGCTCAATTATATTAATTGGTCCATATGAATTGGGACAGCTACAATGTTTGAAGGTTGAAAAGGACCAAAATTGCCCATGACAAGAGACTGCCAAGCAAGGACTGTTTGGGTTGAAAGAGAGAGAGGGAGAGGGAGAGGGAGAGAGAGAGAGAGAAGCGGCAGCAATTCCTTGGTCAATGAAGAATTTAGGAAAGGGAGAAATATCTGAGGGACCTTGAAGAAACATGATGTGAAACATACCTAACAACATTTGACTACCAGCTGTGTGATCTAAGCATGTCAGCTCAGAAGTAAGTCCTGCTAGAGACTTCAGGGAAGTGTGACTAGCCCAGGGTCACCCAGCAGCTGCATGTGGAGGAACCCGGTTCTCCAGATTAGGAGTCTACCGCTCTTAACCACTATACCACACTGGCTCTCAGGTTAGGCTCTTAGGAGCCTAACCTATGATTTGACAGTAACCAGGAGAGAGGGGCTCTATTGTGCAGGTAGAGAACCTGTAGCCCTTCAAAAGTTGCTAGACTGCAACTCCCATCATGCCTATTGGCCATGCTGGTTGGGGCTGATGGGGACCAACATTATCTTAGAATGCCACAACCTTGCTCCATAACCCTGCTCTAGAAACTCCCAAAAAGAGCATGAGGAGAACAACCAAGGATAACCCCCACATTGACTGTGCATCATGGAGACAGATTTTATTGTGCTGGCCAGCAAAATTTTAGAAGTGGCCTAAGCCCCAATCCTATTTCTTGAGGCTCAATCTCTATTCTTTAGTTCCTTCCTGAACAGCTTAATGAAGACTTAAGCGCTCCGTCTCGGTGGCAGTGATGTAAAACGGCTGCTTATTGCCTGTTCCATCTCGGTGACTTTTATTGTGATACTTAAACCAAAATGGTGAACTATTACACTTCATAGCCTGCAAATAAAAGAAGAATGTTAAAAAGGAGAGGCAGTAACCTCCGATCCAGCCAAAATGGCCCCTAACGTCTCAAGCTCGTAATCTTGAGACAATTTTACACAGTTCAAAAGGGTCCAAGAACACAGGCACGCTCAGAATGTGATTCCCTTTAACTGCAACAATGAAGTGCTTTTTTATTCTTCTTGCGTTGGAAGACACTGGATCATAATTCTAATGGGTGGGGGACATTATCGTTTCAGGGAATTAGTGATGCTATCTGTGAATTATGAGAGGAGTCTTCCAATGTGTTTATACACCCATCTCAGCCTGTCAATCCCATCTCACTCCCCTAACTCAAAACCCAAATACCTTCCAATTCCTTTAATCCCTTAATGTAGTTTATGTTGTAGATTTGTACTTATTTTAAGGCATAGAAAAGTGGGCAGGAGGGAGAGAGGGACTGGCCAAGTTTGATCTTTTAATTTAAAATGGGATTTATAAAACTGTTTCCCATAATCTTGAAACTCATTGACGTGTTTTATCCATGATTTTTCTGCCTCACTCAAGAAAGATTGGGCAGGGAAAACAGTATCCAAAAATAAATGTTATATATATTTATTTGCCCAGATTGAATACTGGACTTTTTTGCCATCAAATTCTAAGGTTTTGGTTTTGGGAAATGTATGGTGTATGCACAGCCTCAAGTCAAAGGTGAATCTACCAGACTCCAAAGGCCTAGGAGAACAATTGTGTTTTAATTTGGCAGTGGAAGGCAATCAATGATGTGGCCAACTCATGCCTCCAGTGGGAGGGAGTTCCACAGTCAAGTTCTACATTTACTGTTTAAGTCAGGCATAGGCAACCTTGGGTCTCCAGATGTTTTGGAACAACAACTCCCATGATCCCTAGCTAACAGGGCCAGTGGTCAGGGATCATGGGAGTTGTAGTTCCAAAACATCTGGAGAGCCAAGGTTGCCTATGCCTGTTTAAGACAATCATTATAAGCAAATAATTAGACCAGCAAGGGACACTGGTGGCACTGTGGTCTAAACCACAGAGCCTCTTGGGCTTGCTGATCAGAAGGTTGGCGGTTCAAATCCCCGCGACGGGGTGAGCTCCCGTTGCTCGGTCCCAGCTCCTGCTAACCTAGCAGTTCGAAAGCATGCCAAAAAGTGCAAGTAGATAAATAGGTACCGCTCCGGTGGGAAGGTAAACAGCGTTTCTGTGTGCTGCTCTAGTTTCGGTGTTCTGTTGCGCCAGAAGCGGCTTAGTCATGCTGGCCACATGACCCAGGAAAACTGTCTTCAGACAAATGCCAGCTCCGGCCTGTAAAGCGAGATGAGCGTCGCAACCCCAGAGTCGTTTGCGACTGGACTTAACTGTCAGGGGTCCTTTACCTTTACCTTTTAAATCAAAACAGCACTTCGTCACATCCTAGATAACCTTCCAGATTTCAGGCATGCTAAGCCCTCTTACGCCATGCAAATCAACATGAGATGGGGCTCACTTGTTCTCAGCCACAAATTAGATTGTCTTCCGGGGATCAGATTCCTTGGAATATGTACTTCTTTATTTAGAATTCCCAAGCATGCATGAGATTACAGCCTTTTTAAAAAAAGAGTAAAAAAACTGTTAAAGCCACAAAGAGATGTAAAAAGAAAAAGAAAAAAAATCCCTGCTTGATGAAACAACAAACCTAAAACGACATCAGTACTGGCTTTCTAGGAAGCTGAATGAAGAATAATGCAGGCTTGCAGAGTATCTCCAACTTTCTGCTATAAGCTATATTCACTCACCACTGTGCGACCCGCGCCTTGCAGTACAACAGTGGCTCAAAGCCAAAGGAATTCAGCTTCCACTCTTGGAACCCACTCTCTGTCTCTTTCATAGTAATGAGCACTTTAATCTATCAAGAGAATGTAGAGCATCTTGGCACTCCCCCCCCCCCGGCTCTGAACTGTGTTTTCCCTCCCTCTTTCTTTCTTTCTTTCTCTCTCTCTCTTTTAGGTTAATTTATCTGATTACATGCAATGTTCCGCAGCCGTGTTAAGGTACCAGCCGAATTTCCACTCCAAGACTTGGCGGAAAGATTACCATTAAAACGTGACTTCCATCCACTCCACTGAAATTACTATTGATTGCCAAAGAAAAATATTTGTGCTGTGAAGCTGGGAGCTATGATGTTGAACCGTATTAACATAATGTTAGCATAGCTATGGGTGTTTAGTGGCATGCAATCAGATTTGAAATGAACGTTGATTATAGATTGAGATTAATGTTCACATATTCATGGGAACACAATGAAAAAAGAGCAATTTCCTTTCTACTACAGATCAATGGTTTCCCCATTCAATTATACAGCTGTAATAATTGCATTGTGCAGAAATATTTCTTAATGGCTTATTTCGTTCTCTCTGTGCATGTGGCATGTGCTTGTATGTTTTTAATCCTCTGCTAGCAATACCTGATGAAGCCTGTAGATGAAAGAAAATGCTTTCAGTCTGTGGTGCAACTGCTCATAATAATAATAATAATTTATTATTTCTACCCCCACCCATCTGGCTTGGTTTCCCATGGGTTTCTCATGCCTCAACCATGTCAACAATGGAACCTCTTTTCTCCTCGCCTGTATGTGAGTAGGCTCACAGTTCCTGAGCTCTTTTTTTTTAAGCCAATCTCCATTCTAGACTAATCCACTTGCGCATTTCTTATAATCTAAGGACACTTTAGATGTCCAGTCAAATGTGCAAAGGAGCAAGCAGGAATGTGCATAAGGAATGTGGGAGAAAATTCCCTTTGGGGGTTCAATAAGGAGGCTTAAACCAGATCCCCAATTACTCAGACTTTGTTCAGTAATGCATTACCAGACAGAGTTTGTTTTTATGTATCTCTGTTTAGCAAAATGGAGCCTCTCAACCAAGTGGACCAACTAACAGTTGCATGATATAACCATCTATCTCAAGCTTACAATGGGAGGCAAGCTTACAATGGTCATTTCTCTAGTTACCGTGGTTAAAAAGAAAAGAAAAGCACCCTCCTTCTGTGGAAAGGAAGAGCGTGCAACAACTGCAGAGTCACCATTTCCCTTGTGCTGCTGAATCATCAGTTTGTTCATAAGCAACGCACAAACATAACCCACAAAATCAGCATTAAAGCTGATCTTCCCCAAGCCGGGTGTTTTCACTTCTGCATAGGCAAATGTCCTGCACCACTTGACTTTTGGAGGGTTAGTCACTGATCCAGTATTTCTCAAACCATTTGAACTCAGGTCCCCTATCAAAACCAAACTCTGCCTGAACCATCCATTTAGTTGATGAATGTACAGGGGTCATCCTACTTAGCTGAATGCATTCTCCTCCATGCTCAACTGAGCAAAGGGATATTTAGTAGCAGTAATGGTAGTAGTAGTAGTATAAGATCACTCTCCCCTTCCTAACACCACTGTTCTCTTCCAGTCTCTCTACCGCTCAAGGCACACACTGAATTGCAGGAAAGAATCCAGTGCACCACAAGTATGATCATTAGACTATAGCTGGATGCAGGAGAGGGAAGAGTTCAAAAGCTGCCTGATTGACATTGTACCACCTGGAACATGGCAGAGAGACAGGCAGAGGTAACCAACTTTGAGTTCACTGTGTGAATCAGGGAAGGAGATTAGTCAGCACAGTCATCAACCCCAGCCCAAGGGTTGGGCTGCCCAGCTGCTTGTAAAGCCTGGTGGGCAGTAGGGTAAGGACGCCACTTCACCCAGGAAAGTGGGTTGGTCAGGCTCTGCAGAGCTTCATGGGAGGTGATAGGACTCAAGGTAAAATAGGTTAATTGGGCCTATCTAGCTCTCTTAGAAGGGGACAACAGAGGACAAGATGGTTGGACAGTGTTCTCGAAGCTACCAACATGAGTTTGACAAAACTGCGGGAGGCAGTGGAAGACAGGAGTGCCTGGCGTGCTCTGGTCCATGGGGTCACGAAGAGTTGGCATGACTAAATCACTAAACAACAAACAACAACAACAACAGCTCTCTTAGACATTGATCTTATCTCTTCTTCTAGAGTTTCCATGTGGATGGATAGGAAAGATCAAGAGAGTTCTCAGAAATTATCCCTAGTGGCCTAACCAGATATTTAGAAAGTTCGTATGAGTTTTAATTTATTTTAGTCTATTCTATTATGGTTTTAACCTTCTGCAGGTTTTAAATTATGGTTGTGAATTCTTTAGTGATAATTTTATTCTTTTAGTTTGTTGTAAACTGCTTTGAGTTTTCTTCTACAATCAAGCAGTGTCTACATTTTATGAAATGAATGAATGAATGAATGAATGAATAGTTGCTGCTTGTTTCCCCCCAGAAGCAAATCATAATCCCTTGAGAGACTTTGGGTGTTCTTCCATCATGTCCCAACTTGAAAATCGAGATACTAATCACTTATTTGTAGGATCCTGACAGGTCCTTGGAGGTAAAAGAAAATGTTGTTTATTTGTTTCGGAGGAGGACTTCCTCTTTTTTGTGGCCTGAAGTGCCATCCTTATAAAAAGCTGGTCCTTCTGTCACAAACTGATTTAAATGTGGGTGGCATATCTTACTCCGATTTAAACCAGCAGGAGAACTGGTTTGCACAATTTTTTTGTCCCATGCATGTGCTCTGAATCAGCAGGCGTTACACAAAAGCTAACCAATGCTGAGTTTTAGTAGGCAGCAGCACACACACAGCCAGTCCACCACGGGCCAATCCAACTGTAAGTCAGCCACAGATGGCTGGAATCACTGTTGCTATAGGGGAAGGGAATCATGTGAATAAATCCTTTCAAAGTGGAAATCACTTTAATCTCATTTCTGTGGAGATGTTTCCAGTTGTGAGGGAGCATGGCTGAGTTTACATGACCAGCTGAGAAAAGAAATGGCTATCATTCTGTTGGTTTGAAATTAATTCACGAGTGCCCCCGAGTCCAGAAGTGGGCTCAGCCTCTTTTCTACATTAAAAGAGGACAGTTAATTTGGGGGGGGGCACATATTTAAATAAACTATACTTTGTAAGATTATTTTAAGTCACATGATGAAATTCATCACTTGATGGGTAACTGTCCTGGGTTAATGTGCTTGTTGAATTTCTCCAAAATCATGGACAATTAGCTTGAACAAATAAAAAAGGAGAACTATATGCTACTCAATAAGTAATTTTTGGTACAGAGTGGCCTTTTCTCTGACCCAACACTTAACCTTGGAAGTGAGGAAGCATATGGCATGACCTTCAACTCCAAATAGTCCAGTGTGATCAGGCAGGGTCATAGGTAACAATGAAGGTGTCAAAGGTCAACCCAAATACCTTATTGCAAATATGGGGGAAATTGCCTTTTTAGTAACTTATAACATGACCTTTACTCCTATTAGTCTATGAGGAGTTCCTATCTAGCCATTCATACATTCATATATTCAGAAGCCCAACATTACATATAAGAAAAATGTCTTTAGCTTGAGTTATGCAGGATGGTCCCCCCCCCTTTCTTTTCTTATTTAGGTTGGATAATCTAGGTGAATAACTAAAGCACCCCCTCTTCCCCGAAGTGACAGAACAGAGATGGTTTACAGAAGATGCAATTTTAATCAAAACTTTACTCATCTCTAGATCTGATACATGCAACTAATTGAAAATTTTAAAATTACATTTGCATAAGTGAGTCTTCAGCCTGGATGTGTGTTTCTCATTACACCCTAGGGATGGAGTTGGTGGGATATTTACTGTGTCTGTGGAGAAAATAGGTATCACATTGGGCCTGTGGTTAGAGGATACAAATGCTCCAGCATGGCTTCTAGATCAGGGCTGGCTCATCATAGACCCCCAGTGTATCAAAACAATACAGCAATAGTACAATTACAAAAGTCACAAAAAATACATAAACCACATCAAAAAATACACAACCTAATAGAAAACAATTTCGACATAAATCAAAATCTAAAACTAAGAATACATCCTTAATACAGTTTAAAATAACATAGGTAAAAAATAACAGGAATTTAAACAAAAAAACAAAACAAAATGGAGCCCTCTCTGCCCAGCAGCAGCGGCGGCAACAGTCCTTTATAAAGCCCATCAGGCCCCACCCTGGGCCAGGTGGTGAGTGGCAGGACTGGGGCCTTCAGGCGCTGAGCAGGGGAGTCCTCCTGGCTGGTAGCAGCAGCAACAGCAGTTCTTATAGGCCTTGGCCCCGCCCTGGGCCAGGTGGTGAGTGGCAGGACTGGGGCCTTCAGGCGCTGGGCAGGGGAGAAAACATTTGGAAGATTCCACTTTTCTCAACTATGGCTTGTTGGAAGCAAGCCCAAACCACAGCCAAAATTCATGAATTTTACTGAATCTTCTAAACTTTACTCACCTGAGCAACATCCTCAAACTGGCTTTCATTTTAGGGAAGTCGTGGATAACTCTTGAGTAGGACTGTCCCATGTCTGAAATGGAAATCAATCCAGCAAATACAATCAATATTCACAGTTGTTCTTGCTATAAATGTTACATAGTTGATGACATTTTCCACCATTTGCATTTTGTTTCCTTTACAATGAAATGAATGTGTTGGAATAATGTAATGGTGCCATAATTTAAAGGCAGAATGGAAATTTAATCCTTCAGCATTCCTACAGATTCAGTTGCATGTTTCAGATCCAAGTTGCCTTACACTATTCTAGCAAGAAGACTAAAATATTCTTTTCAAATGCTTCCTCTTGTATTTTCTCCCTGGCTTCCCTTCTGCACTAGGTTCCATTTTAGAAAATCTTGCAGTACATACAAATAGCTCTTTTTACTAGACGTGTGTGTTTGCAGCAACCTATGGACAGTTTAGTTATACACACACTTCGTCTATGGAGACATTTCTGCTCATGTCTGACTACTGCTTTAGATGATTTCAAAACTGTTTTCCTCTGGAATCGAATATATTCCCAGTGCATTTCGACAACATATTTAGCATGTCATTAATTCCCATCCCCTTGCTTTCAAAGCTCATTCCCTCTGATACCCTGGCAGCTCTGAATATCACTAGTTTTCTCTCATTACCAATCTGTTAAAAGGAGGAGTGAGTGAGGAAGAAAAAAAGCCTCTCTTCTTTAACGACTTATCTAAATGACTTTTCTTTCTTTCTTTCTTTCCTCTGAATGGCTTTGAATTTCATACTTGGACAAGGAAAAAAAATCCCCCTGACTATTGAACATGTTCCTCTTTTTCTCATTGAGGAAGAAGAAAAATGAAAACCACTTTCAAACACAGCATCACACATCCTATAACACCAAGTTGATGTCTTCTGTCAAAGGCCACTACAAGCAAGCAGGATGTTACTTGAAAGTCTCACTTAGTACGGAAGAGAATTTGGCCTAATAAGTAATAGCGAAACACAACCAGTGTTGACACACTGCTTATCCAGGACCAATAAAGTTTGCAATATCTCATTTCCCCACACCACCTTTCTGTTTTGAAAAAAATGATTGGCATGGCTCAGCTCACTGGAGGAGTCCTCTAGCAATACCCCAAGCACACACACACACACACACACACACCCCAATGTAGGAATATCTTTGCTGGTCTCATACACTCCATCCAGATTGAGCCTGAAAGACCATGGAAAATTGTGGGTGCGTGGGGCATAATTTTCATGAAAGCACAATTTGTGTCATTGCACAATATCATTGCTGATCATAGGACATGTCTGTTAAAGCATCAGCCTTGGCTTTGAATTTCCTGGGTTTGTGGGGGTAGAGTTTTTTAATCATTCCCCTGTTTTTGAGAAGAAGAAAAGATTTGTTCACACATTTGAATCTGTTAAACATGAAAGCAGTTGTTCATAACTATTAATTGATATAGTAACCCTGCAGTATTTCCAGCTTGTGGCATGCTTCTGAACAAGCAAAACAAGATACAAACAAGTCATTAGTTGCATGCAAATGAATAGATATGGGCTGATGAGCTCAGAAGGGCTTACAGCTGAGAAAGTCTATACTATCCTTTTACCCCCCTTACCCTCTCTTGATAAGTAATCTGGCTTCAAAAATTGCATCCCAGGCCTCAAAAGTTCGATGACTCTTGCTTCAGCTGTCATTGTGTTCCAACCCCTCCCCTGATCCCATTGACCTGTAGAGACTGGACTCCTTTACACCTTGAAAATAAATAAATCGCTGAGCCAATCTGATGTCATTAGTGATATCATCTGAAGGGTAGGAGTGTGGGGTTAAATCCCGAATTGGCTGCATTCATCAGCTGATGAGCAGGGTGCTAAACCAGATTCAGGAAAGTTTTTGCATGGAACTCCCTGCTAAAAAGGAGAGGTAAGAATCCATTTTAGCAGGGGATTCCAATGTAAACCTCTTCCGCAGAAACATTTTCTACGTTCAAAAAAGAGATGATTTCATAACCATGGAGCACTT
Source organism: Zootoca vivipara (assembly GCF_963506605.1). Taxonomy (NCBI): domain Eukaryota; kingdom Metazoa; phylum Chordata; class Lepidosauria; order Squamata; family Lacertidae; genus Zootoca; species Zootoca vivipara. Next base: position 72,719,711 of record NC_083282.1, read on the forward strand.
CTATTAATGCCTTTGTTCCTAGTGGCTGATATTTCAACCTCATGTAATGAAAGCACACAGGACAGGGTCTGATCTGCCGAATGAAGGCTGAGAGTGGTTCGATAGAGGAAGAGGCAGTAAGACTCCACAATTTAAAACTGGGCTCACATGCAAACAGGAATGCAGTGTGATTGTCACAACAGGGGCTGAATATGTTTTTCTTCAAAAGGCAGCATTTTGTATCAGCTTCAGCTTTTCCATCATCTCCGGGGACTGCTCTGTGCTAAGCACCTTGCAGTAGTTAAGCATGAAGGTTGCACAAATGTATCGCTATTCCTGGTGAGGTTCCCCATCTTCAGGACGGTGTAAACCCCATGTATTAAGTACGGTTGGCAACATTCACCCCTTGCTATTCCCACCACTGCTTCAAACCCATTCATATGGGGATGCATCCACACAATCTATTATTGTATACTAGTCTTCTTCTAGGCCTGATGATTTTCTACCAATATAATGTTCATATAGTCAACTTTGTCCTGTTCACAAGCTTTAGTCTCACAATGACCTCTGATCAAGCAGGTTTTTCAAATAATTTATTTTATTTTTTAAAAATGAAGCTTAAGTGTGTACAAGTAAAGGTCTTTTTAAAATTGTCCTCAACTCTCTCAGTGGAAAACCCCTCTTATTTCCCTCTTGCCCAAATTATGCAACATCATTCTTGCTAAGCAGATCTAAGTTATTTAAGATCAGCCTTGTTAAACTAATATTCTGTTATTTTTATTTATTGTATTTTGCACATCAACTCAGAACATATGTGGAAGGCGATACAATAATGATAATAAATTAACATGAGCATGTACTGACCAAAAGTCCCATGGGGTTCAAATGAGCTTACATTCAATACAAGATGCCTAGCATTGCAGCTTCACACACAGTTTTAAGATAGTTTTAGTTTAAATGAGACTTCCTGCTGTGTTTGCTGTTAAAGACAGAGGCTGGATCTAGACACATTAAAAAAAAAGTTTAAGGAAAACGCATTGGAAACCTCATAATGGGAAATCATGTTGCCGAAATATGGAACACTATAGTGCCAACTGGTGTCACAGTATTATAACGCATTTAAAACTTTATTTTTTTTACACTAATGCAGCTGAGTCCTGCACAAGGTAACCTCCACATAGGGATGCTTGAAGAATGTGATCGTTGCAAATCCTGACCTGCTCTGCACCCCCTGGACTAATGTGCGCATCATAATTTAGTCATCCATCAGTTTTGGCACTTCCCAAATGTCATCCTTCACTAAAAAAATGAAATGCATCCAAAAGGTTTTTAAATGCATATTTTGAGACAAAATATGTCAAAGAGTTTATTTAGAGAGAAACTGTATCTTAAAAGCTATGTTTTTTTTAAAAAAAACAACACAAACAATTTTTTCAATAGATTTTTTCTTTTTTTTTACAATTGCCAATTAATGTGGAAACAGAGATGAAGACTTGTGGAAGTGAATTAGACTAGAAATAGAAAGAGGCCCATTTCAACCCCAGCCACCTGTAATGATGATGATGATGATGATGATGATGATGATGATGACAATGATAATAATAATAATAATAATAATAATAATAATAATAATAATTTTATTTGCATTCCACCCATCAGACTGGGTTGTCCCAGCCACTCTGGGTGGCTTCCAACTAATATAAAAGCATAATAAAACACATCAAACATTCAAAACTTCCCCATACAGGGCTGCCTTCAGATGTCTTCTAAAAGTTGTATAGTTATTTATAACCTCTGCACCCATCCTGTCTCCCCTACCCAACTCCCCCCCCCATTTAATTCCTTCTTCCTCGTGAAAGCAGGGCAGAGGCTCAATGAAAATGGCTGCAGAACCTCCATCTGCATGCACAGCTTTCTTTGGAGTTAATAGGAATGTTGTGCAAGGCATCAAGGGCAGCAGGTGGCTTTGCGTCTTAAGTGCTTCAGGGGGTGGAGGCCTCCTCCAGTTCACAAGACCCATTATAAAGGGACAGAGGCAAAGGACTTGCATAAAAACTAAGTGGCATTCTATCCATGCTCTCCCCCTCAGCTCATACATTATGCTAACAGTATTAATAAGGATTAATGTAGGCTTGAAAGAATTATAACACTGGCCAATATGTCATCCCTTCAGGAAAGCCATGTCTTACATTTGTCACATTAAAAAAAAAATCTCTCTGCAAAGTCAAAATTGCTTTCAGAAGATGTCTCAAGTTTAAGAGGGAAGGAGGCGGAGAACTCTAAAGAGAAGAAAAGGAAGAGGGGGGGGGGCAGATGCTCTCCATTGCTCCAGGAAGTCATGCTGGGAGAGCTTATAGAGACAAGTGATCTTATTTTAAAATAGTTGAGCCTCTTAAAAATAAAATGATGTTGGGTACATTTCAACAAGGTTAAGCGCCGTTGAGAAAGTGAAGAAGGTAAAGACGACGCGCTGGTGCCTTCTCGAAAAGATTATTTAACGAAATCTCATTACCCCTCAGAACCACTTTTGACTTACGCAGCTGTAAAAGGAAAAGGTGGAAATTTGCCCTTTTCCAAAATGTGGCTGTGAATGATTCTCAGTGCATTTTAATGATTCTGAGCACATACCTCAAGCAATCTAGGCTAGGTTTAAAACTGTGAGAATATGTCTGAAAATAGACTTTGCGAGAATAGGGGGGGGGCATGTGTAACATATTTATCATAGCTTGACCCTTGTGCTGATCGATAACAAATGGTTATGTGAAAAGATCTTTAAATAGTTCTGAGTTACGCCTTCACGAGCACCATGTTATCCTAATAATTCTGAGGACAGCACTACTGAAACCACCATATCAATGTAAGTCACCTGAAACATGTTTTGGGATTGGGTCTTATTGCTAAGTTCAACTGGGAAGTCATTTCAGAGTGTGGAAATCACAGCGGAGTTGACTGGTGCCCAAAGTGACTGGTATGGCAGAAGGTAAGGTGATAGCAGTAGGTGGTGTCACAGCCAATGACAGGCAGAACCACCTCTTGGTTGGTTGCTGGCAAGACGTCAGACACATGGGAACTGGCTGATGCCAGGCTGATGTGTCCTGTCCCAGTTGCCCCAATGGACCAGCCTCAACTGGATCACCGTGAATGGTCTTCTCCAGCTCTTAACTAATTTCACCTCCTATAATGAGGGCATAGGATCTGTTAGAGGATCTTCCCTGACACATACGCTCATCCAGCCATGCTTGTTCCAAATATATAAGTATCTTGGAAAGTGGGTAACTTCAGATAAGTTTATCCAACTTTCAACTACACTACTGGTACACTTGGGTCTTTGGGTCTGGTTTTAAGCAGCTGATTGACAGGTTGTCTGTCACCAAGAGGAGGCCTGTTTCATCATCACCCTTTCATTTCTAATCTACATCTACAAGCGGCCACATATATTATTCCTTTCTATCTCCCATGGGAGAACCTTTTCATGCATCCATCGTTAAAGAGAACAAGCCAGCCCATGAAAGTGGTGGGCTTCTCTCTCTCCTTCTCCCTTTAAAATAGAAAATATCTAGCCTCACTTCTATGGATTCTAATTTTGATTTTTGTAATGTTAAGAAAGATCATCCGCTATGGAACAAGGTCAATGCAATGGCAGCGGCCCAGCCTGTCGAGAGCTCCCAGATGCCCAGCTATTAATCATCCCATTTCTCGAAACGTACCAACCAAACTAGCTCTGGAAATATCATTAACAAGTAGCAAAGTGTTAAATTGCCGGGAATGTCCAGAATAATAGTGGAAAGGGAAGGAAAGAAGAAAAATAGGAAAGAAGAAAGTTTTAAATTTTTCAAACTCTAGCCAGATGGAATTAGGGCAATTGTTCTCTTGCAAATGCTGTGGAGATTAATGAGGTCTGTGGGCACAGCCAGGAGAAAATAGAAATATAAAGGATTGCAGTTTCCAAAAATACAGCTGCCACAATACCAGAGGGATAGATCAGTTTGAGTGCTTAATCTTATGCCCCTATCTTACACAGTAGCCCCTTTTCACATTATTAGCATTTCAAAATACCACTTTACAATCCTTACAAATTTTCTCCTGCAGACCTTACTTCTCAGTTAATGGGGGCAAGAGGTTGTCTTTAGCACATGGTTAGGTTTATCCCTGCCTGTTAGTGCACTGGTTCCATACTTTAATTCAAAGAAGTTCTGTTTACACAGGTAGAATTCAATTACCCCAGGACTTTGAGCTCAAGGTGAACCCCCATCTCTATATGAGCAAGTAGTTCTAGGGTATCTCAACAATACCCTTTTGCTAACTTTCACGGGTCCCTTAGCTCCAGTCTATACATTTGCTGTAGCCGAGGTTCAGTTCCCATGATGGAGGAGTGATCGCTCTCCTTTCCTCTCCACCACAGAGATAGCAGCTAGTGTTTCATGCAGATGCCCATGAAGATGGAGCAACAATCCATGTGAATATTCCCTCTAAAAGTGGGGATCTAACTAGCATACATGTGGAGCTCCCGCATCACAATATTTGTTATCTCCAGGGTGGAGAGAAGTTCTCATTTGTGAATGTACAGCAGAGGTTGTAAAACTGCAGTCCACGAGCTCCATCTCAGGTGGTCTGCAGAAAGATTGTGGAACCATTGAGAATGTCTGTACTTGACTCTGTTCTTTATTCGGTGTTTTTTTTTCTGATGAAAGAAATCAAGACAATTTTAACCAGGGCTGGATTATCAAGCAGGCTAACAAAGCTCAAGCCCAGGGCCCATGAATTTCATTATAAGTGGTGTGGATGATGGTGCCAGCTCTGATCAACAAAGTTATTAAAATATGGAATGAGGTACATACGTTGACATGGATAATTTAAAAAAAGGTTTATTAAGTGTTCCATTGAGACCTTCAGTGATTTTCAAGTGGTCCATGGAGGTAAAAAAGTTTGAGAACCAGGACTGTCGAGCTTTATAGAGAACTTCATAAATAAGCAATACCTGCCCTTCCAAGTATTGCACAGTCAAATATCTTATGACAAAACACAAGTGAGTCAGAAGCCCCTGATCTCTTTCAGCTCACTCCAGCCTCTGAGTCAGCACTTCAGCTTGTAAACAAATTAAAAATTGGTCAGCTTATGGGTTATATTAGGTTATATCTAAGGGTTATATAAGGACTGTGTAAACTGGCCCTTAGGGTTCTTTTTTAAAGTCACATTGTCCTTATGTTGTCTGTTGACCTTGAGTCCAGAGTTCTGGCTCCATGCAGATCTTTTGAATTTATTATTTATTTTACATATTTCAAGGCAGTCTACAGAGGAAAGCTTTGCCCTCCCAAACAATATATATTTTTGGTCCTGCTTGCTGGTTTCCAATAGGCATCTAGTTGGCCTCAGTGAGAACAGGATTCTGGACTAGTTGAGCCATTGGCCTGATCCAGCAGGCTCATTTTATGTGGTTATACAGTGGTGCCTCGACTTACGAATTTATTCCGTTCTGAAGGCACCTTCATAGGTCGAAAAGTTCATAAGTCGAAAAGCACCATTGGAAACACGATTTCCCATAGGAATGTATTGGAAACGGAAAAATCCGTAAGTCGAAACAATCCCATCTAAAAATTTGTAAGTCGAAAAAACCCTATCTAAAACCACCGCAGTTTCCATTCGGATGTTGAGAAATCCGTAAGCGTGCGACCATTTGCCCCATTCATAAATCGAAAAATTCGGTTGTCGAGTCATTCACAAGTCGAGGTACCACTGTATTGTGTATTGCTGTGTTGTAGAAATATATCACATTGGTTTACAACAATAGATAAACATAAAACCATACAGTAAAATCATAAACAATTTAAAAACAAGTACAGTGGTACCTCGACTTGTGAATGACTCGACAACCGAATTTTTTGATTTATGAATGGGGCAAATGGTCGCACGCTTACGGATTTCTCAACATCCGAACGGAAACTGCGGTGGTTTTAGATAGGGTTTTTTCGACTTACAAATTTTTAGATGGGATTGCTTCGACTTACGGATTTTTCCTTTTCCAATGCATTCCTATGGGAAATCGCGTTTCCAATGGCGCTTTTCGACTTACAAATTTTTCAACCTACGAAGGTGCCTCCGGAACGGATTCAATTTGTAAGTTGAGGCACCACTGTACAGCAACACACACCCATACATGCATACACACACACACACACAATATCAACTGTCCCTGTACGACCTCAGCTTGTCAGTATGCAAGTGAATCAAACAGCAAAATACCAACAATAAAAAACCAGCCCCATTTACAGCAAATATACCTTATAGCAGGGGTTCCCAACAAAATTTTCTCGAGGACCGCTCATCGAGTCGCTATTGTGACAAGGACCCCCATTAATTCCTAATCCTAAAATTAAAAAGTGAGAGCCAAATTAAGAGTCTTTTTATATTTTATATTTATACGTTTTTTACAGTTCTTCCTCTTCATCTTTAGGCCTTTGTCGTTTTAACGAACCACTTTTTAACCAACGGTCCATTTTTAACTACGCGAACTGTAGCTTCCGTGAAAAACGCTTTGTTTACAAACACTACTGTTTTGCAAAGAGACAGCGCGCGCCAGGGAGGAGGGAGGGGAATGGAGAAGAGAGGGTACCTGCGCAGTAGCGCACAAATGAAGCCGACGCGCCCAAAGCATCTTGGGGAGGTGAGCATTAGTAGAATGCGTGTGCTGCCTCTTTGCAAAACAGTAGTGTTTGTAAAGCGCCACCTAATGGCATACAGCAGAACTACTGCCTCTATCTAATTCTAGTTTTGCGCTAGACTCTGCTCATGCAGGAAGCGGCCAAAACAAAAAATCTGTTATCATACGAAATATATTTAATATATTTTTTTATTCTAATAGCATCTTGCGGACTCCTCTGGCATAGCTCGCGGACCCCTGGGGGTCCCCGGACCACCTGTTGGGAACCACTGCCTTATAGGGATTAGGATGTGGTGTAGGTGCAGTAAGCTAAAGATGGAATTTAGGATCAAGCTCCCTTTTAGTAATAATATCATTTGGCACAATATGCTATCATACTTCCACAAAAGCCTGGACAGACAAAGAGTCTCACACTGTACTTTTGAGTGAAATATTTTCCGCTTCATATTTGCATGCTACAAGAAGGTTTTTCCCTCTGTGGATATTTTTTGTTGTTGTAGATCTGCTATTTTCTCCTTTGTTAAGATTGCCACTTACTATAATGAGTTTTTGTTCAGATCATTAATCTCAGAAAGGCAATATATATACACTAAAGTTCCACATATTCAGATGGCCAAGGATTGTCAATATATAAAATATTTTGTTAAGCTAGTGGTGACTGGTCATTTAGATAAATGTGTCACAAGCAAAGTGCATTGTGTGAAACAGTGCCACTTCAGTGTCATTGCAGTCCATATGTGGAACAGTTCTAATCTTCTGAGATGAGAAGCGGACATCTGGTTGGCTGTTGTGAGAACAAGAAGCTGGACTTGGTGGGCCCAGCAAGGCTTTTCCGATGTCCTTAAATTGCTGTTGCTGTCCACTGCCTACTAGGAGGGGAGGTCACCAGACAGCAGTTTGCTAGAGTCACCCACAACCTGGATCTAGGCCTCCATTAAGATGACAAGGACCAGAGAACATTGTTGGCCGTGCCCTCTGTCACAATGCAGTGAGTCCTTGCATATACTGTTGTCACAAGACACTGTCTGGGTTGGGCTTCGAATCAAAGCACCAGCTATTTCAGCCCTTCCTTTTGGTGCGTATATTTCTATGTGACCTTGCTCAATTCAGTGAACAATTCTAGTAAGCATGGAAAGTTAGCAATAGCAGAGGCTCACCTCTTAGCGTCAGGAACATTTTCAACCTCAAATTAAACGGCTCATGTTACCGGCTCACAGAACTTGTTGTTTTAAGCCTCCACTTGGTAATTCTCCAGTGCTGAAGAGCTGACAAATACTATGCACTGGAGCAAAATATTCCAGCAGCTGTTTCATTTGGTACTTGCATTTCTTTGTTGCATGGTTTAGATCGGATTCAGATATATCTCCAGAATTTACAAATCCATTTGTTTTTGGACTGCACATTTTCCTGTCTGAATCTCTTTTGTCATTTAAGGATGGCCAAATCTATCTCTTTCTTTTTTCACTTGTTGTCCAAGTACTGGACAACAAAACCACCGTTTGCAGCACACTTGGTTGCACTGCAGTCCTTGTGAGCAAAGTTAGCCTTAAATAATTTAAATCTCATTGTTTTCAACTTGTGCCATAGAGCTTTCCCTCTCCCCACATGCCTCCCTAAATCTGTTCTCCCCCCCCCCGCAACCCTTCAGAGCAGATCTGGGGAGGCTGTGCAGGGTGCACATATTTACTTGTTTACATAGAACAGGGGTCAGCAAACTTTTTCAGCAGGGGGTCAGTCCACTGTCCCTCAGACCTTGTGGGGGGGACTATATTTTGTCCCTTGTGTGGGGGAGAATGAACAAATTCCAATGCCCCACAAATAACCCATGTAACCTATGTATTTTAAATAAAAGGACACTTCTACTCAGGTAAGCCACACACCCCACAACTCTCCCCTCCCTTCTCCACAACACCGGACGAGCCCCGGTGGGTGCTTACCTGTGATCTTGTGAGCAGCAGGGGCTGGCGGTAGCGGGAAGATGAGCGGTGCGCAAAAGGGCTCCAGAGAGGGGCTGGCAGCAACAAAGCCCGAATTGAGCCTGCTTACAAGGGTGGCCGCTCGAGCGCTAACGCTGCTGATGCTGGCACCAACAAAGCCCAGCCCCTTTCCTCTCAGCTCTAGGCAGGGCAGGGAGAAGCCAGGAGGAGGGAGGGAGGAGGCGCCACCAAATGCACGCACTGGCACAGCCAGAACGATCAGATCCATGCCAATCCACATGGCGATTCCCTGACTGTCAGCAGGCAGGATCCAGAAGGCAACTGGGCCTGATCCGGCCCCCAGGCCTTAGTTTGCCTACCCATGACATACCGTAGAACAAGATGAATTTAATAAATGGCAATTCAACATGAATAATTTATATGTTTACTTCTCTGGGAAATGGAAGTGCATTCAGGACCATTAACATTTTTCAAATGATAATTTCTAAAAGTTTTGAAGGTTTGTTTTTCACTAAAACAATTTCAGAAATACAACACTGATTAAATTTAAAAGCAAATACGTTGAATTTGGTGGAATTAGCAGCAGCATTTAGCATCAAAGTCCATGATGGACCAAAGGCTCCAATCCTATACAGTACATGTTTAATTGGGAGTAAGCCCCATTAAACTCAGTAGGACTTAATTCTGAGTAATACTAAATGAGCGAACACACCATATCAGATTAACTTGATTATTAGCAAGGGGGCAGTTAATTACAAATAGAAGAAATAAAATCACCAATGCTGTCAATTTATTATCTTGTCTTCTGGATATATAAGAATATGTACTTATTGTTTGCTTTTCTGAAAGATATGGTGGTGCGTTATTGTATCCTAAAGCCTAACCCTTTCTTGTTGTTTTGTCATTTAATTGTGTCCAACTCTTAGTGACCCCATGGACCAGAGCAAACCAGGCACTCCTGTCTTCCACAGCCTCCCACAGTTTGGTCAAATTCATGTTAGTAGCTTCCAGAACACCGTCCAACCATCTCGTCCTCTGTCATCTCCTTCTCCTTGTGCCCTCAATCTTTCCCAACATCAGGGTCTTTTCCAGGGAGTCTTCCCTTCTCATGAGGTGGCTAAAGTATTGGAGCCTCAGCTTCACGATCTGTCCTTCCCGTGAGCACTCAGGGCTGATTTCCTTAAGAATGGATAGGTTTGATCTTCTTGCAGTCCATGGGACTCTCAAGAGTCTCCTCCAGCACCATGATTCAAAAGCATCAATTCTTTGTTGATCAGCCTTCTTTATGGTCCAGCTCTCACTTCCATACATCACTACTGGGAAAACCATAGCTTTAACTATATGGTCCTTTGTCAGCATGGTGATGTCTCTGCTTTTTAAGATGCTGTCTAAGTTTGCCATTGCTTTTCTCCCAAGAAGCAGGCGTCTTTTAATTTCGTGACTGCTGTCACCATCTGCAGTGATCATGGAACCCATTAGCCTTCAGCAAATATGTCCCCATACCTCCTTGCAACATGAATCTTAGTGAAATAAGATTTATTAGATAACTTGCAATCCTGCATTTATGCTGCCTTGTCCTTCTTACAACAGATTCCTGCACTCCGTGGCCTGCCTCCATTGGTCTTCTGTCTGAACTTGTGTGTGCGGCAGGAGTGGCTGACATTCGTAATAATAATGTGGCACAGCAGTACAAGATATCAATCTTCTGGAGGTAATTAAATTATCCAGATTTATGCAGGCAGTCACCACATACTTTGGATTCTCAACCATGCGGCCAAGACCTTGGGGTGGATTCATAGCTGCCATGGACCGAGCAACTGAAAGTGGCTCTCCCAGGCTGAAGAAAGCACAGCAGACGCCTTTGCTCTGTGAGTCAAAAGGATGTCAAACTCTGTGTCTAGCTGATGGCATGGAGATTAGATGACACAGTACGCTATGGAGGAAATATGTCCTCTTGCAGGGCCTCAAGGATCCTCTGAACATGGGACACCCCTCAACAAGAGTTGCTTTCCAAAGTGTGCTCTTCATAATTTCTTCCTTGATTTTGAACCTCTAAATTATCTGGTCTTGTTTCTAAAGTGGAGTGGCTTTGCTAGGAGTTCTACTGCTCTACAGTGGTACCTCTGGTTAAGAACTTAATTAGTTCTGGAGGTCTGTTCTTAACCTGAAACTGTTCTTAACCTGAAGCACCACTTTAGCTAATGGGGCCTCCCGCTGCCACTGCGCCACCGCCGCACAATTTCTGTTCTCATCCTGAAGCAAAGTTATTAACCTGAGGTACTATTTCTGGGTTAGCGGAGTTTGTAACCTGAAGCGTTTGTAACCTGAAGCATTTGTAACCCGAGTTACAAATGTATTTTGTTGTTATTTCTCTTTTTTATTGTGAGATGTGCATGCAGAGTTTGCTGAAGCTCAGTTCCTCTGCAATTCCCTCCCTGTGTTTCTCATGCAGGCATCTGCAAGTTAACTTTATGTGATGATACCTACAGGTGTATCAAGATCATTTTGGTGTGGTGTTTTACCCTTGTACATGAGTGTGTTTGTTAAATCACCATACAACAAGAATATTGCTGCAACCTTATGTCGGGGCTGGTTCAGCTGCAGGTCAGCACAGAGACTCAGAGACGAGCAGTAAAGTTGATTCTTTACTCAAGGAAACAGAATACAAACAGAGAATCTATGCACAAAACTGGTTCCAAGGAAAGGAGTTGCAAGAACAGACCACCTGACACCCCCACTTCCGCCTAAGTCTCCTCCCAGTCTGGCTGTTTCCCCTGCAATCTTAAACTCTGTCGGAAGGGGGGAGGTTTCTGTGCTGTCCGTACTCTTTGTTGTGCTACATGCAAAAGTCTATTTGCCCCTGGAGGTGGTGGGGGGGGTTGGTTAGGAGAGAGCTGAATACAGTAGGATCAGCAGGCTTCTGTGAATCTGTTAGGGCCTCAGCCCCCACCTCCTTCTCAGCTGACTCTCTCTCTCTCTCTCTCTCTCTCGCCTTTTGCTTCCTCGGTGTGAGGGACAGGGGATATCGCGAAGTCCCTCCCCTCCTGAGTTCAAGCCCATCCCCGAGCACAGGGGAAAGCAGAGAGAGTTCCGATTCCAGTGGGGAAGCAGGAAGTCGTGTCCGAGGCTCAGGCAAGGTAGCGGAGCCAGGGTCCCAGGTGGGACAGGAAGGGGCAAATAAGGGGGGGAGACCCATCCCCCCAACTCCGGAATTACGCAGAAAGCGGAGAGGAAAGAGGATGGGTCTACCCAGGCTTTTGTGTTGGAGAAAGACGCGCCAAAAGCCATTCGGAGGTTCTGAACCCGACTGAACACATAGCTCCGTGTAAATAGCAATGACTTCAGCACTGTAAATACGCAGCACCAATAAAAGAATAAAATGCAGAGCTGTGTAGAGTCGTTACTCTGAAGTAGCCCGCTCCGGCCACTGTGACACTCGGCATCTGACCATTCTGCCCCCTCCTCTTTGGACCTGTCTTCCGTGTCCCATCACTGCTCCACTGGGTCTGGGACTTTCTCTTTTGAGGCTTTCCTGAGGGGGGCAGTTCTGTGGCTGGGGCCTCCCACCACTCCTCCTCAGCCAGTCCCTGACACCATACATATATCAATGCACATGCATGCACCAAACTTCCATTCATCAGTAACATAAACAGGGAAATGCAGAAGAATGGGAAGCTGCAGCAAATTAGGCATGTTCCAATTCTGGAACTAGATCTTATAGCTTCACAACCTGAATTCCAGATGAATGCAAGGAACAATATAATAAGGTGTCTGCTGCCATCAACCTAATGCTTCCCCTGATTTTACCACTGTCCTGCCACATCCCCAGAGCTGGAAAACATTATAGTAATAATTATCCTAGGCCCCATTTGCACTGAACATTTAGAGCACTATGATACCACCTTAAACAGTCATGACCCGCTAAAGAATCCTGAGACTTGCAGTTTTTTAAGGGTGTTGAGAGTATTAAGAGACTATTCCTCTTACAGAACTACAGTTTCTGGAGTTCCCTGCTAAGAGGGCTTGACTGTTAAACTTCTCTGTAAATGTAACTCTGTGAGGTGAATAACAACTCTCAGCACCTTTGAGAAACTACAGGTCCCAGGATACTTTGGTGAAACCTGTGACTGTTTAAAGTGGTGTGATACTGCTTTAAATGTATACAGTGAATTTGGTCCCAGGCTTGGTGAGTGGCAATGCCACCATAGTCAGAAAGGTGGCATAGCAGCAGTGATCCGCCTCATGTACTGTGCCTGATCAGCCCTCTTCAGGTATTGCTGCCCCTGGTAGAACAACATGGTAGTCGGGAGTGGAGTCTCACAAAGTAGCCTTAGAAATTGGCATTGCACACACCAACTAGCCCCCCTCTAGTGTCCACACATGCAGTGCAAAGTTTTGTGATGGGGATTCCAGGGACATGTGAAGGCTCCTCTGTGCAGACATTTCCACTGGAGACCAGTTGCAGGGCCATTTTGTGTGGCTGATGTCAGGGGCGGGGCTACTCTATATAACCCCACTCCTGAATTATTCTACACGGGAGTTGGTATGCCAGAAAAGGGCCGTGTTTTCAGCCCATTCACTTTGCAATGTGTAATAAGAAGGGCTTTCCCCCCCTTCCAGCTTGAACTTACCAGAACTCAGTTCCGGCACCTCCCAGGTGGACTCCATTACCATTGAAAGAGAATGAGGGAGGCATTCATGGTGAGTTCCAGCACCTTTCTTTTTTCTAGAAAAATAGCACTTCTTATAAGGCAGCCATTCAGACTACTCACCTGTGAAGAAATGAAAGAGTCACTACTAGACCTGTTCTATATTGCAATTAGCGGTGGGCTGATTCTTTGAAGATTGCATCAAATTTGCCCAGAAACCACCTGATGCCTATTTTGAAATAGGAAGAATGTTGATAATTTGGCCAAGTCAAATGCTTGAAAAAACAATCCCCCCTTCAGTGCTATTTTTGTAGAAAAAGAGGTGCCAGAACCCACCATGAACACCCTTGTTCTCTTAGAATGGCAATGGCCCCCACTTGAGAGGTGCCAGAACTGAGTTCTGGTGAGTTCCAGCTGCCCCCTCCCCCTTAGCAAGGCAAGCCCTCCTCTCTACAGAAAAGTGGGGAGAGAGCAAAGAAGCTCGAATTCTGAAGCATAGCTGTCAAGTCTCCCATTTTTCGCGGGAAACCCCAGTATTTAAACCCGTTTCTCGCTGTTATCCCAAATTGAAAAAAAATCCCGTAAATCCCCCGGATTTAGAAAGCAGCTCCTACCCGCCAGGGAGACTCCATCTGTGCATGTCTGGACATGCGCAGAACCGATTTCGCATGCTGCTCTGCTCATGTCTGGGCACCGGAAATCGGGCAGAGCAGCACTGGAAGTCACTTCTGCGCATGTTTGGACATATGCAGAACCAATTTCCAGTGCCGCTCTGCCCATGTCTGGGCACCGGAAATCGGGCAGCACCGGCACCGGAAGTCACTTCTACGCATGTCTGGACATGCGTAGAAGCGACTTCCGGTGCCGCGCTACTGATGATCCCTTATTTTTCAAACCGGGAGTTGACGGCTATGTTCTGAAGTGATGGTAGGGTGCCCACCCAGGCCTTCTAGGGACTCTCTGAGACCGGGCTCCCCAGCCTCATCCTTGGAATTTGACCCTACAGACCTAATGGTGGAGACAGGTGAGGAGACACTCTTTCAACAGCCAAGTCTGCATAATTTGGGGGCTTCTTAAAGCTTGCTTCATTTGGAGGTTGGCTCTTTCAAGTTCATTACTGAGTTTGGTTTGTGCAAACTTTGTAGATACCCCTAGTTACCATTATTTATGTTTTATTTTGTTTGTGCCTGTATCCCTTTCCTACTCTTTATATGTGTTTTTCCCCCAGTGCACACAAACTTCCTCTTCTTTGTGTTATGTTCTATTCTTTAGTGTGTGTGTGTGTGTGTGTGGGAAAAAAATATGTTTCTCAACCAGCAGAGACAGCTGTTCCTGCCATTACAGATATCAACAACATACTGGCTGGTGTGCGTGTGTGTGTAAAAAAAGCACGTCTGTTGCATTTCAAAATAGCCAGGGTTGAACCAGGTCACAAACGTATCTCTTCTCATACCATCATTATCAAAAAATGTGCACAAAATCACTTTTACAATTCAGTCCTATGCATATTTACTCAGGGGTATTTCCTTGTCTGTCCATCCACTCCATTTCAGCAGTGCTTATTTAAAACCTTAAAAATTATTAAAATGAGTAAGAAGTTTAGCTGGTTAAAGAACAGAGAGTAGTGGCAAAATAAAGAATACTGCAGGGTATTCTGATCTCAAGAATTTTCTGCAAGTCTTCAGCAGCTGACTCACCACTTTGACGTTCAATATGTTCTCACATGTTGCTATCTCCCTTGCTTCATATTCTGCAGAGGTTTTCCTGTCGATGGCAGTTGCTGACATATGCCAAGCACTTTCTACAAAAAGATGACCATATGTCATATGTAGTTCATTCACTCTGACTCAGTTTCTCCCCGGGGTGAAAGAATGTGTTGCCACATAATATTTTGTCTGGGAAGAGCTTTTAAATTAAGGCCAATGCCTCAAGCTGTAGAAGTCTGTATTAACCAAAGACAACGTCCAAAGGAGGCAGCTAGGGCAGCTAGAATATTAATAGTAAGGAAAATAGAATTGAGACCATCTCACTGTAATAGCCTGTAGTAACATTATTATGACACTAGTATTAGTTAGAATGTATTTTGCAGCAATGGTGTGATAGGTATGGGTTGTATCCAAAGTAGTGCTAAGTGGTTTGTTCTGTCTGTGCAAAGATGTCTGCATGCACAATAGAATCCCCCTTTTTCCTCCCTCTGAGTACACACTAAATCCAGGGGCGTAGCATTGGTTGCCGGTACCGGGGGGGGGGGGCAAGTGTTGCACACACCACCACCCCAAGGACTGGGCAGTGTCAGTCCCTTTGCCAACCAGTGTCTAATTAAGGGAGTCCCTCCTTGCAAAGGAAAGAAAACAAAGTTTTAACAATAAAATTATTATTATTATTATTATTTTAAAAAGGCAGAAAATTACAAAACCAGAGCTCTGCAAAAAGACACTCAGTGGTAGAGGAGAACTGTAGCTGCTTCAGATAGTTCAAAAACTATGGACAAGCGCAAGCCAAGGCCTGTGTCTGATACTGTACAGGGAGGTTTTAGCCAGAAAGTGTGTGTGTGTGTGTGTGTGTGTGTGTGTGTGTGTGTGTGTGTGTCCATCCTGCTTTCTTTTTTCCTTTCTTACCCATATGTATTCCCCTCACCCCTGAGCCCACAACACCCAAAAAGTAATACTCTATTGCCAGAAGTTGCCCTAATTCTTCTGTGTGCCAGCTACAGTCAGTACAGAAAGTCTGCACTCAGCCACCAGCTGAGCTGTGCTTAACAGGCAAGTTTGGTGAAAACTGGAGGAGCCTAGTGTTTGAGAGGTACTGCTTTGGGCAGCGCAAGTTTAATGAGGTAGCAGGGACAGATGAATAGCTTTCAGGGTAAATGGCACCAGTGTAAGTGCACTGAGTTAGGCTTTACATTGGAGCATGGGCCATTGGATTGTCTTGTTAGTTACTGCGTAGTGCTCTTTGGAATTTATTTCCCCTGAATAAGAGACAACCACCTCTGCTGCCACATCCTGATAGTTGTCCAAAAGGGCAGACATTCCTCTTCCCCCTTCATGAGCACACATTATCAGTCAGCATTTCTCACTGAAAAAAAAGCTCTGCCGATGTGCCCATGCTGTTTCCCACACAACTAACACCAGCATCACTGGTTCTCTCTGTTGGTCTGCCTCTTTTTAGGTTTCTCATCTCTAAAATCAGCGTATCGATGCGGACTCGTAAACAGTGCTGCTAGGCATTGCAAGTCTGAATTAGGCAAGGGTCCTGAATCCATTGACGCATACATACAAAAATGAATGGAGTAGCTCAGGGGTGAGTGTGGGTCCACATTGCAGGGGTCAGCAAACTTTTTCAGCGGGAAGCCGGTCCACTCTCCCTCAGACCTTGTGGGGGGGGGGCGGACTATATTTTGGGGAGAAAAATGAACGAATTTCTATGCCCCACAAATAACCCAGAGATGCATTTTAAATAAAAGCACACATTCCACTCATGTAACAACATGCTGATTCCCGGACCGCTGTGGGCTGGATTTAGAAGGCGATTGGGCCGGATCCAGCCCCTGGGCCTTAGTTTGCCTACCCATGACATATAGCCAAAATAGCACCATCCACATATACACAAGCAGGAAGCATCAGCAGACTTGGGGGAAACCCAAAGGTTTGCAGAAGTACATATATGTACAGGAAGAGCTGTAGCTCAGTGCAAAGCAACTGTTTTGCATGTAGAAGAAACAAAATAAAAAAATTCCTTCCAGTAGCACCTTAGAGACCAACTAAGTTTGTTATTGGTATGAGCTTTCGTGTGCATGCACATGAAAGCTCATACCAATGACAAACTTAGTTGGTCTCTAAGGTGCTACTGGAAGGAATTTTTTTTTATTTTGTTTTGACTACGGCAGACCAACATGGCTACCTACCTGTAATTAGAATGCATGTAGAAGGTTCCATATACAACTCCTGGCATCTTTCAATAGGGCTAGGAATGTCTCTTGCCTGAAACCTTGTCGGTCAGAGTGGACAATATCGATAGACCGATAGTCTGACTCTTCTTACATTCCTAAAAATAAACCCAGTCCAACAAGGGATGAGCATGCTCACTGGGCACAGCATTCTGGCTGGCTGGTGTGTGTGCATGTCCAGGGGGACAGAGGGTAGTAGGATGGGATTGGGAAAACAGGGGCGGGGTGTGTGACGTGATGGAGTGGATGGAAACCTACCAAAAAATCACTGCACAGTGCAAAATGGTTGTTATTAATAATATGAAAAACATCCAGCTTATGAGGCTATGAAGTGAGAGCTTTGTCTCTTGTGTAGCCCCTGTTCCTGGCTTGGTTGCTGCTTTGCTCCACAGAACAGATAAATAGCTGGGGAAAGATAAAAAGAAAAAGACTTAAATTAGTGAGAATCTGGCCTGAGTGCCTGCATAATATTCTCCATAATAACTACTTCCTCATCAAAGAAGTATCTGGCTGAGGCCTTGGAGGGTGCATTTTACTCGGGGCTGCAGTGTGTGTGAGGAGCACAAAGCTTGCCTCATCAGGTAATTGAGTGCTGTCCTGCCGCTGGGATGTGTCAAGTTACACAGAGAAAATGATGCTTTTTGTGTCCATAAAACAAGAGTTCAAGGGGGCCTTTTAACACAGGGATCATAGCCAGAAAATGCGGAAAGAAATGGCTTTTCGATGTCAAAATATGCAAGAAAGAAAGGGGGAATTCTTTTTTTAGCCTCAAATAATGAAGCTTGGGATCAGAAGCAGGAGGTGAGTGTTGCATTTGCAAAAAACCAGACAAAGGGTAATTAACAGTGAGACATGACATAGGTGAAGTGGCTCTTTCTCTTTTTGTGGGAAAACAAGACCCAAGAAGGTGTTGAGATTCACCTTCCATTTTCGCTTTGCTGGTCTCATTCCGTCAGCTCACAACAATGCAGAAAAGCTTTCCTACCTCATCATCTCTCAGACCACACAACTAACACAAGTAGAGATCTCCAAGCGTGGTGCAGGCCTTCCCATGAAGATGCTTCTTGTGAACTTTCTCAGAAAGCTATGTCTCCAGACCAGGGCTTGTGACAGGCTATAAGGCAGTGGAGGTTAGGATCAGATTTTCCTTCTCTTAGATGGGCTACCTTCCCAGGTTGACAAGCCCCTTTTGCGCCTCATTTCCCTTGACAGCACATGCAGAAACTGCCTTCTTGACCATTGGACCTGCTATTGATCTCATCTACTCAAACTGTCAGAGCCTGCCTTTATATGCAGAGGATATACAAGTCGGTAAATCACCAAGGGTAGACCCTTTGTGAGCTAAAACCTCACCTGGTTTAGCTGGCCAGCCAAAGCCATTACCCATGATGTGGCCACAGTTGCCGCCTCACAGCTTCTAGGAGCCACAGATGAGAGCTGAGTGCAGGGTGGTACCCTTGTTGGACGAACTATCGCAGAAGGAGCACAATGTGTCCCCCACCAGAAATATTGCCCCTCATCTGACACCCCATACACCCCCTTTAAAAAAAACAACCTCTGGTAAACTGGAAAGAGATTGACAGGACTCAGCTGAACTGGCAGGTATCAAATCCCCAATGAGTTCACTGGGGACATGAATGAGTTAAGAGGCCCAAGCCATTTTGTACAAAGGACATTTTCACAAAGGACATGTACACAAACAATTTGCATAATTGCTGTGATTTAAAGGGTGCACTGAGTCCTTCACTTTTCTAAATATTTGCATTTAATACCTTTTTCTTTCTTCTTCTTTGGCCATCACTCGTAGCCAAGTATGACTATCTTCCATAATCACGGTTTTAACAATGAGTCCGTAAGTGACTGTGGAGGCCAATTCTGGATCCACATGTCCTTCCATTGTGGGGACATTGATTTCTGGGTGGGAGTTGATCATGATATGGATTTACCAAGCATGCCTTCCTCTTAGCACGTTTCTCCCTTGCATCCTGAGTTCGAATGTCTTCAAAGCCCATGGCACCTTTGGTAAAGGCTGTTCTCCAATTGGAGCGCTCGCAGGCAAGTGGTGTTTATACTACATTTTTTAAAAGATTTGCCTTGAGACAGTCTTTAAACCTCTTTTGTTGACTACCAGCACGACGCTTGCCATTTTAAAGTTCAGAATAGAATAGTTGCTTTGGAAGATGATAACCAGGCATCCGTACAACATGACCAATCCAACGAAGTTGATGTTGAATAATCATTGATTCAACACTGGTGATCTTTGCTTCTTCCAGTAGACTGGTATTAGTTCGCCTGTCTTCCCATCCTATGTCAGCTCATGGGCCCAGTCAAAGCTTTCTTGTTCTTTGCTATTTTGTCGGATTTATGGCATCTGGTAACTGGATGACTTCACTTCCTATTCTTTCCAATGGCTGCATGAATGACATTCATCCCCAAACACTCCGACCCTACCCCCAGCAACATGCTACTTCCTAGCTAGCTGGATCTCAGTTGCCAAGAAATTTATTTTAATGCCAATGGAGACTTCCACTATCAATGCCAGACTTTTTAGCTCTTAAGTCTTTCCAGCGACACACACTATCATAAATAGCTATCTAGAAATCCAAATCCATTATGTCTGCTGCATTACCCTGTCAGCTTTCATTGTCACCTCTCTTCCACAATGTTAATCATATTTGTTAAGGATGACCTCCTCTTTTATAAAGTGGAGCCTTCTGACTGTTGTTAGATACACTACCTACTCACCAGCTATTTTACTGACTCCATAAAACCTTTCTCATTATTTGATTCCCCCCTTCCCCTCCTGTTAGGCTCTTCCATAAATATGTCTGTCTGCCCAGTTCTAATGTGATGGGAAGTGGGATGACCCATCCGTTGAATGGATCTGTAACAATTTCCTCTGTCCCCTGGAGGCCCTACCAGTACTTCGAATCCCATCCCTATAGAGAAGAGCAATCAATCATAACCTAAAATGTGAACAAAGGAAAAAGGACTCTAAATATCAGAGTTCTTTCATGAACACTGATTTCTCCTCTGAGTCCTTTGCTGTTGGAATAGCATGTAGGGTTTCAGTCTGATCCTGCTTGGAAATAATTCTTACTAAATTCATTAGGATTATGCCCAGGTTAGTATGCCCTTCCTCATGTGCCTCCTCCACAATAGGTCCGGAGGGTGGCAACATGATAATGAGCCTTTTCTGCAGTGGCTCCCCATTTGTGGAATGCTCTCCCCAGGGAGGCTTGCCTGGCACCTTCATTACATATCATTAGGTGCCTGGCAAAACGTTCTCTCTAACCAGGCCTTTGGCTGATTGACATCCCATGGCCTTTTAAATTTGATTGTGGTGGGGTTATTGGTTTGTTCTTGTTTTATTATGTATTTTGTGTTCTCATTTTGTATTTCCCTGTTGCGAACTGCCCTGTGCTCTTCAGATGAAGGACAGCATACAAATTTAATAAATAATAAAATCATTAATAATATGTTGGTCATTGCATCTTAATATACTATATTAGGGCACTTCCAGACCGTCAGTGTTTTGAAAAATAAAATAAAATTAGGTTACTGGGAAATTTAGGTTCACACCATGAAAGCCGGTTTAATTCAGATTTACGCACTCTGTCACACTAGCACAACAAATCCACTTTTAAAAAAAGAACAGTTAGGAAAAGTGATGGGGGATGCATTGAAAAGTGTGGAATGAATGAATGGCTAATGGGAAGCAAATCAGGATGAATGTTTATTGATGTATACATTGTTGTATAATGGGATATAATCTAGCCTCCGCATAGATTTTGTGCAAGCACATCAGGACCCAACTCCTAGGAGAGGTCATACAGAAGAGTCCACAGTCACATACTGATGGAAATTACTTGTTACACATGGAGGCACTGAGATGAAGGGAGGGGCAGATAATCTTCAAGGATGCTCAGACCCGTGGTAATGAATTAGGAAGATTATTGTTACAGATGAATTTGGCTCAGCCCTCAGTTTGCCCAAATATCACCTTTTGATTAGGGATATAAGATTTCCCCCCTGAGAAAATGCTGTGAATTACCGTGAGTTTGGGAGGGGGGCTTTCCTTGAAACCACTTAACCTGCTGATAATCAGGTTGTGTAGATACAGCTAGGGGTATAAGCACTGCAGGGCTCTTGCTGCTACTCCTATCTATTTTCACCTGATCGTTATTACAAGGAAAGCCACTGCAAAGTGGCAGGGACCACTGAGTGCATTAGCATCCAAGCAGGCAGTGTAAAAAATCAGATCTGATTCTGCCTGTGGAAGATAAATGAGGCAGAGTCCCCAATGCCCAAGATTTGGTCATCTCTTTATGAGTTCTGAAGTACCTATTAGCAGCTTTGATGAGTGCTGGGGGAGATGAAGTCTACCTTGAACAATGTTAGAGAGCTGAATCAAATCACTTGAAATCTCCCAGAGGGAGAAACAGCCTGAGTTGGTTATATACACGGCATCCTTTGCTTCTATTGCCCACAAGGATTATATGAACCCTCTGTTGGGGGGGAAATTGTAAGCACTTTTTCAGCAAAATCTCTCAAGAATGTACACTCTTATATCTAATAGCTGCTTCCCGTGCAGTTTTATGTACATCTGTAGTCAGTTTTTCCCCTGCACCTTTCATCTCCATCTTGTTTCTTTACCTTGATTTTATATGGATGTGACACCCGCAAGAAAAAGGCAGATGGATAAGAGTTTCTCACATCGATTTATGTGGCATCAGCAACTGCAAAATAAAAAAAACCTGTTTTCAAGACCATGCTATCTTTAATTTAAAAAAAAATCATTTTTGGGTGGTTGCAATGTTGCCTTGGGTGAATGAGTCGTGTCAATCATTTTCCACATGCAACAAACCATGATTTTGCATGCCGTCACAAAGTTTCCTGATGCAATTTCAGTGGTGCCATGTAAAAGGCTGGTTTGTGCTGCAATGAATGAATCAGATAACCAGGGTGCCATGTGGTAGGTAAGTGTCTGGAAAAGGGTTGGGGAACCTTTTTCAGCCAGAGTGGTGGGTGGGACCAGAGGCAGAACTAGGCAGAGCAATGAATGTAGAGGTTACCTTTGTACAGTGGGCTAGTTTCTACATACACCTGCATAACGCTCTCTAATCCTCCATCCAAGTAAGGAAAAGGCATGGTCAGAGTTCGAGAATCAATTCCAATCGAGCAAAGACATGAGAGAAAAGTGCAAAGTAAAGTCCAATGAGGAATGTGGTCCGGGGATGGGGTGTCGTGAGGAAAGTCCTGAGGACGAGACAGAGAGGCTTGTAGGCAGCATTTGGGTCCTAGGCTTGAGGCTCCCCATCTCTGCGCTGGGTTCTTATCATGATGTCCACATTATGGGTTTAACAACAAAGTCTCTATACAGCATGCATTCGTAGCATATTACTGTTTGACTTTTGCGCCAACACAGAGTGTGTGCAGCGACTGGGGCGAAGAAATAAAAGGCTGTCCGCAATATCTTTGCTTAGTTTTATTTTCAAAAACGTAACAGCCAAACCCTGCAAGCCATCACCCCTCCTCACCAGCAGCATAAAAAAGGTAAAGGAACCCCTAACCATTAAGTCCAGTCGCAGATGACTCAGGGGTTGCGGTGCTCATCTCGCTTTACTGGCCGAGGGAGCTGGAGTTTGTCCACAGACAGCTTCTGGGTCATGTGGCCAGCATGACTAAGCCGCTTCTGGCAAACCAGAGCAGCACACGGAAACTCTGTTTACCTTCCCGCCGGAGCAGTACCTATTTATCTACTTGCACTTTGATGTGCTTTCGAACTGCCAGGTGGGCAGGAGCTGGGACCAAACAACAGGAGCTCACCCCGTCGCAGGGATTTGAACTGCCAACCTTCTGATCGGCAAGCCCTTGGCTCTGTGGTTTAGGCCACAGCGCCACCCACATCCCCTCACCAGCAGCATACAAAACATTTAATCAACTTAAATACAGCTTTCAAATAATCAATTATCCTATCACATCCCTTCCTGCAAATGGTGCAGAAAGTAAACTCCCCTTTTAATTAGGCAAATAGTCAAGAGACCACAGGTGTGTAGATAAGCAGGTCAAACTGCAAACATACACCTGTAAGCTTCAATTAACCAACCCCGTTCCTGCGTAGCATCATTGACCACGTTAAGATAAAGAAAAACCAACAATTGCACCATTTAGAAAAAAACCCTAATTCTGGGCTACCAAAAAGCACAGTGTATCAATTTTCCTCCCTGTTAATATTTGACTGCACACGTGTGTTTCTAATAATTTGGGGATACAATTAAGACAAATTAAAATCTTTATTAAATGCTTAACAATGGGAATGCAAGATCTCTAGAACTTGGTCCGCCACTTAGCACAGCCTTATGCAATATCCTTTGCGAGCTGTTTAACTACCCCTTTCATTACTTCCAGGCAGATCCTATCATAGCAAAAGGACAGTCATGTGGAAAGCACCGACCTTTGCCCAGAAAGAAAAAGGAGAAGAAAACATGAGGAGAGGGTGTAAGATTTTGTGCCTTGTACAGGGGGAGTAAATATGCACTTTGCATGCACCATGGCAGGTAGGTTTTCTTAGAATTTTGAAGTGTCAGGCATAGCTCTAGTGGCTTTAGCCCAAACGTAGCAGAGTTTTCCTGCACAGCGCAGATGCTAGTTGAGGTGGAAATGACTAGTCGGCTAGACGCAGAATAACTATTTACAGGATTTATTAAAAGAAAATAAAAGCAGCAGAGTTTCTGCATACAAAGCAAAGCAAAATAAATCCTCTCTGTCTCTCTCCAACCATACACAGCACTCCTACTCCTAACACCCAACAAGAAACAACTGTGCTAGCATTCCTTGATAACAGAGTTCAGTGCTGGCCGTTAACCAATCAGAGAGTAGTTTCCAGGTCAGGCAGACCTTGGCTTTCTGCCAAGAGTAAATTGACACTGCCTTGAGTTAATTGTATGAAACAAGAATCTGTAAGTTTCCCATGAGAACCAATTAACAGAAACCGAACAGGTGTGTATGCATGCCAAGCAGTATTTTGGTTTTGTTAAAACAATTAAGAATCATGAAACATTCTTCTTGATAAAGAGTCTCCTTAACCTATGTTGGAAACCTAGAACAACACCCAGTTAAGGGTGTCTCAAACCCCAGGACTGGCTTCTAGCTCTCCTGTCTTTTGTGCCCAAAAGAATGGTGGGGTAATCGAGGGTTTTTCTTTCTCTCCCCCCCCCATGTGTAATCATTCTTAGACAGTTGTCACAGAATTAGGATAAAAGTTAACTGTTGCAAATTCTCAGAAGCATCGTTACTTTTCCAGAAAGCAGAAATGTTTTCTCTTTCCCAGGAATGTCTTCTGTGAATCTCTTTCCCCATAGTGTGACCGACACACTGCCACATCACAAGCCTAATTTACAGTAAGCTGAAGATGTAGAACTAAGAGAGAACGAACACTGAACAGTGAGCAATTACTTCAGATGCAATTACTCTAATTTTGTTCAACAAGAAGCAGAAGTTTGTCAAGAACGAGCCTTGTGTCTTGTAGAGATTTCATTAGGCTTTTGCCTCAGGGACCTCGGAAGTGAAGGTCAAAGTATAAAACGAAGGCCTGGAAGTTTCAGTCAAGATCTTTTAGGACCTTTTCACAATATCAGATTCAAGGAGTTTTCACATATCTGATATATTTAACAGAGCACTCCACAGAATGTTTACTCAGAAGTATGACACTTTGTGTTCTTTGCTGTTTACTTCCTAATAAGTATGTTTAGGACTACTGCCATAAAATCTTTTTTACACTCTCCCAAGCTATTTGCAAACACAAGCTATTTATGAGTATGCAAATATAGTGAATGCATCCATACCTGAACTTAAGGTTTATTTCTAGCCATTCCAGAAACAGCTTAGTGCCACTAATCTTGTTGGATTCTGCACTGATTTTCAGTTTAGAGATTAAGCACTTAGATGCTTGTTGTTTCAAACCTAGTAGTCTCTTTCTTGTTTGAAGTATGCAGTTATCTGAACTTGGTACTCAAGGCATTCCTACAGCTCACAGAAATAAATGTCCTTCTAAATTGTTCCCGTAGTTTTGGGCCTATTAGAAGGAAGCCATCTCAGGTAGGAATGGGGGAGTTTGCATTTAAAGCAAAAATGCATAATTAGAACCAAAACAGCTATCCTTCAAAATTTACACTTCTCCGAATTTTACAATGCAGTTCTCCAGCCAAGCAATGTGTTCAAAAATGCATATACTTAGAGTACACATGTGCATATATTAGTGGGTGGAAACATATTCGGAGAAAACAATTTGCAAAAATGAGTATATTAGGAAAAATATCATATAAGGTTATGTATATTAGGAGAAATGCACACAAATATATTGATGAATATTCATGTGGAAACCTTTTTAATGCAAAAAGATTTGGAAATGTGGAGAACTGAATTTAATATTGGAAAAATGAGAAAAGGAAAGAACTGGAATTATCAGATCTGGCTATTCCTAATCTAATGAAGCAGAAACTGGTGGGAGCAAGAGGAGGAAGTGGTGTGAGGTGTTTGAAGATGGAGCTGTGTGTGCACCATAGCTGCCAAGTCTCCTGTATTCCCCGGGAAACCCCCGTTTTTCCAGCTGTTCCCAGCCAAAAAAACAGATTTTTTTGTTTTCCCCGGTTTATTCTGGCGCAGCGGCCATTTTGGAACTGGGCGGAGCATGCTCAGAAGCTACTTTTGCTGCTGCTCTGCCCTGTTCCAAAATGGCCACCACACCAGAAGTCGCGCTGCAGCCATTCCAAAACGGCGGCAGCGCTACTTCCGGTCTGCTACTTCCGGTCCAGTCCCTAGCAGTGCAAGCCAATGCAAAATTCACACGGAGGTTATTTTTGATGCTGTTGAAGGATCCAAATGAAACTTTTTCAACAAAAAAAGGGGGGATCCCAGTGAAAAGGGAGGAAGGAAACTTTTAGAAGCTGAGATGTGGGGAGCTCTCTGTAAACATTTCTAGATCCTCTTCTGCCCTCTCTAAGATCCATTAAGCTGCATAATTAATATGTTTATAAATATGGTCATCCATTGTTATTGATGGGCACTCATAGAAATATAACCCTCAAATGCACATGACAGAGAGTTCAAAATAAATGACTATTTGTCTTACAAAATGTGATTGTCATGCAAATCAGGGAGAAGCTTATATATCATAAACTTGACTAGGACATGTACATCACACAACCCTGAAACAGCACAATAAATTATTCTCTCTCCCACATTTTGTTTTTTTGCATTTCATCCTTCTTTCCCAACTTTCAACCCAGAGTGAGGGCAATAGTCCTCGAACAGTCAGTGCATTGTCTTGGGACCTGACTTAATCCACTGGAGTCCCTGCAGGACACTAGAGCTGTGTTAAGTGGGCTTCAAAGGCAGGAGGCAGAATGAGGTGTGACAGGAAACCAGCTCCTTCTAACTGGTTCACTTCAGGCTAGCTTTAAATAAATTGCAGCTCTGAGCTGCTTGGACATTGACAAGAGAGCTGTGATATTTGCAGCTTTGCTACAGAAAATTGTGGCCTTTTGTGACAACAGCTGGAGAACACTGATATATTTCGAGGTAGGAGGGGCTGTGTCAAAATCTAAAGCGTGCAATGCACCCACAATTTCAAAAAGTCGCAAATAAGGCTCAAAATTCTGAAATCAAGTTTCATTCTCTTTGGGGAAGGTGATGTTATGTGATTTCTGCCTTGAATGGGGATGGGGAGAAATTAGATTTGCATTGCATTTAAAGGCGAGCTTGCCTAATTCAGCTTTCTGAAACAATGCATGAACTGAAATGCAACCATCTGTCAAAAGTTGCACTTTCACTAATTTTTCGGTGGAGTTCTCCAGCCAAGTACAAAAATGCAAATATTAGGGCAAAAATGCATTCATTTGTGAAAGCAATGTATGAACATGTCTGCATTAGACAAAATTGCTTACAGATGTTTGTGTGTGTGTGTGTGTGTGTGTGTGTGTGTGTGTGTGTGTGTGTGTGTTGAGAATTGCAAGCAAATGTTAAAATAGTATAATTTAAATTAAAATAGTATAATTTGCAAATACTCTCTTATCTTAGCCTTTGGAAAAGAGAGAAGAGTCATTCAGGAAAGAGTCTTATCACTTCATCTATAGCTGTTGACAGGTACTTTAAAATGTCTGGTTTTCTTTTGTCACAATAAGGGATGGGTAGACCAACTTGCTTCTGCTTTGAAAAGTCTGTCATGGCCCCGGGTTGCTTCTTTTGCTTTTCTTTAATTTCCAAGGCTTTTAAAATAACAATCCAATAAGAAATATTACATAAAGTAAATAAAAGAGGATAAAAAACTTTACAACACCCCCTCCCCCCAAAAAACACAGGGTTTACATGTGTGACTTTGTTTCATATGTATGAATTGGTTTCATGCCATAATGTATTTTTGTTTATGCTTTTAAATGTAACTCACCTGGAGACCATTTAGGTAAGTTTAAATAATAATCATCCACATAGTGGAAGGTGGTAAACTCTCCTTCACTGGAAGATTTTTAATGGTGGTTTGATGGCCATCTGTCAGGGATTCTTCAACTGTGATTCCTGCATTGCAGACTAGATGACCCTTTGGGTATCTTCCAACCCTACTACTATGACCTACTTCTATCACCACCACCACCACCACCACCATATGGCCAGGATTGTCATTACAGTGGTACCTTGGTTTACCAACACAATTGGTTCCGGAAGTCTGTACTTAACTTGAAGTGTACTTAACCTGAAGCGAACTTTCCCATTGAAAGTAATGGAAAGTGGATTAATCTGTTCCAAGCGGTCCGCGGAGTACTCAACCTGAAGCGTACTTAACCCAAAGTATGAGTGTAATTGGTTCTAGAAGTCCGTACTTAACCTGAAGCGCACTTAACCTGAAGCGAACTTTCCCATTGAAAGTAATGGAAAGTGGATTAATCTGTTCCAGACAGGTCCGCGGAGTACTTAAACTGAAAATATTCAAACCAAGGTGTACTTAAACCGAGGTATGACTGTATATGCTCAAACCGTCTTGCCCCAGTGAGCAACCTGACTGCCGAATTCTGCTTCATCTGAAGTTCCTGAACTGTCTTCAGAGGCAGCCCCACATATAACACATTGCAGAATTTGGAACAGATTAATCCACTGGAACAGATTAATCCACTTTCCATTACTTTTAAATGGGAAAGTTCGCTTCAGGTTAGGTACGCTTCAGGTTAAGTACAGACTTCCGGAACCAATTGTGTACTTAAACTGAGGTATTTAAACTGAGGTACTTAAACTGAGGTACCACTGTACTTTATGGGGTTGGTGCTTTCCACACTTCTTGCATTAAATCCTGAGGGTTTGGGGGACATCTGTCATATTGCCAGCATCAGTGACATCCAGAGAAAAGTTACAGGTAGGTAGCCGTGTTGGTCTGCCATAGTCGAAACAAAATAAAAAAAATTCCTTCCAGTAGCACCTTCAGATAGCTGAAGAAGTGTGCATGCACACAAAAGCTCATACCAATGACAAACTTAGTTGGTCTCTAAGGTGCTACTGGAAGGATTTTTTATTTTGTTTCATCCAGAGAAAAAAGAGGGGACTTTGGGACCTTGGTTTTCTTTTCCATCTTCATACCATGCTCTGTTCTCTAAGCATCTGCAACAGTTTCCATATGGAAGGAATTTCCACCCAAGTTGAAGCTCCTCCTCAGAAGAAGGAAAACCAAGCCACCTCCACATTACCATTCACCCCCATCCTCTGAAATTGGCAATGACGTCATGAGCAGGCTAGGTCTAAAACAATGACGGGGAGCCTGTGGCCCTCCAAGTGTTTTAGGAGTAACAACTCCCATTCCCCTGGCAATTGGCCATGCTGTCAGAGGCCAATGTGAGCTGGAGTCCAACCATATGTGGAGAGCCACAGATTTCCCCTCCCTGGTCTACAGCCTAAGTAACAAATAGAGAAGGCCCAGCCTTCCAAGCTTACACTGTTGGCTGTCCCTGGAGTACGCACAGGCATTTCTCCAGCCAAAACCACTCTCCAATTTAGCTGACCCTTTATAAATGCTATGAAACCCACTATAAAAACCAGCCTAGTTAAAATTAGACCCAAGCACACAAAGGCCTTGGGGTACAGGAAAGAAATAATGTAAATAAACAAATACTATGGGGAAAAATAAAAACCTCGCAGTGAGGGTTCCTATCTCATCTGTCGCTGGAGATGTGGCTGCATGCAGAACATCCGCTGTTCTTCCCATCACTCCATAAAGTCTCCTACATATAGGTCTCTGTTAGCAAGGCTATGACTCAGAAAGACCATAAGTGATGTAAAGCCACAGCAGACTCCAACCCCAAACCCGCACTGTTTAGAGAAAACATGGCGAGGAGGGGTTAGGCTTACCAAAAGCTGGCATTCGAGCAAAGCACACTTCCTGCTTGGCTAGACATGTTGTGTGAAAAGTTCAGGAGCCATGAGAGATGGGCAGAGATCTTTTAATGCAGACACAAGAAGCAGATTTTGCGTGATAAATGGCTGCGAATTGGGTCTGGTTACACTAATGTGCTGTGCTAAATGATAATTGGAGACCTGGAAAAACTACATTAACTTATCCCTGAATCCTAATGAAAGCATATTAAGACAAATAATCAGTGAAACTGACAAGATTCATAACGGAGCTCAGGAAGGGCTTTCTTTAATGTGAAATCAGTGTTCCCTCTTTCTGTGATTGATGGCCGTCTCTTAAAGGTGTTGTCTGGAGTCCAGGGCCAGCTGTTTTATCTCCCACCCACCCCCCAACCCCCAGGAAGGACTGAGGCTATCTTCACTGTATCATAAGTGAGCTTCCTGATCAGTGTGGGACATGGATGTTTTGTAATGTGGAAGCAAGTACACCCTTAAAGAGGTATTCCTTCCTACATATATATGGGGGAAGGACTTGAAAACAAACTTAGTGCACAGCTGCTAGAGCATCTATATTCCATCCAAGACTGAACTTCAGTCTTGTGAAAAAATCTGCAGCCTCGCAAGTTACCACAGGTGCTTCCCCCCGCCGCCAACCCCTGCCATGTGGCATGCTAGTGGGTGGAACTTTACCTCTGAAACCTCTTCCTTAGAGCTATTAAAGCTGAGAGAAGAGGGGACCTTGGGACCAAATGTAGCCCTCCGTGTCTATTTATCTGGCTCTTGGGACTCTGCCCAGGCCACATATCCTCCCCAACCACACCCCTGTCCATTTTACTCCATACTGTCTCTGCATTGTTCCCTTCTTGGGAGTTTTTGGCTGGCTGACATTTGTCCCTTATTATTCTTTTTGCATGCCTGGCTGTAGGACTGAAGGGCTCTGCAAATGTGTGTCCAAAGCTAGCATTCACACTTGTTGCTTTCTCCATTTTTGCCTGTGGCCCCGCACATCATTGGCACGGAGCCCCTGGAAGATTGCTCAGAAGAGGATTCATCCCTTGGGCTTCAAACGTCTCCCCACCCCCATCTTAAAGGAACAGAAGCCACATGTCTAGTATGAAACACGGGTAACCTAAAATTAAGAAAAAATCAAAAATAAATCCTCCGCATGGATCAACTTCATCCTTATGAACCAGGGAGACAGGAAATCACAAACGCTTGAAAACATATTTCCTTTCAGGTGGCAGTGGGGTAAGTCTACCAGCTTCCTCCTCAAAAGTCAACACTGTGGAGGAAATAACAATCCCACAGTCAACAGAAATCATGGAGCTAGTGAATAAATTAATCTCATCTGGATCAACATCGTTCAGTAGTATGAGCCTGTTATGCTGGCAGGACAATGTTATCAGAAAATTCAAACCCTAAAGCAGGCTTCCTCAAACTCAGCCCTCCAGATGTTTCTGGCCTACAACTCCCATGATCCCTAGCTAGCAGGACCAGTGGTCATGGATGATGGGAATTATAGTCTCAAAACATCTGGAGACTACCGAGTTTGAGTAAGCCTGCCCTAAAGGATTGCTTATTTATTTGAAATATTTTTATCCCACCTTTTGATCTTTAAAGCCCCCCCCCCCCAAAAGCAACAGCCGCAGTACAAAATCACAAAGGAAACAAATGACAGTTAAACAAGGATAGCCAATAATCTTAAAAGAATAAAGTCTAGCAATTAATAGCCACACAAAACCTACTGGGAAATTCACCATTAATCAATTAACCCCCAAGCCCTCTGGAACTGAACAGTTGTAACTTGTCTTCTAAAGGCTAACAGATGACAGAGGAAATTGAGGCTCTTTGGCGGGGCAAGGAACAGGATTCAACCAGAAGGGCCAGATCCTTGGCTCCCTTACTGCTTGTGGGCCACTTTAACAGGAGGGTGGAGCCACCTACCTGTTAATCACCTGAAGATCAGGTGAGATCAGGTGTTCTATTGTTCCTATGCAATGCAGCAAGTGTCCAAGCTGATCCAAACAGGGCTTCAAGTCGCTGCCAATCAACCTATCTTAACCAGTGCTCCTCTGTCAAAAGGGATTGGTTATGGCTCTGGAGTTCCTGAATAAAAACTCTGCAGTTTAGCTGAACCCGGGGTGCTTGAAGTAACTGTCCATCGGCTGACTGGTGCTGAATACTAACCTCACTTTTGATAGGGATCTCATTAGAAGCTCCTCAATGGATTCCAGGCAGGCTTGCATTTGCTGCCAAATTTAAACAGTGCCATATTTGAGCCCTGCTTGCTAAGGAAATATTTGGAACACATTTTAAGGCTCCAGATTGTTCCTTGTCAGCCACATCTTTACCTGCCCAGTCCCTGACATCATAAATGTAGTGTAGGTGGAAGACTGGGGGGGGGAATGGTCTAATGGGCCAAAATAGGATCCCCTCTGGCCTTGTGGACTGGTGGTTCTCCATCACTACTCTTTGGGATTGTTGCCGTGGCCATTTCCCACTCGAATATTTAGCTTCCCAAGGCTCTCTTGATTGTTTCTGTCGGAGAGAGAGAGAGAGAGAGAGAGAGAGAGAGAGAGAGAGAGAGAGAGAGAGAGAGAGAGAGTCTAATTTGGGCCTCACAAATGAACTTTAAGAAGGAATAAAAGAACTGACAATGAGAGACATGGCAACCTTTATATGTAAGTGGAAAACTTTCAACATAGAGACTAGACAACATTGCACCTATTTCAGTAAAGCGTGAAACAGTTCCTGTCTTCCGCTAATCTTCCCATTTATTTTTATGGGATTGTTATCCCCTAAAAAATGGACCTAAAAACAACATCTTTCCTTCTTTGTTTATCCATTTTATATCCATCTTTATTAAAGGAGGAAAATGAGAACTTTCCAATGTGAAATTTCAATTGTTTACTTACTAATCTAATCAGTGACAACTTATGCTCTTAGATTTACGACTTTACAAAAATTAGATCTATCCGTTCACCAAAGCCTGTTCTAGGGAGGATAATTACACCAATACAATCTGGGCTTATTATCCTATCTCTCCCAAGCCCTCCCCTTTATAAGACAGCAACATTTCCTACATGCGTTCAGTGAAGCTGAAAATGATATTTTGATAATGGACCCAACAGCAAATGTTCAACAAGGCTGAATGACAATGTGAGACTTTATCAAGGGAAGATGCTGGCAAAGCCTCCCCTTCCTCATTAATGGGAGTCATTAATGAAGGGGAGTTGGAAGAGGGGGGTGGGTTGAGCCAGTTACTGATTGATTTTCAGATTATCTCCTCTTAATATAACAACAAACACAAGGTATTCCAACGGCCGAATTACAGCTGTCGTGCAGAATATTTTATCTGTCTAATACCAAGCCATTGGGTTTGTAGTGCATTCCGTCTCTGAAGCGTAGCGAGGATATTCTAGATGTTCTCTGGAATTAAAATGAAAGCGTGGAGTTGGAGAGGGTAATGTAGTTGCCAGCTCTAACCCCAACCTAAAATGTGCTCATTAGAATGTTTTTAGAGAGCCCCCATGCATACAGCTGGACCCCCTTAGGGCTCTCTTCTTGTATGGATGCTCAAGTAATTCAATCTCTCTGAATTCCAGTATGAACTGTAGATCAACAACATCTTCTGGACTAATGAAAGGATTCCAGTGTTTTTTTTCTGGGGAAACTCAAGGGTACGCAGTTACCAGCACCTGTTTTTTTCCCAAATGTTAAAAATGTGGCACTTACTGTAACAATTTAATGGTGAGTACTGGCACCCTGTTTTCCTAAAGAAAAGCACTGATTATAACTTTATCCTTTAGATTTCTCAGCTCAAGGGAATTTATCAAAATGCATTTCAATGCATCAAAAGGATTCAAGCTGCTCTTGGAGATGCTCGAGTATGGGTTTGGTGAATTTCTCAAGGAAGAAAATATTGACTTGTACTATCCATTGCAGTACTAAATAACCACACCATCAGTGCAAGGATTTCCACTCTGAGAACAGGGCTTCTTCCCCCCCCCATCTCCCTTGTGCACCCCACAAAAATCTGTTCTGTGGGTTCCTCTAACCCTCTGGAGCAGATTTGGGGAGAAGAGAGAGGAAGTCCCATTATGCAAGCAGAGATTATTGTGTTTAAGGGATGGTTACTTAGAACTGCATTAGAGAGAAGCCATTATCTCCACATTATACATGTTGAACTGTGGCGGAACAGAGAAATTAGTGGTTCGCTACAAACCATCCATTAAGCTCATGGTTGAGTTGAGATTGGAGTTGTGGGCTTCCTGACTGAAAACCTTGGCTACCACACCAGTTCAGGTAACACACAGGTGTTAAATTCGTTCCAAGTTTGATACACAAGAAAAATGCATTGGGCCCCTAGACATTTAGGTAAATTTAGGACTTCCCCAAAATCATAAACCTGAAGTGCATGTCTAGCTTTGAGGACCATTAACCACTACATGAACACAGAGATACTGATTAGAAAAGAATAGTAGATCACCAATAAACAGACTATTGGTTTGTTTCCCCTCTATATGCTATGCAAATTTACCCAATATGGCTACAGATGTAGCAGTGGTAAGCGGGCTTTGAGAACAGTTCTTTTACTGGCTTTTAATGGTGCCAGATGTCCATGTGGCAAGGAAGAAGGGAGGAGTGTGATCAAACTGTGAATTGGACCCTGTGGGGTACAAGCTCAATCCTCAGAGCTCTGCCAAAATCTCATTCCTTTACATGGTACCACCTGTATTATTATCCCTCAGCTAAAACTGAAGGATGCTGTGGCTCCCCCCTCCAAATGTCATAATTCCTTTGCCATCTGTTTAATAGGAGGCTAACATTGTATAGACTTATGCTTATTTCCCCCCTGAGTATAAAATCATTAGGCAAATGCACAAGAAAACCACTTTCTGGTTTATTTCATTGGTGGTCTTTTACTCCAAATAATAATTCTTTAAAACACACACACATAAACAAACTTTTAATCTACAGAGTAAGAGAAGACTCTTATTCATGCTCTCACCACTGAACAATTATCAGCTTACCTATATTGTTTGTTACTAAGTATTACCATTTGGGGAATATTAATAGGAGAATGTATTTGTGGGTGTTGAGGCCAGTAAGTATACACATGTTGATTATGAGAAAACAAGAAGCTATACCATATCACTTTGAAAAAATCTTTTTTTTAAAAAAAACACCCCTCTTTTTGCCTCTCTTACATAATTTGGTGCTATCTTGTTGATATCTCCACTTGCCCCCAAAGTCCAGGCCCCTCTACAGGTTAGGGGTGGGTGAATCTGTCCATTTCGGGTTTTCTCGATTTTTCATTTTTCCAGTAGTTCTCCACATCTCCAAATCAGTTTGCAATTATGTTGATGGTGGTGGTGATGATTATTAAGTTGTTTCTGACTATCGGTCGAATAAAGTATATTGAATTGAATTGAATGAAAATTCAACAACATTTTTGTGCAGATTTCTCTTAACATGCACATCGTTGTGATTTTACCTAATAAACGCATTTTGCAAAGTATTTCTGTATGCTATGTTCACAAATACTGTATACACATTGTTGTGCACACTTTATTCTAGTATATGCCTTTTGTACTCACTGGAAGGCAAACACCACTGCAAAATGCAAGAAAATGTGAATTTTGAAGAACAGCTGTATTTTGGTTCATGTATTATTTTTGAAAGTGCAAAGTAGTTAGGTTTCTCCTCCTTCCCTATTTCACATTGATTGCTCCTAAGGAGTTTTCAGATGTTGGTGTACATTGTTTCCAGATTAAGGATGATAGCTGAAAACTATCCCTCCAAGACCTTTCCCCCTGCATTATAGTGTATTTATGCTCATGTTTCTTAATTATTTTATTTATTATTACTTTTTTCATTCATTATGAGATATGTTGAGGATATTTGCATGCTGCATTCAACAAATGTACAATCTGTGCACCTGTGACACAAATAACTGAGTCATACATGCGTTCAGTGTAATGTGTGAACAAACCATCTCCCACTCAACATTCCAGGAATTGAATTTGGGATTATCTACATGCAAAAATTCCCTCTGCTACCGAACCATGTCTACCTCACAGCTTCTTTAGCATGCATTCAGTAAAGGGTTTCTATGAAGCCTGCTATACATTTTCCTTCTGAAATTGAACCTGGCACTAGTGCCATCCCTTTAGTATTGCTCTCTGCTACCAACTATTTTACTGTAAATACATGCAAATCAAGTAGCTTCAGTAATCCCATTCCATTTTTTTTTAAAAAAACAACAACAACCAAAACCAAACCACTTCTTCATTTCCCCAGTTCACATGTATTTTCTCAGCCAAGTTTGCAAATAGAAACTGAATAAACAGAAGGGAACATCATAATAAATATAACCTGGGTTGCATCTGGCGCTTAGAGGAATGTAATTGCATGATGGTAATGGGAAATATTGTAGGCTGAAGCAGCAGCATAACTTTGGAGGCCCACTTGTGTCGTGCCTAATGGGGACACGTGTGTCAAAATGCCAGTACACAGATTCATAAATAAATTCATTATTTGTTTGAACTGGTCGTGGTGTATTTCCACCAAGGCATACTTTCTCAGCAGCAACCAAAAAAGAGAGGAGTACAATAGATAAAGAAACAATACAATAAGTAAGATGAGATACCCAGGATCACTGAATTCCTATCTAGCTAATATTATGATTAAACATTTTACAATCCATTATATCCCTTTTTGATCACCAGGGTCTTCATGGGAGTCTCCTGTGGCTCAGATGCATGGCTCATATCCTTTCAGTACTGTGGGCCCAATTTTATGGAGCTCCGTTCCAGCTGAGGTCAGACAGGCCCCTCTCCCTGTTGAACATCAAACACCCACTGAATTCTTCTTTTTTAATAATTCCAGCAGCTTGATTAACTGAATTCTGATTTTTTAGTCTTTATCTTTATTGTATCAAGTTAAGCAGGTTCTCCCATAAAGGAGAGCATGGGTTGCTGAAGGGTTAACAAGACATCCCAGGGGTGGAAAAGGCGGGTCAGTTTGGATGGCCACATGTGTGATTGGTGGGTGTGCTGTTGCTGAGGAAATTTGCTTGTAGCAATTGATTGATTGACAGCCTTACCCTATATATGCCTAGAGAGCAGCTTCAGTTTCACTTTTGCTGCTCCCAATGAATCTCCTGCCCGCCCTCCTCTAATTTTAGGTGTCTTTGCATTGACCTTGCTGCGCCTCTCATGGGGTCGCCTGTTTTGAATCAGGGGCCTGGTAGGAATTTTGCCACTTGGCCGATTGGCTGGTGCCAGGTGGTTTTTGCCTACTACGCTGCAATAAGTCACAAGTTGTAAGGTTGGCGGTTAGGCATTGGTTCAAATTGGATGGTTGAGGGGTACGGATTTGGTTGGGCCTGCCCCTCATGGTTTCTGCTGCCTTTAGGGGTATTCCTTTAAAGGAATCTGGGGCTATACATTAGTCCGCGGATCCCCACCAGGGGCCAGGGCCAGGCATGAGCCTCAGGGAGCATCTGAGGGATGAGGTCAAGGGCATGGCCCCCTGCCCCGATCTCTCCTGGTAAGGGTGCTTACCTACTGGCTCCCCTCCTAGGCTAGTGGGAGTCAGATCTGTCCCAGTTTGGGGACAGACGGCAAGAACCAATGCCTAAGCAACCACTCACATTCAGTTGTATTGAAATAAAGTTGTGGCCAAATTAATGCCCCAAACCTTAAACTTAAAATATTGTGTGAGGTGTGAGTTATTGGGGGGATGTGTTGGTACCTCGGCATGCAACTTGTACACCACTTAGATATACATTGTCTTAAGTTAATAAATAAAATTTCTTAAACAAATGCATTAATCTACACGATGACAGTATAGCTTACTCCCCTGCAGCAATCTTCACCTTATCTTGGCTCTCCTTAGATCTCCCAGATCTTGATTTCACAACACCTCCACCCTCCACAGGGGGGAATTCCCTAGGTAGTGTGTCTCATAGTGAAAATATGCAGGTTGCAGATCAAAGTTCTCCTAAGCCACACCCTAAATCTAGCATCAGGGTGCAAATTTCACCACTTTTTTATTTTATTTTTAACCATTCACCAAATTGGTATAGTGAGAAAGCTCCATCCTGAGATTATGGAAGATTGCTACCAATCAATGTTATTTAAAACGTTATGGCCACTGCCATCTGAAAACTAAGCAAAGCTTCATTTGAATGTCTGCCGCCTCCTTCCACATTCTACAGTATTGTCCTAATGTGGATTGCCCTAATGTGGATTCTGAAACGTGAAAACCTGCATCACATATGTACCAGAGTATAACATAGTAGTAGCAAAATAAGAAGGAAGGAAGGAAGGAAGGAAGGAAGGAAGGAAGGAAGGAAGGAAGGAAGGAAGGAAGGAAGGAAGGAGAGAGAGAGAGAGAGAGAGAGAGAGAGAGAGAGAGAGAGAGAGAGAGAGAGGAAGGGAGGGAGGGAGGGAGGGAGGGAGATGACATAGACCATGGGTAGGCAAACTAAGGCCCAGGGGCCGGATCTGGCCTAATCACCTTCTAAATTCGGCCCGCAGACGGTCCGGGAATCAGTGTGATTTTACGTGAGTAGAATGTGTCCAAAATGCATCTCTGGGTTATTTGTGGGGCATAGGAATTTATTCTTTTTTCTTCTTCAAAATATAGTCCGGCCCCTCACAAGGTCTGAGGGACAGTGGACTGGCCCCCTGCTGAAAAGGTTTGCTGACCTATGCCAAACTTAGTGCTGCTCTGCATTGCAAATCCATGACAGTATCAACTGTGTTATGCTGGCTTAAAAGGCCATTCAGTCTACTCTTATGTAAAAATTTACTGAGCAATGTGTAGTCAGAAGCAAGGAAATGGAAAACTGTTTCATAAATTAAAAATCTGGTGACCGTTTGATTCATCTATAGAGAAATACTCTGTAGGGGGAAAGTGATAATCTAGAACAAGGTACATACATTATATTGTAAGGCAGCTTGTGGGATCCAATATTTACATCTCTATGCTTTTGTTGCAACTCAGAAACTTTTCCGTTAAAGGGGGGGGGCTTCAAATATATATATAAGAGCATAAGAACAGCCTGCTGGAACAGGCAAATGAATCTATTCCCACAGCCTGTAAGGAACCTGCAAGCAGAACCCAAACAAAAGATCACTCTCTCCTCCTATGGTTTCCAGCAACTTAATTCAGAAGCATCACTGTAGCTGACTGTGGAGGCAGGGCAGAGCAAGGCAGGGCAGAGCCACCATAGCTAGGTGTCATTGATAGCTTTATCCTCCATGAATTTATCCCATCTTTTTTTAAAGCCATCCACGTTGGTGGCCACGCACTGTTCAAAGTTCAAAATTATTTATTGCATTAGCGATTAAGCCATAGCCACCACTGTCTCCTGTGGGAGTGAGTTCCATAGTCTAGCTATGTGCTTTTATCTGCCCTGCATCTTCCAACAGATGCAGGGAGAAAAACTTTTCCCTATCCACTTTCTCCTTGCCATGCATGATTTTTTTAAACTTATGTCAAGTCACCTTTTACTTGCTTATTCTCCCAAAACTAAAAAGTCCCAAGAGCCGCAGCCTTTCTTCATAGGAGAGTTGATCCATTCCCTTTTCTGAACCTTCTTCAATTTTGATTTATCTCATTTTAGCAACAGCTAAAACAGTTTGTTTGGAGTATGCTCTGTCATGCATAGGAGACACCGTTTGGATTTTGCTGGGCACAGAATCAAAGAGTTTTAGAGTTGGCGTTTCCCCTTGAGGCCATGCAGTCAAAGCTTCTGTGCAATGCAAGGTCTACAGTGCAGGATACACCAAAATAAGAGCTCAGTCAGTATAGCGTGAGGCTCTTTATCTCATGGCCGTGGGTTCGAGCCCCACATTGCCTGTGAGCTCCCAGAATCATCTGGTCAGCTGCTGTTGGAGACAGAATGTGAAATAAATGGGTCTTGTTTTGTACTAATGCAACAAGGCTTTTTTAGTATTCTGGGGGAAAAAACTTTGTATGTGTGCGTGGTTTTGCTGCTGCTGCTGTTTGCATTCCTTGGTCTTATAATTCAAATGAAGAAACAATGTTGGGATATTTGGCCCTTCGATTAATCTGATTGGCTGAGCACATTTAGCAGTCTGTAAAAACAGATCAAAGAATGCAGGAATCTCTCAGGGTATTTTATGTCCAACCTCCTCGGAGCTTCCCCCCCCCCCCATCCTTCCCAAACAAGAAGGGCGGAGGTGGGGTTGGTGCGGGGGAGAGGGAAGCTAGAAGTCAAGCCCAGAAATTCAGAATGGCAGAGTGCAGTTCTCTTCAGTCCTGCCCTTTCAGCCTTTCTAACTGACGGGGGTGTCAACAGCGATAAGCAAGAGGAAAAACGATGGCTGGCACTGAGAGAGTTCAGGCTGGGACAGTTTGATCTCTCCCAGAGCTCTCTCGGCACTTGAAGATCACTGCTTTTGACACATTTCTCCAGCTGCTGAATGAGAGGATTTACTTGGGTGAAATTTAGGCCCGAGGGGGACGTGAAAATCATATTCATAATTTGAAGTGACATGTGATTCGGGATTAAAAAGCTGCCTGGCAGAGAAAAGAGCTGAGGTTATCCTTTTGAGCTGTGCTAATGCAGAAAACTGCCTTTTTAATCCTGTTTTTAAAAGGCCTAGAAGGTTTCCAGCTGGGGCAGTTGGAATCGAAAGAAGAGGTGGAGATGAGGAATCCCTTTTAATGTTTGGGGTGGGGAGGAAATCTACTGTAGGTTTTCTTTTCTCTTTTTTTGCCTTTTTCTGAAATGGCAAGCTGCAAAGCATTAATTGAACATTCTGGATCTCACCCATCAATTCTTGTGTGTGGCAATTTGAGGCACTTTCAATCAAGGGAGTATTGGCAACTAGGCAGGCTGCTGAAATGCTAAAAAGAGGAATTACTAAAGAGGGAAGCACTCAGGCCAAAAAAAAAGGCTGGTGGGCTCTTTTGCTGATAAAAATATTCCATCAAAAGAGATAATTCAATCT
The DNA here is from genome assembly GCF_963506605.1 of Zootoca vivipara. NCBI lineage: Eukaryota > Metazoa > Chordata > Lepidosauria > Squamata > Lacertidae > Zootoca > Zootoca vivipara. The sequence continues at coordinate 72,760,264 of NC_083282.1, forward strand.
ACATTTTGCTTTGCAAGACGACAGTTCAGGGATCAGGGAGTACTCCTAGATTAGCTGTCGTGTCAGATTTTTATGTTCTTCACTGCCAAGATGTAACAAATCTTCATACTCTTCCTTCCCCCCCAAAAAATCTATGTTATAACAGAATTAAGTCTATTCATTTGTTTCCCTTTGATGGTGAACATGCAAAATTGAACATGCATGTCTACAATAGACATGATCTGCTTCTTGGGGGATGAAGGGAAAGAATAGTGAGTCACCATGAGAGAGGATTTTGCAATGCAGCTGGATCAAGGATTGTGAAATAGCCATCATCCGCTTCTCCTGACAGGCAGTAAAGGTAAAGGTAAAGGGACCCCTGACCGTTAGGTCCAGTCGCGGATAACTCTGGGGTTGCGGCACTCATCTCGATTTACTGGCCAAGGGAGATGGCATACAGCTTCCGGGTCATGTGGCCAGCATGACTAAGCTACTTCTGGCGAACCAGAGTAGCACACGGAAATGGTTTGCTTTCAAACTGCTATAGTTGGCAGGAGCATGGATCGAGCAATGGGAGCTCACCCCGTCGTGGGGATTCGAACCGCCGACCTTCTGATCAACAAGCCCTAGGCTCAGTGGTTTAACCCACAGCACCACAGGCATTAGGAGATTGAATTAATAAGGTGTACCTAGGTGAAGAGAAGCACAGGTATAATAGTGCAGATGTGCTGAGGGAGGAGGGAAAAAAGAAAAAGAAACTGCTGGGCTTTGGATGTTAACTTTGGTTGTTAACAATCACCAGTTGTTATTTGGTTTACTCCATACTGTTTCTCTCTTCCTGTTTGATTAACTGGGTTGTTTTAACATTTGTTTATATTCCCTGCTCATTTGACGTTACTTCATTTTATATTGTTGCCGAGGTGAATAGAGAAAAAGCCCACAAACATCACTTTCCGCCTTGACTGTGGCTAGTCAGCAGGGATGTGGATGTGGTCCTCCACCAAGGAATTTCGCAACCGTCGCCACGGTAAGATTGGGATCATTAATCAAGATCAGAAGCCCATTCAGTTACACGTTCTAGAAAAGCAATTTTTGTTTCATCATTGCTCAACACAATTTTTACAACTTTTTTTTCTGGTGGAGTGCCGAAAGGGAAAAGAAAAGATTAAGAAAAAGTCAAATGGAAATATGAAAAGATGTTCAAATTGCCTAAATGGGCTGTTGAGTTGTGCATTGGGAGCAGTGGGTTCATTTCTGGACATTTCCCAAGCTTATTGTTAGCACATCATTATGAATGTGGAGTTTAGAAAGGCCATGTTGTCTTGTTTTCATGTTGTCTTATTTTCAGATCTTACAACATATATAGCAAATAAATCTTCATAAGAAAAATAAAATAATTGTATCTAAACCACTGAGCCTAGGGCTTGCTGATCAGAAGGTCGGCGGTTCGAATCCCTGTGACGGGGTGAGCTCCCGTTGCTTGGTCCCAGCTCCTGCCAACCTAGCAGTTCGAAAGCATGTCAAAATGCAAGTAGATAAATAGGAACCGCTACAGCGGGAAGGTAAACGGCGTTTCCGTGCGCTGCTCTAGTTCGCCAGAAGCGGCTTTGTCATGCTGGCCACATGACCCGGAAGCTGTACGCCGGCTCCCTCGGCCAATAATGCGAGATGAGCGCGCAACCCCAGAGTCGGTCACGACTGGACCTAATGGTCAGGGGTCCCTTTACCTTTACCTTTATATGTTATTTTCAGATGAATTTATAGATGACATCATCCTGCATTGCATTGGTGATATATGCAGTGAATTTCATCACCTCACATTTCCTTTTTTGACATATCTGAATTTTCAGGTCAATACAAAGGCAGTCACTTTTTTGTGTCAACTCAAAGAATGTCACTGGAAGGGCAATGGAAATAGCTGGAAACCTGACATATAATACATTCCCAAGGAAACCCCATACCAACTTACATCATATTGACTCATGGGTGAGGAATAACATGCTGGAATAATTGAAGGACATCAATGAACCTCAGCAATCCTTCAGATTACAAGAGCCAAAATATGGCACTGACAGTGGTTTCACTATGTGCAATGAGAGATCAAAGAAATGAAGGTGGCTATCTTATGGACTCTGCTTGTTGTCTTTGTCCATGGAGTTTTCTTGGCAGGGATACTAGAGTGGCTTGCCAGTTCCTTCTCCAGGTGGATCACGTTTAGTCAAAACTCTCCACTATGACCTGTCCATCTTGGGTGGCCCTGCATGGCATAGGTCATAGCTTCTCTGAGTTATTCAAGCCCCTTCGCCACGACAAGGCATTGATCCATGAAAGCAGAGACATCACCTTGCTGACAAAGATCCGTATAGTTAAAGCTATGGTTTTCCCAGTAGTGATGTATGGAAGTGAGAGCTGGACCATAAAGAAGGCTGATCGTCGAAGAATTGATGCTTTTGAATTATGGTGCTGGAGGAGACTCTTGAGAGTCCCATGGACTGCAAGAAGATCAAACCTATCCATTCTGAAGGAAATCAGCCCTGAGTGCTCACTGGAAGGACAGATCCTGAAGCTGAGGCTCCAATACTTTGGCTACCTCATGAGAAGAAAAGACTCCCTGGAAAAGACCCTGATGTTGGGAAAGATTGAGGGCACTAGGAGAAGGGGACGACAGAGGACGAGATGGTTGGACAGTGTTCTCGAAGCTACGAACATGAGTTTGACCAAACTGCAGGAGGCAGTGGAAGACAGGAGTGCCTGGCGTGCTATGGTCCATGCGGTCACGAAGAGTCGGACACGACCAAATGACTAAACAACAGCAACAACATCCTATGGACGGACGTGGATGGCGCTGTGGTCTAAACCACAGAGCCTAGTGCTTGCTGATCAGAAGGTCGGCGTTTCAAATTCCCACGACGGGGTGAACTCCCGTTGCTCGGTCCCAGCTCCTGCCAACCTAGCAGTTTGAAAGCACGTCAAAGTGCAAGTAGATAAATAGGTACCGCTACAGCGGGAAGGTAAACGGCATTTCCATGTGTTGCTCTGGTTCGCCAGAAGCGGCTTAGTCATGGTGGCCACATGACCTGAAAGCTGTACGCTGGCTCCCTCGGTCAATAACACGAGATGACCGCAGCAACCCCAGAGTTGGTCACGACTGGACCTAATAGTCAGGGGTCCTTTTACCTTTACCTTTATCCTATGGACACTTAGCTGGGAATGGGTCCCACTGAACTCATGGCATCTTACTTGTAAGTAGACATAAATAGAATTGCACTGTGTTAATATTATGTCAAATCAAAGCTAAAATGAAAGTTCCTAAAACATTTCAAGTAAGGAGGAACTCCCCAGCTCAGTTCACTTGGAATTTTGCCTTAAGCTAAAGCTAGGTGTCAGCTCCATGGGTAAAAGTAGGCGTTTCTTCATAAATGTATGGCCACAAGTCTGCATTTGACAAAATAACAAGGAATGCAGGGAGCAGGTGAATGAAGGGATTTTTTTCCTGGCTGCGAGGGAATCCTCCCTGAAAGCTTAACTGCTTCTCTACATGCAAATTCTCACATGCAAATGCCCTTCTGAGAGTTTCAACATCAGTTTTGGATGTCATGTCCAATTCCTAAAAGAAAGAAAAAAGCTAAGGCTTGGATTACAAGTTGGATCTTTGCACATGCCCTGTAATTCTTTTGTCATCCTTTCAGTTCAGCAACAAACCAAATCAACATGCTGGATGGCATTTGGATTTTCCCTTTAAAAAAAAATAATCTCACAATTCTGCAGTGTTTCCTGAACTATAAAGGCAGTTAAAATATCCCAATTGCCTGCCCGAAACCTTGGAGAGCAACTGCCAACCAGTGTCAAAAATACTGAACTAGTTGGACCAATTATCTGTCTGAATATAAGGCAGTGTCTTACATTCTTATGCTCTCATCAATCTGTCTCTTGTAATGTGTGCATAATGTACCTGTATTGTGTGCCTTAGTGGATCCTGCCACATTACAGGAAATGCAAGTACACAGAAGGCCTGCGAGTACCTCATGTGACCTGGTCAGCTGACCTATAGGAAGAGTGTTAGCTTTGAGTTATGGTCGGGGCGGTGCTTGGTAAGATATTTTAAAAGATGAAGTTTAACTACAGAAGTTGTCTTATCCTGTTGAGCTTAAGTCTTCATGTGAGGAGAGGGGTGCCAGTGAGATACCCTGAGCTTCCATGATGCTCGTGGAAGGAGGTGAAGTTTATACTCCAGGAGATCCCTAGGGCAAATACAATGTACATCAGTAATGGCCCATGTGGTGAGAGGTGGAGCTGTCCTCCTGGCATTGGTGCCACTCAGGCTTACCTAGACAAGGCTGGGGAGGGGCAGGGCAACAGCAAGGTGGGGCTTATAGAGGCACGTCAGTAGAGCGATACATCTCTCCTTCTGGTACAGACCTGACTTTGTCACCACCCTCCTCCACTTCACCCCTGTCCCATCTAGGTTCAGTGCTACCTTGGTTTTTGAATATCTCAACATTGACAAACATTTCTGTTTTCGAATGCCGTAAACCCAGAAGTAAATGCTTCCGTTTTCTAACACTCCTCGGAAGTTGAAAATGTCATGCGGCTTCTGCTGAGTGCAAGATGCTTAGCTGTCAGCTATTGAGTTTTCAGTTTTCGAACATTTCAGAACTCAAACGGTCTTCCAGAACACATTACGTTCGAAAACAGAGGTACCACTATATTCTAAAACAGCACTTGACTACTCTGCCCCATTACACTGGTCACTACCGATACCCGCAGTCAAGATCTGCAGAAACCAAAAGGTTCCATTCACAAATCTGTTGTACCAGAAATGACCAATCCTGTTGCGGAAAGTGAATTAGCAGATGATACCTCCAACAAAAGGAATCCCCCTTTATAATAAGGCTTGCACTAGGCATGGTGTGTCTGTGGTTCAGCACTGTACATGCAGTTCTCTGTTGCTTGCATGATGTGCCCTTTGTGCGGAGCAAGACTTTGGCATTGTTGGCACATCCATTTCCTAAACTTTTGGACTGTGTTTTCCCAAACAGCCAAGTAGTAGTCATAACCATGTCCAATTAAAGGTCAGCCATTATCAGCCATGCATCTGTGTTCACCCTGGCAGAAATGAGTATGTGGCTGACCTGCTTTTCCAACTGCACTAGGCTGCCAAAATCAGATAATACATTGTGTCCAAAGCCACAGAACCATGATGGCTGATCTCCAGATGTTCCAAAGTCCTAAGCCAGAACCCTCAAGTTCATGACATTGGTTTTCAGTTCAGGAGATGTCAAACCAGACTGCACAGTTTCTAAAATATATTGGTCATCCCTCTGCCACATACATCAGACTTTCTTATGGAAGAAAATGTTAGACATGTACATACCAGGGAAATGCTGGTTGCTCTTTGGGTTTACTACTGAGAATGTCCTCTCGGCTTCAGGCAGATTATTTGGATCTGTAGAATTCATGAACAAAATCCTCACCATACTTCAGTTCCCATTTTTTTTTTGGGGGGGAGGGGAACCAGATTAGTTACACCAATTAGAAAGGTTATACATCCTTCATATAAGAGATATGACCTAGGGTACAATCCAAACCCCTGATCTGCAAAGCTGGAGGTTGGTGGGTGGATGCCGTAGGGGTGCGAGATCTGACTCTGACCAGCCCAGAACCACTCTGCCAGCTTCTGCCCATGTTCTGTCTATGAAAGTGGGGAGTGAGCAGAAGTACTGCTGGTGGCTGCAGCCCATGGAAATCCCTCATGTGGGGTGTTCTGGAGGCAGGGAGGCACTGAACTTGCCCAGGAGTCTCTGGTCCCTAACCAAGTTCCGCTGCATTAACTTGGTAGCACTGTGCCCTGTTGCCTGCCTCTTAACTTCCGCTGTGTCCAGCATGACTGATAGGACTGCAGATGCAGTGGCGGCTCCACCCCTCTATCACATCCCACCGCTGCTCAGCTGGAGTTTGATTTGCTGTGTTAATTGTTAGTCTGTTGTGTGAAAAGCAATCAATGTGGCATGTCAAGTTAAAGACAAACACATTCAATTTGTGTTGCAAAACTTTGTGGGCTCCTTCACGCATTTCATGATGTAGTGGGGTCTTGCCTGTGGAAACCTGCACCGTGATGAATTCATTTGTTTTTCAGATGGTTCAAGGACAGCCAGTATCTTGGGCAGAATCCAATTTAGCACTGTCTCCTGTCCCATCGGTGCAAGGATTCCTCCTTGCCCAATAGAACACTCTCCCCCTCTCCTCCTGCACCCTCTGTAAATCTGTTCTGGGGTTTCCCCAACCCTCTGCAGAAAATTTGGGGGAGGTGCAGGGTGCAAATGGGGGAGGACAAGTTCCATTGTGCAAGGAGAAGTCCTTATACTGATGGGATGCAGTAGTTGAATGTTGCCCCTTGATTTTTGGTCCGTATTAGTTCATGGTTTTATTTCCCTCTGCCCAACAGTGCACCCTGCAATTCGAGAATCTTTGCTGTTTGTAGCAAAGTGTGGCTGTTTGATCTGACATGGAGCACAGGAATACTATTCAAAAATGATGCTAAACTCTCTCACTCTCGCTTTCTCGTTGAATGAAAGCACCTCGAGATAAGCCAGATAGTTACTGTTGTCCACAAAGTTACAAACTTGTCTGCTGGACAGTAATTCTCATCAAGCATTCTCCCTCCTTTTTGAAATAGCACCCATCTTTTACAGTCTCAACTTGAAACCTGTTTTACCAGGCTAGGCTGCTTTGCTTCACCCCTAGCCCCTGCATTTAATCTCCATGCAGCCTCTATTCCGCATGTTTTTGTTTGCTTAAGGCCTCAGGCAGCCATAATTACAAAATTTAGGGGGAAATCTGAAATGACCCCAAAGGTCTTTCTCAAACAGAAATCATTTGTCATAATGAGCCTGCCCATGACCTGCTGACCTTTGGAGCTCAATTAATTTCACACAGGAATAGTGGTCACAGCCTCTAACCCCTCCTGCTAGAGAAATTCCCATTAAATGGGAGTGGGATTCTCTCTCTCTACTTGGAAACTTAGGAGAGCGAGCACTGACATTGGCACCACTCTGAAAAGGTAAAGGAAAAGATACAGAGGCATTTGATTTCCTAATACCCTTAAGCAATGAGGAAACTGGGAAAGAAATTTGTCAATTTCATTTTCTCCCGTGTTTTCCTTGTTCCAGTCTTAAGTTTGGTTTTCCACATCAGTTTGCAATTAGAAAGCAAAAATCTCCAAGAAAATTCAATTTAGTGTGATTTTTCCCTAATATACATATATTGCATGCACTTTTGCTCAATGTACACATTTCCCCATAACAGTTTCCCCTAATATATTGTATGTTTTGAGTTTTTGCTATGATATGCATACTTATATGCCCACTTTACCCTAGTATATTTAGTTTTATACACATTACTAGACTGGAGAACTGCAATGCAGAATCTGTGGAATCACAAATTTTGAAGGATAGTTGTCTTTCGGTTTGCACATTGTTTCGGAAAGCGTGACATCAGTAGGTTCAGCTTTAAATGCACACTGAATCAAATTTCTCCCTCATCCCTAATCTTGAATATAATGGGGTACTTATGGTAGAAAATAACTTCTTTAGTACAGTGTGCCCATAACCTCTCACTATAAACTGGGTTCCTTGGTCTGGGTAGGTGCAGAAAAATAAAATAAATAAAATAAAATAAGTGTGCTAGCCCTAACCAAGGGTGGGAAATGTGGGCCCTCTAGTCACACCAGTTCCTTGGCCTAACTTCCTGTGGCCGCTGGTCTCATTTCAAAAACGTTCTGCAAACTACCAGGTTAGACCTTAAACAAGAATGGTTTGTCTCTTCCTCTTGTATTGCTGGGTGGCTCCCTGTTTGTGGAATGCTCTCCACAGGGAGGCTTGCCTGGCACCATCATTATGCATCTTTAGGCACCAGGTAAAAGTGTTGTGTATTGAATAGCAGGCACAGCACAGCAGCAGAGTAGCCAGGAAAGAGTTAAGGAAAGTGGTGACTGTTTTTAATTGGTTTCACCTGGGTTTGGTAGGCGGACCTAGGTATCTATATATATTGCAGCAGGGCTAGGATTTTGTATGTTTCTTTTACTTGCCTGCCATGAATAAAGATATGACTACAATACCAGTGTCTGGACCCACTATATAACATTGGTGACGAAGGTGGGATTTAGCCAGTGAAGTACCACTATGACGGAGGGATCCAGGAGGAGCAACGCCCGGGAGGAATCGGCTGGTAATATAGCAACACATGGCTCGATTGAGGAATTTAATATCAATGAGCCAGAGGAATGGAGTGATTATAGTGACAGACTTGAATTTTACCTCCATGCTAATCGGATTATCAGTGCTGAGGAGCAACGGGATACGTTCCTCAGTGTGTGCAGAAAGGCTACTTTTAAACTAGCTAAGAAGTTAAGTTCGGCGGAACGTAGTAAATATGTAGTGCAAATAGAAGCGGAAATGTAATAGAAGTAATTTTATCGGTGAGTAATCGATTGTATTTTGTGATAATGTATAAGTGTGTTTCTGAGTTTATATTGGAAAAAATAATAAAAGATAACTCGGGGGGAAAAAGAATCTTATTGCCCCGGCCAAGCTTGAGTCAAAAACTTTTGAGGAATTGACTGAGGTGCTTAGCAGCCATTTTGAGCTGGCGCCTTCACTATTGGCCCACCGACAGACGTTTTACCAGCGGGACCAGCGGAGTGGAGAGTCGGCGTCAGCGTTTGTGGCCGCCTTGAGGGAACTCACCCGCTATTGTGAGTTCCGTGATTTGGAGGAGATGCTGAGGGACCGCTTTGTGTGTGGCCTGCGCGATGAGAGGCTACAGCGGGAACTGGTTGCTAAGAAGTCCTTGACCTTCCAGGAAGCTTATGATTTTGTCATCTCCCGGGAGGGGGCAGACTGCACAGTGCGAGAGCTCCACGGTGGGCAGACAACCAGTGCACATGCGGTGGAGGCTGACGACGTGGAGGAGGACTCATCCGATGAAGTGGCAGGGGGAGCGTTGAAGGTGTTTCAGTCCACCCGCCAGTCCTCTCACCGGCAGCAAGGAAGTCGACAGCTAGATGACCGCCAACTGCTGGCCCGGTCACCCCCCAGGAGCTGTGGCAGTTGCGGAAGGGCACACGAGCGGCGGTTTTGCTAGTTCCATGATGCCCAGTGCTGGAAGTGTAAGAGGATGGGTCACATTGCCTGAGTCTATAGGGCTGGAGACCATTCAAGAGAGAGGTCGAGACGCTGGGGCTCAGAGCCTGAGATGGTAGACCAGCCAGGGGTGGAGCGAGCCGCCGATGGCGGACATTCAGCGTGTTGCTTGCCTGCGGCTCCCAAGCCTCCCCCAAGCTGTCAAAACAAAGGGGGAGGGGTGAATGCCACTGGCAAAGGGATTCAGCTCCCCCCTTCCCTGGATAGCTCGGGGTAGGCTTGGGAGTCGCGAGCGGGCGGTGTGTCAAATGTCACCCCCTCAGCGAAGACACCTGGGGCGGATGGCCCCCATCGCACCCCTTCCTCCACCCCTGGCTGGCATAGCAAAAATACAATATTATCCTTCACCTCCTTCCACCCAGTCAGCGTGAGCAGTGGGCCTGCAGATATGCAGTGGCTCCACTGCTCTGTAAAACTGTATAACCCTCTCAGGCTTAGGATTCTAGCACTACTACATCATACTGTTGAATCTGCCTGTGTTCTAGGAAGAAACCATGACACAGGCCCAGAGAAAAGAAGAGAACCTTTCCTGTAAACTTTGCACTTCTGTGTCACCTTGCCGGTCAGTGTCTTTAAATCTGCAAGGTCCTGGGTCCCTGTAATGCATCACAGAACCATGGGCTAAACTCCATTTTTTCCTGATTGAATAGAATGCCACTCCAAGGGAATTAATCCAATGTCTGCCAAAACCAAGGAGAAGAGAAGATGAAGATTCCCTCAGCCTGGGGGAAGTTTGTGTATAGCAACCAGATAGGCTTGCTAATGGGTGGAATGACAGGCGCTCCCTTCTTCCCAGCAGCTGTTACGTTTATGTGTTTTAGGTTTTAACATGCTATAGCCTGCTCTGAGTCTCTTTAGAGGCTGTCAAATCAAAGCAAATAAATGTGGGGGTTAGTGGTTGATCTGCAGAATCAGTGGGAAAGGGGCACATGTGTGAGAGAGAGCAAGGGAGGGAGGGAGGAATTTATTTGTGTACAGTCGTGCCTTGGTTTTCAAACAGCTTAGTTCCAGAACCTTTTGTCTCCCGAACGCCACGACCCTGGAAGTGACTGCAGTGGCGAATGGTGCCACTTGGCTGCCCAGGGCGGCACCCCTGCACAGCGCGCATGCACCCTGACGTCACGATGCATGACGCGCACGCCAGGATGGATTGCACATGTCCACACATGCACAGTCCGTCCGGGTTGGCGCTGGTGCTCTGCTTGGCCGGTGTGCTCTGAAGCAGAGCGCGCTATGGAGGGGCCTGCCGGGCGGTGGCAGCGGCGTAGCATGCTCTGCTTCTTCCTGCTCAGGAGGAGGAGGTGAGCGGCGGGCCAGGCGTGCTGACCCCATGCTGACCCCACCAGAGTGGAGCTGGGGGCAACCCGGCCCCTTCGCTGGGGGCAACCCGCCCCCTTGCTACGTGCCTGAGTGACTGTTCTGGTTTGCGAACTATTTTTGGAAGCCGAACATCCAACGTCACTTCTGAGGTTTCCAATGGGCTGCAGGATCTCCCTGCAGCCCATTGGAAGCCGTGCTTTGCTTTCTGAATGTTTTGGAAGTCAAACAGACCTCCAGAACAGATTCAGTTAGACTTCCAAGGTACAGCTGTATTTCATGTTTGTCTATAGCTGAAATGGTGGGTCTGGAAGCATGCAATATTTATTTATTTCCCACCTCAAGGGACTCAAGGTGGCTTACAAAAAGTAAAACAAACACAGAATGTTAAACATATGCAAAAGGTAATAGTCAAAAGGTGATTTAGTGAAAACAGCACAGCGTTATTTAAAAAATGTTTTATGTGAAAGCAGTCAGTTTCTAAAGGCCTGCCAGAATAAAGCAGCCTTTGCCTACTGATGGAAGGGCAATGAGGATGGAGCCAGTCTAGCCTCACAAGAAGGGAGCTACAAAGTCTGGGAGCAGCCACTGAGGAGGCCCTCTCACACAGCCCCACGAGTTATGTAAAGATGGTGGTACTGGGGAAAGTGCCTCCCATAAAGATCACAGAGCCTGGCCAAGCCTGTATAGGAGAATACGGTCAGATAACCCAGGCCTAGGCCTTTGTTACTGTTTAGTCATTTAGTCGTGTCCGACTCTTCGTGACCCCATGGACCAGAGCACGCCAGGCACTCCTGTCTTCCACTGCCTCCCGAAGTTTGGTCAGACTCTTGTTGGTAGCTTTGAGAACACTGTCCAACCGTCTTGTCCTCTGTCATCTCCTTCTCCTAGTGCCCTCAATCTTTCCCAACATTAGGGTCTTTTCCAGGGAGTCTTCGCTTCTCATGAGGTGGCCAAAGTATTGGAGCCTCAGCTTCAGGATCTGTCCTTCCAGGGAGTGCTCAGGGCTGATTTCCTTCAGAATGGATAGGTTTGATCTTCTTGCAGTCCATGGGACTCTCAAGAGTCTCCTCCAGCACCATAATTCAAAAGCATCAATTCTTCAGCCTAGGCCTTATAGGACTTTATAGGTCATAACCAGGACTTTGAATTGTACCCAGAAACAGATAGATAGCCAGTGGAGCTGTTGTAGCAATGAAGTCATATGCACAGAAAGATTGGGGTTGGGAAATATTTTACTTGTAGAGATAAGTCACCCATAGTATGTAACTTTAAGTATTTGTCCTATACACATGTGCATTTTCAGTAGGGCTGTGCACCAGACCCAGATCAGGCCTATTTGGAGGGATCCAGGCCTTGCTCGAGTCAGGTTGAGACTGCCCCAGATCACTGCAGGTTGGGCTGAGTGGCCCAGAACCATCCTGGATTCTTGGGGCATCAGAGCAGGAGGAGAGCCAGGCATGAGCTAAAAGAAAGCTGAGGAACCTCAAGAAGGTGAGAGCTTCCTTGTTAAGTGGGAGGATTGAGACCTGTGCAGCTCTGTACCTTCACAAACAGTTTCCTGGTTGTTCAGGGAGGTCACTCATCAAGGAACAGCACTGGAGGAGGGGGAGGATCCAATATTGCACCGTCCTCATCTTAACCACATTTTAAAGTAGGGTTTCAAGGGGGTTTAAAACCCACCCCCAAATTGCTTTCAGGGTGGATCCAGAGTGGGACGGGTGGCCTCAAGGTGGTACAGGAGAAATCAACCTGGTCCAGGCACCACATAGAGCAGGCATCCCCAAACTGCGGCCCTCCAGATGTTTTGGCCTACAACTCCCATGATCCCTAGCTAAGAGGTCCAGTGGTCAGGGATGATGGGAATTGTAGTTCAAAACATCTGGAGGGCCGAAGTTTGGGGATGCCTGACATAGAGGAACCAGAGGGCTGTATACACAGCCCTAATTTTCACAGGACAGTGTACTGAAAAGTTATTGGGGCTTGGAAATGTCCCCCCCCCCCCGCCGCCGCTGCCCTGTGCCTTAAACAGCTGCACAAGTTGTTGCAGTTTTTATAACGAAGTTTTCCATCTCGTTGCCCATCCCGGTTGCCTAGAAAAGCTACAGAAGTTCAACTTATGCCTATTGCGCAGCTGCTAAAAGCACAAAAGCCTGGGGGGGGGGGGAGGTAGCAACTCTACTAGCTGCTCATGGGTTTGTTTATCTTGGGGTAAGAGGTGTCACGTGAAGTTGCAATGGGGTGGAGAAAAATGAATTGCAGCCACAGAGATGTGCTATTTGGACTGGGTCACTAGCAGATGACGTGTGGGGCTGCCATCACTCAGCCAGCTTCTAGTCAGTTGCCTTACTGCTGCTTTCTGTGATGTAGAGAGGGAGGGGAGAGGTAAGGATGGCATGATGCAAACATACCAGTGGAGTCAATCCACGGCTCCTGCTGCTGTATTTTCACCATGCCTCTATTTAGTTATTTAACCAAATTTATATGCCACTTAATTATAAATAAAACTTCTAAGCAGCAAGCAGCAGTGATGCAACCAACTGGAAGTCGGGAGCAGCGGTGCCTAGCCACACCCTCCACTACTGGATCAGGGCCATTTCCCCAATAAATATGTGCCTCCGGAAGGGCTATTGGACTCATAGGGGACATATGCAGGTGCTATATAGTTGTAAATTCCATTTTTTGAAAACTGCAGGGAAGCCTATCGATGGATCACTCGTGTGAAATCTAATTTGGTCCTGAGCCTTGTCCTCACCTGGTATAGGGATGAAATCCAAGCATTCCAGCAGGCAAGAATGCAGTTTAGATTATCTGCCTGACCATCAGATATCACAGTCAGGATAAAGCAAGTTGCATAGCACGGGGGGGGGAGATCTTTTTTTTTTTTTTTTGCAAAATGGATATTTCCAAATTCTGCAAAATCAGGAACCTATATTCTCCTGCATAACCCTTAGGCCATATTATTTTCAAGTATAAACTCACAGATGAGGATTGAGATCAATCCATGTATATACTGTATGATGCATGGCTGCCTCTGTATAGAAAGATCATCAGGTGCTATTTTTCTTCCATCTCTCGCCTTAAGAAAAGCAAAAAAACAAACACATGTGCCTCATTGTTATCATTCTCCCCTGATGAAATAACTTGTCACATTGTATATTCAAAACCTGACAGCATTCAGACCCACCTATTCCCTGTAACCAGCTAAAGTATTTTCATTCCTGGAGAACATGGAAGATTAAAATAATATACATCATGTGTGTATATATAATACATGATTTCTGATCACTTCTGACATTAATCTTCACTCACAAAGATGGAGAGATAAGTCACTCAAGTTTTCCCTGTGCTCACTCATGAATGTAAATGACATCATGGTGATATTGTGTAATGAAATATCATGAAACTGTATCTCCAAAGCAATGTGTGCTGTTCATTCTTCCCCCCTCTGTGGTTCAGACTGAGCTCTGGCTGTGTGCATGTTTTTAAAGCACTACCCTTGCTGCAGTTTATAATAACGGGATAGAGAAAATAAAAGTCTAAAACTGTATAATTTGGTCGAGTGAGATTTTGGAAGTGCACGTTTGTGGTGTACGTAATTAAAGAGATCCAGATCTATGTGAAAAACAAGTACAGTGTGAATTCAGCTTCTGCAAGCCAACGTTCAGAAGTAGCAATATGTAAGCTGATTAAAGTGGACTGCTTTCACTTAAACCCATTTAATCATATGGGGCTAATCTGGCAACTCCGTGCATGTTTGCTTGGGAATAAGTCCCAGTTGAAATCAGTGAGATGCTTCTCAGCATATACAGATTGGGATGAGGCTGCACATGTAGCTTCAGAAGTTATATGGCCTAGTGGACAGCATGGGGTGTATGATCTGAAAAAAACTGGGGAAGGGCCATAGCAATAGAGCATCTGCCTTTCCTAGAGAAGGTCCCAGGTTCAGTCCTTGCTAGCATCTCCAAGTAGGGTTGAGAGAGGCCCTGTTGGAAAGAGGCTGCTGCCAGTCAGTGTAAACAATACTGAGCTAGATGTTTTAATTTTTGTTGTTGTTGTTGTTGTTGTGCCACCCAGCTGACTGGGTTGCCTCAGCTACTCTGGGCAGCTTTCAACAAATTTAACATTAAGCACAGTAAAACATCAAAAATTAAAAACGTCCCTATACAGAACTGCCTTCAGATGTCTTCTAAAAGTCAGATAATTGTTTATTTCCTTGACATTTGATGGGAGGGCATTCCACAGGGTGGGTGCCACTACCAAGAAGGCCCTCTGCCTGGTTCCATGAAACCTTACTTCACGCAATGTGGGAACCATCAGAAGGCCCTCGGAGCTGGACTAAATGATGAGGGTGGAGACGCTCCTTCAAGTATGCAGGGCCAAAGTTCTGACTTCCTATAAGGCAGCTTCCTATGTGGGTTCAGTTTAGGGTTCAAGCAGTAGTGAGCGTCAGGCACCAAAAGTGAATCCACAATACTTTATTTGGATTGGCACAGTTTGGTTGTGACAACTGGTCTTCCTAGGTGGCCTGGGAATAGTGATCAAGCATCATCTATATTACAAAATTCATCTCATTTAAATTTTATAGCTCCTTCCAAAATTGTTGGCATCTGTCTTGGAAGTCAATGAAGGAGTGCACATTTCTTTTAGAGCTGGGGTCGGAAGGCTTACCGGGCATGGGCCGGATCACTCCCGCGGAGATCCTCTGTGGGTCAGACCGGCGCAGCACGATGCTGGAAATCGTGTCTGCGCATGCTGAGATGCCGGAAATCGTGTCTGCGCATGCTGAGATGCCGGAAATTGCACCTGCACAGAAGCGGTTTTCGGCGTCTGGGCACGCGCAGAAGTGATTTCCGGAGCAGAGGAAGAGAGTCCCCACATTGCACTGTGTCGGTTTAGCGCAGCGTGCAGGGACTCGCTGGCCGGGTGGCTCAGTTTGGGGGCGGCTCGGGAGCCAGTTAAACGGCCTCCGTGGGCTGCTTCCGGCCCATGGGTCGCAGGTTGGGAACCCCTGTTTTAGAGTTTCAGTGCCCACGGTGGCTGTAGAGACATGTTTTGTTGCAGCTGGGACAGATGAAGGCACCCAGTTGCAGGTGTACCATGGTCTTTCTTCTTTCTGCACTCCTCCCAGCAGCCATACCCCCTCTGGTCACTGCTATGGTTGCACAACCTCTCTGTGCAAGGGATTCCCACACAGCAGGGTTGATGTTGCCAGTCTTCACGTCAGACATACCAAGATACATTTAGAAACTCTGGGGAATCTCTAATGCAGAATTTTCAGCACCCTCATAAAACACAATTTATAATGTTTTTTTTTTTCCCAGAGAAGCCAGGACAGATAATTCTGTTTGGCAGTATGCAGTTCAGCTGTGCTCTCCAAGTCAAATTCCCATATGTAAAATCTAATGGGATCCCATGGCTTTTTTAAATGTAAGTGAGATGTAGTACTATGCATGTTTACTGAGAAGTAGGTCCCATGGTGTCAAATGGTGCTTTTTCCTTAGTGTGTTTTGGATTGTGGCTTTCAGGGTAGCTTTTTTTTCATACTTTGTAAACTTGAAGTAACCTAGAAGAGAAGATTACTGGTAAGTCCCTTTAAGTAACTCTTTGCTGGTTTATAGATTTCACAATCAAAGAATAAAAGTCAGTCTGAGAACTTGATGCCTGCTCTACATTAGAAATGTTTTGACAATGTACTTGAAATAGGTTTGCCATATTTTGCCAGGTGGCTGAGACTGAAAACAATTAAATTCTAACACAGTGATGACATTGCCCAATGCAGGATTACCCTCACAATGAGAAGCACAATGGAACAACTGAGAAACATGTCTTGAGTTGAATTCCCCAGCTCTCTTCATTGGGTACAAACTAAGGTCATTTGGGTGGCATATATGAGAAACCAAAAGAGCAAGATAGGAGATAAGCAAGTAGAAGAACATAAGAAGAATCTTGAATCAGGCCAAAGACCCATTCGGTCCACCATCCTGTTCTCACAGTGGTCAACTAGATGCCAGTGGGAAGCCACAGGACCTGAGCAAAATAATCAAATAGCCTTCCTATGTATTTTCACACCGGGCCTAACAGATTAATGGAGAAAATAAGCCTCTGCTGATGCTGGATGTAGACATTTATATTCCCTCATGAAGTGGAAAACTGGGAAAATGTAGCAGCTTCTGTTCATTTCCCCCTTATTTTTCCATATGCCCTAGTGATATGTGTGGCACACCTGGAGAATTATTTGTTAAAGTAGATGAGCAAAAGGTAGGCAAAAAGACCAGCAAGTGAGCAACTAAGAGTGGCCAGTACTTGGAGTAAAACTCAGTAACCCTTTTCTTGAATTCCTTATTTTATGTATTGTTTGTGAGACATAAAGTTAACCCTTGTTTTCCATACTGCCTTTCCGGTGCTTTTTGAATGGATGTTTACAAAGTAGATTGAGAAAGGTGGTATTATGCTGCCTGGGATTGTGTATAATATTTCTCCATGTGGATTCTTCCAGCATTATTGACCATAGTTAGGGATGTCAGAGAATTCTGACAGAAACTGGAGGGGAAATTGGCAGTATTCATTTATTCATTCCATGTAAAAAAATCAGGAATCGGTACATCAGAGATAGTACCGCCCCCTCTCCTTTGCATTGTGTTTTCTTTGCATTGAAATAAATTCTTTATTTCAATGCCATTTTTTGCATTGCATTAAAACAAATGATGCGGAATAACATAATGGTGATGTAAATAATTATAAAATTCCACCACAGTGGGGAGTAAGATGGATACTATTGTTTGCATGGGAAGCTGAATTGCAGTGGAACTAAAACAGTGCTGCATGCAACAAACCCTGGGTATAATGGAAATCAATGCCTTCTTATATCCCTAACCATAGTGGTGATCAGCCCCACGGGTAACATTAATCATATGGTGCTTGTGTAGATTGACTACGTAAATTCAATTAAAAGTGTTGACATTCCCTCAGTTTCCATAAGACCATTTTACAGTATGGTCCCAAGATCACAGTACGGTCCCCAAACCCAAGATCACATTGCTACCAGAGGTTCAAGCAGCATGAGACGAAAATCTCCTTTCTGCTTACCAGGCCTAAAATATATCGCCACGATACAGTCATAAATAATCTGTCATGAGGGATGCATTTATTCTGAACTCGTGCAATTTATGGTGTCGTATTGTCATTTCCCCTTTATTCTCCTTTGACATTTATCAATTTTCTTCTATGTATAACTCCAATAGTGCTGATCTGGCCCAGCAATCGGAACGCAAGAGATAGATTAAATGTGCAATATGTACATTTTCAATTCATAAATGCAACTCAGCCAGCCTTGACATTCAATGCAGCAACTCACCCTAATGATAAAGGTACTTACTATATTGCATGAATGGCATCCCACAGCTCCCACAGTGCCCTAATGCAAAATCCAAAGTGGCACTACTTTAAAAAAATAAAATCTGTAAGTATTCATTGAAACAAGTGCTGCCTCAGGCTCCCATCTCCTCCTCCTCCTCCTCCTCCTCCTCCTCCCCCTCCTCCTCCTCCTCCTCCTCCTCCTCCTCCTCCCCTCCCATACACCTAGCTAGGAAATTATAGCCGGTGTTTATCAATGACCCTTTTATAGCAGGCAATGAAGTGCTCCTTCCCCAGACAAACAGAGTGCTACCGATCTACCTTGCTGAGTGACCCCCAGTGAGGTCACTTTTGACACTCTAGGCAAAGATTGATTGCAGTTACCAGGTGACGCCCTTTGGGTTGCCTACCTGTGGGACTTGGTCAAATATTATATGCTTCAGGCAAGTTGTGAAGTGCATCAAAGAATGGAAGTTCAGCACCTTCTGTATGTGGAATTATACTGTCAGTGATAATATTTTAGTCTTACACTTCCTGTGGCAGAATTGATCCAATACCATGCTGATTCCATCCCTATGAATATAGTTACTATTTGGAAACAGCAAAAAATAAAAATAAAAAATGCAAGCTTTATACCAGGCATCCCCAAACTGCGGCCCTCCAGATGTTTTGGCCTACAACTTCCATGATCCCTAGCTAACAGGACCAGTGGTTGTGGAAGATGGGAATTGTAGTCCAAAACATCTGGAGGGCTGAAGTTTGGGGGTGCCTGCTTTATACAGTCCAGCCAAAACCCATATACATCCCTTGAAGCATGCACAACCCTCCAATGAGTGCTGCTTTCTGAATGTGGGGAGGTTCCCAATTTGTGTGATGGGGGGGGGGGAGTAGGAATGCATGCTGGAGTGAAAAGATGAACTGTGACACTGGACTGACCCCTAGGTAACCATAGAAAGCAAACTCCATTGTAATGATGGTGGAGGTTATCTGCATTTCTCTCACTCCTTTACTCTGATATAGTTCTAGCTAGTTTGGAAGTATATTTCCCATAAATAGTCAACAAAAGTTTCACAATTTTAGTTTACAATTTGGCCTTGTGATTCCAAATGTCCCCCCCTCCCCACTTGTTCAAGAGGATTTTTCCTGATTGATTAAAGTCCTGTCCAGGCATTCATATAAATGTGAACTGAATCAAATTTCTCTCTCATCCCAAGTCTCAGCCCCTTTCTAAGGTGATAGGAGTGTAATAGCAATGCTTTTAACCTACTTGTCTTGGCACCATTCTCAGAGGTGGATTACCCAGAATCAGTTGCATGGAAAATCCATTCCCTGTGCAAAGGCTCCAGCAAGCAGGTCAGGAAATGAACATAAATAATACCTACAGGTTGGCAGCATGCCACATGCCAGTTTGGCTGTAATTTCCTTGATGTGCAAAGCACTGTTTTTTTTTTTTATCCAGCATCCTCAGCTCATTTCAGTATCCCTGTCTCTCAGAGATCTAGGCTAAAAAATATAATCAAAACTGAAACTCCCTGTTGAGTATCACTGACTAATGGAAATGATAAAGCCAAACAGAAACAAAACAAAACAAAATCTATGCCCAGGAACTGGGGGGGGGGGGGGGAATGGCAAAGTTGAGCACAAAATATGATGCACGTGTGTGTTTTTTCTACATAGCATTTTTCCCTCTCTCGGTTTCCTTTTACAGGAAATTTGCCTCTGATTTCCACATAGAAAATAATACACACACACAAACCAATAAAACTCACTAGTGGGGAAATATTCAAGATTGGGCTCAGAAATGAACTCCAGGGACTGAAAAATGCCTTATGTCAGGCATCCCCAACCTGCGGCCCCCCAGATGTTTTGGCCTACAACTCCCATGATCCCTAGCTAACAGGACCAGTGGTCAGGGATGATGGGAATTGTAGTCCAAAACATCTGGAGGGCCGAAGGTTGGGAGTGCCTGCCTTAAGTGCTGCAGTGAAATATTTGGGTTGCAGCCAACTAAGTTTTACTCAGAGTAGGTCCACTGAAATCAATGGAACAATGTTGGTTATGGTCATTATTTTCAATAGATCTACTCTGAGTTGGAGTAGCACTGGCTACAACCCTTCCCTGTCCCCAATTGCATTTAAGAAGAAAGATAATAACTCTTCCCTCGATAAAGAATTTTCTCAATAATTGTCGGGATACATACCCATCCAGATAGCTGTCTTGTCTGTGGCCATCATTCCATGGTAGAACATTTGCCTTCCATGCAAGAGGTCACAGCTTTGCTGCCTAGAGTCAGCTCAGTGTAAGGCAGTTTCTTGTGGTCCAAAAATCCAAAGCCAGAAAGGAATTTCAGGCTAACTGTCCAGAAACATGTTTTCCTTGCCCCAAATCCCCTCTACTTTCTGCTCAGAGACAAGAAAAGGAGGTGCTACCTTCATTGATTCATTAGGTTTCTTTTCACACCAGTTTGTTGCTACCCCGAACTTATTCCACTCATGGAGGAGATGGGGACTCACTGGCCTCTACATCCAAATATCTTTTTTTTTTCATTGAAAGTTTAGATGAAAAGCATTCATATTCACATGCACATTTGGATGGTCATCAAAATTATGACCATCCCAATGGGCACCTTAATTTTCTCCAATTCAGTGGTTGCAATGGAAAGCACATTTGATCCACTTTCACACTATACAGTCCAAGCACTTTAAACAGCCATGGTACCCTCCCGCCCCCCCAAAAAAAGAACTGTGGGAGCTGTAGTTAATTAAAGGTGCTGAGAGTTGTTGCAAGTCCCTTATTCCCCTCCAACAGCTACAGTTCCCAGTGTGGTTTAACAGTAAATCTGTCTCCACAGGGAATTCTAGGAATCCTAGAGGTGACGGGGGTCTGTGGACAATCCTTAGCAACCTTAACAAACTTCATTTCCCAGAATTCTTGGAGGAAGTCATGACTGGTTCAAGTGGTATCATAATGCTTTTAAACGTATGGTGTGTATGTGACCTTGGGTAGGTACGGTATCATGATACAAGCAAGCACTGGCTTGGTTGCATTAGCAATGGGAGCACACTCCTTTCCCCCTCTGTCTGAACCCTTTTAAAAATCGGTGTCAAAAATCAGGGGCTCGTTTCACTGAGGGTTCTTTGAGAAACACACCTTTTTTTCCCAGCTCGGCCCTGGTTCAAATAAGTTGTGGACCTAAGCTTAGAGTAGAATTTATGGGATGTTCAGCTTACTGTCAGCACACAAGATCCCTGTGTTATTTTATTTCATTTTATTTTTATCTTGAACGGGTGCATGAAGGGCACATAAAGGTTTATTGAGTAAAAGCCCTAAATGCTTGCAAACATTTTACTATTCTTCCAGGACCTATAAATATTTTTTCCCCTCAATCCCTCTCGTTGAGGCAATAAAAAATTAGTGTAGAGGTTAGCTGTGGGACACTTGACATGAATCTGGCTTTCATCTCAGTTTGAGATTGCAGGAAGAAATAAGACCAAGCCAAACCCACGGGTGTCAGGGAGGTGAAACTGGCAATGTCGTGAGCATCTCTCCCCAATCTCCTCACCCCTCCATGCCTCACCCCTCCATGATGCTCAGAGATGAAAAGGCCAAATATTACACAGCTATAAAATGAGGAAACAATCTTTTTCACGTTTTGCAATGTACCAAAGGTTATACATTCAAACTAAAGGTGTTAGACATTAACTTAACAGGATGTCTGCTTTTCCACTAGTGATGTTGCTAAAGTCCATAATGATCCAGTTTAGAATGGGAATCTGGTGTGCTCATAAAGCGCTCCATCATTCTGAACTGAACCCACCCTCTTCAGACAGTTTTTTTCCTGTTTTGAATACTGTTCAAGCCAGAAACAAACTCCCCTTTCCTCGCTGATCTAACGAGTGACAAGAAGCTCTCTCTCTCTCTCTCTCTCTCTCTCTCTCTCTCTCTCTCTCTCTCTCTGTGTGTGTGTGTGTGTGTGTGTGTGTGTGTGTGTGTGTGTGTGTTGCTTGTTCCCTTCCTCTCTAGGGGATAAAGTTATAGCCATTTTTAGATTTGCCATTATACCGAATGGGGAACACAGAGCTTCATTTTATACTGAGCTTTAAGACTGAAGCTTAGGGCTCATCCAAACTTCCTTTTCTGCTGCACTTTTAAGGCACAGGCCTGTGCTTTAAAGCTCCATGTCTAAGCATTTTATTTTTTATTAATTTTTTTTATTAAAGGTTTTCTTGGTTCACAAAGATATGTGCAATGTCTCTCATAACATTTTTACAAATCAGTTTCATTTGTTGAGACATTGGGAAGAAAAGGGGAAAAGAGGTAGATGGGTGGAGGATGGGTGGGAAAATTAACCAATAAGCTGAAACTGACACGGGGACAAATAGAAGACGACGACTTCACCCAGGTATGGCTCCTCTTTATCACATACACAGCCCAACAAGACAATGCCAAGCATTTTTTGTCCCCACACTTTCCCTGAGAAAGCTTTTGTTTTACTGCAAATGGCAGTCCACAGAAATCCTGATTGCTGTTTACACTGATTCAGGGGTAAAATGCAGGTTTTCCCCAATAAAGCACTGGGACAAAAAAATATATATGAAAATATGCTTGGAAACAGAGCTTTAAAGCCCTGACCTGTGAGAAATGCACCACAACAGGAAGTCAGGATGAGCCCTCAGAGACCACAGAGTTATTGAGAAACAGAGTGGAGAGGAGGAGGAGGAGGAGGAGGAGGAGGAGGAGGAGGAGGAGGAGGAGGAGGAGGAGAAGAAGAAGAAGAAGAAGAAGAAGAAGAAGAAGAAGAAGAAGAAGAAGAAGAAGAAGAAGAAGAAGAAGAAGACACAGATAAAAGTGGAAATACCTCCTTAGTATTACTAAGGAGTATTACTAATACGGTTACTAAATTAACCATAGCAGGGTCAAGAAAAGCAACCAACCAAAAGAAACAGGAATTAAGAAAAGGTGGAGTGGGGTCTGAGAAGTGACTGTGGTGCCAGGCGAGTGGACCTTAGTGAAGACTCTGGCTGGAGCCCAATCCGTTCCACCCCTCAAAGTTCTGCCTCTGGGTCTGTGATTGGCCAATATACAGAGGGGCCAATTTTTGGTTCCTAACAGGCGTCTTGAGTGTTTGCAGCTTCTTCCACTGGCTGTTGGTGCCCGGCGCTGGGAGGCAAGTGGTGGTGGTGGTAGCACCGTGTTGCAAAGCCGTGTCACTGGTAAGGGAGTAGTACTTCAGGGAGGGGGGACCCAGTTGGCTTTAAATATATCCCTAACTCTTAAAACAACTGGCAGCATGGATTTCAAAAGGAATAAAAATGGGGTGGGAGGAGCAGCAGCAAAAGCATTACAGTCATACCTCAGTTTAAGTACGCTTCGGTTCGAGTACTTCCAGTTTAAGTACTCCGCGGACCCATCTGGAACGGATTAATCCACTTTCCATTACTTTCAATGGGAAATTTCACTTCAGGTTACGTACGCTTCAGGTTAAGTACAGACTTCCGGAACCAATTGTGTACTTAAACCGAGGTACCACTGTACTTCACACACACACACACACACACACACACACACACACACACACACACCACAACATTCACATTATCTGTACACAGCAGACATTTCAGAAGGGAAGCCTTTTATAAACATGAACAGTTCATAACATCTCAAGGAAGCCTATCAGGGTATGTGTTATGTACTGAGCTGAATCCTAGAACAATAGGATTCAGAATCAGCGGGAGCTACCCAATCCAACTCCAGGTGGAAGTGAATCCGCAACCTGATTGGCCTGCTGGAGCAGCCAATCAGGCGGCTGGCAGAAGTGAATCTGCTACCTGATTGGCCTGTAGGAGCAGCCAATCAGGCTGCAGGCAGAAGTCAATCCACAATATAATTGGCCCACAGGTGTAGCCCTGAAGTAGCCAATCACGCAAGGCCCATTGTGTAAATAATGTATATAAGCAGATGGTTTTGGGAAAAGAGCCATTCTTCTTCTCCTCTTCTCCTTGATGACTATGAGCTGAATAAAGAGCATGAAATTCACTCTCGACTCCGAGTACATTTCACTGGCGACGAAGGTGGGATCCTGCTGAGCTGACCGCCACCACGCACTGCACCGCAGCACCGCCACCTGCTGCACCGCTGCATCGCACCGTGCATCCAGGCTTCAGCTCCAGGACCCAAGGAACCCAGAATGGCAACCGACAGCAGCTTCTCGCCATTCAAACCAGCATCAGGAGACTGGGAAGGGTACGCCGCCCGTTTCAACTTCCTCCTGCAAGCGAAAGAAGTCACCAACGATGCCATGAAGAGGGCGACAATCTTCAGCGTCTGTGGAGAGGAGACGTTTGAAATCGCCCGGGCTCTCCTTGCACCTAGAGATGTCGCTACCGTCTCTTACAAAACAATAATGGAACGGCTGAAGGAGCACTTCTCACCACAGCCCTCGGTGGTAGCTTGCCGAAATGCCTTCTACGCAAAGCGGCAAGCCCCGGGGGAAACCATAACTGGGTTTGTGACCTCCCTCCGCCAAGCCGCCCGGCTATGCAACTTCTCAGAGTTGGAGAACATGCTTCGTGACCGCCTCGTCGGTGGCCTGAGGGACGAGATGTTGCAACGACGCCTCTACGCAAAAAAAGACCTCACGTTCCAGATTGCTCTGGAGGAAGCCCTGGCAACCGAAGCCGCCGAGAGGTCAACGCAAGAGGCACGACCGGCCCCGCCATCCCAACCGAGGGTCTACCACGAAGACCTCACCGACGAATCCGAATCTGACAGGGAGAAAGTACACCGAGTACAGCGGCGCACTCAAGCAGCACACACACCACAGCAGCCTCGACGAGAAGGAGGGAACTGTGCAAGCTGCGGGGAGAACCACGAGAGGAGGACCTGTCGTTTCCGCAATGCAGAGTGCAGGCAGTGCCGAAAATTGGGACACATCGCCCGGGTGTGTCGGGCTCGACTCACCCGTCGACAAGCATCAGATGACCGACCCAGGAGCCCCAGGTCACACGGCACCATGCACCAAGGCAACTCGACGGAGATCACGGACTACCAGGTATTCCAGTTGCCCCATCCCAGCACAGAGAAAATTTATATAGAGGTACAGATAGAGGGAGCCCCATGCCGCATGGAGCTGGACACGGGTTCAACTCTATCCATAATCTCGGCCCGAACATTAAGGGAACTGTGCCCTAATGGGGGTCCCAAACTAAGGCCGGCCCCATTCACCCTCCGGGACTTCCAGAAACGTAAGGTCCCTACAATGGGGGTGGGTGCAATATCAAGGGCGAAAGCAACAATTGGACTTGCTGGTAGTTAAGGGCCCCTACGTTAGCTTACTGGGACTGGCATGGTTTGGACCTCTGGGGCTAGCCGTTACCGGGGTGAACCACACTAGCTTACAAGTGGACGTGGACGCCATATGCAAAGAGTTTCCAGGGGTTTTCGATGGGGCATTGGGACGATATACAGGACCCCCCATTGCCCTACAGCTAGACCCCGCTGTACGACCCATCAGGCACAAGGCCCGCCGGGTCCCGTTCGCCCTGAAACCCCGCATAGACGAGGAATTGGACCGGCTCGTGGAGCAAGGAGTGCTGGAGCCGGTGCCCAACGCCCCCTGGGAAACTCCAATTGTCACACCCGTCAAGCCTAACGGTTCGGTCCGCATCTGTGCAGACTACAAATGCACCATAAACAAGGCTCTCACGGCCCATGCATACCCAGTGCCAGTGGTCAGCCATGTCCTCGCCACCCTGGCTGGGTCAAAAAAATCTTTGGCAAACTGGACTTGGCCCAAGCGTATCAACAGTTGCCTGTGGACGAAGCCACAGCAGAGGCTCAGACGATTGTGATGCACAGAGGGGCATTCAGAGTAAAGCGGCTGCAATTTGGCGTTAGCGTGGCACCAGGCATATTCCAGAATCTAATGGACTCTCTCCTTAAAGGGATTCCTGGCGTCACCCCCTTCTTCGATGATGTACTGATCGCCGGGCCCACACCAGAGGAATTTGAGGACCGCCTCCGCTCCGTCCTGCACCGTTTCCAGACGGCGGGCCTCAAGGTGAAGCGGGAAAAGTGTTTACTGGGAGTGCCGCAGGTGGACTTTCTGGGATTTAAGGTGGACGCAGAAGGGGTCCATCCAACCGGTGACAAGGTACGGGCCATTTGTGAGGCCCCAGCGCCCAAGAGCAAGCCCGAACTTCAGTCATTCTTGGGACTATTGAACTTTTACGATGCCTTCCTTCCCCATAAGGCAGCGGTAGCGGAGCCCCTACACAGACTCCTAGATAAAAGGGCCCCTTGGGTGTGGGGCCAGCGACAAAGGGCCGCATTCCAGGCAGTCAAGGACTTGCTCGTCTCGAACTCGGTCTTGGCACACTTTGACGAGAGGCTGCCAGTGGTGCTGGCATGCGACGCCTCTCCCTATGGCATCGGCGCTGTCCTGGGACACCAACTCCCGGATGGAAGAGAGGTGCCGGTGGCATACTTCTCCCAGACGCTTGCTGCAGCCGAACGAAACTACTCACAGATTGACAAGGAGGGTCTGGCAATCGTGAAGGGCGTAAAAAAATTCCATGATTTCTTGTACGGGCGGCCCTTTACCATAGTGACTGACCACAAGCCGTTGCTTGGCCTGTTTGCCCCCGAGAAGCAGACCCCCCAAGTGTTGTCTCCACGTGTCCTCAGGTGGTCAATTTTCCTTGCCGGCTACCAGTATGCACTAATCCACCGCCCTGGGAAGGCGATGGGCCACGCAGACGCCCTCAGCAGGCTACCACTACCAGAAACAGGCCCCGACCCAGCGCCTGTGCAAGAGGTTATGACCCTGGAGCTGCTTCCCGACCGACCCATTCAGGCACAAGAAGTTGCGCACCATTCCACAAAAGATAGGGTCATCTCCCGGGTCCTGGACTGGGTGTGGCGAGGATGGCCCAGCAGCAGCCCCGGGCCAGAATTCGCTGGCTACACAAACCGCAAACATGAACTGTCGGCCCACAAGGGGTGCCTGTTATGGGGAAGCAGGGTTGTTGTTCCCCAGCCCCTCCGCAAAAGGGTCCTCACAGCCCTACACGAGACACACCCAGGGGTAGTGAGGATGAAGGCCCTTGCCAGGAGTTATGTGTGGTGGCCGGGGATTGACAGAGAGATAGAGGCCTGGGTCCAACACTGCCAGACCTGCCAAGAATCCCGCCCGGATCCCCCAAGGGCCCCAGTCCAGCTCTGGGAGTCCGCCCGACATCCATGGTCACGCTTGCACGTGGACTTCGCTGGCCCCTTCCAGGGAAAAACATTCTTCATAGTGGTGGATTCCTACACCAAATGGCTGGAGGTCGCACTGGTACCGTCCACTTCTACGGCGGCAGCCATCCGGGTACTACGTAAGCTTTTTGCAACCCACGGGCTCCCTGACACCCTCGTCTCGGACAATGGAACCGCATTCACGTCAGAGGAGTTCCAGATCTTCACAGCGCAGAACGCCATCCGCCACATCTGCTCAGCACCATTCCACCCTGCCACCAATGGCCAAGCGGAGCGCATGGTGCGGACCACCAAGGACAGCCTCCGCCGCATGACACAAGGGGACTGGGAATACCGCCTTGCCGCATTTCTTCTAGCACAGCACAGCACCCCAAGCACAACGACGGGCCGGAGCCCAGCTGAACTACTAATGGGCCGGCGCCTTGCAACTAGACAGGACCGACTTCACCCCGACAGAGCTCAGGATGAGGTAGTGGTGGGGAAAGGCAGGAACCCCCGGACATTTGTGGCCCAGGACGCAGTGTACGCAAAGAATTTTGGGGCAGGCCCAGCATGGGTACCCGCCACAGTCACCAAGGTGACCGGTCCCGTGTCGTACGAGGTACTAACGGAAGGGGGGCAATGTTGGCGCCGCCACTGCGACCAGCTACGGCGACGATTCCCAGGAGGAACCCGGGAGGAGAGCGGGACAGAGGGGTCCCAAGGGGACAGCAGGGCAGTGAGGCCTGTAGAGCGAGAGGGGTGGACAGGGGAAGCAGAAGCAGTAGGCACAGAGGGGCGCCCCGAGGCTGGAAGGACACCGGAACCAGAGCCACAACCTAGTGGTTCAGTGGCGCCAGACCAGACAGCCCCGGCACAGCCAGCAGCCTCGGAACACGAGCCAGAACCAGAACCCCTGACCAAGGAACACCCCAGGCCACAACGCACACGGAGGCGGCCAGCAGACCTTGGGGACTACGAATGCAACTTCCCGGGCAGGACTGGAACTTAGAGGGGAGGGGTGTTATGTACTGAGCTGAATCCTAGAACAATAGGATTCAGAATCAGCGGGAGCTACCCAATCCAACTCCAGGTGGAAGTGAATCCGCAACCTGATTGGCCTGCTGGAGCAGCCAATCAGGCGGCTGGCAGAAGTGAATCTGCTACCTGATTGGCCTGTAGGAGCAGCCAATCAGGCTGCAGGCAGAAGTCAATCCACAATATAATTGGCCCACAGGTGTAGCCCTGAAGTAGCCAATCACGCAAGGCCCATTGTGTAAATAATGTATATAAGCAGATGGTTTTGGGAAAAGAGCCATTCTTCTTCTCCTCTTCTCCTTGATGACTATGAGCTGAATAAAGAGCATGAAATTCACTCTCGACTCCGAGTACATTTCAGTATGTGATGCCATTATCTAGTAAGAACACAAAGAATCACCTCTCAGCACCTCTTCATAAAATGAAATTCCACACACCCCATTCCATTATGACATACCAATATACCCCTCCCCCAAATGAATGCTGCATTACCATTCATTCAACAAAACTGCTCATTTATCAGCAAAAACATCCTAGGGTCTAACTCCACGAGACCTGAAAACAATAACTTTGTGATCATTCTGATGTTTGCATGGCCGAATTGTTGAAAGGAAAATTTGATATGGAGGCAGGGGTTAGAGTGAGATAGTGAAAAGGAGGAGGAGAACAAGATTGGGAATTTGAAACAGGAAAGAGATTTTGGAAACATAGAGTAAAGAAACACACACACACACACACACACACACACACACACACACACACACTGACAGAGCTAGCGGAGAGGGAGTTAACACATGGTTGAGACCAAAAATACACATCCATTAGCCTCTTTCCAACTCCATCTGGGTTTGCCAACTTTGCTGCCACATACACCCGGACAACATCATTACTGGCCCCAACAACATCCAACATACCATCTCAGGACTATTTAATTGCTCATCTTCTAACATTGTGTATGCCATCAAATGCCAACAGTGCCCTTCAGCTCTCTATATTGGACAAACAGGCCAAACCCTACGCCAAAGGATAAATGGACATAAATCTGACATCAGGAACCAGAAGACAGAAAAACCAGTAGGAGAACACTTCAATCTCCCAGGACATTCTATACAAGATCTCAAAGTAGCTGTCTTACTACAAAAGAATTTCAGAAATAGACTGGAAAGAGAAGATGCTGAATTACAACTTATCACCAAGCTCAAAACCATGGAGGGACCTGGTTTGAACAGAGATATCGGATTCTTATCTCATTACACATGATAAGCGATCTTCAGCCATCTCAACCCTTGCTTTTTCATGCAAAACTATTTGCAGTCGTTTTCGGTCATCAACAGCTATCAGTCAGTCAATCACCCACTTCCACCACCCTTCTGAGTGATCTCCCCTCCCCATCCCCACCCCTCCCCACCCCTTCTCTACATAAGTGCCTGGGGACTTCTATTTCACTGTATCTGAAGAAGTGTGCATGCACACGAAAGCTCATACCAAAATAAAAACTTAGTTGGTCTTTAAGGTGCTACTGAAGGAATTTCAACCCAAGGTAAGTCTGGAACTGCCACCACGGCTATCTTGCTAGTATCTGATGCTGACATCCCAGCCCCAGACTGTTGCTATATTCTCATCATCAATACATCTGCACATGTGTACACATGTACAGTATGTTAACATTGAGAAGAAGGCGGCAGTAGGGACAACACTTATGGGAGCAACTGAGGTGGTGACTGGGGAAATGAGGCTCTTGCTCCTTCCTGTTGGGCTCACTTTCAAATCCCAAGGCACAGGAGTCATGAGAACATTAAGGAGGAATTGAACATGGCCTTCATATTTATATATTTCAGGGAGAAAGGTCTAATTTTATAGTTTAGCAGTTTGCATCTGTATGGGGTGACAGTTTCATAGGGGCAACGGTAATGTATATGAGCTGTATCTTTTGCAGGGTATCTTTGCAAAACACCTAGTTGTTTTCTAAGAATATGCTATGAAA
The DNA here is from genome assembly GCF_963506605.1 of Zootoca vivipara. Lineage (NCBI taxonomy): Eukaryota > Metazoa > Chordata > Lepidosauria > Squamata > Lacertidae > Zootoca > Zootoca vivipara. The sequence continues at coordinate 72,790,375 of NC_083282.1, forward strand.
TGTGGTGGGTTCCCTCCCCCCCTTTTCCAGAAGACCTAAGTAAGACTAGATAATAAGAGTTCTGAAAACGCTACCCTATAATTACCCATAAACATCACTACTCCTTAAACATAGCTGCTATGTGTATTTTACGCAAAAACAGTGATTTGGAACCAAAATGGAAGGGGGAAATCATATTAATAACAAAATCATACTGCTGTTCTTACAGTGCAAAAACATGGTGAAATCAAAACCGTCCATTAGAAAAATATTCGAGTTCTCGTTGAACCTGTGGGCTGGCTTTCAATGAACTGTCTATGTAGAATTCTTGCTGTGTGACACATCAGTCTTGGCTTCATGAGTTTGAAACCCCTAATCTGAAATATGCTGTAAATTATAAATTAATTAATGGGGGAAAACACCCCCCCTTTTTTTGCTACATTCACAGTGAGAGATTTTCAAAGTTGACAGTGCAAATTTCCGAGGATCACAAACTTCCCACACTTTGTTAACTTTTACAACAGACTTCACCAACCCAGCGCCCTCCAGAATTTTTAAACTGCAATGTCCTTCATGGTTGTGGTGCCTAGAGCTGCTGGGAACTGCTGTCCAAAACATCTGGAGAGGTTGGCAAAGGCTGTGGTAGGACATCTGATACGTCCTTCTAACTCCTTACCTTCCAGATCCTCGGTGTTGATATTCCTTTCAACATCTGCAAAACAAATCACTTCATTTTGACTCAGGGTTGGCGACTTTTTATAAATACGCACACATTAGCTAGAAATACTGTTTAGGGCCCAGAAGGGAGAGCCCATATCGACTATGAAAATGTATTATTGGAATACAATATTCCAAATACAGCCTGCCCCTACTCTTCTTTCCCCAGAGCATGGCTGAACAGCTCTGTCTAAATCAAAAGTGACTCTAGGGATCGTATGTGGCAAAACAAAATCCACAGCTTTCCATAGAGGACTGCCAAAAATAACTTTGGCTTGACAAGCATATAGTTCTCAGATAGTTTGTTTCTTGAACAAGTGAAAATAGCGGTCCTGCTTTATCTCTGTAAACGATCAGCAAAGCGCCCTTACCCTATCCCTTTCCATCCCATGGCCATTCACTTAATGGAGACGCCTTGTATCAATAGAACTGAAATACTTTGCAGGTGTTGGAAAGGAAGAGGCCGCAAATAATCGCTGCCAACAGAAGAGCGTCCACTTAATAGCAGTGGCCAGACACCAAAATCACGTCAGCGCATTCATACACAAAGAGACACCTGTATATACACATCTAGATTTGAGGAGCAATAAGATTTGCTGCTTCGAGTTCATTCTTGAACTTGGCATGCTATATACACTAGGGAATAAAGTATAATTCATGATGGGGATGTTTTTGTACCATCATTTAAGGGACACAGATACGTTTCTCAAGCCATCCTGAAAGATGGCTTGTTCGAAAGAGATCTCTGTGCATGGCTTGCTTTTTGGGTATTGACTTACGAGGGTGAAAAGGTGCTGTAGAAGAGAAAGTTTTCTTACCCAGCACCTAGAGCACTCAATATGCTTAAAGAAACTGCAGTCATCTTTGAAAGTGCTGATTATCTGTTTGGAGGTGGAAAGGTGACATCCTTGTCTTTTTATTATACTTCAGCATTTGATCATGGACATGCAGTGGTGTTACATTTCTGGCAGTGTTGAGTAAGTAAGTGACATGCGGGATATAGGATTTTTGACAGTTAGCCAGATTTCAAATCCGATATCTGCTAAAAGCAAGACAATCAAGATATGGCAATAAAGCTAATGCACCCTTGCAAACATTTGGTTGTGCTGTAAGTTAAAAAGGAGGTGTTGCACATAATAACAAATACAGTTCTTTGATATTGAAATAGGAGTAATGATCTGGATGGAACAGTGACAGCATTGTTTCTTTCCTGTTAGTATAAATAGTTCCGAAGAACACACACACATACACACACACACACACAAAACCACAGAAAGTATCTCCATGTGACTGAGCAACTCCCTACAGTCACTGGTGTCACAGTCAACATGGTACATGCTGACCTTTAGAAGTTAGCAGTATAAACTGCAAACTATGGCATCCCCTGTGGTGTTCCATAGATTGCACAAGAATGACTATTCATTAATCTTCGCTGACTCCTCCATCCAACACACACACCCCACCCCACTTCAGCATAAATGGAAAATAAAACAGAGAGCCATCTCCCCCCCCCTCCTCATTTTGCCAACTCAAGATGATGTTGTAATTAATTCCTGTACATTGCACCGTTACTGAGATATTTTTACACAACATTAAGCTTATTACATAACATCTTGACACATAATTAATGATCCTTCCCTAGTGTCTCTCTACGTCAATGAGCATTTGGGTGGCTTCCATCATCTACAAGTGATTTTAAAGTTTGAAAGAAATGACTATTTTTGTTTCGTGCCCTCCAAGTGTGTGTGTGTGTGTGTGTGTGTGTGTGTGTGTGTGTCTGTGTGTCTGTGTCTGTGTCTGTGTCTGTGTCTGTGTCTGTGTCTGTTTGCAGAGCTTTTCATAAGGACTCAAAACATTTCATGGTTAATTTTATGGGAGGTAAGTGAAGTACTTTATCCTGCTCTTCTCCTGAAGCTGTGCTCTATTTGGCATTTATTTTCTCCCCCTGCCCCAAGGTTCAGATCATTTCTTTTAAGTAGACATTTAAGTCCTTAAGGCGTCCCAGATGCTATAGCAGAACCTCTCTTGGACTGTGGCACTGATCCCTGAGAGAATCCATTCCTGAATCCTTTTCATGCAGACAGCTAAGTGCCTCTTGGTCTTAGCACTTTAGTTAGAGATTTAACTCCCTCACTGAATAAGCTAGACTGTCTCCCTCCTTGTTCTACCAACAGGTGAAGACCTTATTCTTCCAACTGGCTTTTGGGAACGGATTGCTTTTAATGAAAGGGCTGGTGCCGTGCTGTTTTTATTGTTGTTATTTGTATGTTTCAAACAGATTACAGATTATAGATAGATGGATACAGATATAGTTTTCATTCTATCAATGTTTAATTCTTTTTTGATGATTAAAAAAATGTTTTCAGCATTTCTTGTTTTTCACTGTAAGCCGCCTTGAGTCCCAACAGGGGAAAAGTCAGGGTATCAATAAATATATAATTATATCAACAACAGCAAGATGAAGAACAGAAGTCCACCCTGTAGTTGGACTTCTGGAGGTGGTAGAGCTTGGCCCCACAATGATGCCACAGAGTGTGTGCCTTGTTGTGACACTTGCCAAAGGATGAAATTCCTTTCATCACTTTTCTTCAGCAGCTAGAATGCAAGGGTGGTGTCCTATTTCTATGTGTCATTAACAATTACATGCAGAAGGGTGGGAGTGCAGTGCAAAGCCCCATCCTTTCAAGGGCATCGCTTTTTTAGGGAAGTTTTTAATGTTTGATGTATTTATTGTGTTTTTAATATTCTATTGGGAGTCGCCCATAGTGGCTGGGGAAGCCCAGCCAGATAGGCAGAGTATAAATTATTATTATTATTATTATTATTATTATTATTATTATTATTACCCACCATAAATTGGAAAGCTACATTCTGATGCAGGGAATGTCCTCTACTCTTGGCATCCCAGCCAGATGGGCAGGGTATAAAAAAGTTGTTGTTGTTGTTGTTGTTGTTATTCCAAACTACCATAAATTGGAAAGCTAAATTATGATGCAGAGGATATCCTCTACTCTTTGAATTCCTTTGTAATTCACAACCTGCATAATTAGGGTTTAAAATCACAAAAGGAGTGTCCACCAGTAGAGTACTTGCAGCGGGTTGCTTTTTCGTTTTCCAATGATAGTGATGCACAAGAAGTCTTGGCAGTGCACTCCTGTTTTCCCTTCTGTGATTGCTATCAAGCATAGAAACAGAACGCCCAAAGAAGTCTGCAGTGCAGCGGTTATGTTAATGCAGCATGCGTCAAGAAGATGCCCCTGATTTGAATCTGGCCACTACTGTGATTATGCAAGCCACTGCTTCTCAGCCTCAGACTTCTATCTGCATTGTGGAGATCACAACGTTGAGAAACCCCATAGAATTTTGCAAGTCTTACAGGATAACTGCGTTCGAAACTCCCATTGTTTTAGGCACGTTTTGTGACAGGGTATTTCATTAATGTGAGCAGTTTCTGAGCTCTGGGCACTGCCACTGCTTGAAGAAAAGGAGAACCTTTTTCTGCCTCCCCACTTCCAGCCACTCTCCGAAGACTGGAGAAGAGACCCTCATTAGAATATATGGGGGGCAGGCAGGGGAAGTACAGCTTTGTTTTTGCAGCCTTCAGATGACGACCATGTGGAAAATGAACATAAGATTTTAGCTGCAGTTCATTCATTTTCAGCATTGTATTATTGTTATAAAAATAAGTGCACCTAGACTTATTTTGTGCACCTAAGTGCACCTAGATTCTGGCCCCCACAACCTAGGTTTACCGTACCATTTGGCTCCTAGTTTTCATATCTCAGTTTTTAACACTGGAAGATAATGTCCGTGAAGTGCTTGCATTGTTTACAATTTTTAGGTATCATTTTTGCCAATTGTGAACTCAGGTGGTTGAAATCAAAGCAGCCCCAAAACAATGGTTGTGTTTTCGTCATACTCAGGAGACTCCCTAGTTATGCCAAAGTACCTGTGTTTATAGGGACACAGGTGGCGCTGTAGGTTAAACCACAGAGCCTAGGGCTTGCTGATCATAAGGTCGGCAGTTCGAATCCCCGCGATGGGGTGAGCTCCCGTTGCTTGGTCCCAGCTCCTGCCAACCTAGCAGTTTGAAAGCACGTCAAAGTGCAAGTAGATAAATAGGTACCACTCCAAGTGGGAAGGTAAACGGCGTTTCCGTGTGCTACTCTGGTTTGCCAGAAGTGGCTTTGTCATGCTGTCTACATGACCTGGAAGCTGGTTTAGCATAATTCTTTTACTGTACTGCTGACTGTTCATACTAGGTGGGGGAAAAAACTAGCAAGTTTGTTAATGACATTTGAAGGCAGCCCTGTATATGTACTGTAAACCACCCAGAGTGGCTGGGGAAACACAGCCAGATGGGCAGGGTATAAAAAATGAAATTATATTGTTGTTGTTGTTGTTGTTGTTGTTGTTGTTGTTGTTGTTATTACATGCTTTAAAAAATATGAGGTAGCACTGCACATTTCTTCAGGCCAAAAGGCTTTGTCGGTGACCCAATGTGATCAGCTCCTAGAATTCATGAAAAATTGAAAATTTCTAACATTGCATTAATCAATGCGAGATAAACTCATAAGAATAGGTCACTTGAGTCCAAGGATGATAGACAAAAGGCTCCCTGCCTGAAAGGAAAGAGGTCAGACAGGGAGAATAAGATGAATCAGATATTCTGGCAGCAACAGCTAAAGCAGGAGAGGAGATAAACAAACGGAAAGGGAATCAAGATCAGTTCAGATGGTGGAAGGATTAGCCCACAACATGTGACAACCTCTGGGAAACCTAATGCATGGTAGTGTGGCAGTCCCTCAACGCACAGTAAGGTAACTCTGTCCTTCTTCCTACATACACTGGATTAGCAGAGCGGCAAATTCCTCCTGGTTATATATGGAACTGGCTTCGTATTTCTCAGCATTTTCACTAAGCTTTTGGAAGGAAAATGTGTCTGTTTCCTCCTGGCTTGTGATGTTGGCGCATGTGCACATGCATGCACCTTGTAATATTTCCCCCGCCCCAGAATTTTAGTTCCCAGGACCAACCATGATGGACAACCCTGCCCAAATTGTAACCAACTTATTGTAAGAAGCTGCTTTGCTCAGATTCTGATTACAAGAGACAAATACATCCAGACTTAACTTGTGCCATTCGATTTTTATATAATGTCCCACAGCTAGGCCTCTGTGGTGCTTTCCATAACTGTGATGCTCTTATTTACTGCTAGGTGGTGCCAACTTTATTACAGAGTCTCAGCAACCGTTCAGAAGTCCATGTGTTCAGTGAAATGCACTTCCAAGCCCCCAAACTACTGTGTGGAGAATAGAGTAGTCCCTGAGAACACAGGTGTTGACTATCTTTTTTAGAACAACCTCATTCCTCCACCTTCACTTTGAAAGAGGCTCTTCCTGAGACCTTAGGCCAACCAACACTGACTGAAGCAAACAGTGTATAAGTATGAAAACTAACATATACGTTATACTTACGTATCTGTGACAGACCCTAGCCATCTTAAGGAATTGGGTCCTTCAAGGGATGATGATGAGGATCAGCATGAGCATACTTACTCCACCTGCTACGGAATACATTTGGGTTTGTTGTGCTCCTGCTGTCTCCCTGCCCGATTGAGAACTTTGCATGATCATAGTTCTACATTGCTCAGAAAGTCTTCTGTAGCACAGCAAGCTCTTCACTGCAGATTTGCCCTCCAACAAAGAGGGCAAATAGGGACGGGCATAGTAATGTGACCTTTGTCCCCACATTCCCTTACACGATCTCAGTTGTGTGAGACTTATCTAATGCCCAAATAGGGCTTCTGCTTGTCCTCTCTCCCCCCCCCCCACACACTTCTAGCTTCCCAAGAGCTGTTCTTGCATAATATTTTGTGAGAGCTCTGTAAACTGATACGATGAGTTTTGAGCCAGGCAAAACCTCTTGGCAAGCCTCTCCGCATTATACTGCAGATGCATGAAACACTGGCCTGGCTGCCCTCTTTTCTTTGCACTTTGCAGCAGGGGAAGAGAAAGCTGAGTTCCACTCAACTGCTCTATTCCTGCAGTGTACCAGACTTGTGCGTACCACACAGAGCATACCTCAGGAGGTTGGCACTGTTCAGCACTGACAAAGCCAGCATCCCAGCAGGAAGATGGCTGTTGATCCATCCCCTGGAGCACCTTAACAACATACGAGCAGGCTGCTAGATCTGGCCATTGGCCAATCTGGTCCGGCATCCCATTCTCGTAGTGGTTAACCAGATACATGTAAAAAACCAGCAAGCGGGACCCAAACACAAGAGCACTCTCCCCTCCTCATGTGGCTTTCAGCAACTGGCATGCAGTCTGATCCAAAGTAAGTTGCATATAAGGAAAAGCCCCACCTAGTTATTATTTGTTTATGTCAAAGATTTATATGTAATGTTTAGTGATCTTTAATGTATCTTAGAATATATTTCAATAATACACACACACCTCACAAAAATCTCCATATATACACACAATCTAATGGCACCTAGTTCTCTACCGATGGCTCAGATTGAATTCTGCAGTCTAAAAGCAACTGAGAATTGGAGCAGAGTGGTCGGTCTGCCAGAGAATCGGGGTGGGAAAGAGAGGGAGGGAGGGAGAGGGAGAGAGGGAGGGAGAGAGCTTCCTGGTTTCCATTTCTGTGGCTGATGGTTGAAGCTAGGCTGCTTTCCTCCTTGCTCTGATGTTCTTCCTGGGACAGAGGATGTAATCTTCCAGTGGCCTTTAATCCTCTGGCAGATGGATGGGACCAGGCTATGTCTCCCTACACTTCCCCAAGTAGTAAAATGTTGTTCTTTGTTACACCAGCTTGAGTAATGGTTTCCTTAAAGTACTACTTGAAATCACAGGAACAGGAGTGGGAAACCTGATTTTAAGAAATTGCATTAAATTAATATGGTTTGATTTGTAATAATTTGGAAAATTAATTAAAAAATAACATGAAATCACACCACCTCTCTTTCAGAGGGCTGTAATACTCCGGAGTGATTCTGCAGATCCTAGATAGAATGTCTGCCTATCTCACAAACCTGTGGTTATTGCACACAGAAATACAGACATTTACCCTGACTCACAACACATCTAAACACCATGTGCTCTTCTTACTAGTTCAAACATGTCACTAACACTCTCTCAGCCCTGTGGGATTAACCTCTGTCTGTCTCCTGTCTAGTTTAGACATCATCTCCTATTGCTAGGCAACAGGAAACAAGCTCCCATTTTGGCCTGATGGGCACTCTTAGTGATGATGCAGGGAGACAGACAGGTTTTTTATGAGCTCACTTGACCCTTCAGGGTAGGAAGTGGAAACACTTGTTTTGTAGTAAATTGAGCAAAACAAGACAGAGACTTTAAGAGGGAGCGACAGTGAGGCTGGCTATGTTGATAACAGGCATTCTGCATTATTCCTTGTGTCGTGACTATTTGCTACATCACTACTGTGATCTATGTTTCATCTGGACCTTTTACCTAACCCAAGGCATTCTGGCATGATTGATACAATGGAAGAACTTTAACTTGAATATTTGCATGCAGACCTCCAAAGCTTTCAAAATACACAGTGCCATTCTGCTAATCAAAAACTATGGTCAAATGGACTCCAAATTGGAGACAGTTGAAAGAAAAGTGAGATCTATCTGGCAAGGACTCTGAGATAATATAAAAATATTAAATATATTAACATTGTTTTAAATAATAAAGGGTTATTGCTATACAAAGGTAGTATGCTGACTCTGTTACAACCTCAGTGTCCTATGCTGGAGCTCTGATTCATTTCACCCCTTTACAGCTGAAAATCTCAGAGAAAGCAAATATACTTATTTCATATGTGCTGTATCATTTCTGTAAAACTTTGGGCCATGCCTGTATTAAAGGTGTAAAGGGCCTAAGGGAGAGGTATAAATAATATATTCTATGTATTACAAAAAAACAAAACAAAAATAAACACCACCCAACCCCACACAGAATTCTAAAGTTGTCAAATAAATTGTGTAAAATTAACAAATGTATTTGAATCAATCAGATTGTCTTCAAAAATATTCGCTACCCTAATTTCTTCAAAAACTCTTTCCCCCCTGGCTTTGGCATACCCATAAATGATGTCATTCCTCCAAGGGGCTCAAGATGGCATACATACATGGATTTCCCTTCTTTATCCTTGAAACAGCTGTGCAAGGGAAAGGAAGTTAAGAAAGAGAAACTTATCTAAGGTCATCCGGTGAGCTTTGTGGTTAAGTAGGGAAAGTGAGGTTCCAAGAACCATGGAGCCTTGTTTATGGATTAGGTAAAAAGGTAAAGGACCCCTGGACAGTTACGTCCAATCAAAGGCAACTGTGGGGTGCAGCACCCATCTTGCTTTCAGGCCGAGGGAGCACCTTCCAATTGGCAAGCCCAAGAGGTTTGGTGGTTTAGACCACAAAGAAAGTGGAGGTATTGGGGGAACAGAAGAAAAAAATGAAAACCATCTCATTTTTCTCCACCATCCACCAGGGAAATAAATTTTAAAATGCTGGCAAAATGGTACCACACTCTGGTATAAATGCATTGTCAAGAAACATAACACACTTGGAGAGATGAGGCACAAAACAGCATAGTTTCAAATGGTGATCATGCCCAACGATAATACAACACTGGGCAAGGGTCCTTATCTATACAGTGGTACCTTGGTTTAAGTACACAATTGGTTCCGGAAGTCTGTACTTAACCTGAAGCGTACTTAACCTGAAGCGAACTTTCCCATTGAAAGTAATGGAAAGGGGATTAATCCGTTCCAGACGGGTCTGCGGAGTACTCAACCTGAAGCGTACTTAACCCGAAGTATGAGTGTAATTGGTTCTGGAAGTCCATACTTAACCTGAAGCGTACTTAACCTGAAGCGAACTTTCCCATTGAAAGTAATGGAAAGTGGATTAATCTGTTCCAGACAGGTCCGCGGAGTATTTAAACTGAAAGTACTCAAACCGAAGCGTACTTAAACAGAGGTATGACTGTATTAATGTCCGCTAGAGGATATATAGTCCCCATGAACTCACTTGCTATTTTCTTGTGTTAGCTGAGGACAGAGGGCATTAACAGACCTTTTGAAAATGGAGCCAAATTTCAACTGACTTGACAATGGAAATCCCCCCAACCACCACCTAATAAAAGGCAGCTGGACAATGTATGGGAATTGCTAATAATGGACAAGATATCTATGCAAATCAGAATCACTTCACACTCTTATTTCAAGGATGATTTCTTGGGGAAATGGTTCTGGCTTCTGGTGTGTGTTGACTCTAAAAGGGGATGTGTAAATGGTCTACTTTAAAAAAAAAAAAAACCACCACAAACATCTAAATGATTAACACCTCCTTATCTTAACAGCTTCATCAACATAAGGTAGATACGTTGTTTAATGTGTTTTCACCATGTTGGGGTCATTAGAATCTGACAGTAGCTGGATGTGCTATGTTTCGTTTCTTCCCATGGGAAAATATCATGTAATAAAACACTTTTTTTAAATAAAAACCTACAGAAAGGAGGGGAGGCTGACACACAAAAGAGTGATGAGCTCCTTTATCATAGGAAAATATATGCAGTGTGAAGTTAGAAGTGAAAGGTTAGAGGGGAAGGATAAGGACAAGTTAGGGATAAAGTTTTACACATTTTATACATCTTTGGGTTCAAATAGTATTATTCCCACCCATAAAGGAGATTGAAAAGTATATTCCTTATTAAAAGAGAGCTTACAGTTTAAAAAATATATTTTACTCTATTCCTGTATCAGCAGCCTGAGAAATCAGATATTCAACTGATAGAGGTTGTGTCCACACTATACCACTGAATCACATTTGAAGCTCATTCGTTCTCTCAAATAATTCTGGGCAGTGTAGTTTGTTAAGGGTTGCTGGGAACTGTAACTCTGTGTGGCAAACTACAGTTCCCAAGATTCTTCGAGGGAAAGAATGTATTTCAAATGTGCTTTAAAGTATAGTGTGGACACAGCTAAAGATTAAGCAGGTGTTGGTTTTTTGTTCATCTAGCCTACACACCTCTATGATATTGATACCTTAAGGAAGGGATAAGAAACCTATAGACTACAGTTCCCAAAATCCCCAAACAGCAGTGGCTGGTGCCCATTGGGGCTAGTGAGCAGGGCAGTCTCGAGCAGGTCGGGCGCCCTGGCGCTAAGGGGTAGAGATCACTCCGTCGCCCCCACCCTCGCAGGGCGCAGCATGGTTTCCGCATGGCGGCCCGGCGCCCTGGTGCACCGCACCACCAGGGGTCTATCTAGAGCCGGCCCTGCTAGTGACACAAGTAATTCCAACTTTGCCCCTACCATCTTCCTCACTGGGTTCTGCAAGGGCAACACAGAAACTAAGGAGGAGGAAACTAACAGGCAGTTTCACCCCCTGTGTGGATACTAGCATGCTGTACAAAGACAAAATGTACACAAGCTGCTCTGGCCCCATCCACCTCTGTCATGCGCCCCCCAGAAAGTTGCCCAGAAGGGAGTGAGGCAGTTGAGCTGAAGAAGGTTTCCCACCAGAGGAATCACCTCAATTGCTGCTGTTGTCCTTGAGGGAAAAGGCGCTTGCGGCTTAGCTCCCATCTCTCCACTTCCAAATATCGGCCAAAATGTCTTCATTCTCGATGCCATTTTACTTTCACTGCCCCGTTGTCACCTGCTGCCTAAGCTGCTGCTGCAGGAGGTGACAAAGCCCAGCTATGGACTAAAATGCAATGGCATTTGGGGGCGTCTCTTGAGTTCAGATCTTCAGACGCAAAGTGCTACTGAGCCAAATCCCCTGGTGCCCCTTCTGTCAAGCAAATGGAAGTACTGGAAGGGGCAGCACAAAGAAATCCAACCATTTTCATTCACCCCGAATACCAATTTCCATCTTCTGGAGACAGAAGACAAGAAAAAATATCCTAATGTAAACTGGCACGGAGACCAGTGTGAGGCAGTTAGCATTAATTATGTATTACACAAAGCAATATAGATAGAGAGGGATGGGGGCGAAGGGAGACCTCACAGCACTATTAATAATGAAAGGGGAAATTTGTAAACTCTCTACAAGGAATAATTTGCATAGCAATATAAACATGGCCCATAATGCTAAAAAGCGGGAAGTGTTGCTACGGTTGTGTGCGGTTGTTGTTGTTTTTCAAAAGAAAGAAAAAATCAGGGCTACAGCTTTAAACATTTAAAGCAATGATTAAATTATAAGAACATCCTCTCTATTATAATTTGCAGGGAAGAAGTATAGGTATAAACCTTACTAGGTGACTCCAAGTTACAAGATCTATTAATAAAAGTGGTCAGAAAGTTCTTCTCTTCCGATTATGGCTCACAAAGCAGGAAGCTGCTTGCCATGAGAATGAATTGGACCACCCTGAGGAGATACATGGATAGAATATTGATGCCCCACTGAGGCTCAGAAGAGTGCTTTAGGGAGGCTGGGCAACCCCTGCCTATCAAAACCACCCCATTCCTAGGTTTCTAGTGCAGGTGTACCAGCACAAGAAGACAAAGGGAGCCTTGCTGCACCAGGCCAATGGCATCCTGTTCTCACAGTGACTAACTAGATGCCCAGGGGAAGTCCGCAAACAACACTCACAATTCCCAGCAACCAGTAAACAAAGGCATATTGAGGTAGGGCAATGCCATCAAGAAAAGAATCAGGGCAAGTAACACTCTGAAGTTGGGTTGTACATTTCGACCCTGATTCTCCTCACAAAAATTTAGTTGGGATGTTCATACTTTGGGGTGCCAAACTGTGCCATCACAATACATTCCTCTTTCCAGTAGGCATGGAATTGAGCTTGAGGTGCACTTCTATGATCACCATATGCCATGTGTACCCTGTAATGTAATGGCACCTACTTATTCTCCCATTGTCCCCTGTGGACTAGAGAAGAGGCTCTTAGAGGTGTGAATCAACTCTATGTGTACCCTGAATAACAAGGCAAGTTGGGGTGAGTGAGGATAGAATCTCACGTTCCCAGTGGGTTGTTCTGTTGACAAGGCATGTTGAGGCAGATCTGGGATCCTTCAGCTGGTTCTGTTGCCTCAGTTTTCCCCAGAAGTTAAATGTAGGACATACCTCACATCCCACTTCTCTTTTCTGAGAAAGGAAACTTAGCTGACCAGGGAAACGTCAAGAGCTTGACAGGGAAGGGGTGGAGAGGAGAGGAAGGGGTGGAGAGATGGGGGAATATTTCATATTGATGGAGATGTCTAGCTTTTTGTCATAGTGAGTTATCTTCCCAGTGCACTCCAATCACAGAGAAATGTTGAAGTAAATAAACAGAGTTGTTCTTCACTTGAGTCATCATCGTTTGTGGCGATGTCCAGAGTTCAGACCTTCCGGTGCTGCTGGAGGCACAGGCCCAAGGGCTGGGTCTGCTGAGTAACGGCACCCAAGCGCAGGAGCCACCTGTCAATCGCCTCCACCTGTACCGGTTCTGACTTGTTCTGGAGTGGCACCTGATGCTGAGCGGCAAAGGCAGAGTCCATGTAGGAGCGGGTTGCCCCTGAATCCACCACAGCATGAGTGAGAATCCAGGGACCGCCGGGTGGGGGTATAGATGCACCAGGACCATGAGGTGTTGCAGTTTCACCGGTGAGGGCCCACTATGCTGTGTGTGGGACCCCAGGTAGCCTGGACCATCGGCTACTGGGGTTGGCAGTTTCCCAGCGGCCGGCGTTTCTCGGGACAGCTTTGGGCAAAGTGTCCGCTTCAGCCGCAGTAAAGACACAGGTTGCCCTCCTGGTGGTTGATCTTCTCCTCTGTGGTAAGATGCTGTCACGCTGCCCTGAGCTGCATTGGCTCTTGACTCCTGCTGGAGTAGCGGCAACACCCATTTGGCCGCCCAGTCCTTTAGTAGGCTGATCAAAAAATGTACTTTGGTGCAGTCCTCGGGGAAGTCCCGGGCACACACCTGGATAAACAGCTTCACTTGAGCGATGAAGACGGGGAAACCTGCTGGCATCCCGTTGAACTTTTCTGGCACGGTGACTGGGTACTTGACTGCAGCTGGGGCACGGGTCTTGGCAGTCTGCAGGGTGTTTAGCCACTGCTGCATCGCGGCAACGGCATCACTTAGCTGCTGAATAGCGGTGGTCATAGTTTGGTTGTCCTGGGCCAAGGCTACCAGGGCAGCCATCAGATCCACCATGGCTGCGAGATTTGCCCGAATGCACCACGGGATGTGCGGGCATGGCATGAGCAAACTGTGCTGGCCCCAGGGTTACCCAGCCCAGTGGACACTGGGTGGGATAACCATGAACTCACCCAAGGCCGAGCAGAGGCGTGGTCAACAGTCTGGGTCAACAGCGGTAGGTCCAAGCGAGGCAACCAAATCCAGGGGCTGGGCGAAAGCAGAGTCAGGAAAAAGTCTGTGGGTCTAGCCAGGTAGTCAGAAGTCTCCCTTCTTATCACACGTTTATCTTTAAACTTTGACTAGAAGTCTTTCAAATAGAGGACTCCTTCTGATAGCTTTTCAGTTCAAATACAGCAGTGTCCCCTGTACAAAGGACACTTGGCCACTCTAGCACTGGGCTCCCCCTGGCTGCAAACCTTATAAAATCCAGCATTTCAAAATACTGTCAGAATTACCTGGATCTGTGGGTAGAGCTGAAGAGCATGCCTGTACCTTTAAATTATCTGATGGATTAAAACAGATAAATTAAGCTATGCACTCTTGCCTTCCACCCCTCCCCCTTAAAAAAATGAATATATGCAAATGGCCAGCAGCTGCATATGGGCATTTCCCCCTTTAGGAGAATTGGGAACTGTTGGTGCTTTGCAGATTTTGCATTTCTCCTTCCTGTTATTTTCCTCCTGAAGAATATAAATTAGTCACTGCTAAGTCTTTGAATTTGTTCTATTCACTTCATGGGTGTTTGCATAGCTCATGTGGCTGGTGATCACAGAAGGACCCTTGTTTTGCCCATGCACAGGTAAATCAAGGAAACATCCAACAGAGAGCGGGAAGGATGTGCTTCCCCATGTCCGATATAACAGGACTGATGGCTCTCTGTTCCTAAGTATGTCTGTTTGCACTCATCAGCTTTGCAGAGCAGCCTCAACCAGCAAAGCCCGCTGCTGGCTGTGTTTGGTTTTTCACAGCTGGAAGTTGCTTTTTTGTATGGCCAGTGATTCCTCTCAGTGGGTTGAGACTTGATTTGCAGTAAAGGCCACTTGGGAGAGACTGTAGGGAAGGCAGGCTTGGGGGGGCGGGGCGGGGAGGAAAGCAAAGATGTGTTCGTAGGCTTGATCAGAAAAGCAATAATGAAAAGTGGAGGGAGTGAAGGAGCAGTGGGAGTTTTCTCATCAATCCTAGGTCCTGTTGGGCCGACGGCCTCTCTGGTATGTTTAGGGATGGTGTATGCTTTAACAGCCTCCATTTACTAATGCAGTAATGACCTGCTGGAGGAGGATTTTGGCCGCTGTGCTAATTGCATTCCTTCGCTGCACAATAACTTAGCACATTATTAAGATTCCATGGAACAGGCCCAGGGGATTTCATCTCTCTTCACCAACTCCTTCCCCCACCTCCACCTCATCTCTCTCACACACCCTTCTTCTCTTCCTTCCGAAGTCCAGCAGGGAGGCTTTTGAGGCTGAAATACAGAAAAGCTCTCCATCATTCCAGAGACCCAGAAGAGTGACAATTTACCCTTCAGTTAAACATGGTGGGGGTGATGTTCTTATCCTGAACTAGAGGGTGCTGAGATATTCACTAGCAAAGGCCCAGAGCAGCAATTTCAGTCTCATTTGCTCTCCCCCCCCCAAATAATATTTATTCATTTTATAAGAATGAAAAAAATACAAAATACAAAAATACACAAGAAAGAAAATAAAACACAAAAATACAGAATACAAAAAAGAAAAAGAAAGAAGAAATTCATATTTATAATTCTTATATCTTAACATTTGTGACTTCCTCGTGTCCCCCCCTCACTGTGTTTCCTTGTAAATCATCTTTAGTAATTTATATATCATAATTCCCATCATCTTATATCTTCTTAACATTCATTTCATTTCTTAAGTACACTTATACCTAAATCCTAAAACACATTAATATATCTTTCTTCTACAACCTCTAAATACTTCCAAATCTAAATTAAACACTTCCAATATTGCAATTCTTTTTTATATAAGCTTTACATTTCTTCCAATCTTCTTCCATCGACTCTTTTCCCTGATCACGTAGTCTCCCGGTCAGCTCAGCCAGTTCCATAAATTCAATCATCTTAATTTGCCATTCATCTACTGTTGGTACGTCTTTCATCTTCCAATTCTTAGTTATCAAAATTATTGCTGCTGCTGTGGCATACAGAAAAAACGTAATGTGCTTTTTTGGGATTTCTTCTCTAACTATTCCAAGTAGAAAGGCTTCTGGTTTTTTAATAAAGGTGTTTTTCAACACTTTTTTCATTTCATTATAAATCTTTTCCCACCACATATGGTAAAAGGTTCCTTCCACATTCTTAAATTTCCAACATTTGTTATCTTGTGTATGATAAATCTTAGCTAATTTTACCGGTGTTAAATACCATCTATACATCATTTTCATCATATTTTCTCTTAACGCATTACACGCGGTAAACTTAATATTCTTCTTCCACAACCTTTCCCAGTCCTCCATCATAATATTATGCCCCACATCTTTCGTCCAATCAATCATTACAGATTTCACTTATTCATCTTTTGTATGCAATTCTAGCAATCAGGCTCATTTGCTTTATTGTCTTTCACCTTACCATATTTTCTCTTCTTTGTATTTGTTCAAGGAGCAGACAGTTCAAGAAGCCACCGTGCTTCAGTAAGCAGAGTGCTGGGTGAGGATATGATAAGACATTTAGGTTCAAAGCCAAACCCAAACTAAAGGTCTGGTTCATGCCATAACCATTTCTTCCTGGGGATTTTGCCCAACCAAATTTGATGCCTTTAACGCCAGTTGAAAGTGATTCATAGAAAGCAAAAGAGCAGAGCTCAGGCCAGAGATCTTGTTCCATTAATGACCTGAGATAAGAGGCAGGATAGCCTCTTTCAAGCAACTTGGGGGTGGGGTGGGGTGCTCTTAAGAAGTCCATGCCATCAGCTCCTGGAGGCAGTCCCAGATTCTGAAGAGACCACCAAAAGCTGAAGACAACCAGGATATATACATATTTAATATAACATGTCTGTAAAATTTTAGTTTGTAAGAGTTTGTTGCATGGTTGTATTCAACATGGTGCTAAGGAGATCGTCCCATTAGGACAAAGATTTCTCTTTGTGTTATAGAATTAGACATCCCTTCTTCCCCTGCCTGCTCCCTAAATCTGTTTTGGAGTTTCCATCAAACCTCCAGAGCAAATTTGGGGATGGCAAAAGGCATATGTCAGGCATCCCCAAACTGCAGCCCTCCAGATGTTTTGGACTACAATTCCCATGATCCCTGACCACTGGTCCTGTTAGCTAGGGATCATGGGAGTTTTAGGCCAAAACATCTGGAGGGCCGCAGTTTGGGGATGCCTGGTTTAGACCATTGCACCCTAAGATGTAATTCCATATATTATTCAAATATTTAAGTGTATGGGTATAGAATTATACCAGATGTTGCGCAGTGTGGGGGTGCAGGGTTTGGCTCTGAAAGGCCCTAGCTCTGTTTTTATGAACTCGGGGTGGTGGTGGTGTAGAGGTCAGGGGAAAAACTGTCTACGTGAAATATTTCAAGCATGATACCAATACCCTTAAGTGTTTTAGAAAAGCTTTTCAATAATAATAAGTTCTTTTGATGAGCAATTACTTCCTGTCTGTAGCCAACATTACATTGGCTGCACGTATAATACATGTCACTCAGTGCCATTACTTTTTGAGCATAAAAGTTTAATGTGTTGCGAGTTTTTTTAAAAATAAAAAAAATACATGTGAAAAGTTATCTTCTTTGAAGACACTCAGCTTTCTGCTGCAGACCGATTATGCTCAGGTGTAGACATGAAAATGGTTTTGGATTTCCCCCAAAGAAGCTCATTAATGCATTAGTCACAAACAGGTTCCAAGGCCAATTGACCTCAGTTTCTACACTTCCTTCTGTGATCTCCTTCCAAGCTCAGCATCAGCCGCAGAAAATACCCAGAAAGAAAAGAAATGGCAAAGTCGACAAAAAATTATGTTTTCTTTAGCAAACAGGACCTATTCTGCTTCTCGACTGCTTCGTGAAATGTGGGTCGACACCACAGAAATAATCCTATATTTGGGGAAAAGTAGTGTGAGCATACAAAGAGATACAAAGGGCAAACTCAAAATTCCCCCAAACCCCGCACATCTGATCTCTTAAATGTCATTTCTTTTATTGACATATACTGTCCTGTGATTGTTAAATGCAAAAGTAGATTGAAGATGAGACAACATCCCAGGTGGGAGATAGGTACATACATATACAGTGTGTGTGTGTGTGTGTGTGTGTGTGTGTGTGTGTGTGTGTGTGTGTGCTATGGCCTAGAAGTTGTTAGACTCCAGCTCCCATCAGTCCCAGTCAGCATTGCCAATGGTCAGGGATACTGGGAATTGTAGTCCAACATCATTTGGATGACCACAAACTTCCTAATCCTTGAACTATAGCTTTTGGCACCCTCCTTTTTGTTTTAAAAATATAGTGTATTTGCATATGGTAGGCTCCTTGCTCCTGTAGAGGCTTTCTTGAATGGAAGAGGGAGAGTAATACTAATAGTAGTAATGACAACAACATCATCAACAACATCATCATCATCATCAACAACAACAACAGACCCTCCAAGTGTCCCTATTTTCTAGGGATATCCCTGATTTAGAGAAGCCGTCCCAGTTTCTAATTTGATCCTGGAATGTCCTGCTTTTTCTTAGGATGTCCCTATTTTCATTGGAGAGATGTTGGCAGGTATGGTGTTATCTGACCCCCAAGCCATCTGAAGGCAACCCAATAAGATGTGTGGGGTATAAATAGTAAAATTATCATTATGGATTGGGACGCCCCTATTTTCATCAGAGAAATGTTGGAGGGTATGTATTATTATTATTATTATTTATTATTATTATTCTGCAGCACCTTTCTGGAACACAAGGCAGGGTACACAGGGGCTACAGATTGAAGGGGAATACCGCCTCTTGCTCTTCCGGAACAGAAGCCTCTGGATGAGAGAGACAACCAGAAACAGAGGGACACAGTTGGAGACAGCTCAACAAAGCATCACACAACTGATCAGATTTGTCTATGTGAATGGCATGAGTGAGGTCAAGCAAAACTGGTTTGGAAAGTTGTTGTTGTTGTTGTTGTTTAGTCGTTTAGTTGTGTCCGACTCTTCGTGACCCTATGGACCATAGCACGCCAGGCACTCCTGTCTTCCACTGCCTCCCGCAGTTTGGTCAAACTCATGTTCGTAACTTCGAGAACACTGTCCAACCATCTCGTCTTCTGTCATCCCCTTCTCCTTGTGCCCTCAATCTTTCCCAACATCAGGGTCTTTTCCAGGGAATCTTCTCTTCTCATGAGGTGGCCAAAGTATTGGAGCCTCAGCTTCACGATCTGTCCTTCCAGTGAGCGGTTTGGAAAGTAGACAATGCCTATTCAGTCCACACTCCCCCACCCCTGCAGTAGCCTTGTTTGGGCACTATACTGTACACAGTTGACAACTGTGAGATGGAAAGAGTGAGGTCACTGTCACTGATCACACCCTCTCCGTTTGCATCACCGCTGGCCCAAGGAATCTATACATATCTGAAGTAGGATGCCTGAAAAGTTCTAAACCACAGAGGAAGTCTACATAAGTAGATCAGGTTATCTGCTACAGATATTCCCTTCCCTCCAAAGCATGGGCAGTGGGGGGCAGTGGGGACAAGACATCAGAGGTGTGGCCTCTGGGTGCAGCTGTCATCTGCCCCTCAAGCGAGTTCCGCTTGGCCCCATAGATGATATGCCATGGGCACCAGTGCCCCCCTAGTCATTTCTGTATTTCACAAAGCATAGCTTGTTCATTATTCCTCACATTTGGTATATGCAGACACATCTTCTGCTTGTAAATTCCATCTGAGACATTGGTCACGTAAACAAATGCAATGAATTAGCTGAATGAAATAGAAACAAGGACAATTCAAGTGCTTTGTTTGTTTTCTTAAAATGCCTAAGTAGGGTTAAATCATGCAAAAGATGTTACAGTGGTTGGATTTTAAGATCTTGAATTTTTTATAAAAATACAGCACAGTCCAGAATGAAAGAAAGCTTGTCTCTTCATTGTTTTTCTGATGCCTCAAATGTCAGGTGATGAACTGTCACTGGATGCTAAGACATGTAAGCATCATAAAACTGCTTGCATAGGCTTGCTTGCGTTTTGGACTTGTTCATTCAAAGGTCAGAAAAGGGGCATTGCTGTAAGGCTTCCAGACATGTGTAATCACAGCCAAATAGACAATTCTGCAATATTCTCACATAAATCTCTGCATAGTTTTCCTTCCTATTAAATAGAAAATTAAATAATTTGAAAATTGATTATAAAGATGAAGAGATTGCAATCAGCCAGCCCTCCATCATACCACTGCCTTTCTCTGCTTCCCTCACATGGCTTATTACATTACTGTATTCACCAATGAGTGTGAATAATCAAACCATGGTGTGAATCAGCCTTCCAAGTCAATCCAGGGCAATTCAAGAGAAAACTATAGTTTGCAATCCTAATCTGGAGGACTCACTCAAACCATAGTTTCCTGGTTTTGCCATGCTTCTTCCTATTCCAAGAATACACCATTTGGGGTCTTTCTGCTAGCCTAAACCAACAGTTTGTTGCAACAAATCATAGGACTGCACTGTTTTCCAGGGGATGTTACTACTGTCTGTATTGCTGACAGAATTACAGATGGAAAAGCTTTGAACTCAAGATTACTCCGGGATTCTTTTGGAACATCTTTAGATAGACGTCTTGAAGGCCTTCACATTTTTGTGCTTTTTTTTTCTTTACTAAGAGACAAGCAATTATATTTTGATTACCATCACTTAATGAGGTTAATGAATTAATAATGATGCTTGCAAAAGTCTGAGCAGCAGAAATGGAAAAAGGAAGATAGGTTATTGTTTAAAAAGAACATCTGTCTAGAAAATAGAGCAACTAACAGGAAGGTTGTGGAGCTGACTTAGACATACAGTGTCTTTCTGGACTAGTAAATTTCCCCTCCCACCATTTCGTAGTTCCCTGTATTATTTCTCTGTATGAAGAGAGCCACTGAGTCTAATAATATTTTCAAATTAAATACCTTGGCAGAAGAACAGGAACTGCAGCACTTTTTCTGTTCTACTGGAATGTTTAATTTATTTTTAAATTTTATTTTTTGCTTACTGTTTCTGGTAACTCCAGCTGGTGGCAGGACCTGGCTTGTAACGTTAACCACATATGGGACGTTCCTGGGTGGAGATGCCAAGTCTAAAATTACCCCCCCCCCCAAAAAAAACTTGTCTTTTGAAGCGTGAGGGAGCCTAGAAACTTATATTTGCTCTTTTTGTGTAAAGGAATTGGTAACACATATATGAGATTCATATGCAACTTTTTAAAAATATGACTATATAAAGGTGCAGCAACAATAATAACAATTATGGTGCCTTTTAGGTCCCCGGGTTCCTGTGAGTAGAAGTTGCTCATGGACTCTTCTCTGGGAGTAGGCTATATTTGCCAATTCCCCCTTCTCCTTTATCTCACCCCTCAAATCTGCTCCAGCAGGTTGGAGGACCACCCAGAATAGTCTTTGTGTATATGGTGGTAGGGGTGGAGGGTTGACACAGTGAGCTTCAGGGGAAGGGGGAATTGGCAAAAAAATCCCCTCCCCTCCTTCTGCCAGAAGGATTTCTTTCTGGATCAAAAGTCCATCTGTGAACAGAAGTAACCCTTCTATTTGTGGGAGGGTCACTAAGGAGCCAAGCTACTGTCCATATCAGGGCCGTCTTAAGCGGGTCAGGCACCCTGGTGCCGTGATGCGTAGATCGCTCTGGCGCCCCGCCCCGTTTCTTCCCGCGGCTGGTGGACGGGCGCAGCGCGCAGCATGGTTTCTGCGCGGCTTTGCCATGCAGCGCCCCTCTGGCGCCCCACGCCACCCAGCCTACCCCTAGAGCCAGCCCTGGTCAATATCACAGTTTATTCTCAACTTCTCTGGGATCAAAGACTCTCAGGACTCTTGTGTGCACACATTATGCTGTGGCAAGCCAGTTTTAGGAGGTCTCTTAGGACATCTGAAGATATGTGGAGGAAGATGAGCAATTAGTTAATTACAGACCATTTTTGTACATTTCGACCCAAATTTTCATACTAAATTTTTTTTTTTTAGAAAAGAAACTTGTGAATTGGGAATGGATTTTACTGTAAAATACGCAGTTCTAAATATATGTTCCTCTCTAAAGACACATTTCGAAGCATATTTTAATACAGCCCTTAAACCGCATCAAGAATGTGCAAAAAATGCAAATGCTGGTGAATAACAGAGTGCCGATCCATACATTAACCCAGGAGGTGTGGATCAGGGAAGCACTTATCAAGGTTCATAAAAATTAAATCCCCCCAAATTCCCAACAAGAGAGATCCACATTATCATGAATGCAGCAGGAAGGGAAGAGCAATTCCATCCTTATATCTGCAGGAGTGGGCAGATTCGATCTGCATTGTTAGCAGAAACCCGAGTGGTCAGTGCACTTGACCTCCTGGGCAGCGAAGTCATGGCTGCTTACATAGAGCAAGAGGTGGTGGGGAGGTCAGCGCAGTGCAGATGCATTGATGGAGCCAATCCAACACACACTGTCCTCCATGCCTCCTCCCCATATTTCTCCTGGCAAGCAGAAGTGACTCTACTGCAGGAGGTCAGATGTGCAGAGCTGCCCCTCCTCACCAACCACTTCTTAGGAGAACTCCCACCCTATTTGCCTTACCCCAAGCATTCCCTTCTTGGAATAATAAAGACTATTATTCACATTCAACATAATGAGACCAAGGCTACAATCCTATACAATCCTGTACAAACAGACGTGAGAATAAGTACCGTTGAATAGTGTGAGTATGCATGCATAGGTTTGCTCTGCAAAATTCTTTGGGATCCCTCTAGGATAAAGGTAAAGGGACTCCTGACCATTAGGTCCAGTCGTGACCGACTCTGGGGTTGCTGCGCTCATCTCACATTATGACCTGAAAGAGCGTCTCCACCCCCATCGTGGAGGTCCAGCGCCGAGAGCCTTCTGGTGGTTCCCTCACTGCAAGAAGCAAAGCTACAGGGAACCAGGCAGAGGGCCTTCTCGGTAGTGGCACCTGCCCTGTGGAACCCGCCCAGAGGTCAAAGAGATAAAAAACTACCTGACATTTAGAAAACATCTGAAGGCAGTCCTGGGGAGACCCAGCCGGATGGGTGGGGTACAAATAATAATAATAATAATAATAATAATAATAATAATTATTATTATTATTATTATTATTATTATTATAGCTTCCAGGTCATGTGGCCAGCATGACAAAGCCGCTTCTGGCGAACCAGAGTAGCACACGGAAACACTGTTTACCTTCCCGCTGTAGCGGTACCTATTTATCTACTTGCACTTTGATGTGCTTTTGAACTGCTAGGTTGACAGGAGCTGGGACCGAGCAATGGGAGCTCACCCCATCGCGAGGATTCGAACCGCCAACCTTCTGATCAGCAAGCCCTAGGCTCAGTGAATTAACCCACAGTGCCACCCGCGCCCCTCTAGGATAGAGGCCCTCAAACATTTTGCATCCACCAGAGCTCTTTTAAGAAAACATTTCTAAACATTACCTCTTAGTGGATCGTGTTTGACTTCTTGTATGGCATAAGTAGCAACAGATGAGCTTGTGGCTCTGGAATTTGTATCACCGAGGTTTCACTAACCATGCTACATACTGAACATTTGGGAGGGGGGAGCTCATGTGCAATGTTTTTCATTATCAGGGTCTGCTCTTGCCTCTTTAGCAGCAATCAGAGATGCAGACATGGAGTAGGTAAAAAGAAAAACTCTACTTGCTAAAAATTCCTGTATGTTGGGCAGAACAACAAGGGTCAGATGTTTAAAAAAGAGCAACAATCCTGACCACCCCAATCTTTAAAGCACTGCAGAAAAGTGGAGTTAACACACTGAAGTATGCCTCAGGCCAAATAGGTGGGCTGTCAATAAATTACATAATACAATTGGGGTATTACAGGGGTTCATCAGTTTGTGGGAAAGGGAAGTGGGCGGATATTTTGATGCTAATTCCATAATGTTTTTCAGACCCTGAGCAGCAGCTGCTGTAGGTTCCTCACTTCCCCCCGCCCCATCCCAGATGTCTTGTGGATGGAGATTCATTAGTGTTCAGGGACTGAACACTCCCCCAAGCTCCCTCTCTTCATTTTATGAATAACTATTTATTGTCAAATGGAAACTGTCTCTCACATCTGTCCTTTTGATGTTCCTCTGTTTCCCCACCACCACACACTTTTTAAAATATGGAGCTTTTAAAAAAGGGCATATTTAGAATCATAGAATCATAGAGTTGGAAGAGACCACAAGGACCATCCAGTCCAACCCCCTGCCAAGCAGGAAACACCATCAAAGCATTCTTGACAGATGCCTGTCAAGCCTCCGCTTAAAGACCTCCAAAGAAGGAGACTCCACCGCACTCCTTGGCAGTAAGTTCCATTGTTGAACAGCTCTTACTGTCAGGAAGTTCTTCCTAATGTTTAGGTGGAATCTTCTTTCTTGTAGCTTGAATCCATTGCTCCGTGTCCGCTTCTCTATTTATAATCTGGCTGCGTAAAGTGTGTGTTGCCTACTGAGCTCTATGGCTCCAATGGGCATTGTCGGGCATCAGGGCTTTGCTATGAGGATGTGCCATAGTCGCCATTAATATTTTGTAAAATGTGTTGCTGTTCTACCCATTTGCTTCAGCCACCTGTGGAAGTTTAGCAGGTTAGGGTTGTGGGCAAGTGCCTGGATGGGAGGCCACCTGGGAGCCTTGTGTATACCACCTTGGGTTGCATGGTGGGAGATAAGTGAGATTCGAATAGACTCAAATAATGCCACCTAGAGCTCAATACAAACAGATGTACTGCTCAAGCTCACTAATCTGCATCAATCTACCAAGGAATAAGAAGAATTTACTCCCCAGCCCCCTGTCCACTGACAATTTGACAGACTCTGAAACGGACCAGTCACTGTTATGGGCTCTTAGCCTGTTCACAATATGTTTGTGATAAAATAGGCTATTTCCTATATACTACAATGAATTAGGTAGCCTTTCAAGTGCTACTGCTTCTTTTAGCATAAGGGGTGATTTTTATAATTATTTACTTAATCAAATGAAGGGGAGAAATGTTGGATTCACAGTCTATAACAGAAACATGCCTGTATCTTGAAAAAGCAACCGTAAATGATTTGAAAGAGCCCTTTCACCTGACTTCTGGTGTACAGAGTCAAACTGTTTACCCACAGGCAAGTGGATATGATCTTAGGTTTTATAAGGGGGAGGGCTTATAGGGAACAGCCCCCCCCCCCTCATCAGGAGCAGCCCATATCCCAGCAGTAATGAAAGCGAAGGGTCAGAAGGGGAGAGTCAGGAGACAGAGAGGGAGTGCCAGAGCTCTGGCAACATCCAAGAGCCACTGCTCCTCATGCAGGAAGAGAGGGAGGGGGAAAGAGAGGATGGGACTTAGATGGGCCGCAGACCTCCCCCCCCCCCGACGCCGGAATTAAGGAGGAGGAGAAAGGGGAGGAGGTTTGCAGTCCCGCGGCTCTTATGTTGGTCCAGATCACGAAAAGGGGCAGTGCCGGATTCTGAATCAGAATGAAACCAGCAGCTCACTTCACTGTAAATAATGTGCACTAATAAAAACTTCTGAAAGACAAGCATGTGGAGGGTCGTTACTCAAGAGTAGTCGCAACAACCCTGACAGGTTTGGTTACCATAAACAGTCCTGTTGAACTCACCACTGGGAACGGAATGAGCTCCAGTCAAACTGGGAATGCACAATAATAAATCATGACATTAATTTGATTATTCTCTTTAAGCAATAAAGTGCTATCCTATTAAATGACTCAGCAACCTTCCAGCAACAAGCCTGCATGATGCAACCCAAACAGCCATCAGGGCAACAATATATATATTGTATATATAAAGAAACCAAGATATATTCATAAAAACGTGTCTTAAAATAAGTTCCTCTGAAATATTGTAGTCGCCAGCTCCTAGGGCTCTGTATGCTGTTATTCTGTGCTAAGAAAACAAAATAAAATATATGCATCCAAACAATATTTATGCATTAATAACAATTAAATCCCACAACCTGTATATGTGATGAAATTCCACACATTTGCATAATTTATTATTCAATTTTTCCTGGTTTGCATCATGTATTCTACTTTTGCAAGTTGTGACAGGGGAAAGTCCCAGAAATTTTACCCACCCACCCCTGCCATCAGCAGGCATTGCACATTGACTTGGAAGAGGGAGTGAAACATCACAGAAGGCAGGACCAAATCCAGAACAGTCTTGAAAAGGCTGGAGCAGGGGCTGAGATCAACAAGAGGGCATTTGAGAGATATAAATGTAAAGCCCTGCATTTAGGTAGAAAAGATGGAAGACACACATATAAGAGCATGAGTAGGCAAACTAAGGTCCGGGAGCCAGAGCCGGCCCAATTGCCTTCTAAATCCGGCCCGCGGGCAGTCCGGGAATCAGCCTGTTTTTACATGAGTAGAAAGTGTCCTCTTATTTAAAATGCATCTCTGGGTTATTTGTGGGGCATAGGAATTCGTTCTTCTCTTTTTTTCAAAATATAGTCCGCCCCCCCACAAGGTCTGGGGGACAGTGGACCAGCCCCTGGCTGAAAATGTTTGCTGACCCCTATATAAGAGGGACTTGGACATGGAAAATAGCTTGGTGTCTTATGCTGCAATCCTCTACACACTAAGGGCATAATTCAAACCCCTGAATCCCCACACTGGGGGGATTTAGATGGAGTAAAGCGCTCCTTCCAGCCAGCCCAGAGCAGTTCCACAAAAGGGCAGGGAAGAGTTGATTCAGCAGGATTCTGAGCTGACCCCACTGTTTGGGCATTAGACTCAACTTGGTGGCATTTACTTGCCTCTGTCTTCTGTCCCAGATGGCATGAACAATGGCTGCATCACACCTCACACCCTCTGCCTGGCCTGAGTTTGGATTGCTCGGTTAAAAAAAATTCATATTGAACTCACATGTAGGATTGGACTGTTGGAAGCTGAACACAAGGCAACAGCGTGGCATGGCAGTTTAAAAAGTTGGTGCAATCTTAGTTTGTATTAACAGAAGCATGGGGAATAATAGTTGTGATCTATTCTGAACTGGGGAGGCTGCATCAATACTGCGTGGAACACAGTATTGGATACAACTCGCTATAAGTTGTTCAGCAATGGAAGAGGCTGCCTAAGTTGTTGGCAAGCATCCAGTAGCTGGAGGTTTTTAGGCAGATGCTGAAAAGCCAACTGTCAGTGATACTGAAGTTGTATCAAGCATTGCAGGCCCTGTAGTGACTTGTGTGTTGGACTTCATGACTTCCAAAGACCCTTCTGACTGTGATTCCAGAATCTCTTCATACCCATAAGCACTAGAAACTGGAAGCATTAAAAACGGAAGTTTAGAATTCTGGGAAAGCAGATTCCTCATCCACTAACACTTTATGTGTTTTTCTTCTGCTCCTATGGAATGGGGAAAACACATAACCTCCATAGAATTACTTTGACCTAGGACTTCTTCACACTTACCTTTCATCCACTCTTTCCAGGCATTGGCAGCACTTTAAAGCTCTGTGTCTGAGCACCCTTGCTTTGCTCTGTAGCTTTGCCCAGAAAAACCTGCTCTTTAAAGCTGAGCTGGAACAAATGGCAAGCCACAGAAAACCTGAGTTGACATTTGCTCCAATTGAGTGCTAAAGAGTAGATTTTTGTGGGGAAAGCTCCAGGGCAAAAGAGAAAAAAGTGTTCCCATATACAGTGTGGAACTGTGCCAGGAAAGAGCAGAGCAAAGGGTAGGTGTGGATAAATCTCAACTCTCTGCTATTAGCAAGGTGTTTCTTGAGCTCCATTGCATGGGCAACTCCTTGTCAGACTTGTGTCCTACTGAGATCTATGTTGGAAAATGTAATGAGAAACGAAGACTCACCTCATGAATACTTATGGTGGAAGTTCTATTGAAACCAGACATTGTTCCATCTGCTTATCAAAGTCATCGTATGTTCGCAGTTCAGGGCAGATGAAAGAGTAAACAATGAATAAAACTTACTGATCTGTATCTGGAGCCTTTTAATGAACACAGAAAATTAACAACAGTGAAACTGCTTATTATAAACTCTTCTTTTGTTCTGTAATGATAACCAGCTCCCTTACAGGTGATAAAAGTCAACAGGAAGATACTATGTGATTTAGTGAACATGAAGAGTCAAGGTGAAGCATCCCTTTGAACTTTGGAAAGCCAATGTCATCAGGGGGAAGCCATGAAAGAAAGAAAGAAAGAAAGAAAGAAAGAAAGAAAGAAAGAAAGAAAGAAAGAAAGAAAGAAAACCGAATGTATGGAAATTTTCATTATGTCCTTTTATAAATCATTCATGTACCATGTTCATTT
Organism: Zootoca vivipara; assembly: GCF_963506605.1. Lineage (NCBI taxonomy): Eukaryota > Metazoa > Chordata > Lepidosauria > Squamata > Lacertidae > Zootoca > Zootoca vivipara. Next base: position 72,818,698 of record NC_083282.1, read on the forward strand.
CTGGTCACTTCATCTTTTAAGAACAACCCCAGCCCCAATGCCAAAAAAGATCAAAAGGAAAGTGGAACTGGATATAGCATAGATTGTGGTTCCTCAATAATAATAAAAACTTCTAGACATTAAAAGCTTTCCATACTAGAAGTAGCCAAAAGAAAAAGAAGGTACTGATGGTCCAAAGAAAGAGGCAGTTTAGAATTGATGATGAAATATATAAATTCATAACAGGGTTGGCAAAAGTGACCTAGGAACAGCTGCTTATCCAGTCACATTAACAAAGTGAAAGCTTCCTATTCGCATAGTGTGCAGCTGACTTCTGGAACTTCTGGAACCCATGGTCACTGCAAACAGAGTACCTGTGCAGAAAGAGTACGAAAACAGGAATATTGACATTCAACATTTATTGAGTAAGATGGTGGGGGGAGGTGGGGAAATAGGAAGACACCAAAAACAAGAAGAAAAGTGGACAGCTTTAGGAGAGCTCTAGATGTGGAGAAAAGTTGATTAGGACCAATGTGTTTCAGAATAAATCCTTCTTCAGGTGACACTCTTGAATTACAGGCCTTGTGATCTGAAAACTACGGTTGTCACGACAGGGGCTTGCAGACCAGGCTGAGAAGGTGCTAGGAATCAGGAGTGGCTCACCCAGTAGAGCAGAGTTGCAGTAATAGCCTCCCATCAGCAACAGCACTGCTGTTTACCAGAAGGGGTGAGGCAGTGGCAAAGTCAGGGCTGCACAGACTCATAAAAATATATGAACAGCCTGCTGGATCAGAACAATGGCCCATCTAGTCCAGCATCCTGGTATCACAGTGGCTGATCAGATGCCTGTGGGAAGCCAGCAAGCAGGATTCGAGGACCAGCGCACTCTCCCCACCTGTGGTTTCCAGCAACTGGTATTCAGAAGCATTCCTACCTCCAACTGTGGAGGCCCAGCCCAGCCACCATGACTAGTAGCACCCCAGCAGAAGCACAGGACTGGTGCAACTGTACAGCCCTGACTTCATTGCCACCTTTCTTCTGCCCCTCCTGGCAAGTGGCAGTAATGCTGCTGCCAGGAGGTGGAAAGTATGGCGGTGGAGAGGCTGTTCCTTTGGGGCAATTGTGCAGATTGGGTCCAGAGGGAAAGGGGCGAGAATTTGGGCAGTATAGTGCCTTGGAGAGGAGGAAGGCCTACCGGCATCATCTTTCCCAAGGTGATGTTCATCCCACCTGAACCTGCAGCTGGCACTGTGCAGTTATTTCTTGATCAGGGCTACGCTTTCCAAGGGTTCCCTGTGTTATGCAGCAGGATGTGGCAGCATTTGGGGACATCATAGAAGAGGCAAAGTGCATTTGGTGGGGTAAGCATGTGAAAACTGCTTTTCCTTTACCTAGCATAGCAATTAAAGGTGGTGGGAAAGCAATCTACTTAGGGGGTGGGGTGCTCATATTCCCTGCTCCCCTCCCTAGTTGGGTAGTACTCAATGTTTTATTCAGAGTAATGAACATTACTAAATTGGCACCATTAATTTCAGTGGGTCTACTCTGAACAAAACATAGTTACATACTACTCTATGTTATAGATACATAACCATTTTCACAGCTGTTTTATATATATAATCGTAAGCATTTTAGATATTACAAATACCAATACACAATCCACCCCAAAACAAAAGGCATATTTATAGGGTCAATGGAATACTCTTCAGATGCAGGTATGGGGAAGAAATTTGATTCAGCTGTCATTCAAAGGCAAACTTACCCAGTTCACATTTTCCAATACAATACATGAACCAAAACAGCCATCCTTCAAAATTCATGCTTCGAATTTTGCAATGCAATTCTCCAGCCAAGTAATGTGCACAAAAATAACAGCATGCCTAAATATTAGGAGAAAGGTGGGGATATTCTGCATAATTGCACCCAAAAATGTGTATATTAGAGAAATTTGCAGTAACATGCTGGTAGATTTTCAGGAGAACGTCTTTTTTTAAAGAATTTCAAAATGAAGTGGAAATGTGATGAATATGGGGGACTAAATTTAAGATTGGAGAAAACAAGAACCAGAGAGAATTGAAATTGACAAATTTGCCCATCCCCATTCCAGTGTTAGAGAGGAGTGCACACTTGAGGACAAGCATTTGCACTGGGGAGCCTTTTATACTCACATAAGATCGCCATCTGATTTACAACACTAATCATGCTGGCTTTTAAACTGTGAAATATGGTTACACAAGTACAGCACTACAGTTTACCTTCCAAGGCATGTGTTGAGTGACAGGGATGCAATGGAAGGATGCAAGCAGTTGTGCCCCTACTCTACTCAAATTGAAAGATTTCATTACATCTCCCAATTAGAGATGGGAAGGCCTGGAAAAACTCCCGGGGGGGACCAGCCCCTCCCCGTGTTTTCCAAAAGCTGTTTTTTTCCCCGGGAGGGGGGATAGTTTGATACAGTTTGAATATTTCACACACTTTTTCAATTTTTTCTAGAAAAAATGACTTTGGGGAAAACAGGAAAAATGGGGTTCCCCCCAATTTTTCTGGGTTTTTCCCAGGCCTTCCCATCTCTACTCCCAATTTTCTCATGTCCTCTCCTTCTTCTGTCCCCTTATCCTGCCCCTCATATATCTTTGCAGAAGTGGAGGGAAAATATCAATTGTGGCCAATACATTGCTTCTTTTCCTTTATGTTAGGGTGGAGGCAGGCAACAATACTGATGTCAGAACAGGAAGGGGCATAAAGGCTCTCTACGTTGTCAGTGCCACATGGGAACTACACAAAGTTATGAATGTGTTTCTCTGCAATCTATCATCTATCTATCTATCTATCAGAAGAAGAAATATCAAGTTCTGTACCATGTTACGGCTTCAGTTGAAGCACAAGCCATCAGCCCACGAAACTGTATAGACACCAGGGCTGCCTGCTTAGATTATTTTCCTAATGCCGTCAACATTCCTCTCTTCAGTAGGCCTGATACCAATCAGTATTCACAGTGAGAGGTCTTGACACTGATAATTGATCAGAAATGAGAGAGCCAGTTGACTCAAGTGGATTCCTGAGTCATTGCCAGCTTGTGAAATGGCATTAAAAAGCTGCAAATGGCATGGAAATTTGTGGTGAATTTTAAACTAGTGTGTACATTCCTTGATTCAAAGGCACTTTAGACCTCTCGTAGTGAAGCCGAGAAACGGCTCCCTGGCTTCTCTCTTTCAATCGATACCATTAAAGTCCTCAAAGAAAATCCTCCTCTGTATAGTTATAAAATATCAATTACATACATTTTCATTAGCTGAATGTACTGATCTGGGCAGGTTCATTGGTTGTTTGTTTCTCAGTAAGAGATTGTTGGCATCAAACCAGCCGGAGGAAATTAACAAAAGAAAGCTTAATTTGAGCATTCTGATGGAGTGTTTTGCCCTAAAGATGAGCCCAAAGCTTGTGTGTGTGTGTGTGTGTGTGTGTGTGTGTGTGTGTGTGACTCAGCATTGTCCCTGAATAGCAGTGATTTACCACTTTGTAGCACCTTCTATTGAATCAGGTCAACAGCACAGGAGAAGCAAAGACTAAGGGCCAAATTGACTTTTCACATGGAGGCATATCATCTGAGACTTTTTTGAAGCACGAAAACATACTAATGAAAACTGGAGGGGAAATACTAATGGCGGCCAAAACTCTGCTTCCTTTGCTTTATGCAATTATTTAAAATATGTGCATGCTGCTTTTTAAGTTTAGAGTGTATACATCCACAACACAATGCAAGTTTGAAACTATTAAGCATGAAAAATGCAATTGATATAACCCTCCTCCACTAATTTCTTCTGTAGATAGAATATGTTGCTGGGTTTGTTCGAGTTACAGAAGTTCTGTGATAAGCAGAGTCAGATCTATTGTGAAAGTTCACATTCTGTTACAAGTATATGTGGGACCTGCACAAAATGTCGCAGTGTGGACTGCTCCTTTTTACCGCTGCAAGATGTTCCGTAATATTGGTGTGACCACTGAGAAGTTCCTACCACTTATCCTAGCCAACCATGCTTCCATTAATGATGGGATACAAAGAAGGGCCTCCCTACTTGCTTTTAATGAGTGGGCAGGCTGTTGTGGGAGGAGGCAATTTTTCAAATATTTTGGATACTAGCCATTTAGGGCATCCAGATCAGAAGTTACTTACTGGGTGGGGTGGAGTCACCATGATAGCTTCTCAGCAGGTGGGTTGCTCTTGCTTACAATATAAGGAGAGGGGGAGGAGTAATGCAGGGGCAAACACATTGGCAGGACTATCAGAGAGCCTCCATTGGTGCAGTTGCATTGCAGCTATCCCCATGCTGCTTTGCCCTTTCCCTTCTCTCTCCTGGTAAGGAACACAAACCCACCTGCCAAGAAACTAGCATAGCACCTTCACCTCTTCCGGTGAACTGTATCTGCTTTAGATATTGCAGGATAGGAGTCTTATTAACCAACCTGGACCAGCTGAAATTCATGATTTTTTCAAAGGCAGCATCATTGCAAGGCGTGTGGTACTGTAGCCAGATTAGAAAGAGGTTCATCTGGTACACAACACCAAACTGGACAAAGACATACTTAACAGCAACCAGTATTTTGGTATCCTGGTATAAATCCGAACATAGGAGCACCTCCTGACTGCAGACCTCCCTAATGAACTTCTGACACCTACTGTACTAAAGACTTTTGTTCCAGCAGGCCCTATAACCAAAATTTAAAATTATTTTTTTAACATTTTATATAGTATCTTGTAAACCACTTACTGAGTGGTATATAAATGCTTTAAACAAACAAACAAACAAACCTGATGTTGCCAAAGTTACAATTCCCTGGTCCAGAATATGAATTTCTTTAGTTTGCAATGCTTAGGTATGTTCTGAGTCAAGTGTTCTTTCTGAGAATTTCTGCAACTTGGAATGTAAAGTAGCAGGCTGCACATGCCCATAGATGCTTTTACAAGTACAGAACATGAATACACCTACCATGCCTGGGAAATATTTAGTTCAGCTTTGGGGGGGAAACGTTTATTGGGTTCATGCTTATGACATCAAAGGAACCCTGTTAGGAATGTTCTGGGGTTAATACACTAACCCTATCTGAACATTCTGAGAGTTCATAAATGTGATGGGGTGGAATTTGCAGGGCCCTTTGTTATGCTTCTCCACAGCAGCTGCTGCAAAACTGGGGTGAGGGATACCAAGTAGTTTCTTTCTACCCTGCTCCATCTCCTTCCATTGTGTGATTCGTCTGTTAGGTGAGAGAGGTGATGCCAATGACTCACTTTCCCTTTCTTGGCTTCTCTTTGACCCTGCCAGGAATCAACAGCACATCTCTTCATTCCTTCCACATGTAGATATTGCATTACACAGCCTTCATTCTGAAGCCAATGCACATAATCATAAAGGAAACTGAGTCAGCTTTGTTCTTTGGGTCTGTCAAGTCCTTCCAAGCCCAAATCTCAGCTAAATGTTTCAACCCCCCCTGGGGCATTATATTATATATAATGCCCCAGTGCCATATATTGAAACAGGGCATAGGCTTTTGCTTACCTTGCACAGTTAGGATGTGTGAAACATACACACAGACATGTCATTTGGTTAATCTTATCCAATTCCTTTACGTTTCAGTTTTCCTGAAAAGGCCTGCAGAGATTTCTCCTGACTGGGACTCTCCAAATTTGCCTTCAGATTTTGACAAAAGAAAACGAAATGAAGAGGGCACTGACAATTAGCAGGGAGCCTTCTCTACTTTTGTAGATGCCTCACACAATTTAGAATCCACACCAGTAAAATATTGTTCCTCCAATGGTGGACGACGAGTGGTATGTTTACCGTTTTGGACATGGGACAAATAAGTGGACATGGGCAATTTTCACTCCTGTTTCTATTTACGTCAGAATTCACCGACATTCCTAGTCACAAACATGCATTGGAAGCAACTATCCTTGGTTGGGCAGAGGGATTTTCACTTCCAGTTAATTTTGAATGTTACACACTTGCACATAACCTGATGTTCCCCTAAGTATACTAATTTTTTTGTGGGTGGCCCATTTGGCTTCCTGCTGGCACAAGGCCACCCAAGGTTGCTATTATAGTCAATGGCCAAACACCTTAAAATACACCTTTTTTACCAATGCAGGGTCTTCCAACATGCCTCAAAATTTTCTTCAAGCAAAAGAAAGACTTATCCAGGCAGCCAATTGTTAAGCTTTAGTAATGCATAACTCCCACAAGCCTTCAGCTGTGAAATATCTAGTTTACTTCAACAGCTTTGACATGAGAGAATTGCTGTCCTTCTCCCCCATTTTTAATTCAAGAAGGCTATGTGTTCACACCAACCCACACACCAAGCAGACATTTGTCTACTTTGAAAAGTAAAGTAAGCAGCAACCCCATCGGTCAAAATTCAGAGGAATTTCTCTCCAACACCATGATTTTTCCACACAACAACTCTAAAACTAAATCTCCACATATTTTTTACCAGTTCATTCAGACACTGCCATGGAAAAGACCAAGCAATGTATTGTGCATTTAAAATAACACAAGGCCTTTTCCGCCGCTCTGTTAGAAAACTCGCTTAAGTTTCACACAGTGTCATATTTTCCTCCCTCATAATTTTATTATCTTTAATGCAATTATTGTATAACCAAGAACAAATGTTCTAACACCAAACTTCATTGCAACAGATGGATTTTTTAACAACAAAATTTATAAGGATGCCTGTTTCATGTGTGTGTTTCATTTTACATATAAGAACAATCTTCGCAAATGAAAGCCAGGCGTGTTTGGAAGATGAGTAATAAGCTATCTGTCTACAGCTGGGATGAGAAACCTCAGGCCTGGGGGCAAAATGCAAGCCTCCAAGCCTCTCTCTCTCCATGGCCATCAGGACTCTCCTCAGGCCACTCACCCTCCCCACCCATGCCTTATCTCATCACAGCCCTTCACCACAGCCTGCATTGAACCCTCCTGGCATGTTTTGCTTGGCTGGAATGTGTCCTTGAATGCTGAAAATACTTCTTGCTTGTCTGCATGGAGGATAGAGGATAGAGATGGGTGTGTGAGTTTGTGCAGAAACTAGTCTACTGTCAAATTTACATATTGTTTTGCCCACTTTCGCCTCTAGCCCCACCCACCATTGGTATGTGGCCCTTGGAAGGTTGCCTGGAATGCAATGTGGCCCTCCAGGCTGAAAAAGTTTAATCCACCCCAGAGAGAGAGAGAGAGAGAGAGAGAGAGAGAGAGAGAGATTTGGGTGTTTTTCATTTTTTAATCATATGCCTTTGTCCTTACCTAGTTCTTTTTGCTTTGTGTTTCCACTAAAGTGCTTTCTGGCAATTTCAGCTAACAATAAATGCTGCAGTGTGGCTGAAAACCAACATGATTCTCAAATAACATGACTGTAAGGTTGAAAGAACCCTAAAGCCTCTCCCATGTGGGAAATAATCCTGTTTCCTTCAGATGTGTTATTTTCACATGCATTTTATTTATAATGCAGCTGACATTTACAAAGCTGTCTCAATTAGGATCACAGAGGGTCAGCATGAAGGAAATCTTTTTCTCTCCACCCCACCCCCCCAAAAAGTTTCAATGATTCAATAGTACATATATTCATACTCAAAGGAGATTGGAGCCTACAGATTGGAGCAAACTGGAATGATCAGAGAGTGAACATATGTATTGTTTCATTTAGGACATAACCCAACCAAAGCTGAGTAGTAGGACGCGGTACAATTCTATGCAGAAATATGTCCTTCAGTTGTAAATGGGACTTGCTCCTAGGTAACTGGGCACAGGATCACAGCCCTAAACACTCCCACTGAAATCAACGGGACTTAAAATATTTGAATCATCCCCTTGTTTTGGTTTTCTACCCCAGGTATTTGCAACCTGAAAGAGGCGGTGAGCAAAATGGAAAAAGGTCTACAAGAGAACAAACCATGCTCAAAATGCAGAATTGCCCCTTTAACAGTGTTCAGATGCTTTATAATTCAGTGTAATGTATCAGACTACAACTTCAGTGATCACCCACAAGACTCACTGCTCTGGTTTCTCTTTCTTTACTACATCTCAACCCACTGCCTCTTCCTTTCCTTTGCCCTTTTATTTCCCATCTGCTCTTTTTCTAAATCCTCTTTGACCATTATAGCAGCTCAGCCTATGGCAAGCAGAACATCCCCAGCACTTGCTATATCCATTTTCTTATTGGCTAGTTTTCTCTCTCTTGGTTTTTATATTGACCTGGCAATAGTGGTAATGACCCGGGTATATGTGCTCTACCGTAGAGGATACTTTCCTCTCTTGAATTGATTGAAAGAAACTCAACGGCTGCTTTTGCACTTGACTTGAGACTCTTAAGAGGTCAGGTTTTGATGACTCTCGAAGACAAATCACTGCTGGAACATTCACTTTGGATGGTGTAAAGTTGTGCCTGCTCCACTGAATTTATTCCCCATTTGCTTCCAAAGAGGGTTTTGAAAGCTTGATGCCGTGTCAAGATGCGGAACCCTGCCAAGTGTGTGTGACTCAGGAAAAGAATTTAAAATTGATGACCTCAGCCCAGTCCTTAGTGGAATATTGGTCCACATCATAAAACCACCGGACACGATATGGAAAGGCAATTGACATTAAACCAAATGATATAATCCTACCTAATGAGATTATAATGAATCCCAAGTGATCTGGATACCGTTGGGCAATGTTTTCAAAGTGTTACTGAAATAGTTTTTAATGGAGTAAAGACTTCTTGTTTGCCAACCAGTGGTCAGATGCTCAGAACACACTTAATCAGTCAGCTGATCCTGGAGCTTAAACCTGTGGTTCTCTCTCTTTATAAAACATATTTCTTTAATTAGTACTTTTACTTAAAAACACAGACACACAACCACTCATTTTGGTAAACTACTTTTTCTTTTTACACAAATTCCCCCTTACCTCATCAGCTAACTGTTTTCTGAATGGAATAAGCCTCCTCTAGGGAGTTAAGGTACTCTGTAAATTTACAGTTTATGAACTTCCTGGTTGCTAAATGTAATTGGCCTTTGACCTCATGCCTCGTCGCACCCAGGGTGTTTGCAGATCTCCCTTGCCTGTTCACCTAATCATGTGATGTTATTTTTGACAAACCTTGCATAAGGTAGTTTTTTGGCAGCATTGTGCAAATATGATCTCACTGGCATAGAACTGCTGCTGACCCTCAACTTGTTTGAATGTTTTCCAAGTGCAACTTTCAGCACTTCCTTTGTTCTGGAGAAATAATAAAAGCAGGCATTTCCTAGATCCTAGGACAGCAATTTTGTCTCTCTTTTTTTACATGAAAAGAACCAGCTCCAAGTCTTCCACTAAGGCTAGTCCACATCTTTCAGTTTCTTCCTTGCTTTGCAACTGCCATGAAGATCTTAATTTGTCAGTACTGTACAAAGAATCTAGGTTACAGGGGATATTGATTGAAAAGAGTTGAAGCAAAGTATTGCAAGTGTTCCAATGCCAGTTGCTGGGAATCACAGCTGTTGTGCTCAGGTTCTGGTGACATGCTTCGCCCCTATGAGAAAAAGACGCTGGACTAGAAGGGTCATAGGCCTGATTCATTACGCTCTTCTTGTATTCCTTTAATAGAAGAGGAGGAGGAGGAGTTTGGACTTGATATCCCACTTTTCACTCCCCTTAAGGAGTCTCAAAGCCACTAACAATCTCCTTTCTCTTCCTCCCCAACAACAAACCCTCTGTGAGGTGAGTGAGGCTGAGAGACTTCAGAGAAGTGTGATTAACCCAAGGTCACCCAGCAGCTGCATGTGGAGGAGTGGGGACGCGAACCCGGTTCACCAGATTATGAGTCTACCGCTCTTAACCACTACACCATGCTGGCTCTCCTTCTGAATACTGGCCTTCTGAACCACTATCTATTTTAGATGCTTTTATGGATACATTTATTCACCAGCCACTGGTTTAAGTTGGTTCAAAGGGGAGTACAGTCATACCTCAGAAATTGAACGCCTTGCGAGATGAACGTTTTGGCTGCTAAACGCCGCAAACCCTGAAGTGATTACAGTGGTACCTCTAGTTACAAACTTAATTCATCCCAGAAACTGTTCTTAACTAGAGGCGTGCTTTCGCTAATGGAGCCTCTTGCTGCCACTGCACTGCCGGCACACGATTTCTGTTCTCATTCTGGGGCAAAGTTCTCAACTCGAGGTAACTCTTTCAGGTTAGCAGAGTTTGTAACCTGAAGCGTTTGTAACCTGAGGTGTTTGTAACTCATGGTACCACTGCATTCCAGTTTGCGAACGTTCTTTGGAACCCGAATGTCCATTGCGGCTTCTGCGGCTTCCAGTTGGCTGCAGGAACTTCCTGCAGCCAATCGGAAGCCGCACCTGGGTTCCCGAATGTTTTGGAAGGCGAACGGCCTTCCGGAACGATTCCATTTACCTTCCGAGGTATGACTGTACTGCCCTTGCTGGTATTTTTCAAAATTAATTTTGATTTGTTTCTAATGTTTTCAGTGAGTTTTTATTTTTCAGTATGTTTTCTGAGTCACCTGCTCTGGGGCTGACTTTTAAAGAAGTGGATTAGAAATTGATCAAATAAATAATTAAAAATATTAGATTTATTTCCCACACCTTCTGCCACCTTCCCACAGTTATTTGGAACTCCAGATATCCCTTGGCTTAGGTGCATGACTTCTAGTCCTCTGTTTTCTAAGAAAAGTGGGGATTGTGATTTTCGCCTCATCTTTTTATTGCTTGCTGTAATATTGGGTGAAGTGGAAAATAAACAAAAGTCATTGCTCTGAAGCTTTTTAACTTAAAAGATCAGATCAACTTGGAATGGTTGAAAGCAATAACACTCACCTATTCCTTTTGATCCTGTGGTCTTGGATATCCATTATAAAACCATCAATACAGTTCAAAGGTTATTAGGGAGGTGTATATTATCTGGGGAATGTCCAAATGATACCTTTGCTCTCTTTTTTCTCTAGCATTTCCCCACTTTCTTAGGCCAGGACTTTGATTCCATAAATGGGCACAATTTGCATCAACTGCAGCGAAGTTAAAACTGATTAAATCATAACATTAAAAGAAGTCAGAAAATCTGTATGCTGTTGAGAGCCTAGATTTGATTGGGTGGCCACCTTTTTGCAATATTACCACACCACTAAGTACTAAGTTTGCCTCAGGCTGTTTCCTTCTATATAATGTTTAAGAGAAATATTATATCTACAGACATTTACTGTACTGTATACACTTGCGACTTAGAAAATATAAAATGCTATCACATCTCGGCAGGAAAGCAAGATCTTAAGACTTAATCTCCCAGGCAACTATTCACAAATGTATGGCATCTACATCTGCTAGAAAGGAACTCTCAAAAGATGTGCATTTCAATAGTATAGCAGGAAAGACCATATGTGGTCTTGCCATGTCAAGTTCTGTAAGTTCTGTGAAGAGATTCATGGCTGTTTCAGAATTTGAACTGGGGTCTCCTCAACCCTCATCATATCACACACCAGTGGCAGACCTACATTTTTTGGGTCCTGAAGCTTGAACTGTTATGGAGGCCCCATACAATCAGTAATGAGATCTGGGTAACCACTGTTACCTTCTTCAATGGAGTTATTTGCAACAACCTTTACAACATCTGTGCTACTGACTCTCAAACTTTGGGATTGTTTAAATATATAAAACAAAAAAATAATCAATTTGAGTTGTGCAACTCGCATTGAGTCTACTAGACCCAATTTTTTAAAGCAATATGAACAGCAGTTACTTCTGGGGCCCTTTTGGGATTAGGGGCCCTGAAATTTATGCTTCATTAGTTTCATAATAGATCTGCCCCTGCATCACACTTGTTCTGTCAAAATAAAAATCTTAAGGGAAATACGTAATTGCAAACCCTTTGTGCTCCATTTTCAGTAAACGAAACTGAGGAAAGGGGAAACGAATTTTCACAAGAAAATAATTTGAACTCGAGATTCCATTGTCAGCTTTACATTTTTATTTATTTATCCAGAATGCTGATATCCCACTCTGTAGCCCCACAAGGTTCTCAAAGCAGCTTGCAAAAAGGTTCTGCGATAAAAAACACATTCAGCCAGTGTGGTGTAGTGGTTAAGAGCGGTAGACTTGTAATCTGGAGAACCAGGTTCGCGTCTCTGCTCCTCCACATGCAGCTGCTGGGTGACCTTCAGCTAGTCCAGGCATAGGCAACCTTGGCTCTCCAGATGTTTTGGAACTACAAATCCCATAATCCCTAGCTAACAGGGCCAGTGGTCAGGATCATGGGAGTTGTAGTTCCAAAACATCTGGAGAGCCAAGGTTGCCTATGCCTGAGCTAGTCACACTTCTTTGAAGTCTCTCAGCCCCACTCACTTCACATAGTGTTTGTTGTGGGGGAGGAAGGGAAAGGAGAATGTTAGCCGCTTTGAGACACCTTCGGGTAGTGATAAAGCGGGATATCAAATCCAAATTCCTCTTCTTCTTCCCTACAGATTATTTGGGGATTATTCAGAGGGCGTTTCCTGAGCTCATTCTTCATCTTCCTTTGGTATTGTCCTTTAGCTTCCACCTACTAGGTAGAAGAGGCCACTGATCATCTCAGATAGAGCTGGCAGATAGATAGAGATAGATTAGGCAGAGTGAGAAAGCAACCACATGCAACAGATGCTGAGGGGCAATTTAGTGGACTTAGCTGTGTGTGCCATGCATCCTCCACTGTGCCTCCTTAGCTAAACTTCTGCCCTCAGATGCAATGGAGAACACCAGTGTCCAAGAAAGAGTCACTGGTCAGTTTTTGTATAGGGCTCGGTGGGGGTTGGGGGAATGGAAAGCAAAATCTTGTCATTTGCCTCAAGCAGAAAAATGACTTGAGGTGGCCCTGATCTCTGAGGCAAGGGAGTGGGGCTAAGCAGTTGTGTGCCGAGGTACCAAGACATCCCCCCAATAACTCACACCTCACACAATATTTTAAGTTTAAGGTTTTTGGCATTAATTTGGCCACAACTTTATTTCAATACAACTGAATGTGAGTGGTTGCTTAGGCATTGGTTCTTGCCGTCTGTCCCCCGCCTGGGACAGATCTGACTCCCACTAGCCTAGGAGGGGAGCCAGTAGGTAAGCACCCTTACCAGGAGAGATCGGGGCAGGGGGCCACGCCCTTGACCTCACCCTCAGATGCTCCCCGAGGCTCATGTGTGGCCCTGGCCCCTGGCGGGGATACGCGGACTACATGTATAGCCCCAGGATTCCTTTAAAGGAATACCCCTAAAGGCAGCAGCAACCATGAGGGGCAGGCCCAACCAAATCCGTACCTCTCAACAATCCAATTTGAACCAATGCCTAACTGCCAACCTTACAAGTTGTGACATAGTAGGCAAAAACCACCTGGCACCAGCCAATCAGCCAAGTGGCAAAATTCCTACCAGGCCCCTGATCCAAAACAGGCGACCCCATGAGAGGCGCAGCAAGGTCAATGCAAAAATACCTAAAATTAGAGGAGGGAGGGCGGGCGAGTAACAAAAGTGGAACTGAAAGCTGCTCTCTAAGCATATATAGGGTAAGGCTGTCAATCAATCACTTGCTACAAGCAAATTTCCCCAGCACACCCACCAATCTCACATGTGGCCATCCAAACTGACCCGCCTCTCCCACCCTGGGATGTCTTGTTAACCCTTCCGCAACCCATGCTCTCCTTTATGGAAGAAACTGCTCTGGATCTCTGCCAGACAAGGGTCCCCTCTGAACTATAATAGTACCATACCACTTTCAATAATCCTAGAATCTATGGTTTGTCAAAGGTGCTGATAGTTGTTAGGAGAATCCTGATCCTTCCCAGAGCTACAATTCCCAGTTACCTAGGAAGAAGGAGTGACTGTTAACCTGCACTGGGAACTGTAATTCTGTGAGGCGAATAGGGGGTCTCCTAACAACTCTCAGTACCCTAAACAGACCACAGTTTCTAGAATTCTTTGAAGGAAGTCATGATTATTTAACTGTGGCATCATACTGCTTTGAATGCACAGTATAGTGCTGTTGATACCACAATAGAGTCAAGGTTTTCCTTACTGGAAGGTTATCAACTTGACCTTGCCTTCTAGACATAAATAGTGTGTGTCCATGTAAAAATAGATATGAATTCTTGGAATAAAAGATTGAAAAATCAGCAGAAGTCTGCAACCAAATAAGCACACACCCCTCATATATATCACCAATTGATTGCTTTCCCTTTTATCTTTTGGATAGCCTGGGTAACACGTGATTTGAATGGGGTGGTTTATGCAATATTCCCTCAACTCCCACAGTGCAAACTTTACATGAGAGGAAGCATCTTTTCGTGGCTGTTTTCTGTGTTGAATTGTCGCTTGTGGCCTGCCTGGAGCAACATTTGTATCCCTAGAGCTCTGTTGCCTGTTTAATTTCCATCCACTGCCTAGCCTCTGGCACTGCTGCTAATGTGCCCCAGAAGGCTTTGCTGCTGTCATTCCCGGCACATAGGATTGTGCAAGTAGGGCTATAGGATAGCAAACACTCTTAAGCAGATCGTGTTGGGAGTTCTATATGGGCTACTGATTGGGTTGGATACAAGACTAAGCACTGCCAGTGAATTGACCCTCAATAGGTGGCCACTGGCATGGATATTCTAACCTGTTCCCTTTGTCATTATTCTTCTCAGACTGAAAAGCAAATATTCTCTGTCTATTCATATTAGGCAGGTGTCTTCATTGCACTTTTTTCATGCCTGCTAAAGCTGTTTTTGCTTAGTCAAACCTACTCATACATTTATTATGGACATTTGTATTTAAAACTATTGGTTTTATCTGTATTTTGATAACTTTTATTATGCCGTCTGGTTTTTTAGTTTGATTTGATTGGTTTTTTTCCTATGAATATTTTGTTTTGTTTTATGCAAACCACTTAGACAGCTGGTTGCTTGTTGTTGTTGTTGTTGTTGTTTTTAAGTGGTATTGAAAAACTTTATGAATAAACTTAACTTGTTCATTAACAATCTAGAGTTAGAGGAGTGAACAGTGAGGTGGGCAAGTTTGCTGATGATAAGAAATTGTTCAGGGGCATTAAAACAAAAGAGAGAGCTCCAAAAGGACCTCATCAAACTAAGTGAATGGGTGGTGAAATGGCAACACAATTCAAATGGATGTTGGGGCAAAAATGTCTTAATTTCACAGAGGGTCTGAACTGGCAGTGACAGACAAGGAATGTCAGCCCAGGGTGCGGCAACTGTGAAAAAGGCAAATTCCATGCTAAGATTCATGAAGAAAGGAAAATAAAACTGCCACTATCATAATGCCATTCTACAAACCTATGGTACAATTTCATTTGGAACACTGTGAAGAGTTCTGATCTCTGCAGCTCAGAAAGTATATTGTAGCATTGGAAAAGATTCCCTATGTAAGGCAGTTTTTAATGTTTGATGTTTCGTCATGCTTTTATATTTGTTGGAAGCCACCCAGAGTGGCTTGCTATTTGTTTGTTTGTTTGTTTGTTTGTTTGTTTTTCAACTTATACACCACCCTATACCCGGAGGTCTCAGGGCGGTTCACAACAAGACCACAGCACATAAAATCAAACCAAAAGCAATAACCCAATAACATCCCCCCCAAAGCCACATTCTAAAAGGGTGTTGGATGTCAATAAGATCAACCAAAAGCCTGGTTTAAAAGGATCAATTTTGCCTGGCACCTAAAGGTGTATAATGAAGGCGCCAGGCGAGCTTCCCTGGGGAGAGCATTCCACAAATGGGGAGCCACTGCAGAGAAGGCCCGTTCTGGTGTTGCCACCCTCCGCACCTCTCGAGGAGGAGGCACACAAAGAAGGGCTTCAGAAGATGATCTCCGGGTCCAGGTAGGTTCATATGGAAACAGGTGGTCCTTGAGAATCGCGGTCCTGAGCCATTTAAGGCTTTATAGGTCAAAAACAGCACTTTGAATTGGGCCCGGAAACTAATTGGTAGCCAGTACAGTTGCACCAGGATCAGTATAACATGCTCAAACCGTCTTGCTCGGCTGAGCAACCTGCCTGCTGAATTCTGCACTAGCTGAAGTTCCTGAACCATCTTCAGAGGCAGCCCTACGTATAACGCATTGTAGTAATCTATTCTTGAAATTACCAGTCAGATGGGCAGGGTACAAATAATAAAATTATTATTATTATTATTATTATTATTATTATTATTATTGCCACTAAAATGTTCAATGGGATGGAATGACTCCCCTCTGAAGAAAGGTTGGGACTTTTAGCTTAGAGAAAAGACAAGCATGAGGTAAAGTAATAGGTTTATAAAAATTATACATGGTATGGAGAAAAAGGATAGAGAAATTTTCTTCTTCTTTTCTCCTAACACTAGAGCTCGTGGACACCCAATGAAGCTTAATGTTGAAAGATTCAGGTCAGATAAAAGAAAGTAGTGTTTGGTTAAATTATGGTCTTCACTCCCATAGGAGGCAATGATGACCACCAACCAAGATGACTCTAAAAGATCAAAACAATTTGATGGAGGAGAGGACTATCAAAGAATATAAGTCATGATGGCTTGGCTTTGCACCCACAGTCAGAGACAGCAATGCTTTTGAATAGCAGTTGCTGGAAACCACAGAAAGGGACTAGATGGGCCATTGTTAAACATCTCACTTTTGTGTGGCTGAAATATAACCTGCTATTCAAAGTATCCTATCCATTGCTTTTCCCATTTTGGTGTCTGGTCCCTCCCATCACTGGTAGGCAGTCCCCAGAAGGATACCTTTGAGGGAAGGTCAACTTTTGGTGAGTAAGCTAAAAAGAAAGCAACATCAACAGCACCTTGCACTGTATTCAGCATACTACAGCTGTCACTGGGGGTTTCTTAACAACGTGAGAACCAGCTTCCTGGGTCAGATCAAGGTCCATTTAACCAGGCACACTGTTCCCAGCCCATTGAAAATGACAACATTCCCTAGTCGTTTGTCTGTAGTATTTGGTACGCAAAGACATCCTGCCTGTATGCATGCAGACTCTATTTAGGTACTGTGGCATTCTTGACATATCTCTCTCTAAAAGAACAAGTTACAGGTAGGTAGCCATGTTGGTCTGACCGACGTAGTCAATAAAAAATAAAAAAATAAAAATCCTTTCAGTAGCACCTTAGAGACTTACACCTTAGAGTATTTTCTCTAAAACAGAAACTCAATTGCTCCATGGCAGATCAAAGCCTGGTTTAGAGAGTATAGTGTCCTCAGTAGATGATGGTCTGAAGTTGCTGATCATCATTCTATGATCCACTGGAAAACTTTATTGAGATGTGCATATCCAGTCATTATGTTTCAATTCATCACAAAAGGTACAAATCCCCATCTTCTCTACTATGCCTTCTGCTTTTATAAGCAGGTAATTTCCCTGAAATTAAGGGGGATGTTCAAAGGAAGATGCAACTCAAACTGGAAACACCTAGATTTACCACCTCAACATACTGTTAATAAGTTTTTGATATAATTTGTGCATTGCAAATTTCTAACAGAGGTCCTCAATAAAAATGCATGCCAACCTCTGAGGTTCCACTTTCCCTGAAACAGCTGGGTCTCCCATTTAAGCTAAGATCAGTCTTAGAGATTGTATAATTCACAACCCCCTCCATTTAGTAAATCTTCACCTTGCTAAATCCTACGGTAAGCAGTTTCTTCAGATTAATCAAATGTGATTTCCTTTTATTAACTGATCCCCATGCTATTGAAAGCAGCAAAGAGAGTCTGGAAACCTTCTGTGATAGGTAGGCACCAATAAGGAGAATGCTCAAACTACCAAAGACCTTATGCTCTTTGCAGTATTGATTGCCTAGCCTTGCAGAGGGAACATTTCCAATTCCCCCCATGCCAAATAATTAAAGTATAATATTTTACAGCCTGATAAAATTTACAGGGACCCTTGGCATGTAATTATAGTGCTTCTTTAAAAGAGACCCCATAAAAGATACATGATTAGAAAGTTAAGGATCTGGATAGAATTACAACAATGTGACAAATAATTTACAAGTGATAAACCATTGAAGGGTGGAGGAGAAAGTAGGACCACTTAAAATAACTGGTGATGAAGTCCTTCAATTAACAGAATGCTTTCGCCTCCATCTTCCTTTCTGTATAAGGCACAGTGGTTTTCAACAAAATAATTGTGCATTGCAGAATATTCTGGGCATGTTGTCCAATGGACTGCCAGTTTATGCTTGAATGCTCGCTAGAGTTTCTGAAATTTGTGGTGTTGTGTGAACTGAGTCTACGATTTCCTGTGACTGCAGAATCTACTTAAGAAGAAGATGGTTAAATGGTGGGCAAGCTGTCTCTTAGGGAAGTTTTCTGCCCTTTCTGAACTACTCATTAGGATAAATTTCAAACGAACTCCAAGCTTCCCTCTACAAACAATTTGAATAACGCCAGCCTAAGTTCTTGTCATGAAATGTCCCTGACATTGACGGAGAAAAAAACCCATCATTTTTACTAAGAAATTGTTAAAGCTTTATGCAAAAAAAAAAAAAACCCAACCAACTCACAAAAAAGTCTTGGGTTCATGTTTTTATTTTGCTTTAATGTATCTGTAGGCTAGGTGTTCCACACAGGTGTTTTGTTATATTTACAATAGCTGAGATCACGCATGAGAATCTACTTACACAAATTTGATCTGTCCCAAAGTTTGAACAAGAAGAAAATTTATAGAGTGCATATCCTGGAACAGCAGTAGGGATGGGGGAGAAAGGTAAAGGCAAACCTACCTAATTCTGAAACAAGGCGTGGACTGAAACAAATCCATCCTACAAAATTTGCTCTTCTCCCAATTTTGCAATGCAGTTTGCCATCCAAGTGATGTGTAAAAAAACATATACTAGGGTAACGTGTACATAAAATGCATATATTAGTGAAACAAATGCATGAAAATGCATTATATTGGGAGAAATTTCTTTGCAAAAAACGTGTCCTTTAGGCAAAAGTTCATACCAAACTATGCATATTGGGAGTGTTTCCAATATGAAAAGAATTTCCAATACAGGCATTTCCAATACGAAAAAACTTAAAGTAAGGTTGCATAAATAAGAAACTGGGAGGAACTCAAATAGACACTTTCCCCCATCTCTACGGGAAGGAAGTTTGCCTTGCATCTCACCCCTGCCCTTATACAATGGAAGAGCCCATTCATCCATCCCTAGAAAACAGGTTCAGAAATTAAAATTGATGAGACATATCCCAACCATGCCTTTCATATATCTAGAGAAGGTTCAGGTCTCAAATCAGGTCTGCCCTCCTTGCCCACCAGGCCCACATCTATTTAAAATGGTGTTAGCTAAATAACAGCTGTTTGCAAAATTACATAATAACTTTGCTAAAATGTTTGATTCTCTTAATGTAACTTCAGATGTTTGATTCTCTTAATGTAACTCACCATATTCTTACTAAACATTCACCTGTAACTTTCTTGAGGATATGGTGAGTAGAAGTATTGCAGTGCCACACACCCACATCCACACACAAAAACCCTTCTCTTTGGGCTCTATGTTAATGCATTAATAGTAATCACTTACATAATCTAGATCATGTTGTTTGTTTCCACTGACCAGGCATCTGTTTCCGTGACTGTTAACCCTGGCATGGGAACAGGCCCGGCTCTAGGGGTAGTCTCGGTGGCGCGGGGTGCCAGGGCGCCGGGCCGGCTTGAGACAGCCCTGCATGGGAACAGCCAGAAGTAACTCACTGGGTGAGGTGGAGCTACTATGCTACCTTCCCAGGAGGTGTCTCACTGTTGGTTGCCAAGAGGGGAGAAGCAGAAGGGAGATTTGTATGGTGCAAATGTACTGGCAGAGCCAATCCTGCACTCATGGAGTTGCTTTTGCACCACACCAACCCTCATTTCACCTTGCATCTCCCATGCAATGGTGTTGGGATCAGCCTAAACTCAGAGTAAGAGACTTATTTCTGAATAAATTTAGATATATATGTACATAATTGTTTTTTCAGGGCCAGCCCTCCCATTAGGCAGAGTGAGGCAATGCCCACAGGCAGCAGATGCTCAGAGTCCACTGGTCATTCCCCACTGCTGAAGATCAAAACTATCATATACCCTGAAAGCTAGCCTGATGCCCTCAGGTAAAATGGAGGATTATATCTCATTGCCAGAACTGAAGTAACATTCAACTGCCAGTACAACCAGTACATTGAATTGCAGGTGGTGATGTCTTGCATTTTGCCTCAGGCAGCAAAATATATTGAGCTGACCCTGATTCTTCTGATGTTGTACCACTTGTAGTATTCACAGTTCTGTAGTTATTATATTTATTAAGGATTGTATCCAATCTAAGTCATGCATTGAGTAAACCCATAGGATTTAGTGGGTCATGCACTTAAGGCCATGAATTTCAGTGGGTCAGCACTGAGGGGCACTTAGTTAGACATGACACCGATATTTATCCTTCAGTTGGGTAGTTTTCCATCGCAGTTCATTAATGCTTGTAGACGGAGGTTTTGTAGGTTTTGAAAACTTAAGACTGGAATAATCCTCCATATCTTTCCCCCCCTAGCTTCACAAACATGAATCTTGTGGGCGTAGTACCTTGTGAAGATGAAATGTAAGAATGAGTCAAAGGATTTAGTTGTCACTTGCAATATCAATCAGGACTGCCTTCCCTGTTGCCTGTGTGTAGTGGAGTAGATGAACACCATCCTGAGTATGTAGGCAGAGCCTCTTGGAAAGATGTCCCAAAGAAACATCTCTCCCCCCCCCCTTCCTGCATTCTAGCCCTAGGATTCTGATGTTGTAACCTTCTGCTGTGTTCTTATGGTTTGCTAAGTGGAAAATGCACATGTGTTGAAACAGCTGTATTGTTTGGGGCTCGGTCCTAAACACAGTGCAGCATCTGTAGGGCATGACGCACAGGTGTCAACTGAAGTGCATAAACCTCATGATTATGATATGGTGTTGAGTGTTTCCAAAGACATCTGTTAGAATAAAGGTGTCTTGCGGCAGATTTGTACACAGTTTGACATTCTCCAGCTGTACACGTAAAGAAACGTTTACAGTCAGATTTTTATTTAAGTCCCTTAGCTGACGAAAACAGCATTTACCATGATTAAATTTTGTCCATTGGCCTTGGCATCTGAGAAACCAAGTCATAACACAACTTACATTTGGAGTCGTGGTTTTAGAGACGGTGATGCCTGTGCGTGAATTTGTTGTATGTGTGTAGATCAGTGAACACTGACCAATGCAAAGTCTCCGCAGTAAGGCTCTGTTCTGATGGCATGAGTAGTCACGACAACCGGTAGATTCTTATCTGCTGCAGCCTTCATCTGCCTTCACAGCCCAGGGCCGTCTTACCCATAGACGCTAGGGGTGCAGGGGACCCAGGCACTGGGCTCTCAGGGGCACCAGGCCAAGAGTCCGGGGCCCGAGAGTTGAGTCCAGGGAAGAGCCCGCTCATCGGTCGGAGTGCCATGGCAGGCTCTTCTGCTGCACGCGCCTCAGTGCCATGAGTTCAGGGGTGACTGAGCCAGCAAGATGCTGAGGCGGCCGGCCTCCTGCGTGCCTGGGACTGGGCAACCCAGAGGGGGGCACCAGGTGGATCTTTGCTCCCCGCATATGCTTAAGACAGCCCTGAACATACCGCTTGTTATCATCCACCTGTTCTGCCATTGAGGACTTCTTGGATCATTCTTTGTCTAGCTCCTTCCCTTTGACCTTACTGCCTTGGGTGACCCTGCTGGGAGTATGAGATTCCCGATGGCTTTGCTCACAAGGGTATTAGGAACATGCAAGCCCACTCACCCTGACAAGGTGATGATCCTGCGAGTGAGTCATGGTTTTCATGCATATATTGGCAACTATGTTGGGGCACAAGTGGGTTTTAGGGTGCCACCCCTCAGATAGCTTATTTCCCCCTCCCCTGAATCACTGCCCTTAGGACACAGAAAGAGAACTCATGCTCTCTCACACACACATCACTTTCCCAAGTAATCTGGGTAAAAGTTGGATCCAGTAGTATTAATCTGAGCCTTAAAATCTTATAGAGCTGAAAAAGGAAGTAGGGAAGAAGAAGAAGAAGAAGAAGAAGAAGAAGAAGAAGAAGAAGAAGAAGAAGAAGAAGAAGAAGAAGAAGAGGAGGAGGAGGAGGAGGAGGAGGAGGAGGAGGAGGAGGAGGAGGAGGAGGAGGAGGAGTTTGGATTTGATATCCCGCTTTAACACTACCTGAAGGAGTCTCAAAGCGGCTAACAATCTCCTTTCCCCTTCTCCCCCCCCCAACAGACACCCTGTGAGGTGGGTGGGGCTGAGAGACTTCAAAGAAGTGTGTCTAGCCCAAGATCACCCAGCAGCTGCATGTGGAGGAGCAGAGAGGCGAACCCGGTTCCCCAGATTACAAGTCTACCGTTCTTAACCACTACACCACACTGGAAAGAGTGCCACTCTCCCAACTTCCTCATTCAGCATGATGAACTATGAAAGGAGGGAAAGGTAACCATCTTCAATGCTTCATGGCCAAGGGAGCATTGAAGGAGAGGGAGCTCAGAGGCTTCACAGGTGCCAGAGGACAACTTTAAGGTTACCATTATGTACCACATTGGTGACTCCTGTATTAAAGCTTCTACATTTCTATTAAAGCTTCTACGTTTCGATTCTCTTCTTCTCTAAGGATATCATTGGTGAGATAAATTAGATTGGCCACTGAGCTTCTATGACTATTAGATAAAAGTAAAGGGACCCCTGAGCATTAGGTCCAGTCGTGACCAACTCTGGGGTTGCAGCGCTCATCTCGCATTATTGGCCGAAGGAGCCGGCGTACAGCTTCCAGGTCATGTGGCCAGCATGACAAAGCCGCTACTGGCGAACCAGAGCAGCACACGGAAACGCCAAGTTTTCTCTTTTCTCACGAGGAAGCCTATTCAGCATAAGGGAAAATCCCTTTAAAAAAGGGATAACTTGGCAGCTATGGCGGTACCTATTTATCTACTTGCACTTTGATGTGCTTTCGAACTGCTAGGTTGGCAGGAGCAGGGACCGAGCAATGGGAGCTCACCCCGTCGCGGGGATTTGAACCGCCAACCTTCTGATTGGGAAGCCCTAGGCTCTGTGGTTTAACCCACAGCACCACCCTCGTCCCATTCTTTGACTATTAGATTAGGGCTTTTTTTCAGCCAGAACTTGCCAGAACCCACTAATTTTGATCTGCAGAACTGGCAATGTTATATGTGCCACATAATACTTGCTCCACAACTGTAAGAAATCAACCTTTAGAGAGCCAATGTGGTGCAATGGCTAGAGTGCCAGATGAGGACCTGGGAGACCAGGGTTCAAATCCCAACTCAGCCCTGAAGCTCATTGGGTAACCCTGGGCCAGTCACAGTCTCTCAGCCTAACCTACCTCACAGGGTTGTTGTAAGCATAAAATGGGAGAGGGGACATTGTACACCACATTGAGCTCCTTGGAGGAAAGGTGGGGTATAAATGCAATAAAATAAGTGAAATAAATAAATAAATAAATAATGGTGTGGCAGTATTTACACTTTGAAACTATCAGCCTGTCAGAGGGCCTGGTATGGCTACTCTAGAGTAACGACTCCAGCATGGTCTTTTAAGGTTTTTATTTAGTGCTGATTATTTACAGTGTTCAGAGCAGTAAAAATGCATCCTTAAGGTGAGGTGTCTGAACTCCCGAATGGCGATTGGCGCGTTTTCTTCCAGCACCACAGCTTTGGCAGACCCAACCTCTTCCCCCTACGTTTGCGTCGCAATTCGGGAGTTGGGGGAATTGGCCTCCCCCCTGTGCGTCCTACTTCCTGTCCCACCTGCAGCCTGGGCTCCACAACCTTGCCTGAGCCTCGGACACCACTTCCTGACTCTCCGCTGGAGGCAGAGCTCTCCTTACTCTCTCCCGCGCTTGGGGATGGGCTGGAACTTAAGATGGGAGGGACTTCCCTGTATCCCTCGTCCCTCACATCCATCCCCCTCCCAGGCTCCTCTCCCCCCCTTCCTAGTGGCTCTCCGCTTGCTGGGGATGAGTGAAACCCCAAGAAGTCTGTGGCATCCGAGCCTGTGGGTGTAAAAATTTCCCCCCAATCCTGCGATCTTTCTCCTTCCCCCTGAGAAGACGGGAATCCCAAGAAGTCAGTGGCGTCAGAGCTGGTGGGAGTAAAAATGTTCTGCCAGTCCTCTCCTGCCTCTGACGTCGTTGACCTCGGTGAAACCCACACCTCTTCTTCCGTGTCCTCAAATTCCGCTTCCCATCTCCATGGAGAGCTGCTGCCTGCTATCCCTTCCTCCTGCCCCTCCCCCTCTCCCTCCCTTTCCATGTGCCAGGGCTTGGGCCTGTGGGGGAACAGGGCGTGGAACTCTTCCACTAAAAATTCCTCAGGTACTTCTGTGGCCGGTATCCACTCATTGTGGGACGGCGGAGTGTCCTCCCATGCTATCAGGTACTCCAGTCCTCTCACCCCTCTCCTTGAGTCTAAAATCTCAGTTGCCTCATTGAGCTGTCGGGCGTCTCCCGTCTCCCCCCCTCCCTCTGGAGGCTGATCGCTGTCCCTGAACCTGGTACTTTCCCTGTACGGCGACAGCAGCGATCTATGAAACACTGGGTGCACTCTCATGTCCTCCGGCAGTGCTAGCCTGAAGGCTACCGGGTTGACCTGTTGCGTGACCGTGAAGGGGCCCAGCCTCCTGGGTGCTAACTTCTTGCATCGCCCCCTGGTGGGAAGACCTTCCGAGGATAACCAAACCTTGTCCCCCACCCTGATGACCTCTCCCGGTCGCCTGTGGCGATCTGCCCCCTTCTTGTACGCTTCCTTGGCCCTCTCCAAGTGTTCTCTGAGCTGCTGGTGCACCGTCTCCAGGTCCTCTGCCCAATCCTCTGCCTGTGGGCCCTCTTCCTCCTCCTCCCCCTCCCTCTCCGGGAAAGATCTGAGGTCGCGCCCGTAGTTGGCCTTAAAGGGCGACACCCCTGTGGAGACGTGCACCGCATTGTTGTAGGCAAATTCTGCCAGTGGCAGGCGATCCACCCAGTCCGTTTGCCTCTGGCTGACGTAACATCTCAGGTACTGCTGCAGAATGGCGTTGACCCGCTCCGCCTGTCCATTGGTTTGCGGGTGCCTAGCCGTCGACAAGCTGACCTCCACCTGCAGGAGGCTCATGAGCCGCCTCCAGAACCTGGAAACAAATTGGCGGCCACGATCCGAAATAACCCTTAAAGGCAATCCATGCAGTCTGAATACGTGGTCAACAAACAGTTTGGCCGTCTCTTCTGCCGAGACCGCCCTGGCACACGGTATAAAATGGCACATTTTGGACATGAGGTCCACCACCACCAACACTGCGGTCTTGCCCCTGGACGACGGCAGGTCTGTGATGAAGTCCATGGACACTACTTCCCACGGCCTGTGCGGTGTGGCTAAGGGCTCCAGCAAACCAGCTGGTGGCGCTCTGACCACCTTTGCTCGCTGGCAGGTGTCACATCCCCTTACATAATCCCGAACATCCTCCCGCACCCCTGGCCACCAGAAGTGTCTCATGACTAGGTGAGTGGTTTTGTCCCTTCCAAAATGACCCGCCGTTGGGTTGTCGTGCATCTGCTTGAGGGCCTTACCTCTCAGCTGTTTGGTTGGCAGGTACAGGGCTCCCTTGTAGAAAAGCAAACCCCTCCTTTCCTCAAAGTCTTTGGCCTGCTCCCCCCCCCCTCTCAGTTCTCTGAAGATGCGGGTGGCAAATTCATCAGCTGCTGTCAGTGCTGTGAGTTCTGCCTCGCTCACCACTGTTGCTCCGCAGGACCATGCTGATGGGGGGAAAATATGCCTGGGTGCCGGTGGCAACTCCTCCTCCATGTACTCTGGCTTGCGGGAGAGGGCATCCGCCCTGACATTCTGCTCTCCCGGGATGTAGTGGATGGAGAAGTTGAAGTTCGAGAAGAACTCTGCCCACCGTATCTGCCGCTGGTTGAGCACCCTGGCAGTTCTCCAGAACTCCAGGTTCTTGTGGTCTCTGCACACCTGGATGGGGTGCTTGGCGCCCACCAGGAAGTGTTGCCAGTGCTGGAACGCAGCGTGGATCGCGAGAAGTTCCCTGTCAAACACTGTGTAGTTGCGTTCCGGCTGGGTCAGCTTCCTGGAGAAGAAGGCACAGGGTCTCCACTCTCTGTTGGCGTCCAGTTGCAACAGAATCGCTCCCAGAGCCTTGTCCGAAGCATCTGTCTCCAGGCGTAGGGGCGCATCCTGCACCACGTGGAACAGGTGCTGGTCTGAAGCGAATACCCTCTTGAGGCTTTCGAACGCTGCTTGCGCCTCTGGTGTCCACCGGAACTTCTGCTTGCCTCTCAGGCAGTCGGTGATAGGAGCCGTGACGCGAGAGAAGTTCTTGATGAACTTCCTGTAGAAGTTCGCGAAGCCTAGTAGGCGTTGGGCATCTTTGCGCGTCCTGGGGCTGTGCCAGTCCAGGATGGCCTGCACCTTGTCCTTGTCCATCGCCAGCCCCTTGTCTGACAGCTTGTAGCCTAGGAAGTCCACTTCTTTGGTGTGAAACTTGCACTTCTCCAGCTTCACATACAGGTGGTTGTCCTTCAGGCGCTGCAACACCTCCCTGACATCCTTCACATGCTGCACTGGGTCATTGGAGTAGATAAGGATGTCATCCAGAAAGACCAAGCAGTTCTTGAAGAGGAGGGACCCCAGGACGTGGTGCATGAAGGCCTGGAAGCATGCTGAGCCCCCTTGCAACCCGAAGGGCATCACCAGATATTCAAAAGAGCCCAGAGGCGTGAACATCGTGGTTTTCCATTCATCACCCTCCCGGATCCTAATCAAGTTGTACGCCCCTCTTAGGTCGAGCTTGGTGAAGATCTTGCCCCTGCGTGCCGCTGTCAGGAGATCATCCACTCTGGGCATGGGGAAAGCCATTGGCTCTGTCACCGAATTCAGCCGTCTAAAATCCACCACCAGACGGCGCTGTTGCGTGTCTTTCTTGTCCACCCAGAAGACCGGGCTGCCCCCTGCTGCCTTGCTTTCTCTGATGAACCCCCGCTTGAGGTTCTTGTCGATGAAAGCGCGCAGATCCTCCAGTTCCTGATCTGACATGGCGTACAGCTTGGCTGGGGGTATAGTTGCCCCTGGCACCAGGTTGATCTGGCAGTCAAAAGGCCTGTGTGGGGGTAGGTGGTCGGACTCCGCTTCGCTGAAGACCTCCTGCAGGTCCCAGTACGGCTTGGGTATTGCCTCACCCCCCTTGACGTGCATGGTGGCCACCGTGGCTATCGGAGGCCCCTCCCCTGGTTGGTGCTGCATGCAATGTTCCAGACAAAAGTCCGATCCAAAAGTGATGCATCTCTGGTGCCAACTTATGGAGGGGTCGTGGCGCGTCAGCCAGCTCATGCCCAAGACGATGGGGGGGTCTGAGATGGTTGTGACGTTGAAAGCCAGTGTCTCTGAGTGCCTTCCCACCGTCATTCTCATGGGGGGGGTTTGATGCGTGATGGCCCCTCCCAGCAGCTCTCTGCCGTCAATGGTGGCCACGTGCAGGGGAAAATCCAGCTGCAGAAGTTGGATCTGGTGCTCTTCCGCAAAGTTTCTCGAGAAGAAGTTGGCTGAGGCACCACTGTCAATTAAGGCGAGGACTGTCAGGGGATAGCCATTTGGGAGCGTGAGCGTGACTTCTAGAACCACTCCTGCTCTGGGAGGGGTGGGCTGGCTGTGCTCCTCTCTGTGCGGGTGGGCGGGCGGGGGCTGTTGTCTGCTGACTGTGCCTGGCCGCTCCCCCTTGTCTCCTGCAGCCAGGCTGTCTCGTTTCCCTGCTGTGGTGCTGCGTCAGCTGGGGAAGGTACAACCGTTCCCGCCTTTCCTTGCCACTCTCTGCGATGAGGGCAGTCTCTGACGCGATGCCTGGGGGAGTTGCAGAGAAAGCAATTCCCGCCTCTTCCCTCCTTGCGTCTTGGCGCCGCCGGGGTTTGAAAAGCCCGCGCACGCGCTCCTCCGATCTCCATCGGTTCCGGCTCTGGGCTTGGCCTGGGCGGGTGTGGGGGCGGGCCCTGGGGTGGGGTTTGGTGATGTGGTCTGTCCTGGGAGCGTGGGAACCAAGGTTTTGCTGCGCGCGTCGCTTGTTTGTCATTCCATCTGGATTCCTGTCTCACCCCCACCGCTAGCGCCGCTTTGCTTAACTCATCCATAGTTCGCGGTTTGGGACCTCTTGCCAGCTCATCCTTAACATCTGCGTGCAAACCCATGTAGAAGGCTGATTTCACTGGCTCACTTTGCAGATCCCACCCCAGTTTGTGCACCAGCATGGTGAATCTCGCCCAGTAGTCCCTAACTGTCGATTTTCCTTGTGTTAAGTTATGAAGCTCCTCTTTAGTGGCCTCCATTTCACTGTCACTAGCGTACATTATTTTTAAAGCTTCTAGAAATAATTTTGCGTTCTTCATGCAAGGATTTTTTTGCGCGATGAGCGGTCTTACCCATTCTCGGGCGGCCCCCGTCAAATGCTCTATGATAAAGGAGACTCTGTGCGCGTCATCTGGGAATTCTGCTGCATGGAATTCCAGCGCATAATTTATTTCTGTCTCGAATCCTAGGTACTCCCTAGGGTCGCCGCTAAACTTGGTGACTAGGCTCTGTCCCCTTCTCACTTGGACTAGCTGCGGCTGGGGCACCCCCCCACCTCTAGCGGCTTTCTCCTCTTCCAACTTCTTCTGTAGGTCCAAAACCATCACCCTTAGCTGTTTCTCAGTCTCCTCTTTTGTCCTCACCTGGTCCACCAGCTTGTTCAGCTCCTCCTGCGCCCCTCGCGCTTCCTCCTGAGCGGCATGCAATTGCTGCTGTGCGTGCGCTGTGAGGTTCTGCAGCTCCTGCTTCGCTGCTTCGGCCTCCAGCCTCCAATGCTCAGCCTCTTGAGCGCTCATCGCTGCACTCCAAAGTAGCCAAAAAAAAGATTCGGGAGTTGCTGTCAGAGGGCCTGGTATGGCTACTCTAGAGTAACGACTCCAGCATGGTCTTTTAAGGTTTTTATTTAGTGCTGATTATTTACAGTGTTCAGAGCAGTAAAAATGCATCCTTAAGGTGAGGTGTCTGAACTCCCGAATGGCGATTGGCGCGTTTTCTTCCAGCACCACAGCTTTGGCAGACCCAACCTCTTCCCCCTACGTTTGCGTCGCAATTCGGGAGTTGGGGGAATTGGCCTCCCCCCTGTGCGTCCTACTTCCTGTCCCACCTGCGGCCTGGGCTCCACAACCTTGCCTGAGCCTCGGACACCACTTCCTGACTCTCCGCTGGAGGCAGAGCTCTCCTTACTCTCTCCCGCGCTTGGGGATGGGCTGGAACTTAAGATGGGAGGGACTTCCCTGTATCCCTCGTCCCTCACACAGCCTGTTAACATAAGGCATGCCCATTTGCTGTACACAATTGGCACCTGCCTAATACATTTTGGTTTAGGCAAACCTAGCCACATGCACAGACGTTGACATGTTTGAATCTCCTTTCCTGTTAATTTTAATTGACTTTATATGTTTTTAATTGCTTCAGCTGCTTTGATTGATGGCACTAATATTTCCTTTAAACTGCCTAGAGGTTTTAGGACAATCATGGAGCACGGTGGTGAGATTCTGCCCAAGTGACATGACGAGCCACCTCATTTTGCAGTAGCTGCAGCTACTGAGTCATCTCTGAACATAGGATATAAATCAAAATCAACATAAATAACCAAAAGGAGGTGTTGACACCAGCTCAGCGGCCACAGAGGGCTTGGAAGCCAGGCAAGGCTCTAGATCCTTTGGGACCTGACCCGACCATAGGAGCCAGCTCCTAGGGGCTGAGGGGTCTCTGCCCCCCCAATAAAATATTTGAGGGGGCCAGGATCCCCAAAAAATAATGGGCATTGCCGTTCAAATGCATAGCTGCCAAGTCTCCCATTTTTCGCGGGAAACCCCCGGATTTTAATCCGTTTCCTGCTGTTATCCCGGATAGAAAAAAATCCCATAAATCCCCCGATTTCCTACCTGCCAGGGAGGCTCCTTCTGCGCATGCCTGGACATGCGCAGAACCAATTCCGGGTGCCGCTCTGCCCATGTCTGGGCACCGGAAATTGGGCAGCGCCGGCACTGGAAGTTGCTTCTACGCATGTCCAGACATGCGTAGAAGCGACTTCCAATGCCGCACTGCTGCTGATCCCGGATTTTTCAACGGGAGACTTGGCAGCTATGTTCAAATGGTGTGTGTGCACCACGTCATGTGATCAATTATACGGGGCGGGGCTTACCTCCCCCCAATATTTTATTCAAGTTGGCACCCCGACACCCCACTTTTTAGCTTTACTGACAACACAGTGCAAATGATGGTAGGGCTAGGGCTATGGAAGTTTCTGCAGCAGCCAGAGACATCCAAACTTTTCTCTGCCCTCTGGAATGCCCTCCCAGGGATCATAGAATTGCAGCTCAAACATGGCAATTTCACTCACCAGGAAGGTATGGAAGGGAAAACACCTCCCCCCCCAACTTTCCATTTTCCTGGGAAAATGGATGAAGATAAAATGTGGTGTTCCTCGCAGCTCCTCACACTGAGGTCATTCAGCCACAAATAGTTGAGGCGGCAGGTAGAGGGATTCTCAAGCAGGGGAGCAAACCCTTGAAAACACACAAGACAAGTTAAAAGTGAAGATGCTGCCCTTTGATGAAGACTCTTTCCCTCACACGCTTCCCGCCTAGCAAATATTCCTGTCTGCTGTGGTTTTTGTTTCACATGACTCCTCGAAGAGGAAACTGAGGACATTACTTAGAAGAAACAGAACAGCCATGTCCCCTCTGGGTGAATCATGTAACTTGGAAATGACCTTGTTCACAAGATTTTCCATTCACTGCAGATGATGTGAATGCAAAAGAAAGAAAGAAAGAAAGAAACAGAATGAGGTGAGCGGGGGGAGAGTTTTGTAGAGCTGGACTTGTGTAAAGTTTTCCATTTTTCAGGCAGCCCAGATCATGGACTCAGGCATGGGCTACCAACAGTTTGAGACCTGTGGGCACATTTGCAAGCTGGTCCCCTTCCACACACACACAACCATGCACACACCACAACCACTTAACCCCCCACTTTCCTCACCAGCAATTGTATAAAATGTTTTTGTGATTTTTCTCCAACTTTTGGGGGGGAATGAGTTATCTTCTTAGAGAGTGCAGTTGAAGAGGCAAGAGTTAGTCTTCCCGCCCCAACTGCAATCTGCAAAAGGTCACCTCCCCTCCCCGGAGTTGGCATTGAAATATGGCTTTAAAAGAGGATTATATAAATTTGTAATTGATAAGGCTATCAACATTTTGACCTACCCCATCACTTGACCTACTTCCTGTTGGCCAGTTGGCCTACTTCCTGTTTGTGAACCCCCTTTGTTTTCTTGATTTCCCCTTGGATCAAGGGCAAAGCAAGGGCAGAGGTGGCTTCAATGGATGACATGTTCCATTTGGCAGCGATGAAGACATGCCAAGAGAGTCATTGCTGCAAAGTCTCAGTGGAAGTTTCCTGAGAGAAGGAGCATCATGGATACAAGGCCTCAGCACACATTGAAAGACCAGTTTGCACTTCTGTCCCTCCCCAGAGGTACAGCCCATGATTTCCAGTAATAGGAGAAGGGCCATAGCTCAGTGGTACAGCATCTGCTTCGCATGCAGAAGTTCCCATCTTCAATCCCATGAGTCCTCAAGCTGGGCTAAGAATTAACCCTGCATGAAATGCTGGAGGGCTGCTACCAGCCAGCATGGACAATACCAGGCTTGACAGTCCAATGGGCTCACTCAGGATAAAGCAGCCTCCTAGGTTTCTTTTATGCCAAGAGGACTGAGGCTTAGGCCAACAAAAACAATCTAAAAGTTATACAAGCATCTTCATTGGTGCCGAAAATCCAATTGTGGAAGAAAGAACCCCTTACATTCGAGTTCCTGCCTTTGTTTAGCTTGGTTTCAGTGGTTCACTTAGCTGCTGTGACTCAATTTCTGTATATATATATAAAAAAACCCGTAACTTCCAAGAACAGTGGGAGTCTCATAGCTGGCACCCAACCAGGTCTAAAGTGCCAGCCATGGCCAAGACACTCTCTTTATGGCTTATTATACTCAGTTGCACATGGGTGGGCCAGACGGGGGCAGACATTTTTTCCTCTGTCTTTAATTCATTTGATATTTGTTATTATTATATAACTTTGTTTTGGGTTTCCAACATTGCTGGCATTCAGCTAAGTCACAGCAGTCTACGGATAGGCAAAAGAGTGTATTATTGGCTTGTGTGCTTCATTTCTGTTCTGGTTTTTCAACTTCTCTTTTATTATAAGAGCTCCACTGTGAGTGATAGAGATGGGACTGAACCAAATTTAAATGTTTTCAGCTGATCTTGTTATTTTAATTGCACTAATTTACTGATTTGCTGTTTGCTGCCCAGGGATGAAGGGAGGATAGAAATTTAATCAATCAATTAATCAAGTATCCATGGGGGGGATTGGTTCAATCTGCACTGCACTGCCATTGAAACTGGCACATTGCCTGTTACAACTGCTCTGTTCCCTCTCCAAAAAACAACAACAACGAGGCAGTCTTTTTTCACTGTGCATGCACTAAAAATCAATGTGAATTCTCATTTTGTCCCTTTCCTTACCAGATACAGCATCAAGCCAGATTGCACGAATGTAGTAGAGTTTACAATATAGCTGCAGCAGTCTATAGCTATTGCACTGCTAGTGCTAGAGGCCATGGACACACATCTTGACTCTAGCCACCAACTGTGCTGGTAGTCATTAATTGCAAATAATGTTTGGGGGAATCACAGTTTTCTGGACAGTCCCTGGCTGAACAAATTCTACCTAGCCTTGTGTATTCAGTCTCCTGTCTTCCCTCCAGGACCTTGCCCAATTCCTTCCTCTCTGGTTCCTGTTTTTAACTTCCTGGATGGTCCAGCTGGTTGTATGCTTTGCTATTCTGGTTTCCTTGTTCTGATTCTTTTTTTGAATCAGCAACTGCATCCACATTGTTTACCTAGTCCTGGAGTCTGGCTGCTTCTGAACTCAGCTCAGAGTGCCCTTTGTGTTTGTTGCTCTACTTTCATGGTTCTTGACTCTAACTTCCATTGATCAGTTTGTGCACTTCACGTAACCCTGTGGAAATCAAATCCTGCAAAGACTTTTGTTGAGTTTTTACATGACCCTAGTCCACATCAAAATTGGGAAAGGAGTACGACAAGGTTGTATATTGTCTCCCTGCTTATTTAATTTATATGCAGAATTCATCATGCGAAAGGCTGGACTGGATGAATCCCAAGATGGAATTAAGATTGCTGAAAGAAATATCAACAATGCAGATGACACAACCTTGATGGCAGAAAGTGAGGAGGAATTAAAGAACCTTTTAATGAGGGTGAAAGAGGAGAGCGCAAAATATGGTCTGAAGCTCAACATCAAAAAAACTAAGATCATGGCCACTGGTCCCATCACCTCCTGGCAAATAGAAGGGGAAGAAATGGAGGCAGTGAGAGATTTTACTTTCTTGGGTTCCATGATCACTGCAGATGGTGACAGCAGTCACGAAATTAAAAGACACCTGTTCTTGGGAGAAAAGCAATGACAAACCTAGACAGCATCTTAAAAAGCAGAGACATCACCTTGCCAACAAAGGTCCATATAGTTAAGGCTATGGTTTTCCCAGTAGTGATGTATGGAAGTGAGAGTTGGACCATAAAGAAGGCTGATCACCAAAGAATTGATGCTTTTGAATTATGGTGCTGGAGGAGAGACTATTGATAGTCCCATGGAGTGCAAGAAGATCAAACCTATCCATTCTGAATGAAATCAGCCGTGAGTGCTCACTGGAAGGACAGATCCTGAAGCTGAGGCTCCAATACTTTGGCCACCTCATGAGAAGAGAAGAATCTTTGGAAAAGACCCTGATGTTGGGAAAGATGGAGGGCACAAGGAGAAGGGGATGACAGAGGACGAGATGGTTGGACAGTGTTCTCGAAGCTACCAACATGAGTCTGACCAAACTGCGGGAGGCAGTGGAAGACAGGAGTGCCTGGCGTGCTATGGTCCATGGGGTCACGAAGAGTCGGACACGACTAAACGACTAAACAACAACAGTCCACATCCAACAGGGGGAATCAAGGGGCCAGCAAAGGGATGGCAGAAAGATATGCAAAACTCTATTCAACATAGGTTGAATAACATTGCAGGGGCTGATGGGAGTTATAGTCCGAAACATCCTTTGTGTGTCCCCTACATAAGAGGCCAAGAGTGTGGCAACACAAGAATGGGCCGTTTCTGCGGTGGTTCCCCGTCTGTGGAATGTTCTCCCAGAAAGCTTTGCCTGGAGTCTTCATTAAACATCTTCAGGTGCAAGGCAAACCCATTCCTTCAGCTGATTAAACAATTTATGGCCTTTTAATCTGTGGGTATGTGGGTATTCTTGTTTTATTTGTTATTATATTATGTATTTTTGTGTTTTTATATTGTAAACTGCCCTGTGATCCTCAGATGAAGGGCAGTATAGAAATTTAATAAGTCATTCTGGAGGGCACTAGGTTGGGGTAGACTGACTGACTCCCAAATTATGGATAAAGGTGCTAAGTATGTTGTTAACAGGTATGGAAGTCTCCAGGGATAATGAAGATAATGATAATGATAATGAAGATACCTATTAGCAGCATTATATTTTAAAGACACAGATAGAAACAAGAAAGGTGAAACATCAGTTATAGACTTCATTTATTTGCATTGTGTAACAGTTGCCATTTTTTTGTATTGGAATGCAGTTAATTCGTAGGTTCTTATTCATCATTACTTTAAGAAGGTGTTGGCTGGAGCGCCAGTAAAAATGCCTGGTGGGGCATTTCAGGGCCAATTCATGCCTGATGCATGCCCTACAAAGATGCAGCATTTATGGAGGAAATGAAATCCACATGTGTCTATTTCAGGTTAAGCACACTTGGATGAGAAGCCATGTTTAGCAGCAAATTCCCAAAGCATGTACATATGGCAAATACACTCATAACACATGTGACTTGATGCCGTTTCCTACATGAACGTGATACCCATGTTAAAAATTTGTCACGTGTGACATTGGACCAGCTTGAAGTTCAAGGACATATTTTCACCCATTCCAGGCGCATGTACATGTTTGTGTACAAAACCCTCTAACATACCTCATTCGTATATATTGTATGACTATCTACAACTGTACTGTATCTCAAAAGTACCAAGTTTTTGTATTTAGGAAACAAAACAGAAAGATAAATCAATTAGATTAATACAATTTGTAAATAACTGTTAAAAGTTAGCTTTTTAGTTGGTTTCTTCCTCTTCCCTTAAAATCCTATGGTGTGATGCCTGCCATTTAGGCCCAGCTGCTGCACATGAAAATCTAAGCTACATGGGCATAACATTAGGAGGTCACTGTGGTCAAAAAGTGGGGGGGGGATCACAGCCATAACCACACCCTGTTGCTGTGTTCCTCCTTCTCTTTTGCTGACAGTCGAAGCTGACTGACTGCACATGACTCTCTCTCTTACCCCCACCCGCCATTGGTTTCTGGTGTTGCACAATCGAAACCCATTGCATGGTCCAAACCTGTCACTTGTGGTAACGGGGCCTCGGTGCGGAGGAGAAGGGGGGAAAGCATGTGTTTCCCCTTTTCCTCCCATCTCTTCCTTTTCATTACATTTGGAAAGAGTGCCGAGACAGGCAGCCCTCGTGTGCAGTGTCCCCACACACTGTCACTGGCATAGTTAAAGGCAATTTGCTAAAATGAGAGGGCTCAAAGCGGCTTTGATTTTGCATCCTGGGCGTGAGCAGCTAAGCAAAAAAAGATGTGCATCTTTGGGTGCTAAAGTGAGATGATTTGTATGTTTTTAATATATTGGTGAGGAAATGAAATATCTCTTCGGAGGGGAGAAAGGAAATCTTCTCATTGCAAAGCATCCCAACAGTCGCGCTTCTGAGGAAGAAACACCAACTCACATCTCTCTGCTAACTCACTCCTAACGGGTTCATTAACTACTACTAAATAATGATGTAAAACATATGGGTGCACAGGTGGCCGCTCAACAAATACCAAATGAATTCAACATGATCACCATTAACACAATTAATACCCAGCCAGTCTACAATGATGGAACTATTAAAATTAAGCACCACTCTAGCTCCCTCGGTCCTCTGGCAATTTTACAATGGAGACCAACAAAAGGCAAGAATTAACTTTTTTATTACAGTTATTTTATTTACTTACAGGCAGTTATTTAGTCTTTCATATGCCCTCCCTCACATTCAGCCTTGATGTGCAGAAGAATGAGGAGGAACTGAAACAATTTCCACCAAAGAAATCAATTGAGGAATAGCAATAAAGGATTAAAAAAATGTTTGGAGTCTATTTTCACAAAAAAGGAGCCCAAAACAAACAAACACCCCCCCCCCAATTTCCAGCAAATTTGGGTGTTGGCTTTGAGGGCCTCCTGTATTACACATATGGCTATAAAAAGCAATGAATAGATAAGATCGTCACAGCTGCTCATTTTATCATCTTCACTACCAGTTCATTGTGCATCCTGAATAGACCCATTAAGAGACAAGGGGTTGCTGCTTGGTCAACTTTGTGTTCCAGCTTTCCCATGTCTCATGTCCTGGCATTCTTTCACAGCATCACTTGATGCCTAGAATTTATCTATAGAGTCAGGACTAGGGTTGCCCTATTTCAAAAAGTAAAAAACCAGGGGACCCCACAGGATTTTGAGTTTTTTAAAGACAAACTTCAAAGTTGTTGACTAGGCAGCCCTAGTCAGGGCCCTCGGTCCAATTCAAGTTAGTTGTGAAACCATGGCTGTGCCAGATTTTCTGAGACGAGCAATTTGCACAGTTTACCTAGGTGATACCTGAGGATGTATTTCCATTCACCTCTCCTGAAATTCCTGACAGTCAGCTTCATCAGATGACTCTGAGTTCCTGTATTACAAGAAGGGGAGAGTGACTCCCAATCCTATCCTGTCGCCCCTTACTCACTGTTTCTTTTCTAAGTATAAAGCCCCAAATGTTATAACTGTTCCTCATCATTGTTCCAGCATCCTTATCATTCAGGGAGCCCTTTTCTGCACCTTTCCCAGCAGTGACCACACATGTATTCCAAGTGTTTACACACTATTCCTAGTGCCTAATGGTATCATGCTTATAATTGGAAATTACGTTTTATTTTGGCTATTTATGTTTAGAAACTCTGGCCCATCTTTTTTTAATTACATGGCACAGGAGTACCATTTTAGAATTATTTAAAGCTTTTTCACAGATGCTATAATTTACGACCTTCTCAGCTTGTACTATGTTTTACATATTTTTATATGAATTATAAATTATTATAATTTTGCATTAAAAGTAAAATTTTAATGTATCGTTAAAGATGCTATGAATTAAATATGTACTAAAGTGAAATATTTATTTTATCTATTAGATATGTTAACAGCTTTCCAGCGTATGTGCATCTGTATTCTTATAAAGCTTTTAAAAAACAAGGCATATCCCGCCCCATTAGTTCCGTCCTGACACCCTTAAGGTCAGGGTCAAAGTTCCATTCCCTGCAGAATCAGGGAATTCCAAAAGGTAGTCTCTTATTATCGATCTTACTTGTCCTGCAGTCACTAAGAACTCTGATAACTTTCAGGCTGATCATGTCCATGGCCCTTGTGCCAGTCAGAGAGGTTCATCACATAGCAGCAACATGTCATCCAGCTCCACAAAGACATTTGGTGGGATTCCCCATGAATTCCACACAAGCCCCAAAAGCAACTCTGCCCCATAGGAACAATCTCCCACTTAAAATGCAGTTCTCATGTTTCTGATAGGTCCATTTGAGGGAGAGCTGCTTTTTCACAACACGGTTCCAAGAGCTCAGTGTGTGACTTCTGAAAATAATAATAATAATAATAATAATGCCATAGAAAAAGTGAAAGCACAAGAAGAATGCAAGAGAAAAAGGAACTGGTGACAAGTCATGAAAAGATCGCCATCCACTTATACCAGTTTCTCCAATATTCATGTATATCATTTTCCAAATGAAAA
Source organism: Zootoca vivipara (assembly GCF_963506605.1). Taxonomy (NCBI): domain Eukaryota; kingdom Metazoa; phylum Chordata; class Lepidosauria; order Squamata; family Lacertidae; genus Zootoca; species Zootoca vivipara. The sequence goes on from NC_083282.1 coordinate 72,856,730, forward strand.
CTATAGAATTGTCCATAATTTGTCTTTTCCACTTAAGTTGTGCTAAACAGCATCCATGTTTTAGTCTTGCATTTATTTATTTCCTTCTTTTCTTCCTTTTAAACAGCCTTTCAGTCCTCTTCCCAGGACATACTCCCGCTTTACCAAAAGAAATAAAACTTCTTCTTCTTCTTCTTCTTCTTCTTCTTCTTCTTCTTCTTCTTCTTCTTCTTCTTCTTCTTCTTCTTCTTGAAGTAAAACAATCCAAAAATGCTTCTTAATCACTTCTCGCTTTTTCCATTTCTCAATCGCTAACCAAATATCCATGTTACTCAGATGCAACTCATAAATTGCTTCCTTTCTGCTTCCTTCCTTCGTTCCTTCCTTCACCTCTTGTGTAAGGGGCGAAGCGCTGGGCATGGCCGTACATCAATATCCCAGATGACACTCCCCCCACCCCAGAACTTCCCTAACACATTTTCATGCTCTCAGACACTTTATGAAATTTCATCAAAGCAAAATGTGTGCCATGATCAAGGGGCATAGCAAGGAAAGCCATGGCAATTCATATAGAAAGCTCATTGCATTTTGTCTACAAGAATGTAACGTAGGCCAGCTTAAGTGGGCCCTGGGATATATAGGCCCCCCTAGGCCAACCTTAGACAACCTGGTGCCCACCAGATGTTTCAGCCTAAAAATTCCAACAACAACAGCTGTGCAACCTTGGATGGATGAGAGTTATACTCCAAAACATCTAGAGGGCAACAGTTTGGCAAAGGGTGCTGCAGACAATATAAAAATTGTAGGATGGAGCTTTCACACACAAAGAAAATTCACTTCTGAGATTCAATTAATTATTATTATTATTATTATTATTATTTATTATTATTATTTATACCCCGCCCATCTGGCTGAGTTCCCCGAGCCACTCTGGGCGGCTCCCAATCGAGTGTTAAAAACAATACAGCATGCAGACTTAGATACACATGTATGTACATATATATGCACATTCAGAAATGATTTTTTTTCTAATTAAAATAGAAATGCATCTCCCTATAGTATGGCGGACTGTGGCTAGGAGACCTGTGCATACCTGCCAAGTCCCGGAAAATGGCCAGCGCCGGCGTCGAAAGTCGCGTCTACGCATGTCCGGAAGTGCGTAGACGTGACTTCCGGTGTCAGCGGCGGCCATTTTTTGTGCCCATAGATGGGCAAAGCAGGGGAAAAAATGGCTGCCAGCAGGAGAATTTTAGAGAGAGAAACGGGAGACAAAGAGAAACAGGGGGCCGCCGGGAAACGGTACGTAAAAACGGGGGTTTCCCGGGGAAAACGGGGTACTTGGCAGCTATGGACCTGTGTGCCTGCTCAGTTTTGCTCCCAGGTGCTGTTGGACTTGAAGGCCCCATCCTCTTTTCTCCTTCTTTAGGGATCTTTTTCTTTAAACCTGGTCTTCAAGCCAGACTTGGCCTGCGTGGGCAACCTTTCAAACAAAGGGCCATCCTGTGTCAAATAAAGACACACACCCTCTCCACCTTGAGCGTACAGTATATGAAAGCACCTCAGGAGCTTGTTCAAGTGAAGCTGATGTGCACATACCGGTACTCTGGAGTCATTAATCCAGAGCCAAAAATAATAATAATAAATGCCAGGAACGAGACACAAGTGAAAAGAATGTGGAAAGGCATGGAAGGGGTGCAGAGGATAAACACCAGCTCAGCAGCCCAGAGTGCAGCAGAGTTATCTGAAATACTTTGTGAATCAAGACATCAGTAAGTCAACGTGTGCTAAGAGCCTAAGAGCCAGAGAGAAGCCATGGTGTACTTAACTTTCCTCACCAGCTCTAGTTGCAGATCTGCTCATTTGTCCCAGTATTGGGGTGATCAGAAGCATTAAACTATGAACATGGAAGAGTCTGTTCCATTCCAAGTTATCGTGCTTTTAACAGACACTTATGCAAGTGATCATTACGATACCAAAGAGAACCAAGAGGACCAACTGGAGCTTGCTACCGTATGACAGCTGATGTGTGATTTTATCCTCGAAATGTCTGAGGGTTGAGCTGCAAGCTCAAACATGTATATGGACACTTCACCACATTTCAAACACTGCCCAGATGCGCCTGAACCACCTACATTCTCAGTTGGAATCATATAACTGGGCCCATCTTACATTGCGTCTGATGTTGGCTGCTTCTGAAGTATCTATCGGTTCAGAGAGCGGATCAATTTTGCAAGAACCTCTGAGGCAAGAAGGGTCTTTAGGAGCATCATTGCTTTGTTGAGAAGAGGGAAGTGAGGCTATTCACTGCTGGATAAAAATAATTGACTTGAGCAAGTTGTGGTCCGCTCACGTGTCAGACTGAAGAGGAAACAGAGGATATTACTTAGGAGAGGTAAAGAATTGCGGTGTCCATGTAGAATGAATCATGTAACTTCAGAATGGCTTGTTGTGCATGGGGAGAAACTTATCTATTCATTCAATGAAATGATTTTTTTATAAAAAAAAACAACAACACTCACATGCTTACTTTTTCCATTACTTAGACTTATGGAGAATTTGAAGAGCCAGTTCAATCCTTTGTGTGATTGTAATGTGATTAGTCTTAGCTCTCCCTCAGCTGGTATGGCAGACATCCTATCTGGCTGCAGTGCAGAGGAAAAGAAGGGAAGCAGAGCTATTCCATCGGCTTTACTGAAAGACTAGGCACCTTTGGTTCTTCTTTTCCCATCTCTGTCACCTAGAAGTGGGCATTTCACCAGGCTACCCAAACTGTTTCCATTTCAGCTGGTCATTAAAACAGCTGGAGATTGGATCCAGATTTACAGCACCATCCGAAACTGAGAGCTGCCCAGATGAGAGAGTCTGGATTTGGTCGAACCTGGACTTTCCTGGGTATCCAGGAAAATAAGGTATCGAGATCAATGTATGTATACAGTAGCAAGGCCTGTAAAAGATTTTAGGGGCAAGGCAGAGTGGAGGCAGAGAGTTTAGTCACATACTCCTGTCTTTCATTTGTCTCTCTCTGTACATTCCTCATCAGACATAGTAAATCTGCCTCCCAGTATGAGGCAGGGAGGGAGTAAATCGGCTGCCCCAGGTTGGAGGTGGGATAGGAGAATATATATTTTTTGCATTCTGAGGAGGTATAAGATTTGGCCTCAACATTCATCTTCATTGTTTAAGGAACTGGCTGGGGTTTTCTGACTGAAGGGTACAGGTGGCTATGTCTTTGTGAATGTTGCAGATTGAATAGTCTAATGTAGTTTTAATAGGGTTTTTATTTCATTATTAATCTAATTGATTTCTGTTTTGTACATCATTTTGAGATTTTTTTTTGGGGGGGGTGCATTTGATTCCAGTCTTGTACATCACCTTGAGATACTTCTGAAGACAAAGCAGTTTAAGAAATTTTACAAATAAATAAATAAAACACAAGGAAAGGCTGCCAAAATTTTACATAGTCCATAGACAGCGGCTTGATCTTCGGGAATGAGCGTGTGATTATAATTATCTCCATGAAACATTTCACTTCTTCCTGTTGATCAAGCTAGTTTCAAAGGTACAGTGATGTGGGCCAGGTGAAAAGCTGGCAACCTTACATCTGCGCTGTGGAGCTCTGAAACACAGTTCATCATTGTGTCCCCATGTCCTTTAATCCTGTTCTGGTTGAGGGTTTATCAATCTCAGATAAGCATTTAAACTCCTTTTTTCCATACATACATTTCAAAGGCATTTCTTCTAAAGGGAGACGAAGCTCTTCAACCTTTTTCCTCTTTTTTTAGTTGGGGGGGGGAGTTCTCTCCATAAAGAGAACTTGCGAGGTCTGCATCTTTTCTACCCTAAACTACTTCCTTTATGCAATGGTAGAAACATATGCTGTACAGCTTTCTTTCATGCCAAGATGTTAATTCTCCCCCCCCCCCCGCCTGACCTGATTGGTTTGTTAGGCAGATGGTGTTAAGACATAGCTGCCAAGTCTCCCGTTTTTCGCTTGAAACCCCCGTATTTTGTTACCGTTTCCTGTTGTTATCCCGAATTGATTATATCCCGTAAATATCCCGTAAAGCTCCTGCCAGCGGCCATGTCCCGGCTCCCGGCTGTCTGTGCATGTCTGGACATGTGTAGAAGCGACTTCCGGTGCCTCGCCACCACTGATCCCGGATTTTTCAATCCGGGAGTTGGAGGGTATGTGTTAAGAGATGGTGGAACAGCAGGAACTAAGCATAGCTTGATCTGGAGTGGAGCTTGCTGGTCTTCAAGGAGATAGAAGGCAAAGACAAACTGGGTGAAGAGGCCTAGGCAGGCCCTCTACATATCCCCCAGGTGCAGACCTGCTGACACAGTTGGCCCTGCCCCAGGGAGGTCCTACGCAGAAGCCTGCCTACACCGGCCAGCTGCTTGACCACTATGAGAACTTCATGCACTGCTAGATGAGCCATTGGCCTGATCCAACAAAAGGCTTTTAAAGAGTCCTTCTGAGTTTCTTATAGCGATTCCCTATGGTTTAGCTGCTCAGCCCGTATCCACCAGGAGCTTCACATTCCATACTGTGGGATCAATTCTGTGGAACTTCATCCCAGCTAAGATCAGATGGACCCATCCCCTACTGAACTTTCGGAATACCTTTCTATTTCAAGAGGCATTTAAAATAAGGTGTTTGTTTGTTTAAAAAAAATGATTAATTCAAATTATCTTTCCCCACTATATTTTTTTTGGGGGGGGGACTTTTTTATTGTACATTGCTTAGTGTACAAATCAGTGATGAAATGGTATATAAATAGTTGAAATAAATAAATAATGACTTCATTTAATTCATGTAGATCTGGAAAGCACTTCGGGATGCTGAAAGATGAGCAAAATGAGTCAACTTAAAGCTGGTTATGCTTTCAGTGCCGTTCTCAAGAAAGCTGGAAATAAGACCAGACGTTTCTGTACTTCCTCTGTAAGTGCCTCCATTATGGAAGGATTTTGTTGCATGTCTTGAAAAGCTTTTGACTGTTCTTCCTTTTAGGTGTGCCCAGACTGTCTAGTTCTGTGGCTGTATGCGCTGGGTAGTCTCTCATGCAAGGGTGTCTGCTTCCATGCACTTACCAGAAAAGGGCACTCTGAAGGCTAACCCGAAAGTAAATGTGCTATCAATGTTTGCTGCATGAGTCAGGCACAGATGGAGAAATCTGAGGGAAAGGACCATATCTCAGTGTTGGTAGACCACAGGCTTTGTATGCAGAAGTGTCCAGGTTCAATCCCTGGCATCTCTAGGTAGGACTTGACAAGTCTTGTGTCTGAAACCCTGGAAAGATGCTGCTAGTCTGTACAGGCAATACCTATTGAGTAGAAAGACCAGTGGCGTGACTTAACATAAGACAATTTCCTATGATCCTATGTCTAGGATTTATAAATCCACTGAGGGAGGGGAGGTCTACTCTTTACATGAGACGCAGCAGAGAGGAACAAAGGGCTGCATCCAATGCTAGTACTACTGAAAGTAGACCCATTGCAAATAAGGAACACAACTAACGTAGGTGCATTAATTTCACTGGGTCTATTCCGAGTTAAACTTTGTTGGAAACAACCCCAAACTGCTTTGGCACCAGTAGTGAGCCATACTAGGAGAAGATGGAGTACAGTGAGCTTAGATGCAAAAAATAGCACATGTTTCACCGTCTTCTCCCATGGGCTCCCTTTCACGTAAATAACAGGCTCCCTTCCCCAACCCTGCTTTATATATGAAAGGAGAAGATGTAGATACAGTAATATGTATGCATCCACCAGCACTCAGCACATCTAATTTGTCTCCGAGAAGACATACCTTTTGGTTACAATTGCAGAGATGAAAGGTGACTTAATTTAAACTGGGATGCTTCCAGACAGCAGTTTATTGTGGATTCAGTGCTGCTCCCACATGCAAGTTTTGCACAACATCCACAGAACAACATCCTCATCTTCATACTGTCCCTTATTATTGTCCCATTTAATCCTTATTTACTCTTTCTGCAGGAAAACCATGGGAATGGATAATTCGGATCAGTGTGCAGGGTGAGGTTGTGTGGCAGTCTTTGAATGATGCTAGCATGTTGATACTTGGGGGGGGGTGTTCTGTGTGAGTAGCACCATAAAAACATAAAGAGCCTGCTGGATCAGGCCAATGGCTCATCTAGTCCAGCACCCTGTTCTCACAGTGTCCACCCAGATGCCTGTGGGAAACCTATAAACAGGACCCAAGCACAAGAGCACTCTCCCTTCTGTGGTTTCCAGCAACTGCTGCTCAGAAGCATTACTGCTTCTGACTGTGGGGGCAGAGCATAGCCATGGATAACTTTATCATTCACAAATGTGTACAATCCTCTTTTCCCTGGTTTCCCCACACAAACTGTAGTCCACCAGTTCTGTAGTCCACAATAAACTGCTGTGGAAGCTCCCTGATGAACCTCCATCAAACTGATTGTTGTTGTTTAGTCGTTTAGTCGTGTCCAACTCTTCAGAACCCCATGGAGCAGAGCAAGCCAGGCACTCTTGTCTTCCACTGCCTCCCACAGTTTGGTCAGACTCATGTTGATAGCTTCAAGAACACTGTCCAACCATCTTGTCCTCTGTCGTCCCCTTCTCCTTGTTCCCTCCATCTTTCCCAACATCAGGGTCTTTTCCAGGGAGTCTTCTCTTCTCATGAGGTGGCCAAAGTATTGGAGCCTCAGCTTCAGGACCTGTCCTTCCAGTGAGTACTCAGGGCTGATTTTCTTCAGAATGGATAGGTTTGATCTTCTTGCAGTCCATGGGACTCTCAAGAGTCTCCTCCAGCACCATAATTCAAAAGCATCAATTTTTCTGCGATCAGCCTTCTTTATGGTCCAGCTCTCACTTCCATATATCACTACTGGTAAAACCATAGCTTTAACTAGGGGTGCTTAATTCAAAAGGCATTGATTTGAGATACACCAGTCTTCAAAGGTTATTCAACAAGTCAAATGACGAATGTTTATTTCAGAGTTGTCATCTGGTTTTTTGGGTTGTTGTTTTTTTAAAAAAAAATACAACAGCATGACATTTTACTTTTGTGACACTCACGCAGAGAGAACACCCTAATATTGAGCAAGAGAAATAGATGCTGTTGGCTGTTGCACCACACGCCTGATGAGCTAATGGTGATTCTCCTTTGCATCATTGTGGCTTCAGTCAACTCATAGTGGCTGCAAACAGATCTAAAGCAGGGGAAATCAGGCCTGTAATTTGCTTGTGCTCTTGCTGTGATTACTCTCTCAATCACAGTACTTGGATATGAAAATAAGGAGAAAAAATTACAGGTCTTTTGCATCAAGATTATCCCGGGCTATAGCTAAAAGGCACCCCTCATCAGCTGTTCGCAGAGATGAGGTAATTGCATGAGCAAAAATAAATAAACAAAAAAGTTTCAAATAACTTCGAAATCAAATCAATTTGTGTGTGATTCCTTGGATTTCATGCCTTTAACTGAGGATGCATACAAACAATCAGCCACTAGTAACTCAAGTGGATATTTGTTGGATGCAGCTCTGAAAACTCAAGCATCCCACCCCCACCCCTCTCTCTCGCTATAAGGACTGCTCTGAAGTCAGGGGGCATTCGAAATGGAAAAGCGGAAGTACCGAAAAGCAGCCTAAGATTGTTGTATTTTCAGTTCTATACAACTGAGTAGAAGACCATGTCAGCATATAATACCTCTGCTCAAAGTTCTGTACAGTCGTACCTTGGAAGTCGAATAGAATCTGTTCTGGAAGTCCGTTTATTTAAAACTTTCTCTTTTATCCTGCCTTTCTGTTTCAGAAAATCCAAGGCAGTCAACAGGACCAAGATATGAAAAATGAAAAAGGCCTAAAAATAACACGTTAATATGGTTCAAATTGAAAAAAGGAGTAGCTAAACAACATAAAGCAATAAAGATCAGCAGCTAAACTGGCCATGATCTTGGTTTTTTTGATGTTGAGCTTCAGACCATATTTTGCGCTCTCCTCTTTCACCCTCATTAAAAGGTTCTTTAATTCCTCTTCGCTTTCTGCCATCAAGGTTGTGTCATCTGCATATCTGAGGTTGTTGATATTTCTTCCAGAAATCTTAATTCCGGCTTGGGATTCATCTAGTCCAGCCTTTCGCATGATGAATTCTGCATATAAGTTAAATAAGCAGGGGGACAATATACAACCTTGTCGTACTCCTTTCCCAATTTTGAACCAATCAGTTGTTCCATATCCAGTTCTAACTGTAGCTTCTTGTCCCACATAGAGATTTCTCAAGAGACAGATGAGGTGATCAGGCACTCCCATTTCTTTAAGAACTTGCCATAGTTTGCTGTGGTCGACACAGTCAAAGGCTTTTGCATAGTCAATGAAGCAGAAGTAGACGTTTTTCTGAAACTCTCTAGCTTTCTCCATAATCCAGCGCATTTTTGCTATTTGGTCTCTAGTTCCTCTGCCCTTTCGAAATCCAGCTTGCACTTCTGGGAGTTCTCGGTCCACATACTGCCTAAGCCTGCCTTGTAGAATTTTAAGCATAACCTTGCTAGCATGTGAAATGAGCGCAATTGTGCGGTAGTTGGAGCATTCTTTGGCACTGCCCTTCTTTGGAATTGGGATGTAGACTGATCTTCTCCAATCCTCTGGCCATTGCTGAGTTTTCCAAATTTGCTGGCATATTGGGTGTAGCACCTTAACAGCATCATCTTTTAAAATTTTAAATAGTTCAACTGGAATATCATCACTTCCACTAGCCTTGTTATTAGCAGTGCTTTCTAAGGCCCATTTGACTTCACTCTCCAAGATGTCTGGCTCAAGGTCAGCAACCACACTACCTGGGGTGTACGAGACCTCGATATCTTTCTGGTATAATTCCTCTGTGTATTCTTGCCACCTCTTCTTGATGTCTTCTGCTTCTGTTAGGTCCTTACCACTTTTGTCCTTGATTATGGTAATCTTTGTACGAAATGTTCCTTTCATATCTCCAATTTTCTTGAACAGATCTCTGGTTTTCCCCATTCTATTGTTTTCCTCTATTTCTTTGCATTGCTCATTTAAGAAGACCCTCTTGTCTCTCCTTGCTGTTTTTTGGAAATCTGCATTCAGTTTCCTGTATCTTTCCCTATCTCCCTTGCATTTTGCTTGCCTCCTCTCCTCCGCTATTTGTAAGGCCTCGTTGGACAGCCATTTTGCTTTCTTGCATTTCCTTTACCTTGGGATGGTTTTCGTTGCTGCCTCCTGTATAATGTTACGAGCCTCCATCCATAGTTCTTCAGGCACTCTGTCCACCAAATCTAAATCCTTAAACCTGTTCCTCACTTCCACTGTGTATTCATAAGGGATTTGATTCAGATTGAATCTTACTGGCCCAGTGGTTTTTCCTACTTTCTTCAGTTTAAGCTGGAATTTTGCTATAAGAAGCTGATGATCTGAGTTACAGTCAGCTCCAGGTCTTGTTTTTGCTGACTGTGTAGAGCTTCTCCATCTTTGGCTGCAGAGAATATAATCAATCTGATTTCGATGCTGCCCATTTGGTGATATCCATGTGTAGAGTCGTCTCTTGTGTTGTTGGAAGAGAGTGTTTGTGATGACCAGCTTGTTCTCTTGACAGAACTCTATTAGCCTTTGCCCTGCTTCATTTTGAACTCCAAGGCCAAACTTGCCAGTTGTTCCTTTTATCTCTTGATTCCCTACTTTAGCATTCCAATCCCCTGTAATGAGAAGAACATCCTTCTTTGGTGTCATTTCTAGAAGGTGTTGTAGGTCTTCATAGAATTGGTCAATTTCACTTTCTTCAGCACCGGTAGTTGGTGCATAAACTTGGATTACTGTGATGTTAAAAGGTCTGCCTTGGATTCATATCGAGATCATTCTGTCATTTTTGAGATTGCATCCCATTACAGCTTTTGCCACTCTTTAGTTGACTATGAGGGCCACTCCATTTCTTCTACAGGATTCTTGCCCACAGTAGTAGATATGATAGTCACCCGAACTGAATTCGCCCATTCCCTTCCATTTTAGTTCACTGATGCCCAGGATGTCAATATTTATTCTTGTCATCTCATTTTTGACCACATCCAGCTTACCTCCATTCATGGTTCTTACATTCCAGGTTCCTATGCAATATTTTTCTTTACAGCATCGGACTTTCCTTTCGCTTCCAGGCATATCCGCAACTGAGCGTCCTTTCGGCTTTGGCCCAGCCGCTTCATCAGCTCTGAATCTACTTGTACGTGTCCTCCGCTCTTCCTCAGTAGCATGTTGGACGCCTTCCGACCTGAGGGGCTCATCTTCCAGCGTCATAACTTTTATATGCCTGTTGTCTTTGTCCATGGAGTTTTCTTGGCAGGGATACTGGAGTGGCTTGCCAGTTCCTTCTCCAGGTGGATCACGTTTAGTCAAAACTCTCCACTATGACCTGTCCATCTTGGGTGACCCTGCATGGCATAGCTCATAGCTTCTCTGAGTTATTCAAGCCCCTTCGCCACGACAAGGCATTGATCCATGAAGGGGATCTAGATTTATTGTGTATAAATTTATGTAAAACCAATAAAAATCCTTTTTTAAAAAATAAAAGGAAAGGGGATTTTAAAGAAGAACTTCCCCAGATTAGGGCCCAGCTGAGAGCCAATAAGGGGTAGAAATAAACAAGATGGTTACAAAAACCAAAACAGTTAGAAGTTGTGTATAGATTTCATATACAGTAGCTTTTTTGTATGTTTCTCTTTGCATTCACTGACTCATTCTTGTGATGTGGCAATAAGATGACATGGGCATGATTATTTTAGTTCCTCCTTAGCACTGGGTGAAGGGGAACTGACAAAACCCAGGCTTTTCACTAGGACTCTGAACCAGATTTGGCCAAATGCTGAGCCAAATCAGGCCTACTTGGACGAAAGGGAGAAGGTGCTACGAGGAAAGCACGTTTGGCAAACCCTCACCTTGATCAATTCCTGCCCAGAAACCTATGTCCCCACTGTGGAAGGACGTGTGGATCTAGAATTGGCCTCCCCAGTCACTTACAGACTCACTGTTAATACTGCATTCATGGAAGACCATTGGTGGTCACCAAAGAAAAAGACTTGGAGGAATCTGGATTTTGGCTGAGTTGGGCTGAGACAGCCCCAGATCACCATGGGTTGGGTTGAGTGGCCCAGAGTAATCTGAGGCTGTCAGGGTGTAGGACATTAGGCAAGAAGGAAAGGCAGGTGTGGATGGAAAGAAAGAGAAATTATGAAAAGGAGGGACCTACTCAGTGGCTACATCTTAGCCAAAGATAGTGGGACTGGGCCTAAGTGGTTAAGAGGCTGTCCCATCCAGATTCTACTTTTCCTTACCTACTGAAGCACCACCATGCCCTTTAATCACTCTAATTTGTACAAAGTATAATTTGCATGTACATAAGAACATATTCCACACAGATCAAATCCTCCTACTTACCCAGTTGAATGTTACATATGAATAAGTGTATGAGCATACAGGTCAGCTATTGCTGACACAGGTACATATATTGTAAGCATGCTGAATTAAACATGCACTTACAGCTCATCTAATCAAATCAGGCAACTTGATACCACAAAGCCCAAGCCTGATTGTGGGAAATGATTCCTGCATTCACTATTATTTATCTCATTTATTTTTTGTATTTATATCCCACCTTTTTTTCCCAAGGAGCTTGAGCTACATGGTTATCTCCTTCTCAGTTAATCTCCCCAACAACCATTTGAGGTAGGTTAGCCTGAGAGACATGACTGGTTCAAAGTCACCCAGTGAGCTTCATGGCTGAGTGGGGATTTGAACCCTGGTCTTCCAATACTCCACTGCACCACATTGACTCACTATGAATAGTGAACATTGTTTCTCTAAATTTCAAGTTCTGAAAAGGATGGTTCATCTCTCAGTGGGGTGAAGTTTACATCAAAGATTGACTCACCATTTGGTTGAGCACTGGACATAGCTGCCAAGTTATCCCTTTTTTTAAGGGATTTTCCCTTATGCTGAATAGGCTTCCTCGCGAGAATAGGGAAAACTTGGCAGCTATGGCACTGGAACTAAATGAATCATCTCAGAATCCCGTTTTGATGCAAAATACCTTTCTTTTTCTATTAGGGACTGGGGTTTTAAAAAAGAATCTCAGAGGGGAAAATTACTTTGAGAGCCTTCAGCTCACTTCTCGCGAATGCTCAAAATAATGACTTGTTCAACAAACATAGAAGAGACCCCCTCCTTATTATATTTGTGTGTACTCTCTAAGTTGAAACCCAGGTTAAGGAACTTCTTTGTCACTCTGCCATTGTTTATAGGATCTCGATGGCAGTATTTACGTTGCATGGTTTCAATTCTTGGATTTAAACATTGCCTTTGGAAGACAGGCTTTGGTGATGATGACCGCCTTTGGGTTCTGTTGCTGAGTCATCCCCCTGGTTTGAATTTTCCTAACCATCTGTATCTTTGGTGACATTGCCAGCAGATGTTGTTATCAAGCTGTTCCATCGCTAAAAGAACCCAATCCAATTCAAAATTTTGATTCCAGGTGGCATTTTGTACAGAGTGACATAAATGTAAAGTAATTTCTGTTTTCGTTTGAAGCTATTTCAAGAAGCATCAGGGTGGTTTGTTTGTTTGTTTGTTTTAAAAAGGTGGTCTCCATGTTATCCTTTTGTTGTGGGTAATCTAGATGTCTCCCTGCTTATTTAACTTATATGCAGAATTCATCATGCGAAAGGCTGGACTAGATGAATCCCAAGCCGGAATTAAGATTGCCGGAAGAAATATCAACAACCTCAGATATGCAGATGACACAACCTTGATGGCAGAAAGCGAGGAGGAATTAAAGAACCTTTTAATGAGGGTGAAAGAGCAGAGCGCAAAATATGGTCTGAAGCTCAACATCAAAAAAACCAAGACCATGGCCACTGGTCCCATCACCTCCTGGCAAATAGAAGGGGAAGAAATGGAGGCAGTGAGAGATTTTACTTTCTTGGGCTCCTTGATCACTGCAGATGGTGACAGCAGTCACGAAATTAAAAGACGCCTGCTTCTTGGGAGAAAAGCAATGACAAACCTAGACAGCATCTTAAAAAGCAGAGACATCACCTTGCCGACAAAGGTCCATATAGTTAAAGCTATGGTTTTCCCAGTAGTGATGTATGGAAGTGAGAGCTGGACCATAAATAAGGCTGATCACCGAAGAATTGATGCTTTTGAATTATGGTGCTGGAGGAGACTGTTGAGAGTCCCATGGACTGCAAGAAGATCAAACCTATCCATTCTTAAGGAAATCAGCCCTGAGTGCTCCCTGGAAGGACAGATCGTGAAGCTGAGGCTCCAATACTTTGGCCACCTCATGAGAAGAGAAGAATCCTTGGAAAAGACCCTGATGTTGGGAAAGATTGAGGGCACTAGGAGAAGGGGACGACAGAGGACAAGATGGTTGGACAGTGTTCTCGAAGCTACGAACATGAGTTTGACCAAACTGCGGGAGGCAGTGGAAGACAGGAGTGCCTGGCGTGCTATGGTCCATGGCATAGCTGCCAAGTTATCCCTTTTTTACAGGGATTTTCCCTTATGCTGAATAGGCTTCCTCGCGAGAAAAGGGAAAACTTGGCAGCTATGGTCCATGGGGTCACGAAGAGTCGGACACGACTAAACGACTAAACAACAACAAACAACAATCTAGATGACAAACTCCCAGGGAATTCTACAGCTGCTTATAAATTGTTTCCCAAAATGTTCTATTCTATTTGTGTGGGGTGGGGGGTGGGGTTGCAGATATTTTACACTATTTCTTCAGGGGAAAGAGAAACTCCCAACACTTTATTGTGAGTGCAATTTCAGAAACATATGCATCTGCTTTATACTGAGTTTAGTATTGTTTATACTGACTGGCAGCATCTTTCTTCAGTTTCAGATAGGAGTTTCCCCTAGCCCTGCCTGAAGATACTGGGACTTGAACCCGGGACTTCTGCTTGTAATGCACATCTACAGCACCACCCCTATGCAATATGGTGTGGTGCTGCTGCTGCTTCAAGGGCCACCAGCAACTGTCTTTGCAACTTTGCAACTGTTGTCATGATGTGTGCATTTTGGATCACAGCTATGCTTGGGGCACACCTATTGGATGGTGCCTCTGTCATTATTTCAGCAGGTGAAAGAAATCTCTCCCCTGCTTCCTAGACCATTCTGAAATACTTAAATGTTCTCCCTCTTCCAGTAATCCTTTCCCCTTTGGTATTTTTCAAGCTCAGTGCTCCTGCTCTCCAGAAAGATATGCAACTGAAGCAAAGTACAGTCATACCTGGGTTTAAGTACACCTTGGTTTTAGTATTTTCAGTTTAAGTACTCTGTGGACCTGTCTGGAACGGATTAATCCACTTTCCATTACGTTCAATGGGAAAGTTCACTTCAGGTTAAGTACGCTTCAGGTTAAGTACGGACTTCTGGAACCAATTGTGTTTGTAAACCGAGGTACCAATGTAGTAAAATTAGCTGTCTATTTCCTTGATTTCCTTCCTCAGAAGTTATCAAGTAAAACTGGACAGGCTCTTGTCAGTCATGCTACTTAAGATACAGGTTTTCATGTTGCTATGGCAAGAGATAGACTTTGAGGTGGGATGGGGAACCTCAGACCCAGGAGACAAAATGTCTGGCCCTCAAGACTCTCCCCAGTTCACACCCCTTCTTCCCAGGCCACAAGCCTGCCTCAAGTGTTTCCTTGAACTCTGTGCTTCTTGGTTGCCTGGATAGAGGATAGAGAGGGATGTTTGAGTAAATTAACATTTGTTGTTCCACACACTTTTGTTTCTAGCCCTCCCCACGAATGGCACAGAGCCCCTGGAAGATTGCCTAGAAAGGAATGTGGTCCTCAGTCTGAAAATGGCTGCCCATTCCTGGCTTAGATGTTTGATAGGTTTCTTCCAACTGTTGTTTACACAGTTCTATGATTACTTTCCCAGAGGTCTTCCAGCAGTATTCAAATTAAAGTTAGCACCAGCTGAGGTGTGGAATGGTAATAAAGGTTGAGTTATCATATAATAGTAATAATAATAATAATAATAATAATAATAATAATAATAATAATAATTCACCTGTCTTCCCCAATAATCCTCAACTACTGGCCATGTCGGCAGGAGCCACAACTCAATGATAAGAGAAAATACTGGTGTTTGTAGGACCCAAAGTTTGATCCTTGTCGTCCTCCCTAGCTCAAAGTTCCTTGGGTAGGATGGATGGAGAAGACTTCAAAGGAAACTGTGTAGCATTTGCAGAGCTTTGCCCCTCCAAAAGTAAATAAGGATACTTGTTACCAGTTTCTAATTTATGTCTCTCTCTTCCTTTATTCCAAGGGCCAAAAGGGTTTCCCACCTTTTTGGCACAGATACAAATGCTGGCTTTATTTTTTCATGTGGTTTAGTGGTAGGAATGGTTTTGATCATTATAAGAAAAGCAATGAAAAAAATCAAAATCAAACAAAACTTCAGAGCCTGCTCCACATTTGTCTTTGCCCTGGTTCCTTAAAGAACTGCTTCTGTACACATGGCGAACACAGCATGTACTCTCAGCAAATAAACAAGCAGGTTTTGCGGCTTTAGTTGGCCAATACCATTAATTATATCAGGGATGGGGAAACCCTTTTCAGCCTGAGGGCCACATTCCCATCCAGACAACTTTCCAGCGGCCATATGCCTGTGGTGGGCAAAGCAATGCATGTAAATTTTCCCTTTGTGCAATAGACTAATTTCTGCAGACACTCATATCTGTATCTTCCATCCACACACAGAGGCAATGGTGCATGTGGCCTGGAGAGATTTCCAAGGGCCAGATAGAGGCCCAGGGTCCAAATGCAGACCGTCAGAATTCTCCCCTGGCCACATCCATCACTGGCTCTGCATGCTCTGAGGTTCCTCACCCATCCCATATATGAAACATTAAACTTGTAGTGGTGTCATAGGATAGAAGTAGGGTACTGCCATAGCTTCTCACATGTCTATAGTCTACCACAGAGCTCCTCCAGATTACCTGTTTATCCAGCATTCATCCTGATTTGCCTGCAAAGTGTTTGTACATCCATTCCACACTTTTCAATGCATTTCCTTGTCACCTTCCTAACAGCAGTGTGGCAGTCTGGAAGCACCCACAGTAAATCACACCCAGCTATTGAATATTGCCAGTGGAACAAGTGACAATCCAGGTCATAGGACATCAGACTGAAGAGGTCATACAGAAAGGAGAGAAATTCAGTTTGGTTCACATTTAAAAGAGACCCTTCCTTATTCAGAGGAGAGCAGACAATAACACCAAACATTTCACATCTGGAAACCAATGTGCCCCTTTGATTTCAGATAGTACATGAGTAGATGACTCTAAAAAGCACGTTAGCAGCTTCGGTGGCTCAGTTACCAGAAGTAACGTATTTATCATTAACTCTAGAAGTGTATACTTGATTCTGACCAAACTAAGCATAGAAATGACTAATTAAATGACTAAGGACAGGAAAGAAAAGCCAATGAAAGGGACTTGACATTTACTGGAAAGCAGTTCAACTGGTTCTGCTAAATTAAGTAGCGTTGTTTTTTCAGATCACATCTGGAACTCCAGAAGGGCCAAAAATGCTTCTTGATTTTACATCTCCTTCAAATAAATAAAATTAAGAAACTGATCATATCCTTGAAAACTACTGTACCCTTAATAAGCTCTAAGGTAACTCCATGTCAGTTGCTGGCTGTGCAATACATCCCTGTTGTATAACACATGCCTTTTCTATAACACGTTAACATTCCTACTGGCAATAAACAGCCTTCTAGAGATGGAACCATGAGGTTTGGATGTAAAAAGTCATATGGATATCACTTCGTTTATTTAATATACAGCTTTTTTTATACGAGTGCTTTTAAGTTTGCCTTGCTCTTTGATCTCCACTTGGAACAGAGAGAGAGAAACCTTTTTCATGGAGTTTGTTTTAAAGTGCAGCAATTGCTTACCACAAATAAGGACCAGCAAATGGGTCTGGAAAATAAAGGAAACCATTAGGAGGGGAGATGGGCAATGCAAGACCTTTAGAAAGGTTTACACCAAAACACACACACACACACACACACACACACACACACACAAACACACAGGGATGTGAGAACAGGCCTTATAGGACTGAACAATGAGCCCTCTGTCCCAGGAAAGCGATTTAGCTCAATGAGCATTTTCTTTGCATGAAGAAAGTCTCAGTTTCGATCCCTGGCATCTCCAGGTAGGGCTAAGAGACAGTCCTGCCTGAACCCCCACCCCCACCCCTAGAGCTGCTGCCAGTCAGTGCAAACAATACTAAGCTAGATAAACCAAAGGGCTGGGTTGTAGTAAGACAGCTTCCTATGTTCCTGTGAATATATGGCTGTGCTGAACCCAGTGGTGAATCTTGGGGTCTCAAATTTCAGTGGCACCCTGTGTGATGCCAAAATTCAGTGCGCTCCCCTGCCTCTCACTTTGTATTCTACCTCATAGTTGTGTCACCCATCCCTGAGGCTCCATGCCCAGTACGACCGAACCTATCACACTCCCTTAAGTAGACTTTGGCTGAAAAGGTGGGGACTGTTTCAACCCCACCTTTCAGTGTTTGTTTAACTGTTCAAACATTCTACTTCATAATATACCAATAACCAATAATAACAGACACACACACAAACACACACACACACACACGAAATATGAGATCTGTAATTTAGGAGTCTCTTATTCATCTGTTAAAGGGAAGGGGATAAATTTCCCAAACATGTGCAAATAAAACTGCTTGGTAGAATGTAAAATAACCATCTTTATCTAGTCCTCTTGGCTTTGCTTACACCCTGGGTGGGCAACTCTTTCAGGTCAGGGGCCACATTCCCTTGGAAGAAAGTGTTTGGGGACCAAATACTGGTTGTGGTGTGGGGGGGGCCAAAACTTCATCTTCAATTCCTCTTTTAACTTCATCCACCATCCATTCTCTCACCCCTTCATTCACAAACCACCACTTAGTTTTTTCTACCCCAACTCCCCTCTTGACACCTTGGTTCAGAAAACAGCGACCTAGGCTATCCTAGGATTTTTATTTCTCAGAAACATGCACACAAACAACAACAACGACAACAACCCTTGAATCGCAACATTGAGATTTTATGGAGGGCCTACATAACCCTGAGCTGTGTCGCATTAATCAACACAAAATAAATGCCTATGACTTGCAGAGACATTTGAGACATTTTCTACCTATTCTGTGTATCTTCCTCCCCACCCACCCCCCACCCCCTGGATATTCTCGGCATACTGATTTTCAGGCTCAGAATCCTGGTAAAGGGAAATGGGAATCAAGAATGTTTTCAAAACGTTAAAAGTCCATTTTTTCCCCCGTCACTAACATTTAACTATCACAGTGTAGAATGGTTAATGACAGTGCTTCATGAGATAAGACATTAATCTCCACTTGTAATGCAAGAGCCATACAACCTGCTTCAACCTTAATCTCTCTTGAGTTATGGGCTCTTCTGTGATTCATAAAACAAATAAATCACACCTCCAAAACTATCAGCTATTTATTACTGTTTTTTTAAAGGTCTAGCATAATCTGAAAGGATTCCCCCCCCCCTGCAAAACAGAAAGGGGGGAGGAGTAACCCAACCCTCTTAAAAAGTAGACTTAATTTAAATGAGAGCCCGGCATTTCCAGGGCCCAGTCAAGTGACACAATCAACAGAATCCAAAAAGTTCACCTTAGACATTCTCTGGTCAATATCATAATAATTTAACTAGCTACTATCCATCACCAAAGGTTCTGCTATTGTTCAGTAGGAGATGGATTAAGAAATTAAGTGGCACAAAGTCCATCGAAAACCTCTGGGCTGTGGGTGGCATCCAGCTCTCCAAGTCTTTCCCTATCTTAGTGCCCCCTCACCATGGAGAGACCTTTTCAAAGAAGAGCTTACGGCCCTGTGAAGAACTGCACTCTGACTGAAAACCCATGGTAATCCAAAAGCAGCCTAAATAATCTCATTTTAAGGATGTCTCTCCTGGCCCAAACCCCTTTGAACACATCCCAAACCCGTTCTTGATCTCCAACTCTCCCTCCTCCTTATGGGCCTTAGGAGCGATAGTAGCACGGTACTCAACAGGAATCCCAAAGTTACCAGATGAATGCCCATTTCACAACCTATAACTGAGGAGGAAGAGGAAAGGAAGGAGGCTCTGGCAGTGACTCTATAAGTATGACCTTATCCATACTGTACTTACCTTTCCTCCAAACTTACCAGGCACAGCCCACACTTTACTTTTCCGAGCAAAATTCAAAGCATTGGTGCTGACCTTTAAATCCCTAAATGGCCTCAGCCCAGTATACCTGAAGGAGCATCTCCACCCCCGTCGTTCAGCCCATACACAGAGGTCCAGCGCTGAGGGCCTTCTGGCGATTTCCTCGTTGTGAGAAGCCAAGTTACAGGGAACCAGGCAGAGGGCCTTCTCAGTAGTGGCACCCACCCTGTGGAATGCCCTCCCACCAGAGGTCAAAGAGAATAACAACTACCAGACCTTTAGAAGGCATCTCAAGGCAGCCCTGTTTAGGGAAGTTTTTAATGTTTGTTGTTTTATTGTATTTTTAATCTTTTGTTGGAAGCCGCCCAGAGCAGCTGGGGAAACCCAGCCAGATGGGCGGGGTATAAATAAATTATTATTATTAGTAGTAGTAGTAGTAGTAGCTCCATGTCCAAGCATCCTTTTTGTTGATGTTGTTCCAGTGATTTCCCCAACAAACCCCCACTTTTTACCTCTGAATCAGAGCAAACAGCAATCCACAGAAAACCCAAATTGCTGTTTGCAAAAGTTAAGTGTGTATAAGCCCTCTCTTGATCCCCTCTGGACATTTGCTGGATTACAACTCTCTCCTGAGCTCATTAATAGCCAATTTCTGAATTCCTTGGCTCAGCTTCAAACTTCCAGTCTCATTTTCTGCTCCACCTAAATGCTAGTCATGAGGACACTTATTTTTCTCCCCCTGTCCCCGTTGCTTCGGGATGGGAGCACAGAACGCTCTAGGCCAGAAGAGCCTAATGTGGCTGATTCCAGTCACATCTAGATCGGAAAATGTTTGTGTGGTGTCATGAAGTCAAGTATTACTAATCTATTTGGAGGAACCAGGTGAAGTGGGACTCGAGGTCACAAGCTTGCGTTCAAATTGTTTATTTAATTTTTTTAAGGATCATTTTATTTATTTATTTCATTTGTAGATTGCTCCCCATAACATATATCAAAGTGACCTCACAGGAAAATATTGGCAATAAAAACAATGACACAATCTCCACTTAAAAGCCTTGTTTGAAAAGGAAGCTCTTCAATAGGCACCAGAAAGACAACAGAGAATGTGCAAGTCTGATATATACCAGGAAGGAGTTCTAAAGGGTAGGTGCCACCACACTAAAGGCCCAGTTCCTGTATCATACAGAACAGACCTCCTGAATATATGGAATCTGCACCAAAAAAGTGACACTTTTTAAAACTAAGACATACTTGTGAAGCCTGGGGCAAATGGAAGTTGCAGTCCGATACACCTAGAGGGCACCATGTTGGAGAAGACTAATCTAAGCAGCTGAGCCGGGAGAGGAAAAAACCACCAGCACCTGCTAAAATTCACTCTCCTGCACAATTTCTGTGTTGTGTAAAATTCATCAGCATAGCTATAGAAGACAAACTAGCTGAATTAAGAGTTCAAGGAACATTTTCTCTCTCTGCCTTGATTTTCTCTCCTCCCTGCCCCCACCTCGTCCCAATCATCCATCCTTGGTGCCCAAGATGGTTCCATTTATCCTGCAAATATTAATTCAAAATGCAAACAGAATGAGGCAGCTACAGGAGGATATAAATGGAAAATTAATTGAGAAGTGATGTGTAGACATGTATTATATGGTTTTGATGACATGCATATTCAAGGAGAGGTTCAACAGCTAATCACTGACTTGGTGCCATCCAGAGATAGATGAGATAGGGGGGGGGGGAGAGAGAAAAGAAAGAAAGAAAGAAAGAAAGAAAGAAAGAAAGAAAGAAAGAAAGAAAGAAAGAAAGAAAGAAAGAAAGAAAGAAAGAAAGAAAGCTTGGAAATAGCAATGCCCAGCTCTGGAAGGGATAATGTGTACCATTCATTTTACGAAAGCAGCCCTGTTTAGGGAAGCTTTTAATATTTAATAGACTATTGTATTTTAATATTTTGTTGGAAGCCGCCCAGAGTGGCTGGGAAAACCCAGCCAGATGGGTGGGGTATAAATGTTGTTGTTTAGTCGTTTAGTCGTGTCCGACTCTTCGTGACCCCATGGACCATAGCATGCCAAGCACTCCTGTCTTGCACTGCCTCCCGCAGTTTGGTCAAACTCATGTCCGTAGCTTCGAGAACACTGTCCAATCATCTCATCCTCTGTCGTCCCCTTCTCCTAGTGCCCTCAATCTTTCCCAACATCAGGGTCTTTTCCAAGGAGTCTTCTCTTCTCATGAGGTGGCCAAAGTATTGGAGCCTCAGCTTCGGATCTGTATAAATATTATTATTATTATTATTATTATTATTATTATTATTATTATTGACAGATCGTGAAGCTGAGGCTCCAATACTTTGGCCACACAGCCCCCAACCCCCCAGATATACAATGGGGCTAGCTCCCCTCTCTTCCTCCGAAAGTCCAACACCATCTCCTTTGTCTTGCCAATATTTAGGTGCAGATTGTTCTCTGAGCACCATGTGGATACCTTTTGAACCTCCCTTTTGAAACAGTTTTGAAAAGAAATAGTTCCTTCCAAGCTACCTGGGCAGCAGTCTTCAGAGATTACCAAAGTCATTTTTTCAAAGCATCTGGGGCTGAAAATACAAAATGTAGCCCTATGTGAAATTAAAAAATATATAATAATAAATTATTAACAATATGCTGATCTTCCATATTTTTTCTTTTCTTTTTGGGTACTGAGTTGGGGTGATGTAAGCCTGTGGATTCTTTATTCCTTATAGAGTTGTTTGCAATGCACAAGTTCTCCACAGACAACCGGTTCACTGTAATGTGAGCTATTTTGCTAGTGAACAAACTTTCCTAAAGTGACACAAAAAGATGTCAGTATTAGATCAGTGGATCTAAAATCCATAACTAGGTGTGCTGGATTGCGTCCACTCTGCCAGTGCAACTTACAAAACAGTCCACCAAGACTAAGGATAGGGAACTCGTTGTCCTCCAGATTGTGGTGGTCTTTAACTCTCTTCAGTCCTAGACAGCATAGTCAAGGGTCAGAGATGATGGTAGTTGTCTATTCCATGTAAAAATTAGTTGGCTACCATCCAGGGTTCCTCCAGACTGACCCGGTATTGGGAGTGGAAAATACAAGTTGCACAATTAAAGTGAATTTAGAACTCTTGCCCAATAGACCTGCTTCCAAAAACCAAAAACCACCCGGACTTTTATTTTCCTTTTTAAATAATAAGGGAAGTAGTGGGGAAATGCACTGGAAAGTATGAGATAACAATTGCTTGCCACAAAGTTGTCATATAGCCCCATTGCAAACGAATCAGGAAGAGTGGTCCATGAACAGCCAATGTGGTATTATATCCCAGCAAACATGAGGCAAGCAAATCAGGACGGATGCTTAATAGAAAAGCCGTCCAGAAGCAGCCATGTAATCAGCCAGCATTTCATGCTCACTGAGCATGCTCAATCCACATTAGAGGTTTTAGGTTTGTGGGGGTTTAAAACTTATTTGGGAGGGGCTTGGGGGGACTTCCAAGCCTCCTCCTTCTGCATGAGTAGTTCTATTTCAGCTTGACCAACAATGGCACCCACATCAGAAATAGAAGATTGTCGTGAGAGAGGGCAAAGCATCATGAGCCAGAAATATCTGCTTCCCCCACCTTTTAAAAAAATATTCTTATGTGTAGAGAAGGTGGGGGGAAATTCTGCATAATCTGAAAGCTCACGTGCTACCTTGTGCAACTGCAGTTCTTCACAATAGCTGGGGACAGCCACTATTGCAGCTGAGAGAGATTTCCTTCCTCCTGTTACTTGCTTGGAGCATGTGCTGCAAAACACAGCATGTATAATTGCATGGTTGCACTGAGATTATTTTGGTGCACTGTTTTGCTTATGTACAGAACACTGGTGAAACACCACTCCAAAGAATCTTGATCTGTTGATCTCAATTAGGCTTCTTTTCATGGTGTTTTACCAGTGCACAAAAACCCACAGATTTTATCAGATTTTACACAAGCACCTGCATACTGGTAAAACTTCACTCAGCCACAATTTTGATTCAATCATGTTTAAATATATGATCACGTCATGACTGCTTCTTATTGGTGCTGACCTTTAAACCCCTAAACGGCCTCGGTGCAGTATACCTGAAGGAGCGTCTCCACCCCCATCGTTCTGGCCGGACACTGAGGTCCAGCACCGAGGGCCTTCTGGTGGTTCCCTCGCTACGAGAAGCCAAGTTACAGGGAACCAAGCAGAGGGCCTTCTCGGTAGTGGCACCCACCCTGTGGAATGCCCTCCCACCAGAGGTCAAAGAGAACAACAATTACCAGACCTTTAGAAGGCATCTCAAGGCAGCCCTGTTTAGGGAAGCTTTTAATGTTTGATGGATTTCTGTATTTTAATATTTTGTTGGAAGCCGCCCAGAGTGGCTGGGGGAACCTGGCCAGATGGGCGAGGTATAAATAATTTATTATTATTATTATTATTATTATTATTATTATTATTATTATTATTATTATTTCAAATCAGTGTGCAGATGTGCATTGCGGAGTGGGCAAGGAAGACACAAAGAAATTTAAAATTGTACCAAGTGGTAGATACAGAGCACTCTGGTGAAAATGCAGAAATAATGTGTTGATGCAGCACATGGATGTGCATATGGGAGCATTATTAATAGTATCATGTTGACACTAGGCTACTGGAAAAAGTTAGACTTTTCAAACATGATATAATTGGACCAGGACTGCCACAAAACATTGGCTTAATTTTGAAACATGTGCATTCACTAAACCACAAGGAAAGGAGGCAATCAGATATATGTTCACCGCAGACATTTTACGAAGTGAACTTAACCAGTGGTACATCAAACAGCAAGTTTGCAAATCATATTTATGACATACATTGCTATGGGAGTTGGCTCAGGACTTCTCCACATGACCCATCTTGGGTCATTCTGACCCAGGTTTTGTAATGTATAGAAATACACTAGGAATTCTGAATAAACAAGTATTGTGTAATGTGGGTGGAAGTACAGTTCAGAGACACAGTTCAGACCACAGCTTTCTTTTCCTTCCTGGAACCTGCCTGAGCTATCAGTCCACCTTATAGCAGTATTCTGTTATAAATCCTAGAACATTAGAAATTGCAATTGCTTTTCTCATGACATTATTATGGGCAGTACAGAAGAGGTTCTTCATAATAACTGTAACAAAGTCAGATGGGGCAAGGGTAATTAAGGGCTAGACATGGTAATTAACTGAAACTTCAGCTCAATACCAGCAAAAGTCTACGAGACTGAATAGGGCACCCCCTAAGGGCTATGGGGGGATCCTGCTACTGGGTGATTTCTGGGTGTCCAGTAGGTGTGCAGACTGCCTGGTGACTTGCCTGCCTGGTATGAAGGTTGTGGATGTTGTACATAGTTCAGTTAGCTTGGTAGACAGTGCTGGGGAAGAGACCGCGGTCATGGTGTATTTTGTTACTAATGATACTAATAATAAATGTGAGAACCAAGGAGCAAAATTTAGACTGCTAGGTAGGCTGTTGAAAGCCAGGACTCCACCACAGAACCATACTAGGCCCCAAGAGTAATTTAGTATGTGGACCTTGTTATCATCCCACTGATCAAAATAGGGCTATCTTGAGATGGAGAATCAAATCAAGGAAACATCCAAATGAGGAAACGCTGGGTCATTTTGAAACTCCTTTTAGGTCCTTCTTGATGCCTGTGTCTAGACTTTCTCTAGAAGCAGACAATAAATAAGAACTGTCTGGTTCATTTTGAAGCTAGTTTTCATCATACCTGGCCAAGAAAGGAATGTTGTCTAGAGTTGTAATTGAGAAATCCAGTATCTTAGTGTGACTGGACAGTAGTGTGTCCATTCAAAGATATACCGGTAATGTAGCAGCAAAGACAGGAAAGAGTTTGTACTCTTTATAACTCATCTTTAATTTTGGAGGGGTTGGGATTGATTGATTTTTATGTGTATGTACACATCACCATGAAAAAAAATATTGCTAACATTAATGCAAATAATATAATTGGTGTATCGCTATTGCAGAGATGAGGTACTGATGTAAAGAAAGTGTTTGTTATGGCAACCCTGCCCCAAAACATTGTCTTGCTATACAAATATTGCTGGAGCAGGCAGGATGAGAGAGAGTTGTATATATCAACCCTGCAGTATTGCTGGAATATTAATGGGAGGCTACTAGGCAAACTCGCCCAATAAAATGAGATGAGCGCCGCAACCCCAGAGTCGGTCACAACTGGACCTAATGGTCAGGGCTCCCTTTACCTTTACCTTTACTAGGCAAACTGTAATAAATGGAGGGTGGTGTTTAATTACTTTCCCATCCCTTGGGGAAAATTGGGATTCTTGGCAGTGGGCTATTGCTGCTGGTATAAAAACACATGGGTCTATTATTAACAGAAGCTCCAATCCATTTTGCTCAAAAACCAAAGAAAAACATGTGCCAGTAAGATGTTATTATTCATAAGGTATCAGTAAATAACCACAACAAAAGTTCTTAGAATACACTTCTTTCTCTTTAACAATTCATTGTTGAATTTATCCTAGCAGCATGGACATCTGAACCTTGGTTCCTATGAATCTTAAATCTCGATTGACTACTCTCCACACAGCCACCTGAAATTTTCCCTCTGAAATTACACTGAATAAAAGATCAAAAAAATTTTTTTTATCTTTTTATCTCCCCTTCACTGTAAGGTCCCAGCATTTGATAGACAGTCTACAGAAACATAACTTGTTTACAATTCAGGAAACTTGAATTGGTTTGGGGTTGGCTCACATGAAGCATGGTGCCCACCTGTTGCCGGCCAGACTCACTTTAAGACCTGCATGGCAATCAACAGGTTAAGCCTTTAGTTCAGCAGGTTAGGGTTGTGCCTTTTCTGCTATGGAAATGCAATTGTAACAAAGGTTTCACCTGCTGACATTGTACCTCTCAGGCGTCATATTATTTTGGGGCCCTCCACTACAACTGTAATAGAGGATGCAATTTTCATATGATACATATCATTTTCTGGGCTATGCTCTAGGCTCTGAAAATTCTGTTGACACCCTTGACACTTCAGGAAAAAATAACACTTTATTTCCCATCACTACCATTTAGTATGGGGAAATCAATGAAATCTCCCTTCATTGTGGGAAAATCAAAAAATGATGAAAGTAAGTGAAATTCTCAGGCTTCGTAGTCCTTCAAGATGGAATAAATGAAGATTGGGAGTTTTGTGTTGAACACCTTTAGAGTTTGATTTCTTTTTTATTTTATTTTTATTTATTTTAAAAAATATTATTTTTCCCCATGGTTTTAACAAATGTGTGGGTTTTGTTGTTGTTGTTGTTGTTGTGAGGTTGCTTTGAGGTATTTGATGATTTTTTTTCATGCTGCAAGTAAGTTTAATAAATAATAAATAGACTAAAACAATAGCTTCTTTAGATTTTTTGGAAGAATTTAATGAAACATACAGGCATGATAGACAGTCTTGAGTGGATGAATCCTGCCAGACCAAAAGGATAGCTGTAGTGGTTTTAGTGTGGGTAAAAATACAAGAATTGCACATTTTTTTTCCTGTTATGTGGGCTATTGGCTATCAAAAATAACAAGCGTAAAAGAGGTGCAAAATAGGTCTATGTTTTTTGTTGTGTTGTTTGTGTATATACTGGGCTGGGGGCTAGGTGTCTTTAAAGTGTGCTGTAGGGAAGAATTAACAGGGATTTGCTTTCCACTGTGTGTTTTCGTTTATGGGGACCAATTTGTTGCCATTACATAGCTGCCCAAGGAATAGGCTGGTGTGCTTATTGAAAACTTCCAACTTGTCAACTGTTAAAAGCACAGGAAGCCTACTCTCCCTCAATGCCAACACTAAACCATACAATGAATGCAAGCTTCATGAGTTGTAAACCAGTAAAGTTACTGCAGGTTTTTCAGCAATTGATTGATCTTTGGCTGGTAATACTTTGTTCCATGCAATATAAGTAGTAGCATTTTAGCAGACAACTTGTCTGCAGTATTTTATTTTATTTTTATTTGGTCATCTGAATCACCAAGGCACCACAAAGTACTTGTGGAGGAGGGCTCACTTTGGTTCAGGGCTCCTCTTACAGATCCCATTTCACCTTTGACAAGCCCAACTCAGGATTTGTCCAAATCTGCCACACTCCTCAAAACAAATGGGTGAATAAACTAGTCTTAAAGGTTAAAGGTAAAGGGGCCCCTGACCATCAGATCCAGTCGTGTCCGACTCTGGGGTTGCGATGCTCATCTCGCTCTATAGGCCGAGGGAGCCGGTGTTTGTCCGCAGACAGCTTCCGGGTCATGTGGCCAACATGACAAAGCTGCTTCTGGCGAACCAGAGCAGCGCACGGAAACGCCATTTACCTTCCCACTGGAGCGATCCCTATTTATCTACTTGCACTTTGATGTGCTTTCAAACTGCTAGGTGGGCAGGAGCTGGGACTGAGCAACAGGAGCTCACCCCGTTGCAGGGATTTGAACCGCCGACCTTCTGATCAGCAAGTCCTAGACTCTGTGGTTTAACCCACAGCACCACCTAAGAATAAACTATTCTTAGTCATTGCTTAATTTGTTCTGACTCACAAGGGATGGTGTGTGTGTGTGTGTGTGTGTGTGTGTGTGTGTGTGTGTGTGTGTGTACGTGCCATATTACACAGTGAAGAAGCACTGATCATTTGTCTAAATTAACTTTCTGTTTAACCTATACTAACTTAACCAGAAATTCCATTATCCAGAATACTATTATAATCTCAATGAACTGACACCTGTCAAACCTAGTAGTGAGAGGTGATAAGAAAGACGTTGTGATTAGCAGTTTATATGGCAAGGGTTCTCCCTTTATTTAATTGAGCTGGGTTAGATTTTATTTTCACCCGAAATGTTTTCTGATGAAAAATGCAGGAGAAGGTGTTCCGCCCCCTCCTCCAATACACACACCCTGCCCCCATCATTTAACAAATAAGGTTTCCAGAGTCTATGGCTTCATTGTTTTTTACATCTGAAACCTCTCTACCCTCCTAGACGTCTCTGCACTTAGTAACCTACTAGCATTTCTGCAAAGCCTTCCAGTAAATGTCTAGTTTAGCGTATGAAGAAGCCTGAATTAAAAAGAACAGAGGGTCTCACTGCTCTAAGTTAATGGAGATGTCTTTTAGCTAAATGTCAGCTCTGGACAGTTCCAGCCTTTGCCAGAGACATGACACAAGCCTCCCAGACAACTACTTAACCGTGCAGGACCGATTATGGAGGTATGTGATGGCCTTTGTATTGGCCTGTTTGTGGTTCACTGTTACACATTATCTCTCACTGCTCTAGTTCAGTTCCTAAAGCCTGTCTCTGTGAGACAGGAGACAGCAAGAAAATAGACTCTCAGCGAGGGAAAATTTTCAAGACAGAAAATCGAGTGCTCTCAATAATGCTCAATTAAAATGCAGACTGAGTCAGAATGGGCCACCCCACGCTTTAGTCTGCTGCTGTCCCAAGGACTGTCTTCTCCCACATACCCCTCTTTATTGCCAGCATGGACAACTGGGACTGCTAAGCCCTTATTGTCAGCTAGATTATATCCTTATGGTACTTTTGAACGTCTTAAGGCTTCCCTAAATGCAATAGAAAGAATTCAAAGATTTCTGTGCTTAAAATTCAGTGGTACCTCAACTTACGAATGACTCGACAACCGAATTTTTCGACTTACAAATGGGGCTAATGGCTGCACGCTTACGAATGTCTCTACATCCGAAAGGAAACCGCGGCGGTTTTAGATAGGGATTTTTCGACTTACGAATTTTTCCATTTCCAATGGCGTTTTTCGACTTATGAATTTTTTGACCTACGAAGGTGCCTTTGGAACGGATTAAATTCGTAAGTCGAGGCACCACTGTACTGCCGATTTGTCTGTTTCCTCTAATAACTTTTGTACTTGACCAGAAGGAAATGCTCAAGCATTGATACTGATGTAGAATGTCCTCATTTTCATCAGAGGAAAATTGGAGGGTATCCATGACAAGTAGCCATTGATAGCCTTAGCTTCCATAAATTAGTCAGTCTTCTAAAGCTTTGTAGTTGGCAACCACTGTCACATCTTGTGATAGTGAATTCCACAGTTTAGCAGTGTGCTGTGTGGAGAAGTACTTCCTTTCATCTCTCCTGAATTTCCTATAATTCAGCTTGCCACTGGCAGTGGTGGAGCATATCCCCGTGCTGCTCAGGGTGGAGCACGCTCCTGGGGGCATGGAGTGCAGAGGGTGCCCCCCCCAGGTGCGGGATAGCCGCTCGGGTGCATGGAGCGGTGCGTGTCCCCTGCAGCTGGAGGTGGAGCGAGCCACTGATGGCGGACATTCGACGCACCACCTGCCCATAACTTCCAGGCCTCCCCCAAGCTGTCAAAACGAAGGGGGAAGGGGGGAATGCCGTCGGCAAAGTGGCGCAGCTGCCCCCTTCCCCCGATGACTCGGAGTAGGCTAGGGAGTCGCGGGTGGGCGGTGTGCCAAATGTCACCCCCCTCAGCAAAGACACCCGGGGCAGCCCGCCCCCACCGCCCCCCTTCCTCCATCCCTGGCCACTGGATGAACTCTAGTTGTACTATTATGAAAGAGGAAGAAAACATCTCTCTGTTCACTTTCTCCGTACTGCTCATAGTTTTATACACCTCTGTTATGTCCTTCCTTATTTTCCCTTTTTGTCACCCTAAGCTAAAAAGCCCCAAATGTTGTAACCTTTTGCCACAGAAAGGATGCTGCAGCCCCTTGATCAGTTTGGTTTCCCCTTTCAACCTCTTCTCAAACTCTCTTTTTTGCAACCCAGTGAAGAAAGTTGGTGGCCCAGAAGCAGCTGACAGGGAAGGGTGGTGCCTCACACTTGAGCTCTCAGCAGTAGCATCAGTACAGCTTACCGGGAGGAAGAGGATGTGCCAAGGATGTTGGTGCTGTGTAGACACACAAATGGAGCCAATCCGTCTTGCCCACACAGCACTGATGTCGCTAACGTCTGCACCCTCTCTCTCAGTAAGCTGTAGCTGCACTGTCGTCAGGAGGTCATCTGCAAAAAGTACCAGCTATATTGCAAGCCACTAATGAAACTGCTGGGGCAATGAGAACAAAAAAGACAGAAACCTTGGAGCAGGTATAGAGGTTCAGTGGTAATGAAGAATGGTGGTTTTGTTCTGCAATGACTTCAAATACAGAGTGCTAGATGCTAATGTTGCTGAAAGGGTCAGCATCGTATCATCTGTTTTCTTAAGAACAGAAAGTGAAGATATTGTACTACTTAATCAGTAACTAAAAGGAATAGAGAAGTCAGTGCAGTTGCAATTCACAATGGGTCAGTTTAGTTTCCATATGGATTGCCTAATTCATTCTCAAAACAGAGAATGAAAGCTACTGTACATTTCTGGTGGAAATTTCATTTCTAAAGAAAGAAAAAAGCAGAACCCAACATAAGTAGATAAATATAATACACATGTACAGGATGCTAAATATTTCATCTGTGTGGCTGTGGGAGGTGGTCCCACCATCAAAGTTCCTGGACGAACAGCAGCATCACATATGGAAGACAGGAAAGAAGTATGGAACTGCTTATATTTTAGGGGAAGGTAGCACATATTGTTATCACAGACAGGAACAACAACATAGCATGATCTGGGTAGCTCAGTCAGTAGAGCATGAAACTCTTAATCTCAGAATCATGGGTTTGAGCTCCATGTTGGGCAAAAGATTCCTGGATTGCAGGAGGTTGGACTAGATGACCCTCATGGTGCCTTTCAACTCTACAGTTCTATGATTCTATGAATCTGGTTTCCAGTGCAGCACCTGTGACAATTTGCAGATTTGTTAGAATCCAATTTTTATTCACACCCCCCCCCCCCGAAAAAAGGTTTGGGTTGCAATCCTAAAATCTAATTATGCCTTTAAGTTTAATTGTTTATAGAATGTTTTAATTGCTTTGTTGTTGTTTAGTCGTTTAGTCGTGTCCAACTCTTCATAACCCCATGGACCATAGCACGCCAGGCACTCCTGTCTTCCACTGCCTCCCGCAGTTTGGTCAAACTCATGTTCGTAGCTTCGAGAACATTGCCCAACCATCTCGTCCTCTGTCGTCCCCTTCTCCTAGTGCCCTCAATCTTTCCCAACATCAGGGTCTTTTCCAGGGAGTCTTCTCTTCTCATGCTTTAGAATGCTTTTTTCCTCTCCCATTATGGATGTGCTTGCCTTCCTGAAGTCTTTGGAAAGAAGGAAGGGATACGAATCCAATCAATCAAAAAATGGTTTAAGCACCAGCGTAATAATGTGATGACAAAGAAAGAAGGTAATGTAAAAGAAAGAAAAAGAGAGGGAGAGAGAAGAAATACAGTATCCGAAAACTGGACAGAAGAGGAGGCAAGTTCCACATAGAATTTGCACGTGCTAGTTTATATTTACAGATGCAAATTTAAAAGTAATAATAAGAATTTAAATAGAAATACAGTTCATCTGAACACAGCAGGGAACACTCTGAGCAGGTGGCCTGTGTCCTTGCTCAGTCTGCTGTGCAGATGCTAACTACTGATGGCAACTTCAAGGCCCCTGATCAACTTTCTTG
Organism: Zootoca vivipara; assembly: GCF_963506605.1. Classification (NCBI taxonomy): domain Eukaryota; kingdom Metazoa; phylum Chordata; class Lepidosauria; order Squamata; family Lacertidae; genus Zootoca; species Zootoca vivipara. Next base: position 72,888,539 of record NC_083282.1, read on the forward strand.
TGCTTTTTATCTGTAAGCCATACTTGGATCACAACCGTTTAAACAGAGGGTTATCTTCTATAAAAGGAGGACAGGCCTTATATGTAAATTAGAACACTCTGGTTGAACACAGTAGTGATCCAAAGCATATTGCCTCACTCACCTTCTTCGTCTCCAGCACACATGGGTTGAATCCAATGCTAATCCTTCATTCATTCTTATAGTTAACAGTTCAAACCATTTAAAATTGTTGTGTTACAAAAAAAACCTTTAGTTAAAAACCACATTTGTTTTCATATACCTAGTATTCTTCATTTAGTCATTCATTGTACAGCCATTCAAATTAAGACATGGCTCACATAGGTCTGTTAATTTTAATGGCTCTACTCTGGGTAAACCTTGGTTGGAGACCACTAACTGTTACAATGTACTGTATTCTGCCCAGCTGCTTTCAACCTTAATATACCCATATCAGTATATGACCCCTGCAAGTAAGTTCGTTGCTCAGATGGCAGTATGAGTGCTTATCTCAGGCCTCATGATACATACATTTGGCATACACAGGAGGAAGCATCATTAGAAAGTTTTCTATGGGAACTATTGGGTTGGGCATTGGACCACTAAAAAATTTATCTCAGGAATGTTTACACATTTGTTATTTAAGTCTCCCCCTCTGAAGGAAGCTGGCTAGCTGTTGAACTGAACTACTTGGCCTTCCTTTCCTGAGTGTCAGCAGTCAAAGCTCTGGTTATACACAACCTCTGTGTGTGAGTGGTAAAAGGGGATCTGTTCCACAATACACAGGCATCCCTGGAGTCTCTCAGTTTCTTGGTTCCTGATCATAGCTGCCAAGTCTCCCGTATTCCCCGGGAAACCCCCGTTTTTCCAGCTATCCCCAGCTGAAAAAACGGATTTTTTTTCCCCTCGGTTTATTCTGGCATGGTGGCCATTTTGGAACTGGGCGGAGCATGCTCAGAAGTGACTTTTGATGCTGCTTTGCCCAGTTCCAAAATGGCTGCAGTGTGATTTCTGTTGCGGTGGCCATTTTGGAACAGAGCAGAGCAGCATCAAAAGTAGCTTCTGAGCATGCTCCGCCCAGTTCCAAAATGGCGGTAGCGCTACTTCCGGTCTGCTACTTCCGGTTCAGTCCCTTATTTCTCAGGCCAGAACTTGGCAGCTATGTTCCTGATGCCTATGCTATAGTGGTTGCTGCTGTGGAGGGTATCTTTGTGTTTGACAGCTTATGTTTGGTGGGTGTAATGTGTTACGTTTGACACCATTAGGGTGTTCCCTCGTTCCCATGCACATGGATTGTCTCTATCTGTGTCTGGCTGCTTGAGGGGTGTCTGCATTGCAAGCCCTATTAAGCTTTCACTCAAGTAAAGTCTCAGGTTTAGCAAAATCGCCACCTGGGAATTGCTCCAAAACATTGTGGTGGCTCTTAGAGTAGAACTCCTTGCATTTCTCAAGGAACAAAGTGTATCCAGACATGAAACACTCCGGAAAAACAACTTGCATAGCCAGAGAGTGGCTAATCTAAGATCACAACATCCAGGGACCAATTTTAACTTGGTTGCATTTAATTCTTCTGAAGAAAGGTGTGGGGCTCTATTTCCTAGCCACAGAAAGCCAGGCATTTGGCTTTGTTGCTGTCCAACTCAAGAGAAGGAAAATCTAAAAGAGGGCAAAGCTGTCTTGTTCTCATCAGTTTTTCATTTGATTGATAGGGAGGGTTGGTTCTATTAAGCGAGATCTGGCTTGAGTTCAGTGTATTTGGAAGCTTAGCCACAAAAGCATTAAAATGGCTTTAACTAAGATTTTGTCAATCTATCAAAGACAAATCAAGAGTGATTTCCCCGATGCCTATGCTGAATTGGGTAGATTTCATTTATTGACTTCAAGAACTGCGTGCCAGTAATTTTTCTCTTTGTCTTTTCCTCCAGAGGAATTTGACATGATCAGATCTACTCTGATGCTTCATAATCACATTTCTTTCCCCTACACACTCCACACACCTCCAGCATGTTCTCTCTCTCTCTCTCTCTCTCTCTCTCTCTCTCTCTCTCTCTCTGCTGTTTTTTAAACATGCAGAGCACCACTTTGCATTTGCCAATGGCTATGATGCATTAGTAGTACATAAAATAAAATGTCTGTGAAAGTGTGATGTGTATAAGTGACACTGCTGAAGTTGAAACTTCCCTTACTTATATATCTGTTTTCTATTTGGAAAGCAGATAGATTATATCCATTATAGACTACTAGTAACATGGGTTATCTATTTGGAAAAGCACTCATAAAATTCAGCATACTGTATATCTTTCAGCACACATGATTTGTTTCTGTTTCATCTTTGCATCAAAACCAGAAGGAACTCAGGGATTGCAGAATGTTGCGGTGTGAAACCTAAGTGAAACTGAATGGCTATTGAGTAAGCATTGTGGTTGATTCACATCAGAAAACTAAAGTGAAACTTTGAATTTAAAAGAAAGCAAATGTTCTCACTGATTGGGATCCCCATAAATTGGGGTTTCCCAATAGGCAAAGGTACAAATGAAGACAGCGACAATGACAATAGTTCATACTTTGCACTTAGAGAGGTATTATTGTTACTCATGTAACAATATTGGGATATTGGTTCTTTCTGCATAACCATTTTCCACAACACTTCACAATGAATCTCACTAGCAATGCCCATCTTACTGAGCACTGTGGCAGCTGCTCAGTTGACTAGCTTCACAAAAACTTGCTGGCTGGAAGCAGGAGAGCTTCAAACCTAACATGAGTTGTGCCACTGACTAAGAAGTGTGACTTAAATCATATTTTTGCACAACAAAAGGCCAATGCTCCAATTGTGTCCACTTCCCTTGCTAGTTTTGCCTCTCAGGAAGAATTCCAAATGCTTGTTGTTTTTGAGGAATATTCAGACGAAGACCTTCATCTGATGAGGGTGAAAGTAGAAGTGTGCCTAGGGGTGGGGTAGGGAAATAAAGCAATATACAAATCAGAACACATTTCTCCTTGAAAAATTGCACTTCTCCAAATTTTGTGATGTGATACTCCAGTCAATGAATACAAAAATGTACATATTCATGAAAATAACATACCAATAGGAGTTACACAAAGACATCCAAAGAAGATCTTAAGGTTTGGGTAGGCATATGTGGGAGCAGCTGGAAATTGGGCTCTTATTAAATAATTACTAATAACTAGGATGCGGGTGGTGCTGTGAGTTAAACCACAGAGCCTAGGGCGTGCCAATCAGAAGGTCGGCGGTTCGAATCCCCGCAACGGGGTGAGCTCCCATTGCTTGATCCTGGCTCCTGCCAACCTAGCACTTTGAAAGCACATCAAAGTGCAAGTAGACGGGGTGAGCTCCCGGTGTTCGGTCGCAGTTCCTGCCCACCTAGCAGTTCGAAAGCACGTCAAATTGCAAGTAGATAAATAGGGACCGCTACAGTGGGAAGGTAAACGGCATTTCCGTGTGCTGCTCTGGTTTTGCCAGAAGCAGCTTAGTCATGCTGGCCACATGACCCGGAAGCTGTACACTGGCTCCCTCGGCCAATAACGCGAGATGAGTGTCGCAACCCCAGTCACGATTGGACCTAATGGTCAGGGGTCCCTTTACCTTTAGGAGCCACATCACAGTTAAAATCTTCCCCAGGTGATGCATCAGAGACCATTATTACCTGGGATGCACATATGTCAGTGGCGTAGCATGGGTTGCCAGCACCCGAGGCCCTGCAGAGGGGAGTGGGTGGAAGGGAGGGTAATGGACAGAGTATGCGTGCACACTCAACTGCCTAACGGTGTCCACATCACCCAGGAGATTGCATCCACACCTACAGAGATCAGAAAAGCAAAGTTGTTCCATTGTCTGGAGATGTTACTTCCTGGTTTGCATGGAGAAGCCATTTTCAGTGGAGGCCAGGGACAGAAACGTGCCTGGGTGTTGAAATTCTGCACCCTGACAATTTTGCGGTTGGGGCAACCACCTCTGTGCCCTCCCCCAACACTATGCCACTGACTAGTGTTCAGAAGCCAATGGCCTCCAACAGTGGAAGCTGAGTATATTCATCTTGACTAGTAGATGTACAAGAAATATAATATAGTCCCCAATGTCCCCATTTGTAAAAGCATATCTCCACATGGGGCCTTGGGGAACAGGAAGTATTTTGTCCTCTGAAATGTCTGCATATTTCCTGTGTCTTTTGATTATTTTGGTCAATCTTTCTAACAGAACAATGTTCCATACCTGCAAGTAGCACATTTTCCAACATGTTTGTGTCCAAACAATTACTAGCCGTGCAACAACAATTAGAAAAGTTATCAGTTCTTTTCTGGATAAATCAATTATTCTTTATGGGTAGAGAAATACTTTTCTCAGCTGCTGGGAACATAAGGCCAATTCACATAACGTTGTCCTTTATGGCTGCTGCAAGTGGAGCTTTTTGGCAAATTGACAATGCTACACATGTTCAGCCATGACTCAGCACAAATCCTGAAAAATATTTTACAAATGGCTGGGTTACAACCTTTATGAATGCTTGGAGCATCTAAATGATTCGGCCTATCATAATCCCTGAAAACTTCATTTTATGGTATTATCATGTCAAAGCAAATTGTGTGGACCAACCCTGAGTTTTCAGTAGAAATGTCTTTCATGTCTGATGTATGTTTATCTGTGTGTTCCCACATCTTCACTTCCAGTAACACCAAAATCTCAAGAAAATGAAGAATTCTGGGTTGGGAGGGGGAGACCAGTAGTGTAAAAAATTCAAGATGTTCAGCTGCTCTTCCTCTTACTCCCATTTCCCCCCCTGTTCATGCTGTTTAAAGCATTATCCCTGATCTGAGCTGAAAAGGCAGCCTACAGAGATCACCACAATGTAAAATGTAACACACTGGCCTGGAGCAACTTTTCAATTTTTCACATTTATGTGACATAAAGAGAGTAAGTAAGAGCCATGATTTTATCTTGTGGCCTAGCAGCTGGAATTTACATAAGCTTATAGGAGTCTTGAAATCACAAAATGCAAAGTGAGGCACTGCATATCATTAAAATAAATCACACTATGTCACAGAAGCCTACAACTTAAATAAAGACAGGGGAATTTTGAGAATAATGTGTTGGCCATGCATCTCAGCTAGTGAATAGCTCTCCTTTAAATATACTATAGATCATATGAATTATAGCGATTTCAATTTTCATGCTATCACATAATGCATAATATGGCAGAGTTACCTCCAAGAACTATTTAAGTTGGCTTTTTTATTAATTACTTCTCACATTTATCTCTCTGAACGGCATTGCTTGAACAGAGTACAAAAAAAAGTTTCAATTTTGTTACCATGCAAATGGTTGTTGTCTGGAAAAAAAACTTTCATACTCAGACCCAAATATGTTAGAGAAACAGTGAGAAATCATTTCTGCTCAACCATAGACTTGCTTTTGAGTTTTGACCTTGTAGGCATGATGGCCCAAGCTATATCCTGCACCATGAAAGAGAAGGAAGGCAGGGAAACAACTAACACCACCTTCTCACGTTTTTGGCTCCTCTCCCATTTGTTGCCTCTGCAACTTACTTACTGGCCCAGCCAACTCTGGTACTGGGTAGTGTGGCAAGGCATTTAATTGCAGGGTGAATGAATAAGCCAAACATGTTAGGTATAGCGAAACAAATTCAATTGTTTACTAAAAAGGTTTTGTAACGCAATTATTTAAACCGTTTGAACCATAAACCGTAAGGATGAATGAAATTAAAACAGGGAAACACATTTGTCCTTGTGCAATTTAGAGTGTTTCACTAACCCAAGCCAACACTTTCAGTGGTGAACACTGGTGTGCAGAAATGGTGACACCCCACTTAGGATAGGTTCACAGTAATTCCAATGATTCCATTTGGAAGCACTTAGGAAAGTCAGCAAGGAACAGTAGTTGTAGGGAGGGAGGACAGGGTGGGGCTGCTTCTTTCACCTGACTTGCCAACTACAGATTACTAAGAGGGAGGGACAAAGCAACAGAGAGGTTGGTGCAGTGGCAGTGGCACTGGATTAGCTTCACCACTGCACCTCTTCATCCATACCACACTACTCTCCTGATATCTCACTCCTCTCTGCTCACCAGCAGCAACCACAAAGTTGGCTCGGCAGGTAAGCAGCACAGCCCCCCCCCCCTGCCCTGCCCTACTGACCACTTGTGAGAAGCTGCTTATACTGGATCCAACCACTGGTATATCTAAACCATTTTCATCCATACTGCCTGGCAGCAGCGCTTCAGAGTCACAGAGAGCAGGATTTCTCACCTGAAAATATCAAGGACTGGAGCATTCTCTGACATTCCCAATTTCAGCTCAGAATGAATACACATGCCAAGTGCAATTCAGTGGTTCAGAAGCCTTGGAGAACAAGAGCAGGAGTGGACTATTGCCCTGCTGTCCTGCTTTACGCCTTCCCATGGGCAGCTGGTTAGCCACTGTGTGGAAAAGGTTGCTGGACTTGATAGGCTGTTGGTCTGATCTAGTGAGGACCTTATAAGAGTAATACAGTGCAACTTTAAGCTTCAGCCCCAGTTTGTCATTAAAGCAACATATATTTGAAGGTCTGAAAGAACTGAGTCTATTGTCCCAAGGGACTCCTCATTTGTTTTGGACTTATGATTGCCATGTTCACCGCACTGCATAATTCATTATGATGTCTCTAGGTAACCTCATTTGGCATTTGGGTTATGGATCAGAGAAGTCAGTCTGTTCTGATCTTCCTCTTACTATGTCATAGGAAAGTCTTGAAATAGCCCAGTAGTGGCTGAAATGTCAGAGGTTTTGCTCCACACAGATAATGGAATCAGCTTACATTTCCCCTAAATGCTATAGTAACATCTTCCCTATTAGAGTCGGCTCTCATTACATTTTATGCTGTCCAAGTCTGCTTTAAATGAGTTCCCACGATAGGAACAGAGCTGTTAAAATAATTCAATTTTGGTATGATTGGTTTTTCCATTAATAAAGAGCTCCCCCCCTCTGTATTTTTAGTAGTATAGCAGGTGTCTGCCATCCATTTCATGATATGTTAATGATTTTAAAGGGCATTAGGGTGTATTGAGTAACATAGCTTTGCATTGATATTTCAATAAAGCAGAAAAACAGCAGTGGATAATTAAAAGCAATTTAAATGGCAGGCAAATGGGGAATCCTTTTGTCTTTTGATTACTTTGCATGGCCAAGGATAAATGTGCTGTGCTTTCATAGTTCCAAAGTCCAAGTTTTCTGTGTTTCATTCTTTCTTTCAAACACACCCGTGTGTGTATGTGTGTGTGTGTGTGTGTGTGGTCGTATTGCTCCACGCACTTGCCCATGACGCAATCTCACTTAGTTTTACAAAAGTCTCAAGGTAACTTAACCATTAAAGAAATATCACAATTGCACTACATTTTAAAAATAAATAAATAAATAAATGATGTCTAAAAACACTACAATTAATCAAGCAATAATCTCAATACAGTAAGAAAAAACCCACATCCACTCAGCAACCTAAGTATGATCACCATTAAATTAATGGCCCTGTTTAGGGAGGTTTTTAATGTTTGATGCTGTATTGTTTTTAATATTCAGTTGGAAGCTGCCCAGAGTGGCTGGGGAAACCCAGCCAGATGGGCGGGGTATAAATAAGAAATTATTATTATATTATTTCACCCAAATCACTTCCATTTGATGTCTTCATGAGAGACATCAGCTTTGGGGCAGGTAAAGTTGCAGCTGCAAGGGAACAGCTAACTTTAAGTGCACTCCCAACCGTTCCTTGGCAAGTGATGCTTGCTGCAGGCACCAGCCAGCTGATCAGCACTTACAGTAAGCACTACAGCTATCAGTTGCAGTGCAGAGTTCTCAGTTGGGAACTCCCGAGTGCTTCTGGCCTATGCTTTCAGCAAACATACTTAGAGTTGGGGCACCTGGCTCACTAGGGTGGGTGAGCTCAGAATCAAGGCTGTCTTAAACCTATCCAGCGGTGTGGTTCAGAGATCCCGCCGGCACCCCACCCACCCCTTTCCCAGCCGGAGCCTTGCACTGTGTTGGGGGCAGGCGCACGCACACTCCGTTCAAGCAGCTGTGCCTCGCGAGGCGCCAGACCTGTTGCCTCACTTTCCCGTGCTTTTGTGTCTGTGGTGCCTTCTTCCATGCAAGATGCAGTGGAAGGCTTTTTGCAGAAATGATAAGCAGACAAGCCGAGGTGGCTGAATGCATACTTTCCCCCCACCCAATCTGTGGGAGAAATAGTTGAAGGATGGGACTCAAGGCCAGGGCCGTCTTAAGCCTCCTCCAGCGCCCCCCCCCTTTCCCCAGCTTTGCTGCCGGCAGTTTTGTGTGGCTTTCTTGTCCGATTATTTTAAAGGGTAAAAATTTGAAACCGCTGGAAACAGCAGCAGAAGTGAAGTGTGCAAACAGTTCTGTACTATATTGGATAATGAAACGCTGCACGCTCGAGTTAAACAGCCGCTTGGAAGAGTCCCCTCCATGATTACCCTTTCCTTCTCCCTGCTCTTTCGCGGTAATCCCCTTTCTTGGATTTCTTCCTCCCCTTCTTGTTTTGGCCATGCCACTCTCGCTGCCCTCGGCCTCCCAGATCCACTTAGCTACTCACCCTCTCCCACCGCCACCCCTTTTCCCTGCCGTGCCCTGGCCCCACCGTGTTCGGATCTGACTGGTCCCATGTGTTCCGGTCCCCTCCCCCTGCCTGCCTGCCTCTATTGTCTGAGGCTGAGCAGCCCGCTCGCCCCTGGAGTTTGGCACCGCAGCGCCCCTGGTGGCCAGGTGCCCTGGCGCATTGCACCACCCAGGCCAGGCCTAGAGACGACCCTGCTCAGGATCCAGCCCACTACCCCTGTTCCCCATCCCTGCTTTATAGAGACCGCGTATGACATTTCACATTATACTTTAGAGTATAATTTCTGTTCATGAATGCACTTGAACAAGGCCTATCAAGGTGGAAATGGGATGGTTTCCCAGGTAGATTGGTTAATAACCCTGTTGGTTTCATTTGATTTATTGCAGTTATCTGTAGGCAGAATGTGTCTCTGCCCATTTGCTTGAGTCATCAGGAACTGTTTGCTTTGCAGCAAGCGCCTTTCTTCGTTGAATGCACCGCCATGCAGTTGAGGGTACAAAATGTTCTAGGTCGTATAGATTCTATGACAGATTACAGGCAGCAAAGTCACCTCCCATCTTTCCCGGTGATAAATGAGAGGATGCCCAGAGGCTTCAGGATTACCACAGAGCCTTCTGGGGCTTCCGGTCCCTTCACACAGCTTGGCTTCCAGGCCATAAATGGTGCCACACAAGATGCTAGATAGTGTGTGAGACTTTACTTCTGACATGGCATCTTGCACAATGTCAGCTGCTGTTTCTGTTGCTCATTGTTCCAACTTTTAAGTTCGGTTCTCCCCATTTCCACATCAGTTCATGAATTTTTAAAAAGTCTGTCAGAATTTTGTGGCATTTTCTTCTAGTATACTCCTTCTTATATGCAATTTCCCCTATTACGCACATTTTTTGCCAAGCAATTACCCCTAATATAATGTAATTTTTGTGTGTATTTTTCACAGGTGTATGCATTTTCTATGCACACTTAACTCTAGTATACACATTTCCATAAAACATAAGTTGGCAGGAGAACTGCATTGCAAAATTCAAATGAGTGCAAAATTTTAAAGGATGCCTTGGTTTTGGTTCACTCCCCCCCCCCAAAAAAATGTTAGCATTAAGTATGTTCACCTTTAAATGAAAACATAATCAAATTTCTCCTCCTTCCCTCTGCATAACACACACAATAAAAGACACCCCAATAGCCTCCGGGGGGGCAAAATATGTTGAGAGTGTTCGAAACCCTTGGATCCACACAAGATGTCCATTAATAACACCCTTCCAACCTGTTATTCACCCCAAAAGAGTTCTTGGCATGCGAAGTCACTTGAATAGTGTCTCTGGCCAAACTGGCCACTTCCATCCATGTTAGGAAGGGGAGGAAAAGAGTAAGAGAGAGGGGAGAAATGTTAGGTGAGTCCTGAGCCGTGCTGTCCCCTAAAACCTGGACAAACCTCAATGCACTGTTTATGGCCACAGTGCACTGCAGCCAAGTCCTGAATGGACCTAGTTAACCTTGACTATGGAGAAAATGTCAGAATGACGCCCTCTATGTACACAGTTCTCCTGCACCCACCAGGTTGGATTATAGCCTGTGTCAATTTGACCTGGGCTGTAGCCAGTCACCTACCTCTGAGAGTACCCTAAAATACTCAGATCACATTTTATGTCTTTTTTTTAATCTGAAAAGACATGAACTATGTCCAAGCTGTCTATTATGTACCTTCTTTCTCCAGTAGGATGGGCCAATAAAGAAATGAATTCAGATCACTTCTTACTGTATTATTTAGTCATGTATTCGTTACTTGCATTTCTATCCCACCTTTCTGCACTACGTGCCCAAGATGGCTAGCAATAACACATGAAAGTGGAATGCAATGCAGACACAGATATCAAAAACTTACCCCAAAAGTGGAAAAAGTAGGTGAAACCACTCACTAATTAAAACTATAACCAGCCAGTTGCAGGCAAATAATCAATATATGGGGCCAAAGACCAGTTTAAACAGGAAAGTCTTTTGAAAGGCCATCAGAGAAAGGGATCAGAATTTGTAACCTAGCCTACAGCTTGTGCTTTTATGCTGGCACAGATCCGATAGGGGATGAATTATCTGTTCATGGAAACAGATTCTCCTTCACCTGAAAAAGGTAGACCAAATATTTGCTATCTCTTCGTCAGTATTGACAGTGAAATGATTTAACCAGTGAATCTAAGCTTTGCAAAACACAGATCCACTTTGAACACCAGATCTGAAGAAGGCAGAGCAAGTAAGAAAATACTGCAGAAAACCGCTGTGGAAAAATATGACTTTGTGGGAGAAAGCAGTCCTTCCTTCCCCACCCCCACCCCACCCCCCACCCCAAATGAGGTTGTTTTCAGTGAAAATTTTCCATTGGAAAAATACAGTTTTCAAGTGGAAAAAGAGAAAGCTTCCTTTGAGCTATGACAAATGTTTTGCTGAATTGTTGCACTACTCCGTTGGATGCTTATTTTCATTTTCTTCACTTCTCACTTGGCTCCATGCAAGCATCTTCAATGCTCAGGGGTGCCACCTCTTCAGTGCTCAGGGGAGCACTTTTGGGAGCACCCAATATTTGTGGAGAGAGGGCTGGGGGCCGCCATTTCCAAAAAAAAGTCAAGGGGTGGAGGAGGCCTTGACCTTCAAGAAATCATGTGTCATAATTAAGCACAAAAAAGAGAAATATTGTGTTCTCCACAGAATGAAGTTGCCACTGCTGCACCACTGCCACTTAACATTTTGTATCAACAGGTACAGTACAGGTACTGCACAGATCATAGGAAGTTGACTTATACTGAGTCATAGCATTCGTCCATTAGTATTGTCTATTCTACAGTAACTGGCAGTGATTCTTCAGGGTTTCGGACCCATCTGAAGATGCAGAGGATTGAACCCAGAGACATTTGCATGCAAAGTAGATGTTCTACCTCTGAGTCACAGTCCTTCCTTTAATGGACGTGTCATAATCCATGCACAGAGGAAAATTATTACAAAATTATTTCAGGCTGGTTAATGCATGAATGATCATTGCTCCAGTGCCCAGGAGTGACTTTCAAAAGCCATCACAGTAACAAACCACAGGCACAGCTTTTGTATCACATTGAAAGCTAGTTTTCCATGGAATTGATTCACGTATAAAGTCAATATCAAGCCATTAAATGTGAAGTAAAGTGCATGTAGGGAAAGGAATAGAGCAGGATCTTCAAAGAGGTGAGTAATGGAGGGATCAGGCATTGGCAGCAGATGTGCACATAAGAGAACATAAGGTCTGGGAGGTGGAACCTGCAGCTCTCCAAATATTCTTGGACTCCAGATCCCATCAGTCACAGACAGAATGGCCAATGGGCAGAAATGATGGGAATTATAGTCCCGTAACATCTGAAAAGACACAGGTTCTCCATGCAAAGGCAGATATAAGAGAGTGCAACCCGTTTGGTCATGTCAGGCATGGAGCTTCTGGGGTGATGCAGCAGATGCCATAACTATGAGATCCAACGGAAGGCGAGAGGCAGGAGGCCACTGGATTTTGGCGTCGCATAGGTTGCCACTGAAATCTGAGATGCCAAGGTCCGCCACTGCCCCATACCTGTTTAAGATGGTTTAGCAAAAGTTTTAGTAAAGACTTGGGACAAGACGCAAAGGAGGAGTGAATATGGGTATGGTTAACAGAGAGGAGGGTTGAAGATTTTCAGGCTCAAAGCTCAAAGAACACTTTGAACAAGTGAGGAGAGCACTTGTGCTTCTGATTGAGTGGGTTTTTTTTAATAGAAATTCTGTTATTTTGAGCTTTTTAATCAGAATAATTGACGGGCTGGGTAAATATAGAATGGCAGTTCCAGATGGCATCAGCAACAAGGGAGAAATTCTTTGCATCGGCAGTTGTGAGCAGACGAGCCATGGATGCTAAAGCAAGATCAGAAGGAGAAATGCACTAGGAGCCAAAACAAAATTTAAACAACGACTCAATTAGGCTCGCTGGCTACTGAACTTGTCCACTCTGGTGTAGAAAATCTGGCAAAGCCCAGAGTTTCTCTTCCAAGGCTCATAAATTGTTACAACAAAAAAAGAGTCTGGAAGAGCTCTGTAAATCAATGAAAAACATTAGCCGAGAAGCATGTTTAGCAAGTGAGAGTTGGCAAGGGGAATATTTTCTGCTTTGCTTTAATCGTTGCTCTGGAAGACCTTTCACGTGTCTGCCAGGAATTCCCCGGGAAGCTAGATTTTTGTTTTGTTTTGTTGGGGGGGGGGGTAAACTCTCTTTTCTGGTATATTTAGCTTTGCTGCTCTCTGAAACAGCTGACAGCACTCTGTTTACTCTGTAGATTCTCCTGCATATTGACAATGTTAAGCCATTTTCTGTGGTTTCTGCCATGGAACAGTCTCCAGTGTCTCTTTCATTAAGGGAATAAGATGTGAATAGCCGCACAGGGTGCCAGTTACATACTCAGCATGGATGGTGTCTTTGCACGAAAGCAGATGTCGTGGATGTGACCCAAATCAAATAAGCCAAGCAAGATTATATCTGTAACAAGCAGGAAAAGTATTATGTGCTCTACACTAAATAGATTACAAATGAACTTGCAGTACCTAAGTAAGGGAAAGCCCGAGCCATGCAAAATGACTCATCATCACCATGATTGGCAGGTGTCAATATTGTTTTCGTCAGTGTCTCTTATATAAATACTATTAGGGTGTACTTTCAGGAGCAAAGCTAAGTGAATCATCTAAAATGGCATCAGTTATGCTTCCTTCCTGCATGTCAATCGCACTGATTTAAAGATCATCTTTTTAATATATAGAACAAATAGTTACTTACCTCTGCCATAGGCACATACAATTCGACTCCAAAAGGTGGAGTTACCAGTGAATTTTTTTACAGCAGTATTGCATAAAAACACAACTCCATTGGTCCCAGTAGAATGTGAGATTGCAAAAGTCACAAACCACATGAGGTTGTGGACCTGTGTCAGGAAAAGCACCTTCTATATTTAATCTCTCCAACCACTAATCAAGTCATTTCATTGTCCCACACAGTAGTGGCACCCTGACCACTGAATTCTGCACCAGCTGAAAGTTCTGAACCATCTTCAAAGGCAGTCCCATGTAGTAATCTAACCTGGAGGTTAGTAGTAATCTGACTAGGTAGTAATCTTACCTAGAGGTTAGATTGCAGTAACCTAGAGGTTACCAGAGCACAGACAAAAGAAGTTAGGATACCCCTGTGCAGATAGGAGCAGAGCTTGACCACTGCCAAGGGTGCTCCCCAGCCAAATGAATGCACAACTCAGATACTTAACTCTTTACAGTCAAGGTTAACACAATTGCTTCTAAAGCTTTGGATACCTACACACACCAGTCTAGCATCTAAAAAGCTATTCCCGAGTCTGCATTCTATGGAGCAATTGCAGCAGCAGGAGACCACTCTCCCTCCACCAGTTTATGTACCTTCCCCCAATGGACTGCGCACACACAGCCAAAGACTATGCCTGCATGGAAATTCCTATGCTCATCCCCCTTTCAATCCCCTCCTGGTTCTGGGAGACAGTAGTGCAGGAGAGGATGGGAAAGTACCCGGCCCTTTACTTGTCTGACCTGCTCCATCTTCTTCTTTTTCTCCTTCTTCCTCTGTGCTCCACCCACCAGCTCTGCAGTTTCCCCTGCCCCCAACTCTTGCCTTGGGCATGTGGCCAATGGGCCTTCGTTGACCCCAACATGATCATTATTTCATTTATTTTTTCAAGTCAGGTCTTCTGTCACAGTACAGGAATGTGGGAAAGGGGCAATCCAAGAAGCATACCTTTTACCTTTATATGATGGAGATTATATTTTATATATTGTTACTGTTATTATCCTCAACATCTTTGAATTTTCTATCCCACCATTCATCCCAAAGAACATCCAATTTCATTTAAAAACAGTCATATACCTTCACCTTTGAACCATCAAATGCCTGGGTGAACTGGATCCCCCCCCAAAAAAATCCCTACTGAATGTTAATGAGAAAGACAGATATGTCTCACTAGGGAGAGCGTTCTTCAAATGGGGAGAATAACAAGACCACTGACAAGACCATTATCTAATTTTCTTTTTCAAAAGCCAAATAATTGAGATTCAGAAAATAAGTTTGATCAATTTTCTTCGAAGAAAATATCTCAATTGAACTTTTTTAAAATAAGAAGTTAATATATAATAATCGCAGGCCTACTACATGTCTTACATGGGGTGGGAATCCCCAGCATACTTCTAGGGTTTATTCACTATCCAGGTACAGTAGGTACAGACTGAAGCAGCTCCCTGGGTGTGGCAGAACCACCACATTAGCTTCCTGTTGCTTGCTGGGAGGGAGAAGAGTGAGGTGGTGGGGATGTTGGCATGGTGCAAACACACTGGCAGAGCCAATCTGGTGCTTCTGCCAGTTAACACTGTGACATCCTCCCTGCCACCTCACCCCTCCTCATCTCCCTTCTGGTCAGCAACATGAACCCAGCGGCCAAGAAGCTAGCATAGCAAATCCGTCCTACCCAGTGAACTACTTCTGGTGTCAACTCATCAAATTAACTGGGATGGCTTCACTGTAAGCAGGCAGAGAATCACTCTCTTGGTAGTATCTTTAAATTGCTTAGGATACAGTCGCAATAAACAGCTGAACCTGTGCAGCCTTTTGAAAATCATAAATCAATTCTCTTTTTCATCAAAAAACTCTCAATCCATTGATCTGACATTGGAAAAACCAACTGGGAAAAAGCTAAGAATGTCCTGATACGTCAAATACACAAGCATTCTGGGAACTGGAGACAAAGTGACTTTAGTTAAAAACACTAAGACAAATTTGCCCTATCAGTTGAAATAATGGAGTTACCTCAGGGATATATTCCTTCCCTGTGCCTGAAAAGAAATCAACTCTCTTTTACTTTGATCAGATTTACAAGTGACAGTCCTAGTAGCTATTCCTCTGAAATGCACAGTCCACTGATAGTGCTTGAGAATTCCTACCTTGGTATGGAGAGGAGGAAAATCTAGAGAATTATAGATAAGGTTGGGTAACACCAATCTTGCATGCAATCAGCCTGGTCCAGTGATATGTTCAGGGTGCACAAGCTTTCTTGCTCATAGCAACTTTAATGTTGCAACTAACAGAGAAAGTAAAGCTATGCATACATTCTTTATTCTCATGTTACAAATGTGGAACTAGAGCTGGCTTGCCAATCTGTTCAGCACTGAGCTTCTTTGATATAAAGTTTGGTACTCTTATATTTCCTTTTGAAATCAGTCCCAGGTACATAAATATGTTCCAATTTCCTGTTCCGCCTGTGCTCTCTGAGCCTATACCGGAGATGGCAGGTGATGACCACCGTTTGAATCACCAGTGGGAGTAGAGCCAGCCTTTGCAGTCTTACAACCCCTTTTATTCATTCTTTCAGTCCACATTGGATCATCTGCACCCTCTCATAGAATCACAAGTGGGGAAAGCACTATGGCACTCATGTCCTGTTTGCAGGCTTCCTGGAGGTCTCTGATGATGAAAGTGGACTTTGGCCTGATCCAGTAGGACTGTTCTTATGTTCTTACACAATGCGTCTCCATAAATCACTAATCCAGCACCCACCCAGTTCACCCCTGGGCCCAGTGCCATCCATGGCTTTATCTGCTTATTCATTCACAACTCTGTGATCTTCACTCCTCCAACTCCAACATGCTCAAACTGTATGCACAAAGGTCCAAAGGTCTCTCCCTTTCCACTCTTATTGCTTCTTATGCTTGGAAGTGATTTCAAGGGCACCTTCCCAATGCCACCTCTTTTCCTAGTCTACCAAATCCCTCCTTAATACCCACTTTTTCTGAAGAGCCTTTGGCACACCCTCTGACACAGTTTCTTAGTTTTATTACTTTGTCTATATATAGTTTTACGAGAAATACAAATGGTTTATTTTATGATGAAATTGTGCTACTGTGGGTGCTTATGTGCAGCAGCACAGATAATATTAACCATATCATTTTTGCTTCTCCACCCCCCCCAAACTGGTTTTGCATTGATATAGTTTGAGATTGGAATACATCTTTGATGTTGCCAGGAAGCATTAAGCTTGCTTTGTTGCAATATAAGTTGCATTATGATGATAGATGGATATGATTAATACACTTATGTTTATGCCCTTCCTTTGATGTACTTGGGTTTTGCAAAGGATCTGAGAAGAGCCTCATTTTCACTTTAGGAGGCCTTTACAGTGGTACCTCGAGTTAAGAACTTAATTCATTCTGGAGGTCCGTTCTTAACCTGAAACTGTTCTTAACCTGAGGTACCACTTTAGCTAATGGGGCCTCCCGCTGCCGCCGCACGATTTCTGTTCTCATCCTGAAGCAAATTTCTTAACCCAAGGTACTATTTCTGGGTTAGCGGAATCTGTAATCTGAAGCGTCTGTAACCCAAGGTACCACTGTAATGAGTTTTTAAGAAAACTGCCCCAGTCGAAAAAATAGGGAATATTCACAGCCTTAGGAGTGAAAACTGCCCCAGTCGAAAAAATGGGGAATATTCACAGCCTTAGGAGTGATATGAGTTCGCTCACTAAATTTTCCTTCCATGGACCAGTAGAAGGAAAAGCAATCCAGATAGGTTTTGCCATCACCATTAAAAATTGCTTTCGTTCATGTGCAGTTAGGTAATTTTAGACTCTGGATTTAATAGTCTTATCTTATGCCACTAATGCTGCTGCCTCCTCATTGTCACCTTTGTAGAACTCAGCAGGGAGGATGATGGGAACAAAACCATAATTACTTGGCTCTGCCTATCATTAATTCGGCAGCCACAATCCATTTCCTCTGGTTCCACATGATTCCTTTCCCCACCCAAAATAAAAAAGAACACACCTCATGCACACTCAGTCTGAGGTGTAGCGAGGGGGGTGCCAGAGGGGCCATGGCCTTGGGCACCCAATTTTTGAGGGGGAACGAACCAGGTGCCCCCACACAGGTGACCCCAGCCCAGCCTGACCCAGGGCTCCTCTTCGCCCACCAAGGGCCATGATGGCTGGCCAGGCTTTCCCATCCATGGGTGGACAGGTGGCTCAGTGCAGCCCCGCTTTGCTCTGGTGAGGCTGGGGTTCCTCTGCCAGTGTCAGAGCAAGAGGTGGGCTGGTGCCCTACACCTTGAGCACATGAGCCCCCATTTCCACCTGGCACATGTGTGCACGCCCGCCCTGGCACTGGCAACCAACGCTACACCACTGAGTCTGTGCACAGCTGATAACTGAAAAAGATGGATAACTTATAAAGAAGAAACTGGCTTTTGGAACCAGCAGATTAAGAAGCCATCTAAGAATGAAAATGAAAAAACCCTACTAGAGGCTGAGGGTTGGACAAAATGAAGTTTTAAGTACAAAATGCTATATTGTTGTCATTGTTGGAAGCCAGCGGGGGGAAGGAACGATCCCCCAGGCATAACTCAGGAATGTTTCCAGCCTGGCTCCCCGACGTCTTCATTACCCGTGCCTTGCAGACACTGGGCACATATTTAGATATCTTGCAGAGTATAACACAGACGGACTGAGGCAGAGGTGTGTGCTACAAAATAACTATAAGCATAAGGCAGAACAAAAGAAAGCATGTCTCTTCTCGCTGAGAGAAGTCCGAAGAAGAAGAAAACAATAAATAGAAGCAGAGTACAGAGTACAGCAAACATCTGTTCCCATGATTCCAACAATCTGTGGAATGCATAAACACAGTCTTGTGACTGCACAGTGAGAGGAATAGAAACCAACAGTCATAGGGGCACTTTATTTTCCTGAAGGAGACTGTGCAGTCACAACTTCTTCAGGCAAGCTGTGCAACTCTGACCTATCTGATAGGAAATGTGTAGGTCCCTCCATTCAGGTCAAAGGCTTGTACAACATATTATCATTCTGCTCTTCAGAATCATAAAGAAGTATCCTGTTTCAACAACAGTAGGCTTTTGCTGCCTGGCTAACCTGAAAACAAAAGAAAAGTCAAGGCAGCACATAAGGAACATCCAATTTGGGCAATACATGAAAGAAATAATTGTTGGCTTAGCAGTGTGTCCATATTAATTCAGAGAATTCCAAAACTACAACTGTCCCTTCCATGTTGGAAATATGGATGTTGGTGCCATCTGTGCCCGTTCAATAAGATCCAAATAAATCAATGTCAGTTTTTTAGAGATAAACTAAAAGAAATTAGAGAAGCAATACTTGCAAGAAGAGGTTCCACATTTTGCCAGAGTTCCAAGCGTCAGCATCTCAACTTCCTTTGTAAGAAACGCACCATCTAAACAAGAGACAACAAAGGCTACATTTGCTGGTTGACAGTCAAGTGATCTAAAAAGACAGTATTTGTATGTCCCTGTGTGATTTTCTAGTCTAATGCAGAGACAGCCAACATGATGCCCTCCAGATGTTTTTGGACTACATGAACCATAATCGTGGCCCATTTGTTAAGGTTGCTGGGGCTGATAGGAGTTGTAGTCCCACAACGTTTGGAGAACACCACAATGAATACCCATGGTCTAAGGAAAGCTGAATGAGCCCAAAATATATTTGAGTAGTTAGTGGGCAAATTCAGATTTAGATGTTGCAAGGGGAGCCCATGGAGCAGTGTGACTAGTATGTCAAGCTTCAAAGTGGAAATTATAGGTTCTAGTCCCGGCTTAGGTATGAAGATGGGTAGCCTGGGTCATATCATTGCTTCTCAAAGCCAACTTAAATGGAAAATGGTAGGCACATTTCTCCTCCTCCTTCACCTTCTGTAATGTCTAGCACAACTTACCCATGTCCTAGTGTTACACTTCTCCACATTTCTGCACCATTGACAGCAGTAGTGTTCTAGCAAAATGAAGAATGTCAGGACATCAGAACACAGAACACAGAGTTAAGTTAGATGATATGGAGAAAGAGGGAGAAGGGAATTGGCAAGAGGCTGGCATTTTTGGCAGTCTAAATTAACTCACAGTTTTCTTAATCTGGCTAAAAATTCAGCTCTGAGCTCTATGTTATAATGCTAGTCAGTTCCAAAATTACAATGAATGTTGACAGTTAGCACTAGTTCTTGAGGATTTACCAAAAATATTTGAATTTTCTGGCAACCCAGACTTGTCTGAAACAGGTCTGTGGATTACTGATTGTCAGCATTTGCCAAATGTCAGACATTTACCATAACATAGTGAAGCTGCCATGTAACGCTTATTCTCAAACAGCTGATTGCCTCCACAGTGTGATCGCCACGTATCTTCTGGGATCACTTCAATGTGTCTATGTTGAGATTTAAAGCCCTGAATGCCCTGGAGCCCAAATATCTGAGAGAAAGCCTTTTCCTGTACCAACCTGCCCTTGTGGTAAATGAAGGGCATTGCTCTTCATTACTCATAGAAAGCATTTTTGATGATGTCTCCATGTCTCTGGAGCGACCTTCCTGCCGAAGTGAGTTTCATCACAATCATATGTTCATTTAGATGCCAAATTAAAACCCACTTTTTTTGTCAAGCCTATACAGACCAATGTGTCAACTCATTTTTATGACGTTGTTAATTATTCAACTTATGTTGATTATTTTCATGTTTCTGTTTATTCTGTTTTTACATTACCTTTTTTTGGAAAATCACTCTGCAACCCTTGCCTCCATGCTGCTTTCTCTGCCAGTTCATTTGTCCTAATACACAGTATGGTGTAATGGTTAGAGTTTCAGTCTTAGATAGAGAGACCAGGGTTCAAATCCCCGCTCAGCCGTGAAGCTCACTGGGTGCCTTTGAGTCAGCCACTCACTCTCAGCCTAACCTAACTCACAGGGTTATTGTGAGGATAAAAAATGGGGAATGGGGAGGAAATTGCATATGCAACCTCGAGGCTCTTGGAAGAAAGGTGGGGTATAAATGTAAAAAAGGGGGTTGGATTAGATGACCCTTGTGGTCCCTTCCAGCTCTGCAAGTCTATGATTCTATGATCTGGCACAGAGTTAGAAGCCCATTTATTTCAATAGATTTAAGGGCACCCGATTCTTGTGATGTAAAATGGCCATGAACTACCTTTGACATTATTTAAATATGCCAATTTCACATCCACTTTTCATCTTCACTTAAATGTCTACAGATTGTATTGTACGAAAGTTATCTCTTACTGCTCCATATCGTATTAAAAACTCATTTATTTATTTATTATTTTAAAAAAGAAAGTTATTTTATTCTGCCCCGTGGTGCATTGAAAATCCCACTCTTTAAAATAACATAAAATGGCTCTGTTAGATAGCAATTCAGGCACTGTGCGCCAATACAGAACTTTCCCCATATCTTGGCACTCCAATTGATTTTCTTTTGTAATTTCCATAATTATCTGACTCTTCAGGTGCAGTGTGTGAGATCACACCCTGTAATCATGCCGATGATCCTTAAACAATTATTCATCCTGCTCCTTCTTAAGCTTTCTGGGGCTCTATTTGCCAGGGTGACAGACTTGTATCAATTTAATCCTTCTGTCTTTTACTTTCATGCTTTGGTGCATTCAGTACGTTTGTCAGGTGTAATTATATCTGGTTAATGAGGAGATGAATTCTGAGCCCAGGCTAAACAGTTAAGAGGTGTGCGTGCATATCCCACACACAAAGGCAGAACTTTCTCACCAGCCGATGAATAAAATACTCTCATGTCTGGTGTCAGCCATGATGTGTCAACAAGATTAATAGCTGTCAGAAATAAACCAGTCTAGGGCCTGATGCTACAAGTTTCACCCATGGAAGGGGCTCAGAGGAACAGAGCTTTCATTCTTGTTTAAAGAGATTACTTAGAATAAGATGGGACAGCCATGAATGGAGAACTGGGATGTATGTGGGCAAAGATGGATTTAAACCTGATGACAAATCTTCCTGGAAGCAACCTGGGACCAGGTTGACCCAAGTTCATCCTAGGTGGAAGTTTCAACCCAACACAGTGCTGTCTTAACTAGCTGAAATTGATGTGTTAATCTTGATGGTATTATCATTAAACCGCCATCTTTTATCAGTGTACATAGATTAGATATATCACTATTCAGTTTCTCAGACCATCCTGACTGCTTTCTAGCTTGTGATCATCATATAAACTATAGGGTTGTAGCCAATGCTAGTTTTACGCAGAGTAGACACACTTAAGTTAATGGGTATTACTTACTTGGGTTCATTGATTTCAACAGGGCCTACTCAGACAAGCATTGGGTATAACCCATATGAGTGAATTTATCAATCTAGCAACAGATCTTAGAACTGGAAGAAAATAACTTTCTGCTAACTAGGGATAAGATTTTGCCTATGGAGAGGATTAGCATGTTCTAATTCAATTTCTGTTGCATTTACACATAATGCATTGCCAAAAATTAATATTCCCTTTGCTAACATAAGGATCACCTCATTTTTTCCTACTACTGTTCCGTGTCTTACAAGGGACCCATATGTTCCGATTACTGCTAGAGGCAGAACATCTTGGCAACTTTTTTAGTTGGTCCTAATAAAGGTTTTATGCTACTGTTGCTTTGGGATTTGATCATCAGAATTTTTCAAGTAACTTCCTAGTTGGGTGAAATGTCTGCAGGGAAATTGGTTTCCGTGTTAGGAACAAAGCTAGATAGGAATGTAGAAAAATAGATAATGATAATTTAATAAGTTAGAAAAATAGGAAGTGGATTATGATAATTTGGACCAGACATGATATGGAAAAGACTGCAGTAGAAAACAAATCCCTTGAAAAGTAATGAGTGGTACAGTAGCAATGACTCAATAATGCGAATGCAATGCCCAATAAAAATGCAATGTCCAATGCTGAGATTTTAGATAGTTAAAAACCAAATTCTATAGCTTCAATTGACTAGCAATCTGAAAAAAATCCACCTGTCAAATTGCTTGAGTAGTGGGACTATGCAGAATCTCTCCCCCCCATCCTCCCCGTGCAGCACCAGGGGGCATCAGGGTGACCCAACCTGGAGACCACCACCCACCCACCCTGGATCCAGTCCTGGAAGGCTAATGTTTAAGGACAGTTTTAAAACCCTAATTAATCATATAGCTGGAAAAGGGGCGGGGGGGGAGAAGACTAGTATCTCCTTTCCCCCATCCCAACTGAAACCCACCCCATAGCACCTACACCCTGCCAGACTGACCCCCTCACTAAACAGCTATTGAGTGAACGTTGTGATCCCAGTGGGGGAGGCATCAGGCAGGAAGGAGAGCACCAGGTAATATTGGGCCTGCCTTCTCCCAGAAGACGCAGCCAGTAATCAAAAATAGGTTTTGCTTCTCCATTGCATTTTCCTGCCATGACCGCCTCTCCTACTTGCTAGATGCCCTGCCCTTTGACAGCCGCTGATCACTCAAGGTCAACCAATCTGATCTGCAGTGATCCACGACTGTCTGAACCTGACACAACTGACACCCAAGTCACCCTGAATAGACCCAATTTGGCTTGGGCCTCTACTGAGTAGTATCTTCCCTGCACAGAAACTCCAGCCATGCCCCTCCCACTACTCCAGACCAATACAACCCCACCCCCACTGACCTACCTAGCCATGACCTTGTCTCTGCAAGGGAGCTCCTCCCTGGTTCTGACCCATCTACTGCGCCTCCTCCTAAAAGCATAGTGACTAGCAGCTGAGCAAGAAATCTGAAATCTTTCCGCCGAGAGTCATGAGGCAAAGCACACACACACACAGTGAGGAAAGAAAAAGCCGTCTTCTGATTGTGGGCAAAGCTGTTCCTTTTCACCTTTCTGTTCCAGGTGAGAAACAAAAACAAAAGTTCAGGAAAGAGACTTTCAAAAGCCAAATAATCCATAGATGTCAGTGAGAAGCTAAATACAATAGAAAGTATTTCACCGGATCATGTGGGTTTTAACCTCTAATCCAAACAGTTACTCCCTGAACTTGAAAGAGGGGGGGGGGGCTGGGAAACCTCGATGGTGCTCTTAGACATTTTTAATCAGTATTTTCACAACCAAATGCTTTAAATAAAACAGGGTATCAACATGATCACTTTTGTACCATATGCATATTACACTATTAGGACTGGATTATCTAATTTGCTACACAGGTCTCATGCAAACTGGACCCTGTGAAACAATGCACTTAAATATCTGTATTCTGTGATAGGTTCCATATTTATTCGGTGCAGTAAAGAGATTGTGTGGGTATGTGTGTGTGAACTTTGCTGCGTCCAATGGTTCAGAGCTGGTAACTGTAGCTCTTGCCTTCAGCCACATTCACTGAATAACTGATGTGAAAGTAAGATCATAATCACTGGCTCTGACCCCCATGCATTTAGGGTAGGTATGAAGGTAAAGGTAAAGGTAAAGGGACCCCTGACCATTAGGTCCAGTCGCGGACAACTCTGGGGTTGCAGTGCTTATCTCGCTTTACTGGCTGAGGGAGCCGGCGTACAGCTTCCGGGTCATGTGGCCAGCATGACTAATCCACTTCTGGCAAACCAGAGCAGCACACGGAAACACCGTTTGCGCAGTCAGGCGGAGTCCCCCAAAACCCCGGGCAGCCCCCGAGCGGAATAGTGACACAAGACCACGTTTGATGGGATTAAAATTGACCACAACTTTATTAAGAGTTCAGATGTAGGGAGACCATGGCACAGGCATTGGGCGTATATCCCAATAGCTGGGGGTGGGGTAATTTTCAGGGTTGTCCAGCATGTGTGGGGGTTGGGCTAACTCTGGAGAACATATGTTCAAGCAGATAGCCCGTCCCCCTCGATCACAGCCGCTGGAGGGGAAGGGCAATGACAGCCTATGCGTATGGTCAATGCCCCCCTTTGTCCCATTTACAGGAACCCTGTTATTGCCACCGCAATGAGGGTGGGGGTCACCACCCCCCACGCCCCACCCATTTATGTAAATGACTAAAGGATTCCGCCCAAGGCCTGCATCCGCCAAGTTGTGACGAATTGCTACGGGAAAGGTGAAACTTGCCAATGCAGGGAAATTCCTTTCCAGCCCTTCAACAGCAGCCTTGTTGTAGCAGCGCCTGCATGCGTGTATGCCTGTGAAAGGAAATAACCTGTAATACAAGCATTAATTTAGGGAGTGGAGGGTGGGAAAGTTCTTTTTGTTGTTGTTGTTCAGGTTGTATCCAGCTAAGTTTTGCTCAGAGTAGACCCACTGAAATTAATGAACCTAAATTAGTCACGTTCATTATTTTCAATGGGCCTTCTCAGAGTAAGACCGGCAGTGGATCCAAACCACTAGTTTTTAATGTATTTTTTAAAAAAAATATTTCTATTTTTTATTTTACTTAATAATGACAGTTTGTTTTACATATCTAACATCCTTAGTCACTTTGATCAACCACTGGTTTTTAATGTAAATGACTTAAGAGACTTTTTATAATATTCAGCAGTATAATATTTTTTTTAAAATAAGCTATAACTGAAGTAAGACAACACTAATGAGAAAGAATGAAATCCAAGGAGATATGTATTTTCTCTGGGAATGTACCTGCCTTTTTCAGGAAAATGAAATTGACTGCAGAATTCCTCCTGAGGATGTGGCACATTCATGAGGCAGACAGCAGCCACCACTGAACAATGCGTAGCCTTCACTGCAAGACACGGACCAAAGCAGCACCCAGCCTGCTGCCCACATTGCCACCTGTGCTTCTCAGAGATAGCAACCAGTAAGGCTTCTGGAGATTCCTCCCTTTGGCTGATGCTCAACAGAAGGAAGTGCTTGTAAGAGCATCCTTGCTGGACTGGACCGGGGCAGCCAATATGATGCTGCCCACCACAACATGCTTTTCAACTGCTAATCCCTTCATCCCTGACCATTGGCCTTGTAATTTGTCAGCATCTGGAAGCCACCACATTGGCTACCCTTGGTCTAGATACCAAATGTCCATTTAGTCCACAAACCTGTTGCCTTCAAAGGCCAAGCAGATGCCTCTGAGAAGACCACAAAGACTTCCCAGAGGCATTGTCAGTAATAGCTCTCTCCTGCTATTTTTCCTTCTCTTCCTCCCTCCCTCCCTGTCTTTCTACACACACACACACACACACACACACACACACACACACACACACACACACCAGAACCAGCACTCATCTCAGCTATGGATGCCTCATGCCACCCTGTGCAACCCATACTGTCTCCAAGTCTCCAGAATACTAATATTATTGACCTTCTCCACATGATTCCTTGGAGGTGAAGGTTAGTATTGTAAAGCTCTAGGCACAGCTAAAATGCTATCTAGATCTGAATTGTATAGAAACATTGCTGCTCTGCTGTGAGCCAGGGAAATGACTAAGACCATCATCCGGGATACAGCAGTGGAATAAGTCTGCGAGTCTTTGGAAAAGACAGTGTCTGTGTTGAGGGTAAGGAGACCTCCTTTGAGTTTATGAGTTAGATCTGTGTCCCTGTTGCTTAATTCGGGACCGAAATTTCCAAAGCAACAGTTTATGTTGGCTCTACTGCCTTAGCCCAAAGCCCATAAGCCCACATCCACGATGTTGCACAAATGTGAAAAATTAGAACAACCAAGTATAGTCTGGTAAAAGTCCTAACGGGAATTTTCTTTTTTTATAGCCAATCTTTCTGTACAATGCTTTAAAGAAGTTTAGTCAAGATTACAGACCCAATTGCAGTGACCCCTGCCGCCAGGGAACAAAGGCCCGGGCTATGATGGGTATAACAAAGTGCGAAGGATAACATGCTGAGATTTAAAATTGGCCACAAGCTTTTGGCATTCTCAGCCCTGCCCTGCCCGACACTTGAACATGGTCAGACCTGGAGCTGGAGGACCTTCTCAAGATGAGGGTCTACCTAGGTGGTCCTCCAAGGCTGCCCCTGGAAGCTGTAACTGCCCCATGTTTGGCTTCTGGACAGAATCTTCCCACTGGATCCCTCTAATGGGGTACCCTGTGATTGCATCCATTTGAGATAGGGGTGTTGCACCACTTCACCCTGACCCATTACGTGAATGCACTTCTGAGGGGGGGGGATATGCATTTTCCTCCCTTCCTGCTGTCCTTTGGGTGTGTGGACAATGGTATAACAGCCTGTCGGTTGTTGGAATGTGAAGTTGATTCATATTTGTTGCTGCATTTAATGGCTTGCTGCTGTTTTTTTATGGCTGAGATGCAACTTGTCACAATATTGTGAAGGGAAGTTCCCCCCCAAAGGTACCCCCAAACCACCACTTTTGCTTACCAGGCTTTACCATTGCCACCGGTTTCACTTGAGACCACACTGGAAGTGGATGGTATGTCTTCTCTATCCAGCCATAGCCTCTGTAAAATCACACACACACACACTGTTACATGTGCAGAAAACAAAATTAGAATAAAAGTTCTCATTTGTGCCAATGAGAGTTCTTTTCCCAGTGCTAATTAGCATGCAAGGTGGGAGAAATTCACAGAGATCACAGCCAAGGGGGGAAGAGTTAACTTCCCCATCCTGCATGCTGATGGGAATCCCCTCCCTACACCTGCTATGTATGTATGTATGTATGTATGTATGTATGTATGTATGTATGTATGTATGCATTTGAATGATGGAGTTGGTTGATTTTATTCATTTATTTAGTTATTCTTAAAATTATTATTAATCAAGTCATGAATGTCATGGATAGTTCAAAGCAACTACTCTATTCCGAACTTAAAAATGGAAAGCGTAATGCTGGAGGTCAACAAAAGCAGTTCAAAGACTGTCTCAAGGCAAATCTTTAAAAATGTAGTATAAACACTGGCAACTGGGAAACACTGACCTGCGAGCGCTCCAATTGGAGAACAGTGTTGTGGGCTTTGAAGACACATGAACTCAGGACGCAAGGGAGAAACGTGCTAGGAGGAAGGCACACTTGGCAAATCCACACCGTGATCAATTCCCACCTGGAAACCAATGTCCCCACTGAGGAAGGATGTGTGGATCCAGAATTGGCCTCCACAGTCACTTATGGACTCATTGTTAAAACTGTGTTTATGGAAACAATCTTACTCGGCTACAAGTGAAAGAAGAAGAAGAAGAAGAAGAAGAAGAAGAAGAAGAAGAAGAAGAAGAAGAAGAAGAAGAAGAAGAAGAAGAAGAAGAAGAAGAAGAAGAAGTTCAAAAATTCACATTCATGGTGACAGAGAAGGGATCACACATGTTTTCCCCAGTCGTCTTCTCAATATATCCAACTAAAGGTTTACATGCAGTATAAACACATACAGTTGGGTGTTTTGGATAAGCAGAGAACAGGATAACTTCATAGCTAGTGTCCAGTGCAGGCATCCCCAAACTTCGCCCTCCAGATGTTTGGGACTACAATTCCCATCATCCCTGACCACTGGTCCTGTTAGCTAGGGATCATGGGAGTTGTAGGCCAAAACATCTGGAGGGCCGCAGTTTGGGGATGCCTGGTCTAGTGCTTCAAAAGTCATAGCAAATTCGCAGAGTGTAACTTTCTTTCCAGAGGATCCTAAACTGATACTCTTTGGACTAAAAAACAGTTGTAGACCTGAGCAGAATCCAGCCAACTAGACAAAACCCCACCGTTTGCAGACAAAGCCAAAGAAAGGGAAATCTGTATATATTTTCACGTGAATAATCCCATGATCACACCAACAGAACAGTTTCCCATTTGATGAGAAAACAGTGATTTGCTTTAGGTGTAACCAAAATACTCCCCCCCCCTCCCCAACACACACACACATCACTAAATGCAGAAAAATCCATTTATCTGCCATAGTGCAATGAAGAGCCCAGTCACCTTGTCAGGAATCGAACCTGTGGTTCCAGGAAGTCTAGATCTTTCAAACCTAATGCATAGCGCTCTTAAAGGCTCACTTCAGCACCCACTAATGTCAATCAGATCCTTCTACTGACATTGCTAAGAGGTTACTTAGACTCAGAGCTGTTCCTCCCACCACTCATAAGTTTTAATAGCTGTCTTGTTCTTTTCCTTTAACTAAAGCAATTCTTCAGCAGCAGTAGTGCTGAGCTTCATTCCGGGGCCTGGAAAGGCGAACGCCAACCTCGTTATATGAGTTCCTGAGAACGTTTATGAGAATTTTTGAGGGGAGGCAGACTGCAGCCATCCAATTACTGCAAACTGCTCGATGTCACACAAACACTCTGCCTGAAATTACTTCCAAATTGGGAAAACGGGGGAAGAAAAACAATACTTTTACAATAATAATAAAAAAGCACATTGCAGCTATAAATTGTACAAGAAACCCCCACACGTGTGTGTGTGTGTGTGTGTGTGTGTGTGTGTGTGTGTGTGTGTGTGTTCAGTATTCCACACATGCTGAGGGGAATGAATAATCCTCATACAGACTCTGTAATTAACATCAAAACTGACACCCCTAGATTAACTCAAATTATGGAAATTGCTCCAAGGCTGTGGGACAACCTCCCTGCTGAATTCTGAAGCTGCGTAGTCTTCTTTGAAGGGAATATTCCTCTTCCAGCGAATGCTCTGTGGCTCCTGAGTGGACCCTGTGGCCCTACATTATCACTGCTGTTGATTCTATCTATATTTCTGTTGATTTTTAAATTTATTTTTATTATTTACGTTCTGTTGAAAGCCACTTTCACCACTGAAGAGGCAGGCTAAAATAAGTTTTATATTTATTAATTCACTTGTGCCCTCGTGTTTCTTCTGACCTGAAAGAAAATACTATGAATTGCCTCTGAAACAGTTTTTATTCTTTTCCAAAAAATAAATGAATAAATTGAAGTGTTTTGGCCTCTGTGTAAGATTGGCAAAAGTAAAATAAGGAAGCTGACAAGAGTAGAAGAAGGGTATTGCCCTCATGTTGAGAACAAGCATCCCCAGCCCTTGGCCCTGCAGACTGGAACTGATGGGAGTTGTAGTTCAATAACATTTGGAGGGTTACAGGCTCCCTATCCCAGATGTGGATAAGCTGGACCAAAGGTCTGACTCAATATAAAGCAGTTCCATATGTCCCACATACACAAATTTGCCATCTTCCTTGGGAGACTGGAGAAAGGGCCTAGCAGCTGGTATTCAGTTTCATCCAATCCTGGATGCCATCATGGCTAGTAACTCTTAACAGCCTTATCCTCCATGAATTTGACTAAGGGCAGATGTACACGATACATTAAAAGCACATGGCTTCCACCAAACAATCCTGGGAGTTGTGGTTTGCTAAGGGTGCTAGATATGTGAGTGGGAAACTTCAATTCCCAGGATACTTTGAGGGGAGTCATATGCTTTAAATGCATTGTATAGAACTGCCCTAGCCCCCTTTTGAACTTATTCAGATTGGCAGCCACTTCTACATCATGTGGTAACAAATTCAATAATTTAACTATGTGTTATGGGAAGAACTTATTGCTGTCTGACCTGAATCTCTCACCATCCAGCTTTGTTGTTGTTGTTGTTGTTGTTGTTGTTTAGTCGTTTAGTCGTGTCCGACTCTTCGTGACCCCATGGACCATAGCACGCCAGGCACTCCTGTCTTCCACTGCCTCCCACAGTTTGGTCAGACTCATGTTGGTAGCTTCGAGAACACTGTCCAACCATCTCGTCCTCTGTTGTCCCCTTCTTCTTGTGCCCTCAATCTTTCCCAACATCAGGGTCTTTTCCAGGGAGTCTTCTCTTCTCATGAGGTGGCCAAAGTATTGGAGCCTCAGCTTCAGGATCTGTGCTTCCAGTGAGCACTCAGGGCTGATTTCCTTCAGAATGAATAGGTTTGATCTTCTTGCAGTCCATGGGACTCTCAAGAGTCTCCTCCAGCACCAAAATTCAAAAGCATCAATTATTCGGCGATCAGCCTTCTTTATGGTCCAACTCTCACTTCCATACATCACTACTGGGAAAACCATAGCTTTAACTATACAGACCTTTGTCGGCAAGGTGATGTCTCTGCTTTTTAAGATGCTGTCTAGGTTTGTCATTGCTTTTCTCCCAAGAAGCAGGCGTCTTTTAATTTCGTGACTGCTGTCACCATCTGCAGTGATCAAGGAGCCCAAGAAAGTAAAATCTCTCACTGCCTCCATTTCTTCCCCTTCTGTTTGCCAGGAGGTGATGGGACCAGTGGCCATGGATCTAAGATCATCCAGCTTTGATGGAAGGACCAGTGGATCTAAGACAGGCATCCCCAAACTGCGGCCCTCCAGATGTTTTGGCCTACAACTCCCATGATCCCTAGCTAACAGGACCAGTGGTCAGGGATGATGGGAATTGTAGTCTAAAGCATCTGAAGGGCCAAAGTTTGGGGATGCCTGATCTAAGATCATCCAGCTTTGATATATGAGCAAATTCCAGTATTATGAGAGAGTAGGGTCATATGAATCTGTCAACTTTGGTTCTCTCAACATCTCATTTTTCCAGTTTAGAATTTGGTTCTCTACATTTCTGCAGAAATTTGCAAAACAACAACAACAACAAATCCTCATGAAAATAGTGAAAGTGCATATGAAATTGTAATGTTTGTACCCTCCTTGTACCAATTACAAAATTCTAAAGTTCAAAGCAATGGGTAGTATTCAACTAAGTTTTATTCAAAGTAGACCCATTTAAATTAATATACATAACTGAGACACGTTCCTTAATTTCAGTGGATCTACTCTGATTAAAATGTAGTAGAATACCACCCAACAATTCCAAATTATCGTTAAGAGTTGTTGAAATGCATAGGGATGTTTCCAGGGATAAGAATGGAAGAATCTGTCAAATTCCGCTTCTCATCAAGTTTCTCTAGGTTTCTTATTTTTCCAACCTGAAGCTCAGTTTGCCACATTTCTACACCACCTTCATAACTGTCTATCAGGTGGTCTAAAACAAAAACTCACAAAAAAATTATCTGGGGTTTTTTTTTTAGTATGCATATATAGTCTTGTAGGCCATTTTGCCTAAAATACAATTTTTTTGCTATCACATTCCCCTAATGCAATACATTTTATATGTTGCTTTCACTAACATGCATTTTTATGTACTCTTTCCTCTAATAAATTAATTTGCATGCATTACAAAATTTGGAGAACTACAAGTTTCAAAGGACAGCTGTAGTTTGGTTTCTATGTTGCTTCAGAGAGTGCAAATTAGGCAGATTCACCTTAAAATGTGAACCAACCTGATATTTTTTTCTTCTCCCAACCCTCCTGGAGCCAACATGGACTCCATTATGTGCTGCTTTAACATCAAAGGTTCTTGCTCAACCTAGTTCATGGAAAGGAGGATATGAGAAAAGGAAATGGTCTGCTCAGCAAAATGGGGCGTGATCCTGCCTTTTGGCACTCTTTCTTGCTAAGGAAATAAGTCAGCTGCAGCGTGACTCCTATGAATGCCTTTTGGGGGTTATTTTCGTTCACAGGATGAAAATCTGACTTCTGGTTTAGCACACATGGCAATCTGTCATATGTGTTGTCAGATAGAGGGGTCTCAGGTACGCAGCAAGTCATTGGAAGGTGGTTCCCCCCCCCCAAACACCAGTTCCAAAATATTCAGTAATTGTCTCTCAAAAGCAAGGTAGAGATCTAAGAAATAATGATGACGAAGCCAGAAGAGACAGCATGACTGGGAAGTGCAACCCACCTAGGAGCTGTGGGTGACAATTTTATGTAGCCAGATAAACTCCTTCCGAAATGCATTTGGTTTTTACATATTTTATGCATGTGTGAAATGATATTGGTTGATAAGATGCTCAAATTCTCATCCTCTTTCCATTGCTGCAGGGAAGAGTCACTGTGCTGGACCATCAAGGGCCAAGCATTGCCACCTGCTCTGCCTCACTTTCTTGCTTAGAAATCTTACAAGGGTGAAGGTGCTTCTAAAGGATTTACTTCTGCTCTCTCTGTGACATTTTTAGGGGAACTGCCCTTTGCCTTTCAGCAGGAACATGAAAGTTTTTGGTTTTAAGCTTTTTAAAAACAATGTTAGGATTTTGCCCTTTCTTTTACATGAATTTTGTATGTGTGCATTAACCTTTGTAAGCCACGTTGGGGGGGGCGGTGCTTTTGGTGCAAAGGTGGCATAGATATTAGAAATTGCAAAATGCTCAAAATATATACATTCCTACAAAATAGGCACAAAACTTTTTATTCCCGAGTATGCTAAAAGTATCCAAAATTAGAAGCACTAGGGAAGGCAGCAGTATTTTTTTTATCACAGATGTCACCCCCTTTCAGTTGCACACAGGCATGTGGTTTTTGGGACCATTGAGCCTATCCAGAGGAGGGGTGGGAGAGAGAGATGCAATGTGTCCATTAAAAAAGGCAAGTCACAAGTCTACCTCTGTTGCAATGATGGAGATTGACAGACTAGCAATGCACCGAATAAAAACAATGCTTGTTCATGGTGCATGGATTTATTCAAATCATACACCCACATTTAAAGAGACTATCATTTGAATGTAAAATACATGTTCTCCAAGTACAGTACTATTCTGCACTGGCAATGCTCAAACATGCAGCTAAAATTGCCTCCTTGGTATCTTTGTCTTCTTATGAATAAGCTGCAAGTGATTTGATGTAAGTAATTCATAACTAGAGCTGGGAGACCAGATTTGTCTATGACATTATCAATATGGACCAATTTGACACAATAATAAAGTTTTAAGATTCCAACACACTTGGGCAACCTGTGTACCAGGGACAGGAGACCTTCAAATTCCTTTACTACATCCCATGCCAAGCTCATGCACCTCCAAGCCTGCCTGCCATCATCCTGCTGTAATTCATGCTCCCACTTACTGGGGGAGATAGAGTTGTGATGGGAAGGAGGCTGCATCAAGAGGGCCATTCTCACATGCTGCTCACTATGGAATGCTAAACAGATACTGGGATAGTGAAACTGTGAGAGGGACGGATGGCATGTGGGGAGGGCCATCCCTGTGCTGCATCCTTCCGATGTACATTGTGTTCCTTCTGCAGAGAAGAATAAGGGCCACATCCACACCATATATTTATGGCACATTTAGGGCACATTTAATGCACATGGCTCCCCCTCCCCAATAATCTTGGGACCTGTAGTTTACATCTCACAGAGCTTCATTTCACATCACCCTTAACAGACGAATGTTCCCAGGATTCTTTGGGGGAAGCCGTGTGATTTGAATGTGCATTACACTTGCTTAAAATGTATGCTGTGGATGAGACCAGGACCAGGATATGCAATAGGAAGGAAGGCGGACTCAGAGGAGAGGGTTTGCATGTGTCCTCCAAATGAGTATTTGTGCACGTTTGTTTGTAAATGCATTTGTATGTGTACATGTAAGTGTGGTTGTGAACGGGTGTGTGTATGGCACAACCACCATCAGCTGTGGCCACACTCATTGGCATGCAACCCCCCCCACACACACACTAGCTACTTCTTATTTCCATTGAGGAGGGGCAGAACAAAGTCCAAAAGGCAATCTAGTAAAGCAACAGAGGTATTGAAAGTACATAGTCATTTACTTTTTTTGTTCTAGGGGCACCTGTCAGAATCCAGAAGATGCATCCAAATAATAGAATCGTAGAGTCACACAATTGTAGAGTTGGAAGGGACCTTGAGGGTCATCTGGTTCAACTCCCTAAGATGCAAGAATCTCAACTAAAGTATCCGTGACAGATGGCCATCCAACCTCTGCTTACAAACCTCCAAGGAAGGGAAGTCCATTCCACTATCAAACAGCTCTTACTGTCAGAAAGTTCTTCCTGATCTTCTTTCTCGTAACTTGAATCCGTTGGTTTGGGGCCTACCCTCCAGAGTAGGAGAAAACAAGCTTGCTCCATCTCCCATGTGGGAGGCATACAGTGAAAGGGAGGCAGTGGATTCACCACAGCCACCACTAATGCTATCTTGCCCATAGTCTTGCTACTAGAATACCCACAGTGGTGATGGGTGCAATGCTGCTCATTTTCCTGCCTCATTGCTCCTCTCATGATAAACCAGTCATGTATCTTAAAATGGAGTGTGAAGGTTTTGGATTATAGCCTCCTGGGACTAAATCAGTGACACACAGCCATGTGAACATCGGGGAGACATGGATTGGATATGTCGGCTGGGCAAAATGATATCTGAAGCAAGAGGGGTTGGGATGTCTGCCAGTGTCTGCTCTGTTCTTGTGGCTTGAATATTGCTGCTGAGAGTAAATATAATCACAACTACCTTAGCCCTGACACAGTATTCAAAGCAGGGCCTTAGGATTTCTCAGTAAATACAGTCTGGTGCGGATAACTGGAAATCCCATCTGAGTCATGATTCACTGGAGAATCTGGGAAAGCCATTCTCTCCTAGAAAATAGGATAAGCAATAAGTGGAACTCCATGAAAAGTTATGGCAATTTAGGGAGAAGGCACCCTTCCTTCCAAGCTTCACAGGGAATGGGATTCTGGTACACTCCACCCTTAATTACATTTAGTGCCTGCTACTGAACTCAAAGAAGAATTCAGATCAAACATTGCGGCTCCAAAAATATGGAATTGTACTTTTTTATTTTTTTAAAAAAAATCCTATTGACCATATTGAAATTTGTAATGCCTCTTTTACAAATACACTGCAAGTTCAGTCTGGATGAAATGAGGAAGTTTTCACATTTACATATGGGTAATATAGGGCAGATGCCTCCTAACAAATCAGATTCATTGGGGTTCCTCAGAAAAACCCTTTCCAGAGGGGCACTAGTGATCACTAGTGATCACAGACATGGAACCTGTGCAGTTGAGGGTAAATGGCAATGACAATCCGTTACCTGAAACAGTAATGTTTACATGGACTTTGTATTTCCAAACCAATGGCCTTTGGGGTGGCTTACCATACAATAAGTTTCAAACCCACCTACTCCTGAAGCTTTCGGTATGTGTCAAGGTCAGTCCTCTGACTTGCTCTGGATAGTCAAGAAAATATCCTTGACAGGTGAAGTTACTCCCAGGCCTAGTCCCGGAAACATTATGATGCAGTCCCCACTTGTGATTTTTCTGTTAACTGTTTCCATGATTCCATTGCAGTTTCTAGAACATTACATCAGTATAGATTTTGACATGTCAGTCTCCGCCGTTGCTGTTTTATCCAGATGTAATATTTTAAGTATTTCAAACTTGGAGGCTGTTTTGGAAACAGAAGCAGTAGCTGCTGTAGACTGCTGTGATTCTGTGAATGAGCGAGCACAGATAATAGATGTCTGTTCATTGTCTGAGCACTTCACAGCTATGAGTGGAGTCTTGGGTATTTAAAACATTTAGGAGAGCACCATTATGAACTGCTGAGCATTTGTAAAGAAAGACGACCAGTACACTAAGATGATGTTCCTAGTATATGAGATGCTATCAACAATGAATTTGGAAGTGGGTGAAGGGAGTGGCTGGAAGAGAAGCCTGGGTGGAGTGCCAAATGCTGGATGGATGTAGGGCATTAATGCTGCCTAGGCTGGCAGTGTTCTTTGGAGGTTCCTATAAGAAAATATGTTTTGGAAGAGATTACAGTCCTGAACAGGAAACCTGCTGTAAGTAGAAGGTATAGGGCTGTTCATGCTGTGCAGTCTGGCCCTACCCAATATGTCCCTAATTAGTCTATTTGTTGTTTATTTATGATGTGTGTGTGTGTGTGTGTGTGTGTGTACCACATAAAAGCAAGGATTATATTAAACACTTCTGCTCGTGCTCGTTGGGAGAAATGACTGACCCGTAACATCTCTCCCGACTCCCACGGGGAAATTTGGTGGCTGCTTGGGGAGTAGGCAGTCTCCCTATACTCCCGGGAGGACAGGAGGGGCCGCTGGCCCGCTGATGCCCCTTAACCCACTCTGACATATCGGGGGTGGGGGGGCCTGGGCCGAGCACCCGTGGAGGTCAGAACTCCTGGAGGCCACCCTGTTCGTGCACGAGTCCATGATTTAAGAGGAATAATTGGATTTAAATTCATGGACATGCTTCAAATGAAGAGGAGGAGGATACTGCCAGAAAATTCAGCCTTTGAGAGACAAAAGAGTCGGGAAATACTGTATTAAAGAAAGAAAATACTACTTTGGACCAAACAGAAAGGGAAGTGAACTCTTTTATTTTTATGTTTCAAGATTACACTTAACACCTTCCCTGGATGGACTGTCTAAAGTACCTAGAACAAGTGATAAGTTATAAAAATATAAACTGTGTGGACATTGAAATATAACAATAGAGGATTTATTTGAATTTGCTTAGATAAGCCTGTAAGATGAAAGCTTCCCTAAGGTGGTTACATCAACCGCTGGAGCTTGTTCAAATTCTTTGTGGGCGGTTTTAAGAAGATTTACGACTTGTGGGTGCTCAGAGGGGTGAGGAGGGGATATAATGGAACCCTGGAAATGCTGTGCCCTACAGGTTCCTCTTGTGGCAGGAGGGGACCTGCGGGAGGGCAGCATGGAAAAGGAGGAGGATTGAGTCAATATTATAAGTAAAGGATTTTAATTTGGAATAGAAAACTCGCCATAAGCAATCAGAGTTTGTTAGGAAAACCAGGAGGAAGAGTATCGAGGAAGTCATAATTACAATGTTAAGATAATAAGAATTGGGGAGTTAAAACTCTTCCCTATTGTTGTTATGTTTATATTTGTTTATGCATGTTTATGAAAGAGCTGGGGAAAACCAATCCTCAGAGCTCCTCCATTCCTGTCCTTTCAGTGGCAGGGGGGATGTGGGGGGAGGAGGGAGGGGGGAGGCCAAACCCAACCTACAAAGGACCCCTTTGATTCTTAAAGCCCACGGGTACCACTGGTGGCAGAGGTGGACCGGTGGGTGGAGGGAAAACGAAGGGACAGTTTTATATTGTATGTTTGTTTTGTTTGTTTTGTTTGTATAAAATTAATAAAAATTATTATAAAAAAAGAAGAAGATTTACGACTTGTGACGCACTTTTAATTGAGCTCGCTAAAAATGGAGGCCGGGGAGTGGAGAGCAGTCAAGGGGCAGGGGCAGCCATGGGTTTGTCATAAGATGTGTGTTAATATCTGGATTTGGCTGACCCTGCCTGGAAAGACTGCGAATCCGCAACCAGAGGAATTAACGAGCAGAAGCCTGGACATGATTTATTGGATCTTTAAGATGGCATCTGTCCATGACAAACGGTTGGTGGGGCTTGGAAAACATTCCAGTCTGGAAAAAGAATGCAAGGACTTATGGGGAAGCTGGACAGAAAAATCCTCACAGAAACCTAGGCTTTGTGGTAAATCTCGCTTGAAAACATTTCAGAGGCTGTGATAAGAGGAAGAGAACAATACTATTAGAACTGTTGGAAAAGATCTGGACTATGTTGGATTAAAATGACTGGAAAGAACTTGGAACTTTGATTAGAATGGCAGCAATTATCGATATTCAGAACCCTCAGAATTTGAAGCATGGAGAAGCAAAAATTTTATAATTTGGCATAATATTTGGATTAATAGATAAATATTTGTATAATTTGGAATAATTGGTTTGATATGATTGATTTGCAAGTGAAAATTTAATAAAAAATGATTTTTATTTTTTTTTAAAAGGATTATATTAAACAATTTTTTCCTAAAAGGTAGATAAAAAACAAAGCATATATAAACCAAGCAGAACAAGGAACTAAAAAAAATGAAGAGTCAGAGTCCAGGAAGATTTGATTGCACATATAAATTTCAAAGAAACATTTAAAGATCGCCATTGCCTCTGCTTCGCAAATAATCTGGAGGAGGTTATTTCAGAAGGTGGGTGCTGTCACCAACAAGGTCTGCTTCCATTTCATCTATAAGTGACAATCTGTTGGTCAACCAGCATGGTCTCCTTGGAAGATTCTACCAACTGGCTTGACTGCACTAGTGGAGGCAGGCTGTTAGAAATCCTGATCCCAGGTTGTTTAGGGCTTTGAATGTCAACAAAACTTTGAACCTGCCATGGTAGCTAATAGGCACGCTGGAGTCAAATGCATTTATAAAGCAAGTTTTGGGTGTGTGTTTTTTTAATGGACAACATTCATTTAATGCCCAAATGTGATGCAATTTTATTCTGAGCATGAACACAGACCAAAGATCAAACTATGGAGATACCACAGCTGTGGAAATTGATCTGTGGGAATCGGTTTGATGTGAATTCTCTTTTATCTTAAGTGCTTGAGTTTATAGGGGAATGAATCTAATGATTCCTATTCATTTTGTAGAATAACCAGCTTAGAGATGACCCATCTTGGAAGTGTATCATATGTGCTACGTTCAGGCATTCATCTAAACATGGGAGCTATAAAACCAGGGGTGGGGGCAGGAGGGCATATGTAGCCCCCCACCCCACCCCTCAGCATCTCCACACATGTCACCTCACCTGTTCTGTCTCTGTCCCTCCCCATGTTGAACAGGGAAGGTCTGCTGGAGGCTTTTACTTGTGTTGGCTTGAACACAATTAAAATCCTCTTGATCCATCCCAGTCTGGGTTCAGGCCCAGTTGAGGGACAGAATCAGTCTTAGATGGATGACCTTCTTTGGGTGAGGGGCAGGGAAAGTGTGATCTTGTTGATGCTCCTGGATCTCTCAGCAGGTTTCGGTTGATTGAACTCTAAGATTTCTTTTCTCCCCATCACCATAAGTTCACAGGGCAAGTTATAACAGTACAGCATATGGTTATAAGAACAGATAAGCCACTATAAATATTAAACAAGTAAAATGGTCCCAAATGGAACAGAACCGTATAAATTCGGCAGAATAGGTGTCCATGCTATTCTCCTGGACTGTGATTTCAGGCATATTTATGGGATTGGTTCCAGAAAGTATTGTGTGACCCAGTTCTATTTCTCTGAAATTTCCTCTGTACAATATTTCATCCTAAAACCATCATTTGAGGTTAAGTGAATATTAATGATTCTGTAGTATGGGTGTGGTTCATATTAGAGCCTATGCACAGGAGCAGACCTTGATAATATGCTGCCTTGTGCGAGGCCACCTGACTTCCTCCCTCCAGCCCTTGTGGTACTGGTTTAAGCCAGGCTCTGAGAAGCAGGCACAAGGCTCTGCCAAGGTCCTAGAACCCTCCTACCTTCTTCCCAAAGCCTGGAAAACACTTGCCTGGTTTTGGAAAAGAAGTAGGAGGACTCTAGGACCCTGTCAGAGCCCTCATGCCACATTCTTGAAATTGGGCAAGTGCTTACTGGACTTTGAGAAGGCGCCCTCCTTGACTGCAAGCCCAGTGCGACAGCACACACTGCCGTAAATCCGCCCCAGCTATGCATAACTTTGTTCATGATCTTACATATTTTTTGCAGCAGATCTTGTTATATTTTCATATTTTGTCTTCAAGTCAATGAAGGCAGAGTTGCAGGCTTTAAGCTGATTTAGTCCTGCTGGAACCTGTGGACATTTTCTGAGATAGGTCTAGTGCTCCACCTAATCAATTGGTAGAACTAGCTGCCCCTAGTTGTTCAGAGGTGGGGGAATGAATGGAAGGAAAGACCAGGACTCTGAAATGATGGCACCTAAATCCTACCTATTTTTTAGTTAAAGCAAAACCCAGCTCTGATAGATTCATAGCTGCCAAGTTATCCCTTTTTTTAAGGGATTTTCCCTTATGCTGAATAGGCTTCCTCGCGAGAAAAGGGAAAACTTGGCAGCTATGGATAGATTTCATTTATGCAAGATTCTTAGCAATGGAGTGGTCCACTTTCAAATAGCGAATTTGTGGTGTGCATCCATTCAGCTGAGGTGACCGATCAGGTCCAGTACTTGTGTATTCAAATCAAGCCCCCACCAGTGCCTCCTTCGCCAACAGTGGAGGTCATAGTTCAATATAATTAACTGTGACTTACATGCTGGTTACTCTGCTGTGATGTCAGCTTCTTCACACTGTTTATTTTAATTAAAACAGAAATTGCAGGTCTTGAGTGCCAGTAATTACAGTCCGCGGATTCAATTTACCAAGCCCCCTAATTAACCTGCTATGTGTCTACCTGACTTGAGGTGTTCCTTGGAACATGAATGGTGCGGCAGCATTATGTTGTCGGCAGTGATGGAAATATAGCAGGGAAGCATGACAGGCTGTCTGAGGAGAGCTCCATATATTAAACTTTTTTTTATCTATAACCTGCATTTTGATTTTATGCAGATGATCATTTCCTTTTGCCTGGGCCCTCTGAAATGATAGACTGGCTGAGGACAGTGATGTAATGGAAAATGTCATATATATATATTGGAGTAATACATTAGCAATGCAATCCTAGACATGCCTACTCAGAAGTCAGCCCCATTGAACTCAGTGGGGCTTTCAGCCATGTATAGGGTTGCAACCTCAGTGTATTAACTTATAGGTCCCCACCTTCATGACTGCAGATTGAAGTATAGAACAATATGTTTTACAAACATTAACTTTCTCTTTTTTTCTTTTCATAGTAGAATCAGCTTCCACTTTGCTTCATCTCTTCTCGGTTTTCTTCCTTTACTATCATTGCACTCTCATCTAGTTACTAGCATCAATTGTGGCCAATTGTTCAGGGGGGATCACTTGCCCAACCTTGCTCCATTTCCCAATCTTATTTGCCCAACTTTACTCAACTCAGCCACTTTTCTTGCTGCCTTAACAAGGATATTCCTCTTCCATTCATTCTTCCCCTCCAGCCTTATGCATCTGGCACCCCCGTTCCATGAACTGGAAGCAGCCAACATGGTGACCTCCAGATGTT
Source organism: Zootoca vivipara (assembly GCF_963506605.1). Classification (NCBI taxonomy): domain Eukaryota; kingdom Metazoa; phylum Chordata; class Lepidosauria; order Squamata; family Lacertidae; genus Zootoca; species Zootoca vivipara. The sequence continues at coordinate 72,929,722 of NC_083282.1, forward strand.
GGACTCCAATTCCCATCAGCCCCAGCCAGTGTGGCCAATGTCAGTGATGGTAGGAGTTTGAATCCAACAACATCTAGAAAGCAACATGTTTGCTATCCCTGCCCTATTGTGTTCATTGAGAGCCAGTGTGGTGCATAGCTGCCAAGTTATCCCTTTTTTTAAGGGATTTTCCCTTATGCTGAATAGGCTTCCTCTCGAGAAAAGGGAAAACTTGGCAGCTATGGTGTGGTGTAGTGGTTAAGAGTGGTAGACTTGTAATCTGGGGAACCGGTTTCATGTCTCCGCTCCGCCACATGCAGCTGCTGGGTGACCTTGGGCTAGTCACACTTCTCTGAAGTCTCTCAGCCTCACCCACCTCACAGAGTGTTAGTTGTGGGGGAGGAAGGGAAAGGAGAATATTAGCCACTTTGAGACTCCTTCGGGTAGTGATAAAGCGGGATATGAAATCCAAACTCTTCTTCTTCTTCTTCTTCTTCTTCTTCTTCTTCCCAGGTGCGTACAGAATAACATCCCTATTCAAGTATTTTCCTTCATTTAACTTGGCCCATCATCCCTGACCACTGGTCCTGTTAGGTGTGGGGATGATGAGAGTTGTAGTCCCAAAACAGCTGGAGGGTCAAGTTTGGCCATGCCTGATAAAAACATCAAGGAATAAGGGCTTCTATTTTGATTTGTTCCATTCATGCATTTGTTCCTTGTTTTCATCACTGTCCTGTTGATCTAATGCTTCCTTTGGATGGTTCTTTCTCACAATTGTATCTGTTCCATTGCAGCTAGCTTTGAGACCACAGATGAAGAGATCAGAACAAAAGAGGATTGCCCCCCAAAGTTAAAGATACTGTAAAACAGTATCTTTTTTAGATTAAAAGATCTGAGCTATAACTAGAGATGAAGAAGAAAATAAATTTTGTTTGCATTTTAATGAGAAGCTACCTGATTCTCTATTTTTTAACCAATATGCAAGCTGAAACACAATTATACTTTGAAATTTGCACTTATCCAGATTTTGTGATGCATTTCTTCAACCAATGTGCACAAAAATGTATAAATAAGGGGGAGGTGTTCATGAAAATATACATTAGTGAAAATAACATACAAAAATGAATTATATGGCAGCAAATTGCTTGCAAATTTGCATATATTAGGATAATATTTGGGGGGAGGGTTGTTTTTAAATGCAAATTGCTGCTGAAATGTGAACCAAATTTAAGATTGCAGGGAGAACGAAATAAAATCCTTTCATTCCCCCTCCCCCCCAAAAAAAAAACTTTGTAAAAATAATCACTCTAGTCTAGTTCTGTAAGGTGTTACATTTTAAAAGAAAAAGAAGAGGTAATGGAAAATGATAGTAGAGCGTGATATGCGCCATGAGTGCAAGACTAGAGGGTCCCAAGTGAAGGACTGCTGTATCTAGAGGAGTAGACACAGTGGAAAGTTTCCATGGCTTGCAAGAAGAAAGGCATGTATGTTCTGCACAGATCATTCAAAAATAGCTGTGCATTTATGTTACTACTCTGTCTGCTTTCCCTGGAGATTGTGTTCTGTTTCTTCCCCTTTTCCTGTCAATCACAATTTGTTTTGGTCTGTTCGAACTTCCTGTCAGCAAATCTCAATATCCCTCAAGGCCGTTTGGTTCAGAGAGTCCTCTTGAGCTTTTGCCAGTAACATGATGGCAGTGTCATCCGCTACTGCGATCCTGCCATTGCCCACTTCAGCCGTGAGACATTGAAAGCACAACCACTTCCATGTTTTTGCAATGTAATATATTGATTTTTTTTTTTTACTAACTGCAGCTTCTTTTTGCTTCCTTCATTTCCTCTATTTCCTCAAAAATTAATCACCCTTTTCCACAATCCACTAAAGGGGGGAAATGGAATGAGAGAGGTCAAAATCATTGTTGGATAGATCATAAAACTGACCAGACTGCAGCGGATCCTGTGAAGACACTTCAGACTAAAGGTGAAAATTATTGATGTATTTATTAAAAATATTTGCATCCCACATTTCCATCCTTAAAATGTATCACCTCAACGTTGCAAGGTTCACCTCTGAGGTTTTGGGGTTCCTCCTGAGTCGTGCAAAGCTACAGGAAGAATTGTGTCAATTTCGCATAGAGGCACACCAACCATTGCTCTTTGCAGGTTTGCTCACAATTTTTGGATGTTGAGCATCTCAAAGGTTGCAAGGTGTGTGGGTGCGTGCTTGACATTGACATGACATTCTCCATGCTTCCCAACTGAGTCTGGAGAAGGCCCTTCCCAGCAGAGTGGCTTCAAACTCATTGCTGAGGTGAGCTTTGTCAATACTCTTTTCAGCTTTGTGCAGAACTTGAACAGGAAGTGCAAGATCTGTAGCCCCAGTGAAGCCAAATGACAAGTAGCAATTGGACAACAGTGGAGGAGTATTAGTGAGACACTCTATCCTGACAATTAGTGCATTACACTATGTAACTATCATGAATAACATGAAATGTTGTAACCAGATACTGCTGAATATACAAGACAAATACAATGCAGATGTATCAGAGCAAATTTCAGTTGCTTTCTAATACGATGATAGCAGCAACAATGGATTGGATGCCTACCATGGTTATATGGAATACCTTGGCGGGACAGGAATATGTTGTTGTTGTTTAGTTGTTTAGTTGTTTAGTCGTGTCCAACTCTTCGTGACCCCATGGACCATAGCACGCCAGGCGCTCCTGTCTTCCACTACCTCCCGCAGTTTGGTCAGACTCATGTTGGTAGCTTTGAGAACACTGTCCAACCATCTCGTCCTCTGTCGTCCCCTTCTCCTAGTGCCCTCAATCTTTCCCAACATCAGGGTCTTTTCCAGGGAGTCTTCTCTTCTCATGAGGTGGCCAAAGTATTGGAGCCTCAGCTTCACAATCTGTCCTTCCAGTGAGCACTCAGGGCTGATTTCCTTAAGAATGGATAGGTTTGGTCTTCTTGCAGTCCATGGGACTCTCAAGAGTCTCCTCCAGCACTATAATTCAAAAGCATCAATTCTTTGGCGATCAGCCTTCTTTATGGTCCAGCTCTCACTTCCATACATCACTACTGGGAAAACCATAGCTTTAACTATACGGACCTTTGTCAGCAAGGTGATGTCTCTGCTTTTTAAGATGCTGTCTAGGTTTGCCATTGCTTTTCTCCCAAGAAGCAGGCGTCTTTTCATTTTGTGACTGCTGTCACCATCTGCAGTGATCAAGGAGCCCAAGAAAGTAAAATCTCTCACTGCCTCCATTTTTCCCCCTTCTATTTGACAGGAAGATATACATGCTTAACTCAACCACATCAACAGAGGAAAGAGAAAACCTTTATATAAAGGCCATTCTCACAGGAGAATGAACAGCTTTACATGAAGCTCATAATATGTGAAATGGTTTTAAGACGCTGGTTCAGGGGTCAGCAACCTTTTTCAGCCATGGGCTGGTCCACCATCCCTCAGACCATGTGGTGGGCTGGATTATATGGGGGGGGGGTGAACAAATTCCTATGCCACACAAATAACCCACTGATGCATTTTAAAGAAAAGCACACATTCTGCTCATGTAAAAACACCAGGCAGGCCCCACAAATAACCCAGAGATGCATTTTAAATAAAAAGGACACAGTAAAAACACGCTGATTCCTGGATCATCCGTGGGCTGGATTGAGAAGGCAGTTGGGCCGCATCCGGCCCACGGGCCTTAGGTTGCCTACCTTTGCCCTAGTTGAATCCCTGGCACCCAGTTCAAGAGGCTAAGGGCAAATGGCAGGTTAAATGCAAAGTGTTGAAATCAGCTCTGGAGTAAGAAATGAAGGGTGGATAAAGAGTGGAGGGAGGAAACCTTTGTATTTGAAACTCCCCAGAGGACCACTTTTGTCTCGTCAATTGCTAACTCCTAAAGTGGCTTTTCTATTAAAAAAAATAGAAAGGACAGACAGTTTGGGGCTCTGACATGTGGATTTATGCTTCATGTTTAGTTAACCACTCATGTTGCAATGCAAAGTCAGTTTTCTTCCTAGGCCATGGAGCTAAGATGTTGTCACTCAAAGCTGACAGAAATGGATCCAAGATCACTTCATGCTGACATATTTCTGCAATATCCTGAGTCACCCCACAATACCATGTGTGGCTGCACCCTCACATTTACAACAGCATCTTAGACACTAAGGGCTGTATCCAAATTACTTTGTCCTACTCAGGCCCTAAGGATGCATGGGGGTGGAGGTGGGGACTCCCATGTGCAGGAGGTAAGAAGAATATCTGGATTCTTATTCAGGCAGCTGTCTGTCTTCTGTTATGAAGATGTATGTGTTGCACCTGTAATCCATTCGAAGTGGTGTAGCTGTGCATGTTGTGCCATCCCAAGGGTGCATCTCTGAGGGGGCAGCTGGAGAGACAAAGGCCTTCTACCCCTCACCATCATAGGGCAGCCACCAATAAAGGATGTGGCAGCCAGTCAGTAGCATGTCACTTGAGCAGAGACTTGTAATTGCCCAATTACAGACTGACAGACAGACTCCTCAAGGCAACACTTACGCCTGTTAAAAATCAGCCCAGTTGCTCCTTCTGCGTGTTTCTGTCTGGTAACTGCACTACTCAATATAGGGTGCAATTGATGTGTTAATTTCAGTCCCCCCCCCCTCCATTATCAATTTTATCTTTAAGACACAACAAGAAGTACCTTAGCAACATCCCAGATTACTTGCCAGCGCATGTCCTTTAAGGAGTAGGGTCAGTTTTGCTTTGCTCAGCTATGGAGAAGTAAAGATTTGGAAGCCCCTTCTGGCTTACCTCAAAAGCCATTGGGGTTTTAGAGAATGCAACTGCTACCAACTTCCATGTTGTAAATTGTTGTTGTTGTTGTTGTTGTTGTCATCGTTGTCATTATTATTATTAGGTTCACAAATGTGTCCTACCTGTGTTGCCCACAGTAAAGTGGACAATATACAGGCATCACATAAACATATAGATGTGGTTTAAACACCTGCATTCAGGTTCCTGGGAGCCCTGATTAGGCTAAAAAGCACACACATCCCTATACGTTATCCATGCTGTTGTAGACAACACTGCTGAGAAACAGGTGTGTCTGCAGCAACTGGGTTTGCTGTATAACCAACAGTAGTATTATTGCCTTTAGTTTATAGAGCTTATTCCTCTAAAATACTTCTCAAGGAGAACAGAGCTGAATGTAAATGTGCCAACGTTATCAGTGTCAAAAATTACCATTCGACTATTAGAAAGCCAGTATTTTCTTTTTTTAAAAAAACACACCTTGCACTCATGATTAGCTCCAATTACAGGTTTATCCTTTTGCTTGTATCACAACAGCCTTCCCTTCTGTTAGAAAGCTGCTGTGCTGTTATGTTCTTCCGATCGAGTTGGACTGGTCTTACGCAGACATAGACTCTATGGCATAGAGGGATTAATGCTCAGCTGGATCCCTCCTGTCACCAAGTATCAGCAGCAGTATAAGTTAAAATAGGGGCATAAAAGGATAAATGAAAGGGAGTGATTGAGAAGATGTGGGCGATGTGACAGACAAGCAGGCTCCCTGCATGTTGATGAGAACAGCTTTATCCTGAAGACAGATGAGTGAGTGAGTGTGTGTGTGTTGGTTAAAGGGGCAGCATCAATGAATAGAAAAAGACTCAGACACCAAATTAATTTGTATATTTTAAAAACCTAATCCAGACAGAGCAAAAGGGAATAAGATATCTCAAAGGACAATTATGAATCTTATAGCCTAGGTTTCCTGAGACATATAAGCAAAGCCAAATAATCACAGCACATTATAAGACCAGGTAGAATTGTTATTCTTGGATGTCTGGTGATACTCTGAAGTCAAAGTTTTCATGAACAGAATTAAAAGTGATTACATTTTTAAGGGAGTTGAACAAAATGTGATAAATATCATACACCTTCCAGGTTCTACCATACAGGCATTTTATTTCAAATTTTCAAGAAATCGAAGGAACATTTTTGGAGAAACAAAGTTTATAGATATGTTATAGAGAAGGTGAAACTTTTTTTTAATGTTGACTTTCACAAGCGAAACCTGACAGTCCTGGGGAAATTGTGTTAATGTCTGTCATTTCCCTCTACTGTACTTCTGAACTCATAGCAGTGATCAGTGACCACTTAAATATGATTAAGTGCTTTCCATCAGTCACAGATGCGTACCTGGCCTTTCAGACATTAAAAAAGCTCTGTGATTGTCTTCATCATAGCTGCCAAGTTTTCCCTTTTCTCGCGAGGAAGCCTATTCAGCATAAGGGAAAATCCCTTTAAAAAAGGGATAACTTGGCAGCTATGGTCTTCATTCAGTACACATTCATCGTAACATACAATAAGAAATGAAACATCATATATACTAATAGTGAACACAATTCTCCAAGTGTAGATCCTTATATAGCCAAAGCAGCACCATCTATGCAAAAGAACAAGATATCAGAAGACTTCAGGAAATGTGAAGGTTTGGATGGGAATGTAAAAGTGGGTGGGTGGAGAATGGAATGGAGTATTCGGAACAGGAGCACTACACACAACAAAGTTTTGTTGTTGGTACCATTTGTTTGTTATAAACAAAGTTTAGTGGAAAAATCAGGAGAGTTTAAAACAGAGGATTATTTGGAAACCAGACTGACATTCAAAAGGAAAGTTTACATCTTCCTTGCTCAGCATACGTGGAACATAGTGTGATGCCTTGGATATCTCTGATGATTAGTAATAGCTCACCAATGTAACCTAGTTTCAGTATATGAAACTGATCTCATAGCTGGTACCCACCAAACTTAACACGAAAGAGTAGAAAGGATAGAACTGAATCACATGGGGGCTGAATTATTACAGTCCTAAATATAAGGGCCCTATGTTTAGTCCTAAATATAAGGGCCCTATGTTTAGTGTATCCCCTTAGTATAGTTCTTGAAAAGTCAACAGCAGTCTTTGTTTTAGTAGCAATAAGCATCTTGGCATCTTGAATTTCATCAGGTTTACAACAGTAAAAACTTTCATAGACAATGTTATTCTTTATCAGCAGCCTGACTTATGAGCCTATGGATAGAAGAAGAAGATGAGTTTGGATTTGATATCCCGCTTTATCACTACCGGAAGGAGTCTCAAAGTGGCTAACATTCTCCTTTCCCTTCCTCTCCCACAACAAACACTCTGTGAGGTGAGTGGGGATGAGAGATTTCAGAGAAGTGTGACTAGCCCAAGGTCACCCAGCAGCTGCATATGGAGGAGCGGAGACGCGAACCCGGTTCCCCAGATTATGAGTCTACCACTCTTAACCACTACACCACCACTACACCATACATTTCATTTGGCTGTACAGCCACACCATGCCAAGTAATTGTTCTAGCAAACAGGTGCCATGCACAGTGGCATACTAGCTGATTCAACAGAACAGGAACTCAGATTGGGGAGTTATATATTTTTCAAGCCTGGAAGTCATTTACTGCAACCATCCTAACTATTTTCAAAGCACCACAGAGGGACTGCTGATTTATCTGAAAGTGATACAGGTTGAAATCTTCAAACTAGTTTCCCTTCTTTTCTGTAAGAATTCATGAGAGTGCCAGTTTCAGAAACAGAATATATTTGCCTTACAAAGTTATACTGATGTTGTATCACTCTGCCTTGGTTTCCCTCAAAATAAACTACAGGAAACCCAGTAGGAATAATGAATAACACCATTTAAGGATATGGGGTGGTATCCAACTAAGTCATTCTCAGAGTAGCCTATTAGAATCAATGGACTTAATAAACTCATGACTAACTTAAGCCCATTGTTTACAATGGTCTACTCGGGGTAAGGCATGTTCAGATAACAACCACAGTGACTAAAGTTCTTGGCTGCTCCAAAGTCTTTACAGTAATCAAAAGAGTTCCCAGTTTAGATCCCACATATTTTGGATGCTGTGAGTTTTGAGATTTGCTATATTTTTTATCATTTTACTGCTTTGATTGTACACCTCAGAGAGGCTGGGCAGGATGTAAATGAATTATTTTTAAAAAAAAATTAGTTGGGCTACTTTTAGGGCATTTTAACAAATCATCCTAAAATGACATTGACAATGACATTTTTTCTGTATATGCCTTCATGGGCAAAATAAAAAGAGGACTGAGCCAATACAGATGTGACGTGTTAATTACAAATTTAGGAAATATAAAATGAACATTTAGTGTCATTTTGGTGGCGGAAAATATTATTTATTCCAAGCTATGAACAGAAGATACTTTTATAGACATTTTTTTTCAAGTTGCCACCCAAAAGTTGAAATTGTGAGACTCCAGAGTTCTTATTCCAAGTTCAACTTTTGGGTGGCAACTTGAAAAAAAGAAGTATTCTTCAATAGGAGGGCAAGCCCTGTGGCCATGTGCTATTTTCTGGCCCAGATTTTAGCCTGAGCCAAGGAAGAACTTGTATCTCACTCCCATTCCCAGTGACTCACTTGCTTATCTTGCTGTTTTGGCACTTTGGCATATAGTGATATAAAAATAAATTAATTAATGTTCACCTTCTCTCCAGTCTACCAAACAGTGTTGTGTTGATATCTACTGGGAGCCCTGGGAAACGACATTTTCCAAGGGTATCTGGCAAATTTCAACACGATTACAAGACAATTTAGAACTTTTTGAGTTCCAAGCATTTCCAGTTTTGCTAATAATTCCTGGACGCAGCACAAATTGAGCTTGAGGAGCTCACCCCTCTCTAATATTCCTCATATCATTTTTACTTTCCTCGCAACCCCTTTCCAGTCTAGCCATAGGGATTGGCTGCACCATAAGCTCTAAAGAAAAGACTTGATCAGGCAGCAGGAACCAGAGAGGGTTTGGCAGTTCTTTTGGCAGCACCCAGGTGACTACAAATTCTCACACACATATACACAGTTGGGGCTTGCCCTGTGGACTTGCCCAGACTACTGCCTTCCTTGGCCAACCTTTCCTTTTATTACATTGAATAATAAAAAAAACTAAAAAAAACTTGCCAGTGTTTATTTTATATTCACTGCTTGAGATTTCATGGAAGATGAGGAAAGCGGTGCTTCACAATAGAAAGCTTTTTGACTCATTCACTGCTAGGTGATAGTTCTGCCCAATTTAGATTTCTACAGTCCATAAAAATCCCCCACAGCTCAACACAAGTAGTTTTGTTTTGTTTTTCTCTTGGCAGGAAGATCAAGGAGACCTGAAGTGAGAATGCACCAATTGGAACAAAACCTCCCCCCCTTTTTCCCCCTCTCTTTTTGTAAGCCTTCCTATACACCCAGGTCAAACTGCACATTTTGCTGTAGCTATGAGGAGTGTGTGCATTGCAAATGAGAAAGGTAATGGAGAGTGGTGCTTAACCCAGCTCCTTCAGCTATATATTTCCACTGCCTCTCCCCCTTCTGCTGCCTTTCCTCCATCAGACCCATGAACAGCTTATGGAAAGCCCATGTGGGACAGATGTCATGGGGAGTGGGATCAGATGGAAAGCAGCTGGTCTTCAGCCCTCCCCTTGTTGTTTCCTCTCTCTCCCCCCACCCCAACCAGAGCTTTGCAATATAGAAGGTATCATCAGGCTAATGTTGAACACAACTGAAGTGTGGTGTGTAGCCTTGCTCTATTATTAAAATACTAGGGGGTCTGCATCAACAGCATGAACCCCAAATAACAAAGTGAATAAGGTTGATTTGAGGCAGTCTTTCACATTACCAAGTCAGATTCTGCTGTTAACAAGGCATGTCAAGGCAAGTCAGGGAGTGCCCGGCCTCCTGACCAGTTCTGTTGCCTTGGTTTTTTCATAAAGCTAAGTACGCAGCCCCCCACCCTTTATTTTCAGACAAACAAAAGCAAAATAACTGGGGAAATTCCCAGGATTCAAGATGGGAGCCATGGAAAAGGGACATGCGTTGAGGTTTTCAGAGGGGATCTTTCATTTTGATAAGCACATATAACTTTAATCGTAGTGAATTATTTCCCCCAGAGCATTCCAATCACAGTGATTTGGGGGGAGGGTGTTGAAGCAGACATGATTTTTAGCAGTGGGAGTGGGGCATAAGCTGCTGAGTTGGGCTATCAGAGTTGCTTACTTCTTTCCCAATTGTTCTTTTCCCTAACAAACAATTTTTTAAAAAAAAAAATCACAGCTCTCGCTCCCTTCCTTTGTCATTGCAGTGAGTGCTTCCAGAAAGGGGTGGAGCAGCAAAAAAAATAAAGATGACTTTCCCCATTTTTTATAGCAAAGGTAAAGCCACCTAGCACAAAAGCTCCTGGACCAATTTGGTACTTTGAACTTTGGTTGGATGGTTCTTCAGGTGCACTTATTTCAGGACCACCCCCCCCCTTTGATTAAAAGCAGTGTGGAAGAAAGTCCCGGTTCTCATGGGGGGATATTTTGGGGAAACTGGGTTGTTGAATAAGTTTTGTTTGTTCTTTAAATTTTCAGATGCCTGTGCAGATCCCCCGGAAAGGGAATCTTGCTGCTATGCTCTATGTTCTACTGACGGCTATGTTCTACCCCCGCTGTCAAAGGCAGTATGCTTTAGCATATCAATTGCTGGAACCTGCAGGAGGCAAGAGTGCTGTTTCACTCACCTGCTGCTTGTGTGCTTCCCATAGGCACCTGGCTGGCCATTGTGAGAACAGGGTGATGGACTAGCTGGGCCATTAGCCTGATCCTGCAGTGCTCTTCTTATCTTCTTATGTTAGTGCTCCTGTATTATTCAGTTTTCAAGGGAACCTTGTTATCTGCAAGGTCCATAGCATATAATGGTGAAAATAGGCACCTTCATTCCTCCCTGCAAGAAAATGGAGGATTTGGGTTCTGAGAAATTTAACTAGAGCTGTGAGGGACCACTGAAAATCTGGTACAGTGGTGCCTCGCTTAACAAAATTTCCGCTTAACGAAAGGATTTTTCGAGCGGAGGTTGCCTCGCTAGACTAATTCGTTTTACGAAAAATTCATCTAGCGAATCGCGGTTTCCCATAGGAATGCATTGAAATTCAATTAATGCGTTCCTATGGGCAAAAAAAAAATTCAATGCGGGCTTCCGGTTGACCACGCCATCTTGCTCAGACGGGGGTCCGCACAGCGGAGCGGACCTCGGCGCTTCAGAGGTGGAGGGAATCGTTCCAGCGAAACGAAACCTCCTTAAAAGCCCCAAATCGTGCTTTTTGGGGACAGATTTTGCCTGGCGGCGCCAAAAGCGGGCTCTCTCCTCCCCGGATCGGCTTTGTTTAAGCCCCCGAGAGCGAGGAGGTGAACCGCGGCGGACAGGCTGACATTGCTGCTCTGAGAGTGCGAAGCTGCGAGTCTGGGAAGTGGAGGTGGCCAATTCTTCAAAGAACATTCAGCAAATGAATAGACTGTGAGTAATTTGGATTCTTTGGAATGTAAATTAAGGCAACAATTTGGACCTGGGAGAGAGGGGAAAAGAGGAAGCCACCCCCCCCCCCCCCCACGGTAACATAAGAGACAGTAAACAGAAACCCGAAGCCGTAAACAGAAGATTTTAACTTAAAAGGATTCCTCAAAGGCATCAAAGAGAATCTCCCCTAAATGCAGGGTAAAAGGGGAGAGAGACTGTTGTGATTGCCCTGCAGAATGAAGTTAAGACTAAGAAAGACCTTTCTTTTTCTCGGGAGCCGGCAGCCCAGAAAACCCAGTGAGCTGACCAGGATTTATAGTTAAATTTTATTTCTATCTTTATCTCTGGACTTTTTGGGAATTTTTTTTTTGGTTTATATGCTTTTGAAATGTGAGTTCGAACTTTATTTTTAAGAATGCAGCCAGCTTGTTAAAATGGAGTCGAGAAAATAGACTGCGATCATATTCCACCCCATGTGACAAGTTTTGACCTTGACAGGACTGAACTATGTCAACAAAAAGGTACCCGCCTGAGTTTCAGCGGACTGTTTTGACCTTAATGTGGGAAACAAGAATAGAACTATGTCAAGAGGAGACACAACGGCTAGTGTTACAGCAACAATTCCAGATTGTGATGACAGAATATGATTTCCTAGAAGATGAAGCTTTTGAAACTGAAGAAGATGAATGTGAGAATGACAATGATGATGACTGTGATGATTTAACACAAAATGAAGCCCATCACGAAAAAAATGATGATTTTACTCTACAAAAAGTTGGATGGAGTGCCTCCCCTTCGAGGGGGGCACGACTGGATTTACTGGAACTCCAGAATGACCACAGGGAAGAAGGAAAAATTAAGCAGAGAAGAGAAGAAGCTCAGGGGTCTGATATGGAGGCCTGGATGGCAAAAGACTGCAAACAGGGGGTGGGGTGAAGGGAAAGTGAAGTGGTGATTGTAAGGATGGGTTAATAGGACTATAACTGGACTGCTGACTATGGAACTTGCTGGATTGGAGGGGTGGAGCAGGTACTCGGGGGGAGTAAGGTTAGTTTGGGAATAGTTATAGGTTTAAAAAGTGAATTGATTCTGGAAAAAGGTGAAAATATGGAGGCCTATAGAGGGGTAAAAATTAGGCACGGGAAGAAAAAATGGGAGTTTGATTTCTCAGTGATTGGACAATAGGCGAAAATGATAATAGTTTAAAAGTGGTATAAGATATAAAGGTGTATGTTATAAAATATGAACTATGAAACTGTTGAAGATGATAAATAAGGGAGGAAAACCGGGGAAGGGTGGGAGGGTGGGGAAGCCCACAAAATATGGTTTAACAATTATGAATTTAACAATTATGATGAATTTTTTTTTTTGTCTTTTTTCCTTTTTGTCTTTTTTTTTCCTCTTCTCTTTTTTCTCTTTTTCTCTTTTTGTATTTTCTTTTTTTTTTGGTATGACAATAGATGGTTGGATGGATGAACTCCTGCGTACTGCCCTGGTTCACTGGAGCTCCCTGGTGGCAGGGGGGGGCTTGGGGGGCAGGGGAGGGGGAGGAGGACAGAAACCCAATCATAAAATGGACCACTTCTGACTGATCACCTGCGTGGGATACTTCTGTGGCAGGGGAGGACCCATGGAGGGGGGTGGGAAGAAGGTGGAAAAGGTGTTTATGTATGTACCATCTTTTGTAATTTGTAAAAACCAATAAAAATTATGTTAAAAAAAAAAAAAAAATTCAATGCATTCCTATGGGATTCGCTAGATGAATTTTTTGTTATAAGAAAAGACCCGTGGAACGAATTAAATTCGTCTAGAGAGGCACCACTGTACCTCGGTTTACAAACAAAATTGGTTCTGGAAGTCTGTACTTAACCTGAAGCGTACTTAACCTGAAGCAAACTTTCCCATTGAAAGTAATGGAAGGTGGATTAATCCATTCCAGACAGGTCCACAGAGTACTTAAACTGAAAATACTCAAACCGAGGCGTACCTAAACCGAGGTATGACTGTATTCCCTTTGCTCAGTTCTTCCTGCCCCTGAAAAGCACAGGCCTTGTGAACTTTGCATATCGCTAATGTGTTGTGGCTCTCCAACAGTAACAAAGCAACATGGATTACGAGTCAAGTAACAGATATTGTTGAAAGGTCATAGAGTCTTTACAAATGGCTGCTTCACTTGATCCAGGTCTGATGCTCCACAAAATTCCTGTCTGGAAACCTCTGAAACAACGCTATCACAGATGAATCATTTAACCAGTCCCCAGTGATACATGAAAGGTCAAAGGAGTAATGCTCCTCCTAAATTAACTCACTAATGACTGATGCTTTATTCATGTTTCTGATCTTCCTTTATGCAATGACACCAGGTCAGAGCCCCCAGGTGGCTTCATCACAATGCATCAAAGCAACACAAAATTTCAAGTGCAACACCCCTCCAGCCTAGTGATGAATTCCTTCCTCCTCCACACCAGATATCCTTGGCCCATCAACATTTCAATGGTCACCATCTCCAATCCACTCTTCTCTGGCCAAGAGCTCCTCTGCCAAAGGTGGGTCGGGAACCCACCCTTTCCAGGGTGCCCTCTGGAAACAGGCCAGTCAGAATACCAGTCTCCAGTTTTGGTGTTGTATAACTCTGTCTGCCCACCCAAGTCTTCAGTCATTGGGAGATCCAGCACGTTGTTAGAGGATTCATCATCCTTGGTTGAGGCAGAACCCATTAAAATGCTTGTTTGCAGTTCCCTGTATCCCATGCCATCTAAAAGAGGAATGAAGGAAAGAAAGAAGAATTACCTGTAACCAATGAATTGAATTCAGTCCACCAGCAAGGAAACTGATAACACTTTCATTTTTGTTGCCTGCTTAAGACCACAAAAGTTTTTTTGTGGATTGTCAAGCACATTCAGACAGCATTAATTAAGATGGAGCAAAAAAAACTTTCACACAAAATTTAGAGGTTCAGTGTGGGTGGGGTGGGGTGGGGTGGCAGTTGTTGACTATAGGGTTTTCCAGTCAGCATGAAGACAATGTTTTCTGCTCTCACTCTAGGGAAACCTGAAAAGCTACAAAAGCTTAGGGTCGTACTGTTGCCCACTGGGAATAAGTCTGTTGTGTTCCTTACTCCCTTTCACATCCACCTCTCAGCTTACCAAAATTATCTGCTGTCTTCTCCACCTGTAAATCACAGTCACAAAATTGTGGGGGCATTTTGGCTCAACCCCATGGCATTACCAGACTGAGGACAGTAGTGGGGAATTTGGTGAGACAGACTGATGAAACTGTCTTTCAATCACCAGTATAGAATATTATTATTATTATTATTATTATTATTATTATTATTATTATTATTATTATAGTATCACCACTCCACTGGCGAGAGTGTCATTGGCATAAGTGCACCGGTGGGCGTGCCAGATTGGCTCTGCACACCCCGATCCTCGCCCTGCTCCACCCCAGTCCCACCCAGATAAATTGAATAATTGCAAGTGGAGGAATTTGGTTCCGTGACCCTCTTCCACCACACTGACTGCTACTGACTGTGGGGGTGTGCTCCAATTAGTCTGTGACATTTGTAAAGGCCTGGAATAACAGCTGGCTTTAGGCCAGGTAGCTTTATTTCTGCAAACTCTATGGTACCTAGTTGTCTTGCTTGGGACACTCAAAATGACTTCTAATCATAGCTGCCAAGTTTTCCCTTTTCTCACGAGGAAGCCTATTCAGCATAAGGGAATTTCCCTTAAAAAAGGGATAACTTGGCAGCTATGCTTCTAATCCTCTTTCTGCAGAATGGACAGCATCAGAAACCTTCAGGGAAAACTCATAAACTCACAAGCAGTCCGATAATAGAAAGTACAAATGCAATCCGCAACAAAATAGATGAGGGATGTAGTACTCCTGTTCATGGTTCCAGCAACCTTCCTCTATCCCAGGGGTCTGCAACCTGTGGCTCCGGAGCCGCATGTAGCTCTTTTACACCTTTGCTGCGGCTCCGGAGCAGATACGAGGGGAGGAGGCGTCCGAGCCATGTGCCGCCTGAGCCATGCGGCGGCGCCCACCACGCCCGCCAGACACTCGCGCGGTGCCCACCGCCGCCGGAGCACACAGCTGCGGCGGCGCGCTGTGCGCCTGCGCCCCGCACGGCGCCCGCCGGAGTCCACAACTCCGTTGTGCGCTGTGCAAAAAGGACTCAAGGTGATGTTAGCAGCCCCCTCCCTGCATCAGCCCCTCCCCGCTGCATTTCTGCAGCCAATAGGCTCACGGGGGGCGGGGGCGGAGTTTTTTAAAAAAAAACACGGGCGCACTTCTTCCCGCCCAGCAGCAGAAAAGGCTTGCAGGCTCGGAGCGCGTGTTTGCTGCTGCTGCTCCTGCCTGCGGCCTGCCTGTGGCCTCCTGCCGGCCTGGTCAGGAGATTGAGGTAGATGTATTAATCAATGGGTTGATTCAATATGAGGAAATTTTATAAGTTCACTTGATGGGAGCAACACACATGAAACCATACAGGTGTCCTAATAAGGGAGTCAGAGTTTTGCCCATTCACAGTAATCAAGGCAGCCCAAACTCAAAGTTATTTTTATAATGACGAGGATGACATTGGGCCCTCATTATTAATTATTATTTACATCAGGCACTGATTATGATTTATGGTACACTGGGGCCCTGATTAATTTTCTATGGCATTTTGGGGCATTGATTATTGGGCATAGCAAATTTTGCATCCCATGACTACTGAGCAGGTTGAAGCCTCATTGAGCAGTTTTGCAGTATCCTCCCCAGGTGCTTTACCTAAATATTTTTTCTTTACTACTGCACTACTTGGGGTTTCCCTGTGTGTGCTGCCACCTCCCTTTTGTGCATGAGTCATGTCAGCCTAAGCATTGCAAATCAAGGAAATAGAGTTTACACATGTATTTAGTTAAGTGTGTAGCAAGAAGAAAAATCCCACCTTTATAAGGCTCATGATTCTATAGCTTATAAAAAAGACACCTGCTGAGCTAATAACACGAAACTTGGCACACATGGTCTAGTCGATGGGGTCTACAAATGTACCAAATTTCATACTAATCCAATGGAAATTGGCACAAGTGAAAATGTGCTGAAAATTGACACATTGACCCCTTTTATTGCAATTTTTATACAGGGATATTGTATAATTCTTTCTAATTTTGATGAAAACCACAGGTATACTTTATTCTTGCTTGTTGAGGACCACACACACTTTCACTGAGTTGGTGAATTACTGAGCAGCAGTTCAAAAGTTATTCAAAAAAAGGCCATCTTGACTGTGAGTCCTGGAAGACCTGTTCCCTACCTTGAAGACCATTTTCCACCTGGCCTGGAAAGGTGGGGCCCTAACTGACTCCAGCTACAAAAGCTGAGGCAGGGGGTGTTGTTTGAGGTGGGTTGTTGTTGTTGTTGGGTTTTTATATATTTTAAAACTCGTGCTTTATGTGGGAAATGTTCGGTTTGTTCATTTAAAAAAATATTTTATTTATTGTTTATGTTATTTTGTAGTTATGTATTTTTCATGTTTTAAGCCACCCTGAACATGGTTTGGACTGTGGAAAGGTGGCATACAAATAAAAATATGTATGTATGTATGTATGTATGTATGTATGTATGTATGTATGTATGTGTTAAAGTTGCCCTCACAAGACATGTCCACACACTGAACACACACACAAACACAGCCCACACAGAGTAAGTGTCAGGGCTGGAGTCAGACACAGGTCAGCACAAAAGAAGCAGAGCTCTATTGTCAGTGAAATTGACTCTTTGTTCAAGGAAATGGCATACAACTCAGCAACACTTCCCAGCAAGTCTTGCTCCTATGGAGCAGTTTCCAGGACTGAAGGCCCCTGCCTTCCAACCCTGCTAAGGCTCCTCCTCTCCTGGATGTTTTCCAAGCAGTCTCAAACTGTGTCTGCGTGCCTCTGGCTTCTCTCATTATTCTGCACATTCTTGGAGACCAGGGGGGAGTGGAGCTTGTTGCAGCAGGAGAGGGAGACTCCTGCGAATTTTCAGCATCCTCTTGGCCCACCTCCTCTGCTTCAGTCTCAGAGTCTGAACTGCTCCCTGTCACAGGCTCTTACGGCTCACTAAACTCTGCTTCCCCTTCGACATTGAGTACCTCCTCCCAGCCTTCTCCCTCTGACCTCTCCGCTGTGTCTCACCACTAATCCCCAGGCTACAGTAACGTCTTAAGGGTATCCAGCGCTGTGGTTCAAGAATCTCCAGCGCCCCCCCCCCACGGCGGCAGTAGCGCGCTGCTGAGGGGCGGAGATGGAGAATGGTGGAGCCTGGACGGTGTGTACCACCTTGCAGGGGGCTGGCCTGGGTGCAGAGCCCACCTCCCGCAGAGAGGGCTGCTTGGCCTCCCGCCCTGGACCGGCCCCTCCTTGGCGCCTCCCTCCAGTGGCCGCTCCAGGACATGTGATGGCGTGCGGCCATTGAGCTTCCTCCATGAAGCAGAATCAGCAAAACTCCTGCCTAGAGTGGCAACAGGCACGTGGTGCCACTCTAGGCAGGAGTCTCGCTGATTCTGCTTCATGGAGGAAGCTCAATGGCCGCACACTTCTGCCACCGTGAGGGTGGGGGGGGGGGCGCCGGCAGCAGCTGCTCCCAGACACCAGCCGTTCAGCTCCCCTTCCGCACCCCTGGTGGCCAGGCGCCCTGGCACCTTGCGCCACCCAGCCCAGGCTTAGAGATGGCCCTGCCAGGCTCTGAGACTTCTTCTTCTGAGATTTCCCTTGGGGGTTCCCCAGCAGGTGCCTCCCAGCAGTCCTCTTTGTCTAGCGAGTGCCTGACCGTAAGGCTGCAGTGCTTCATGATGTAATACAGAACGAGGACAATAAAGCAGTTTACAACATAGATAAAACAATAAAACCAGGAAACATTTATAACCAAACTTTAAAACATAAAATAGTTAAATTACTAAAACAGATAGAAATTACCTCAACTTTCTGGGTAGGCATTTGTAGAACTTGAGCCAAATTGAATAGCCTTAACCCTGATCTGAAATCAGCAGGATTTTTGTTAACATTTGACTGTACATTTCAAGCTTACACATTGCTTACAAATCCCAATTGCCAGATGTCTAAAGAGTGATGTATGAATATGTGAACATAGATTATCTCAAATCAATGGTGAAGTTCCCATGACTTTCAGTTGCCCATGGATCAGATTAAAGCATTAGTGACTAAGGAAGACAAGATAATAAACTTTGGATAAGGACCAGAACTTCTAGAATCTACATGTTTAGCTATGCTGGGGCTATACACTTTGAACTATTTGACAGTAACCCCTCGACCCATGAGACATGATTTTTATGGCTCAGCGCCCAGTTTATTTCCAGAATTTTTTTACCTCTATGCTTGTAGGAATGGCTTTTTTTTCTTTTTTTAGCTTTTGTGCATTATTTCAAATCCTTTGTCAACCTATGCTAGCTAGACAGAATGTAAGCATGAATATCCATTTTGGCTGTGCAGTTTTTGGATACTCTCACACACACAAAGGTCTATGATAAATGACAACAGCTACAGACCTGAAGGTGTTTTAAAAAGTTGTTATCATCACTTTTGGTGGATATACTCATCTCAGTTTATTTCTTGAGCAGATAGATTCTGTATGTTTTTGTTTAGTGCTTCAGATAACTGGAACGCCTGCCTGACCAGAGGCAACAGTGACACCAAAGAAACAGCATTAGGGATGGAAGAATCTGTCAGATTTTGTTCTCTGAGTTTCTTATTTTTTCAATCTTAAACGCAGTTCTCCATGTTGTGTATTGAGTCAAAGGATTTTATATCTGTATTATTATTGTCTGTATTTGCATTAGGATAAAGTAACTGCCTTTTGGTTCCAGAGGGTACAGCTACTATTGGTTCATTTAAGCTGCTGTATTTGGATCCTCTGTCTTATTGGTTCCCTCCAAAAGGCAGCACTGTGATTGCCTGATATTGTTCCCTCCAAAATGTATCCCTTCCTAGCTAGTTCCCTGTCCCTATAAATGTAGCCTTCCTGCCCTCACAGTCAGTCTTGTTCACTTTAATAAAGAGCTGTTACTAGAGAACTGCCTCCAGCATATTATGTCAAGAGAGCTGAAATCACAAACCCCACGTCACAACAACTGGCAACGAAGGTGGGATCCGGAATGCTGAGGAGCGGTTAAACACAGCCCTGCCTCAGAGTCCGGATTGCAGCGTAGAACAAGACTCACTGGCCAGCTGAGAAGACGACCCTGCCCGCTAGGACAATGGAGAGTCCAAGGGTATTGGAGTCCTTCCCGCCATCAGAGCCCCACACGTGGGAAGACTACGTCGAACGCTTTGAATTCTTTGCAGTGGCTCAAGGGATCACCGATGCCAGCAAAAGAAGGGCCACATTCCTGAGCTACTGTGGGCCCGAGACCTTCAAGCTGGCCAAGGCATTCCTTGCTCCAGCGAAGCTGAGTGAGACATCTCTCGAAGATATTCTTGCCTGCCTAACAAGCCACTTGGCGCCTACTGAGACCAAGATGGCCCGGCGGATGGAGTTCCATAAGAGGCAGCAGCGTGCTGGGGAGTCTGTATCCGCATTTCTGGCTGAACTCCGGAAGCTCGCTCAGCACTGCGGCTTCCAAAATTTGGAAGAGACTCTCCTGGATCGGTTTATTGGTGGTCTGAGCAGCAAGAAAGCCAGAAGACGCATCGTGGCTAAAGAAGAGGTTACCCTTGCTTCAGCCTTGAAGGAGGCCACCGCCACGGAGAATTATGAAAGAGAGGAGCTTGATGCCAGTCGCAAGGCCACTAAGCCACAGATAGAAGTTGCGCATGCCATGGACGAGCTAGAGGCTACTCCGAGCCAGAGCCCAGTCCGTGGGGTCGAGTTGGTGCGTCAGGCCTGCACAGTGCACAAAGATCGCCGAGGCAGTTGCCCAGGTTGTGGCGGAAACCATGAGCAGAAGAGTTGTCGTTTCAGGGATGCTATGTGCCGGACGTGCGGAAAGACGGGTCACATCGCCAGGGTCTGTAGATCGGCGGTGTCGGGAGCGACAGGAGCACCTAGACTGGAGCATCGCAGACCGCCCACAGCACCTCGTTTTCTAAAGGACTGCCACTACGTAACGGAGATCAACGGGAGGGCCATGCAGTTTCCAGCGCAAGGCAAGGCACACGTCAAGGTGAAGATTGAGGGTCAGCAGTGCGACATGGAGGTGGACTCCGGATCTGCATTCACCATCGTGTCGGACCAGACCGCGAAGACATTCTTCCCCAGGGGTAAGTTGCCCCCTCTGGAGCCCTTTCCGGCAACCTTGCAGTCGTACTCAGCAGGCTGCATACATGTTATGGAAATGTGTGCCGTGAGAGTACAGTTCCGGGACAAACAGGCTGTACTCAAACTGGTGATTGCGAAGGGCAGTCGCCCCAGTCTCCTGGGCACTGACTGGTTCCCCGCCCTGGGACTGAGTATTTCAGGGCTAAATTCAATCCAAACCTGCCCTGAGATGAGCGAGGCATTATGCAAGGAATTTGCTGGTCTCTTTAATGGAAAACTGGGTTGTTATAAAGGGCCCCCAGTTGACTTCGAGTTGGATCCCGGGGTGGCCCCAATCCGACTCAAACCAAGGCGAGTGCCATTTGCACTGCAACCCAAGATCGAGGCAGAGCTGGATAAATTGGTCAAGCAGGGAGTTCTCTCACCCATGGACTCTGCTAAGTGGGAGACTCCAATCGTCACGCCCCTTAAAGCAAATGGGGAAGTCAGGATATGTGCAGATTACAAATGTACTATCAATAAGGCACTCAGGGGAAACTCATACCCCATTCCAGTCATATCACATCTGTTGGCTAAACTGGCTGGGGGCAAGGTGTTCGCCAAAATTGACCTGGCACAAGCTTACCAACAGCTGCCAGTAACCCCACAATCAGCGGAAGCACAGACTATTGTCACACATAAAGGGGCGTTCAGAGTTAACAGATTACAGTTCGGAGTTTGTGTGGCCCCAGGGATTTTTCAAGGGCTCATGGAACGCCTGTTAAGAGGTCTGCCGGGGGTCTTGCCATTTTTTGATGACGTTTTGATTGCTGGAAAAGACCCACAGGAACTGGTTGCACGTGTCCGTGCAGTGTTGCTCAAGTTCAAGGAGGTGGGGTTGCAACTGAAAAAAGAAAAATGCAGTTTTGGGGTGCCAACTGTGGATTTCTTGGGGTTTAAAATTGATGCATCAGTCATCCACCCCACAGATGCTAAGATTAAGGCCATCATCGAGGCACCACGACCACAGAACAAGACGGAGTTGCAGTCATTCCTGGGACTTATTAACTTTTATCATTCGTTCTTACCCCAGAAAGCTTCGGTAGCTGAACCATTACATAGACTTTTGCAGAAAAAGAATGTGTGGCGATGGGGGCGGGAGCAGCAGAAGGCTTTTGACTCCTTGCGAGAAATGCTGAGTAGCAGGAGCGTCCTTGCTCATTATGATGAGTCGAAGCCGCTGGTCCTGGCATGTGATGCCTCTCAATACGGCCTGGGGGCTGTGCTGAGTCATAGGGAACCGGATGGGTCGGAAAAGCCCATCTCTTTCTATTCCCGTACGTTGTCACCCACGGAGCGCAACTATGCTCAAATTGATAAAGAGGCACTAGCAATTGTGTCAGGAATCAAAAGGTTCTATGGTTATTTGTACAGTCGCCATTTCTCCATTGAAACGGACCACAAACCACTGTTAGGGTTGTTCAACCCAAACAAACAAACGCCACAAATTCTCTCCCCCAGAATGTTGCGTTGGTCAATATTCCTGAATGGGTTCCAGTACACCTTGACCCATGTGCCGGGGAAACAGTTGTGCCACGCTGATGCGCTGAGTCAATTGCCCCTTCCTGGCGGGAGCAATGAGGATCCTGCTCCAGCGGAGCACATTATGATGCTAGAAACACTTCCGGGGGCTCCTGTAACAGCTACTGATATAGCTGAGAAAACTAGGAAAGATGCTGTTCTCTCCCGTGTGCTCACTTGGGTGGGGAGGGGGTGGCCAGGTGGTCCGCATGAAGAAAAATTCAGGCCTTATGCGACAAGGGTTGTCTCCTATGGGGAGATAGGGTGATCATCCCAGCACCACTGAGAAACAGGGTTCTTGAGACGCTTCACATGGGACACCCGGGAATGGTCAGGATGAAGTCGCTAGCCCGATGTTATGTGTGGTGGCCTGGAATGGACCAGAACATAGAACAATGGGTAAGAACATGCAAGGCATGCCAAGAGGTGCGGCCAGAAGTGGCCAGAGCACCAGTCCACTGGTGGGAGCAGTCCAGGACTCCCTGGAGCCGGCTGCACATAGATTTTGCTGGGCCATTCCAAGGGAAGGTCTTTTTGGTTATCGTTGATGCATATTCCAAATGGTTAGAAGTGGCGATTGTCCCTAGCATGGCATCAGCTGCCGTAATCAAGGTGTTGAGGCAGCTGTTTCCAACCCACGGGTTACCTGAGACCATTGTATCAGATAATTCATCCCTGGCTAATGACGCACAGCTGCGAGACCAGAGTGAAGATGGCCCAGAGGTGCAGTCACCAGGGGCTTCAGCAAATGAACCAGGGTCTGCGAGTCCTCAGGATGACGAGGTACAGGTAGGGGACCCTGAGATGTCTGGGACTCCATCTGTTCCTGACGAAACCCCTATAGCAGCCCCTCCACCACAGGTAACACCCAATCCAGAACCTGCAACACCTGTTGTCAGGAGATCAAGTAGAAGTTGTAGAACCCCTGAGGGATTACGTCTGCTGTGCTCACTAGGGGGGGGGGTGTTGTGTATTGAGTCAAAGGATTTTATATCTGTATTATTATTGTCTGTATTTGCATTAGGATAAAGTAACTGCCTTTTGGTTCCAGAGGGTACAGCTACTATTGGTTCATTTAAGCTGCTGTATTTGGATCCTCTGTCTTATTGGTTCCCTCCAAAAGGCAGCACTGTGATTGCCTGATATTGTTCCCTCCAAAATGTATCCCTTCCTAGCTAGTTCCCTGTCCCTATAAATGTAGCCTTCCTGCCCTCACAGTCAGTCTTGTTCACTTTAATAAAGAGCTGTTACTAGAGAACTGCCTCCAGCATATTATGTCAAGAGAGCTGAAATCACAAACCCCACGTCACAACATCCACATTTCTGCAGCAATGCACAAATTTTGTTAATAAAAAGAATTCATGAAAATTAATCAGAATTTTCATATGAATTTCTTTTAATAACACCTTTTTTACCTTCAGTTCTGTCCAATGTACACATTTTTTTTCCAAGAAGTTCCCCCTAATATAATTTGGTTTTGTGTGTTATTTTCACAAATATATTCCTTTGGTTGCACACTTCCCCCTATAAATACATTTTGTAAACATAGTTTGGTTGGCGAATTGCATTGCAAAATTCAGATAAATACAAATTTCAAAGGTCGGTTGTGCTTCAATTCAATTGTGCTTCAGTTTTAATTAAATTTCCTCCCCTTCCTCCTGTTGTGCCATCTTCTGTTATGCCACTTTAAACTCTCTTTCAAAACAAAATTGTTTGTTTCCAGTTGAAAAGTAGTGGTTGAACTATTGGAATGATCAAGAAGATCTTTTGTAAATTCCATCTGGGAAAACTCAGGAATCATTATAACATGAAAAAGTCTGATTGGATTTAGAACTGGGATCTTTACAGTGCATCGACTCATGGAGAATAATTACCTTTTCCAGAACTGAAAGCAGATTTGATTTAGAAGCTATATAAATGATGAATTATGTCCTGTGCCCTCCTAGTTTAATCTAGGCCCACTTGTTGCTTCACCCCCTCCTGGGTTGTTTGTACACATGGAGGTAATTGCCAAATTGCCTATGTTCCTGAAATCCAGGTATGCACACCTCCATTTGAATGAGTATTGTTGTTGTTTAGTCGTTTAGTCGTGTCCGACTCTTCGTGACCCCATGGACCATAGCACGCCAGGCACTCCTGTCTTGCACTGCCTCCCGCAGTTTGGTCAAACTCATGTTCGTAGTTTCGAGAACACTGTCCAACCATCTCGTCCTCTGTTGTCCCCTTCTCCTAGTGCCCTCAATCTTTCCCAACATCAGGGTCTTTTCCAAGGATTCTTCTCTTCTCATGAGGTGGCCAAAGTATTGGAGCCTCAGCTTCACGATCCGTCCTTCCAGGGAGCACTCAGGGCTGATTTCCTTAAGAATGGATAGGTTTGATCTTCTTGCAGTCCATGGGACTCTCAAGAGTCTCCTCCAGCACCATAATTCAAAAGCATCAATTCTTTGGCGATCAGCCTTCTTTATGGTCCAGCTCTCACTTCCATACATCACTACTGGGAAAACCATAGCTTTAACTATACGGACCTTTGTCGGCAAGGTGATGTCTCTGCTTTTTAAGATGCTGTCTAGGTTTGTCATTGCTTTTCTCCCAAGAAGCAGGCGTCTTTTAATTTCGTGACTGCTGTCACCATCTGCAGTGATCAAGGAGCCCAAGAAAGTAAAATCTCTCACTGCCTCCATTTCTTCCCCTTCTATTTGCCAGGAGGTGATGGGACCAATGGCCATGATCTTGGTTTTTTTGATGTTGAGCTTCAGACCATATTTTGCGCTCTCCTCTTTCACCCTCATTTTAGACAGCCTATACCTCATTGAATGAGTATAGGCTGTCTAAAATGGGAGAAGCAGAAAAGCCATCAAGGTTTCAAACAATTGCAGCACCAGTTAGTGCTTATAAATTGTTCTCCGTTTGCGTGTCAAGGACCCCAAGCCACCTCAGGAGAATAAAGACACAAAGATACAGATTTTAGGTTAATGTTAATGGGCAGAATTTAGGCCACAACTTTATTGGTTACGGAATGTGAGCGGCATTGGCTTAGGCATTGGCACCCACAGACTATATCTGACTCCTGCCTGCCTTGCAGGAAGTCTGGTGAGGGTAAACCACCAATAGGCAGAGCCCTGCCAATGTGGATCAACTTGAGCACTCCTGGGTTCCTGCTGGGGTTGTGGCATGGCCCTAGCCCCTCCCTGGCCTTCGGGTGTGATCCACACCCCCGGATTCCTTTAACAGAATACCCTTAATCATGGAGGGGCAAGTGATGGCCGCACCTCCCCTCCCCCACATCACTATTCCAATGCCTAACCGCCAAAACCTTACAAGGTTGTGACAATTGCTACATGGTAGGTCAAAGCCAAGTGGCTGGTGCCAATTTGCCAAGTGGAAAAAGTCCTACCAGGCCCCTCAACAGCGACCAACCAAAGTCCATAGCAAGGCCAATGACACAACCTGAAAAAGGGTGAGAGGGTGGGAGATCTGCAGTGCGAGGCTGAATGAGGAAGCCTCAGAGTCGCACAGTGGCTTAAATTGTCCCCGGCCAATAGACCCAATATGTGAACTAATATGGCAACTGAACTGGAATACTGCCATCTTTAAACTATTCAAGAGACAGTGTCACAACAAGATTTGTAAAATCCAATAAAAACCAGCTGATCCTTGAAGTTTTTGCCTGGATATTACATTTTTGAAATTTCTTGGACCTGCCGAGTTGTGCCCCTCCACCCCTTTCTCTCTTCTACAATGCCTTCTTCACATCACCATCTCAAGCTACTTTGCAGGAGAACATACAATGGACTGGTGGGTTTGGCCACAAATTAGGTAACCTGCACACTTCCAGGGCATCACACAAGGTAGGTTTTTCGGCACTTTTGAAGACAACAATAAGTGTTGCTCTGCTGAAATATTTCTTGGGAGGTTTGTGAAGAAGACACACGCCCATGCTGTAAAATAATACAGGCAGCATAAGGAGTAGGGCTGATTCCAGTCTGAGAACATAGTAGCAGCATGAACCTTGCCTATGAGAAAGATCTACCCACTAATAATTCTGCTTACTTGGTCACTTACTCTGATTTTTAGTATTATTTAATTATTCTGGACCTATGTAAGTCAGAATTAATTTTGTTCTGTTTTGGAGATGTACATAGTCCATTGTCTGCTCATATTGATGGCATTCTTAATAGCCCAAGACTGAGCTAAAATAGGAATACTTAACCTTTAATATATATATATATATATTTCCTGCTCCCGTATATTTCAGTGAAAACTATTGAATTTGTTGGCAAGAAGGACAAACAAAGCAAGCTCTCTAGAGATGCTAGGCACATATAAAAATCCAGATGTTTCCAGTACCAGGATTTCTTCTCTTTTCTTTCGTCTTGCTCTTTCCTGCCAGGCCTACAGGAAAATACACCTCCCCCCTTTACACACACACACACACACACACACACACACACACACAGAGAGAGAGAGAGAGAGAGAGAGAGAGAGAGAGAGAGAGAGAGAGAGAGAGATGTGTATCTTCACAGAGGGGCGCCCCAACAAATAAGAAAAAAACAAATATCCTACAAAGCCAGCATTTTCCCTTTCTGCCTTTTGCAACACTGCGGCTGCCAAAACCTACACTTCTACCAATATTCATGTATTTCCTGTTTCTGCCAAGGCCATGTTTGCATGAACTTTGAACTCATAGAAAAGGGAAAGGGGGGCAGGAAGATGAGCCACTTACAACACTTTCCTGCACAATGTCAGAGTGATGAGTGCTTATTGATTCTGGGGCTCCATGTGGCGATGAGAGATAAAGTTGTGTTTGTTGTGTGACTTGCCATGGCCAAGGCATCAATGTTATCTCCACCTCAAGTCTGAGGCATCTACACAGCTTCTGTGCATTCTGAAGAGGCGAGTTGTGGGGAAGGACTGAAGGCCTAAGAGTGAAGGAATTTCCTTTATTATCTGATTAATCTGTAGGACTTCCCTGCCTTCCTTCCCCTTGTCTTACATCTATGTTGTGCATAGGCCTTGAAGACCCTGGGGATTTTACCGGACATGCTGATTTATCCTTTGTTATATTATTACTCTAATTAGGGGCACCAGCCTTTCCAGCACAGCCGGTCCTGTGCACTTGATAAAATATACAAAGGGGAAATGGAAGAAGCAATGCACCCCTTGGCCTTTTCAGGTCTCTTAAGTCACCATGATCTTCTGTACTGGATAGTCTTTCACTGCAATCTTCCTTGATTTTCATGTTAATATAATGGTCAATAAATGGGAAGTAATGCCTTGAATATTTCCTCTCAGCATGATCAGCAAATGCAGACAAAATCAAACTCGGCAAAGAAATATTTACAAATGTGTGGATTTGGGGGTTGTGTAGATTTGCTATCAAAAGACAAAATGCACTTGGATTCTGTCATTCTTGTATTCCTCTTCTCCATATTAACTTCACTTCTCTTCCATAATATCGTTACCTACACAAATGTAGATTTCCTCATTCTTCTTCAGATATCTGACAAAGGAATCCATTACCACAATAAAGGAGACAGTCTTTGAGGTGTCACCACACTTTATCGGAGACTTCATTAAAGCAGTAAAACACTGCATTTTGAGATGGGTTGTTTATTCATTAATTTATTTAGATGTTTGTATACTTTTCATTTTTTAAAAGTCTGGTATTAAGAAAGACCAGGCCATCCAGTGGAATTATTAGATGGGTTTCTTTTATTGTTGCCTCTTAATAATAATAATAATAATAATAATAATAATAATAATAATAATAATTTATTATTTATACCCCACCCATCTGGCCGGGTTCCCCCAGCCACTCTGGGCGGCTTCCAACAAAATATTAAAATACAGAAATCCATCAAACATTAAAAGCTTCCCTAAACAGGGCTGCCTTAAGATGCCTTCTAAAGGTCTGGTAATTGTTATTCTCTTTGACCTCTGGTGGGAGGGCATTCCACAGGGTGGGCACCACTACCGAGAAGGCCCTCTGCCTGGTTCCCTGTAACTTGGCTTCTCGTAGCGAGGGAACCGCCAGAAGGCCCTCGGCGCTGGACCTGTGTCCGGGCAGAACGATGGGAGAGGAGACGCTCCGTCTTTCCTGAACATACAGTTCAAGCCAACTCGCAACATAACTCTAAATGTTAAGGGGCTGGGGGTAAGCAGAAAAGCTAATAAAACTATCAGATAGAAGCCAGTCCCCGATAATACCAAAGTGATCCTTAAAAGTCTGTCTGAATAATATAATAATATAAAATGAGCAGATTTAAGCAGTGATGGGTTTCCCTTAATAGGATATATGATGGAAGCTGGAGTCCAACGTCATTTTGGCTGCCCCTGCCATATGCAATGTGCAATGTAGCCGCCTTTGGCCAACCTAGTTTAGTACAGTGGTACCTCTGGTTGCAAATGGGATCCGTTCCGGAGGGCCGTTTACAACGTGAAAAGCCCGCAACCTTAAGTGCTGTATCTGCGCAGGTGCGTGATGCGATTTGGTGCTTGTGTGCATGCACGAAGCGCGATTTAGCACTACTGCGCATGCGCGGGCGGCAAAACCCGGAAGTAACCATTTCCAGTACTTCCGGGTCGCCGCGGGATGCAACCTGAAAAAACGTAACATGAAGCAAACGTAACGTGGTATGGCTGTATTGTTTACACTGACTCCTGGAGGTTCAGACAGGAGGTGTTCCCAGCCCTATCTGGAGAAACCAGCAATTGAACCTGGGGCCTTCTGCGTGCAAAGCAGATACTGTGCCACTGAGCTGTGGTTCTTTGCTGTTTTCTCTGTTCCATCCAGAGTAGCAATGAATGAAAGACATGGTCTATTGCAGTCAATGAATGAAAAAAACAAAAGAAAAACCAACTGACTTGGATCTTGGATAGGCCCTTTGGCGTATTTGAGAATCTAACTGTGTCATATGCATAGCATTTAATCTCAATGCCTAAGTAAACCAAGTCTCTTTTCTTCATGGTAGTTTATCAGATTAGGATCCTGGTTTTCATTTCCTACCAAAAGGGCTAGAAGCTAAACATTTGCAGCAATTGCAACATTAATGTCTCACCTAGAATGTAACTAATCTGTAGAAAATAACTCTAGGACATGAAAATAGAGACAATGCACGTATATTTGTAATCCAAGAAAATATTTAATTAAAAAACTATTTTAGAAATATTTGCAGCAATTGTGTTTGTACAAATTAGGTCGGCACATTTTACATACATAATCTTAATATTCCACCCCACCCCCTTTCTGCAAGCATCGAAACCTCTACTTTTAGTGGATTTTATGAAGTTTTATGTCTCCCCTTTCTTCATGTAGAATTTCATAAATAATCTTTAAAACCTCTGGGTGGAACATCTGAATGCCTATCATGCAACGGGTAATAGAGTTTACTCCAAGTTAAGCGTGCATAGGCTTGCAGCCTAATAGTGTCTTTGTTGCCTTTATAGGATATTATTGGTAAAAAGACTGATTCCTGTCCCTAAAGTGATTACAATCCAAATTCAAGAGAAGAGAGGCAGGGCAAACGCAGATGCACATCCTCAAGCTTTGTTTTCATTGATAAGGAGTTCAGGGTTCAGTCAAATACTTAGAAGAGGTGGCTATGAGAAGGGTTGGGTGATGGCTCAGGCAAGTCCTGCATAGGTGGTGGTAGCAGCCCAGAGGGTCCATCACTGTCAACCTGGAGCTCCCCCAACTTTCCTACTACCATCTCACTGCAGCCCATCCTAATCAGCACAGAACTGCTGCCACCAGGAAGACTCCATTGCCTCTGACCACACCCTCATAAGCCATAGCTGCCAAGTACCCCGTTTTCCCCGGGAAACCCCGTATTTTCTTACCATTTCCCACAGGTGTCCCGAATGGCAAAATACCCTGTATTCCCCCGAATTACGGAGCTCCTGCCGGCGGCCATGTTCTTCTGGTGCCGTGCCGGCATTGCAAGTCGTTTCTACACACTTCTGGACATGCATAGAAGCAACTTCCGGTGCTGCTGTGCCCATTTCCAAAATGTCCGCAGCACCAGAAGTCACTTCTACGCATGTCCGGAAGTGCGTAGAAGCGACTTCTGGCGCTGCTCTGCCCATTTCCAAAATGTCTGCAGTGCCAGAAGTCGCCTCCACACATGTCCGGAAGTGCGTAGAAGCGACTTATGACACTGCAGACATTTTGGAAATGGGCACAGCGGCATCGGAAGTCGCTTCTACGCATGTCCGGAAGTGCATAGAAGCGACTTCTGGTGCCGCGGCACTGCTGATCTCGAATTTTTCAATCCGGAACTTGGCACCTATGTCACAAGCTACTGCTGCTGCACACTATTATTTCTACCCTGAAATGTTTTCCCTGTCTCCCACAAAATGTTTATTTGAACAGAAGTCGTCTTCACATTTTTACAGTTCCTCAAAAAACATAGAAAAATGGTTGCATTCCATGTTTTGCCTCTTTCTAGACCTATGGGAAGCACATGGAGAACAAGCGGCACAAATGAATGCAGGGCAACAACAGAAGATTGCACAGCAATCTCATGTCGTTTTGTCACGTCGGTGTTATCATGGCTAGAATGGCTTAGACTGAAGATGACTTATTTCAGGGGGAAATCTCTTGCAGGAATATATCTTGACAAGGTGTCACAGTAAGCTTTTTCTCTATTCATGTGGTGGCCTCTCCAAAGAACAAAGGGAGCAAAGAAACAACCATCTTAGAAGTTGGGCAGAGGATGAGGAAGAGCAGCCAGAAAAGGGAAGCCTGACATATAGTTTGTTATGATTAAGGACTCTGAAAGGCTGGAACTTGTATACACAGGAAACTAGGGCTGAACCAAAATTATTCATATGTTTTTGATTATCCTTGGTTTACATGGAAAAATGATAAAATGCACTTTTCTTCAACTTTTTTCTTTCTTTCTTTCAATCTTCTCATCCAGCTTTTGAAGAGCATGGTCCTGAATTTGAGCTCCATGATGTTATTTTGTCACACACCATGATAAGAACATGAGAAGAGCCTGCTGAAACAAGCCAGGGGCTCATCCATCATCCTGTCATCACAAGTGGCCAACCACAAGTGGAAATCCACGAGAAGGACCTGAGCACATCATTGAGTCAGATCATTGGTCCACCTACCTCAGCACTGTCTCCACTGACTGGTAGTGGCTCTCCAGGGTTCCAAACACGAGTCTCCTCCAGCCCTACCTGGAGATGCTGGGGATTATAACTTGGGGCCTTCTACATGCAAAGCAGTTGCTCTAGCACTGAGCTATGGCCCTTCTCCAATTCCTCATTTACTTCTTTTGTGTGTGGCTATTTTTAATTTCCTCAACACCCCAAAAACAAAACTATGTCCAGGGCATTACGGCGGAAACAAAATGGTTGACAAATCAACAAAAGAACCCTGCTTTTGCACCTGTGGTGACAGAGGAGAAAAAAAGAAAAGCAACTAGCCACTGCTTCTAAATTTGAGTTGACTCCTTATCCTGAGAGCAGATCTCACCTGGGCCTTGGGCCCCTGGTACCTGGCAGAGACAGTGGGGCAGGAGGAGAGGCGGCATATAACCCCTAATCATTTTTAACAACTTGACCTCAGCTCCTCACAGTCCCTTATACAGCTTGTCTAATCTGTGTTCTAAGTAAGTAAGTAGTTAGAACAGAGCTTTCAGGACCATAAAGCTTACTCTGTAACAAAGCATTATGAGTCACTGACATTCAGATTTCAAACCAAGGAACTGCAAGCTTTGGCAACACCAATACATACTGTATATTCCTCTCTGCTAACTGCTTCCGCCAACTCCGTATTCCCTTCTTACAAGTTCCTTCCAAACCCTAGGTGAATGCATTTCTGTGATGTGATTAAGTCTGAGTTCTCTTAAAGGTATATCACCACACCAAACTATCAATACCATTAATTAAATTGAAAAAATATTGTCTGCATGCATCATTTTCCCCATTGCACCTTAGGGCTATTTCAATCATCTCAAGCTAATTCAAGTTATGCATGCTGAACAGAACATAGGTAGGAATCATGAGTTTTCTCAGAAGCTATATTCTGTCTCCACAGACAAAAATATGGACATGCTCTGCCCATATTACGTTTTCTGCTTCTTGCAAGCAGAGCTCCTGAACAATTTGTTCAAACTATAAAGGAGTGACAACTAGGTCTTCAAACTTTAATCAGTTTCTTGGGCTGATTATCAGTCAAAAGTTCTAAATTGATTAATTAGAGGCATTCCTTTAGTTAGTGGAACTGGCCAGGTGAAAAAATGAAGAGGGCTTCTGTTCCTTTCATTGTTGCATAGTAGAGGGAATTTCAGCATAAAATGGACAGCTGCCCAGGGGCTTCCCAGTGCAGAACATCATACCAAGATTCCTACCTTGATGGTATTTTTAGAGATAGAGAGAGGACGATTGTAGGAAGTAGGGTGGTAGTAAGTAAGGGTGATGAAGAAATTTGGTTCACATTTAAAGGTGAACCTACCTAATTCACACTGTCCAAAACAATATGAGAACTGAAGCATGGCCAACCACCAAAATTTCTTTGCAAATTTTGCAAAACTGTTCTTCAGCCAAATAAGATGTACAAAAAGTATATACTGAAGTCAAGTGTGCATAAAAATGCATATATTGGTGAAAATAACTTAAAAATGTATTGTATTGTATTAGGGGAAATTGTTCTGCAAAAATGGGTATATTATGCAAAACTGTATAAAATATATGTCTATTAGGAGAAAATGAACTAAAATGCAAATGAATTTTTAGGAAGACTTATTTAAAAATCACAAACTGTTGTGGAAATGTGGAGAACTGAACTTAAAATTTGGGGGCGGGGGAGATGAAACTGACAGGACCGAAAATTGGCAGATTTGCCTATCAGTAGTAGTGACCCTGGTAGTAGTCACTGCTTTCTTTTCTTCTACAGTAATGTTAACACTGGAGGCACCAAAGAGTCAGTTGTCAACAGCCTCCACATCCAGGAGCATCTGCGGCACCAAGGCAGCCATTTTGAAGGAGCTAGGTGCCTGTTTTCTGCTGTCCTGATGCTTACTGTTGATGGACAATGCAAATTCCTATCAATAGCCACTAGTCAAAATAGCTATGTTCTATCTCCCCTGTTGGAGGCAGTAAAACTCTGAACACCATTTGCTGGGAATCTTGTTGTGGGCTGGGTTAAGATATGCTGAGACCCTAAACTATGTTCAGCTTCAGGGGCCTCATAGCCTTACTAAAAATATGTGCATTATTCTACAGAATGCACAGTAAAAAACAGAAATTTAAAAATGTTATATTTGCACATACATAGGTACACAGGAGAGGATGTAACTAAAAACTACCGCCCTGGTGGAAACATATATCTTGCAAGCAGTTTGTAAAATTTGAAATCTAGTGCTTTGTTTGTTTTTTGCATTTAGCAGTCCCTCATACTTGGAGGGGACCCAGGTGGCGCTGTGGGTTAAACCACTGAGCCTAGGGCTTGCTGATCAGAAGGTTGGCGGTTCGAATCCCTGTGACGGGGTGAGCTCCCGTTGCTTGGTCCCAGCTCCTGCCAACCTAGCAGTTCGAAAGCACGTCAAAATGCAAGTAGATAAATAGGAACCGCTACAGCGGGAAGGTAAACAGCGTTTCCATGTGCTGCTCTGGTTTGCCAGAAGCGGCTTTGTCATGCTGGCCACATGACCTGGAAGCTATACGCCGGCTCCCTTGGCCAATAATGCGAGATGAGCACGCAACCCCAGAGTCGGTCAAGACTGGACCTAATGGTCAGGGGTCCCTTTACCTTTACCATACTTGGAGGTTCTGCACTGTAGTTTTCTTAGCTTGTGCATAAATCCTATCCTACACTGGTGTCATTTGCACTCAAATTTTGCTTGTGGGCATCTGGTTGGCCACGATGTGTACAGAATGCTGGACTGGATGGGCCTTTGGCCTAATCCAGCAGAGCTCTTCTAATGTTCATATGCCAAGGTCCATGATCTCCCTCCCTCCCTCCCTCCCTTCCTTCCTTCCTTCCTTTCTTTCTTTCTTTCTTGGTTCAGAACGCTCTTCCAAGAGATGACTCCTTCAAACAGAGGACTTTCCACTCACAGCCCTTCAGACAGATGACTGCCATCTATTTAAAAAAAGGACACATGGCCGCCCTGAGTGTTGGTTGTGGCACATTGTGAGGCTCAAATTTTCTTCCTTGGTGAGAAAGGGAGAAGAGGAGTGAGTAACATAATGGGTGAAATGTTACCAAATAATTAAAATGCAGTCGTATTGCAGCCCCTAATGGAAAAAAAAACAATGTCTCTTTGTGTACAATTAACTCTGGGCACTGGTTCATGATACAAACTCAAGCTTGTAAAAGCCCTGACCTCAATTCTGAGAGCTCAACAGAGGTTTATAGATTTGGCTTTTGTGGAGGGGTGAGTCTTTGCCAGAGGAGGAAACAAACAAGGGTATCCCCCCCTCCGCCAACCCTCCCCCCTTTAAAATATTCTCAGATTCTGTGCTTGGGGACAGCACATGGAGAAAGTAGTAAGATGAAGAAGGATAAGCAAAACTCCAATGAAATGTGCAAAACTATGATCTAGTGTAAAACAGTTAAATATAATCCCCTTCTCTCCTTGGATTTTTTTCTATGGACTAACATGGCTGCCTGCATTTTTTAAAAGTCTACTTATCCAAACAATGAACTCCACAGGACATGTGGCGTAGTATCTGTTAGAGTAAAGAACATTCTTTTTATTGTTATTATTATTTTAATATTTTTCGTTGCAACCCAAGGCAGACAAAACCAGCTGATTGTTGCAGCGAACAACTGACAAGGAAATGTGGATGGCTATTCATTAAATAATTACTACTTTTAAGCAGAGGAAAAAGTTACAGCTCTTGGAGAAGGAGGGGGGGAGAAAAGCCTAATACAAAATCAAATTGTCTTTTGCAGGCAGGGGGTGATTCCTGGAAAAGACACTTCTACAGAACATCAATCAGTTTGACAAGCAATTATCTGCTTAGTTTAAGATGAAGATACTGCTTGTGAGAGGAGCACCCCAGAAAATATTCTTTCGGCTACTGTGGAATGGAATGTTATACCCCCAGTATACAGTTCTTACTGTAGCTAAAAAGGACTACTTCTCCTTTCCTTCCCAAGTAATCAAGTTAAGTAAAGGTCAAGGTCAAGGGACCCCTGACCGTTAGGTCCAGTCACGGACGACTCTGGGGTTGCAGCACTCATCTCGCTTTACTGGCCAAGGGAGCTGGTATACAGCTTCCGGGTCATGTGGCCAGCATGACTAAGCAGCAAAAAAGAGAGGTGCCAGGACTCTGTACTCTGAGTATCATCACAAATACACACAGAGAAAGAGAGAGAGAGAGAGAGAGAGAGAGAGAGAGAGAGAGAGAGAGAGAGAGAGAGAGAGAGAGAGGAGTATGTATGTACAATATGTATGTATGTATGTATGTATGTATGTATGTATGTATGTATGTATGTTATTATGAATGGATTGTCTGGAGAGAGGGGAATATTCATTTTCTTTCCCATTTTGATTTGTCAACTGCAGCTTCCTGCTTCCCTTTAGTTCATCTTGTCGCGTGGTAATACTTCTAGTCATTCATGGATTATGAAAGTATTTCTCCCATCATAATCACTCTCATTATGTCTTTTTGTAGATAAGAATTATCAGTGCAATGAGAAACTAATGTGGGTAGAAAAGACCTTAAGGATTTAAGGTCACTTGTTCTTCCGAAACTTTAGAGTCTGCACAATATCCCTGTTCTTTCCCTGACAGAAAACATTTGCTTCCTAACCCAACATGAGCATTTGGGATAATCTTCCTGGGGTTTAAAGGAAAGACTGGGAATGGAAATCAGGAGACCGCTCATTAAAGTTATCATTTTTTATTTTTATTTTTCCCTAGCACGGGCTAACCAACTCGGCCATCACACACTCCACCACTGGACACTGCCCCAAAGAGGCCCCTAATGAGACAGAAGCCTCCTTCTTTTATTACAAAACTTGGTACATGGGTCAAGTTTATGGACAGCATGTAGTTCAATATCCCCCCTCCCACATGTCAAAAATCTAAAAGGCCTGGCCAAAAGTATTTTCCTTGTTGTGCTCCATGGGGGAGGAATCAAATTTAACATTTTCTATACAAACTCCTGGACACTGAAGAGTCTAGGGCTTGCCAATACTTCTCTACATAACATAAATAAGAAATTGAATCTAACTTGTACAGAAAGAAACAGGTAGTCCCGTATTCTAACCATCTACTTGTCAAGCTAGAAAACTTTCCACACTGAGGGATAATGTACTTAAGTGTTGAGCTCCTAGTAGACTTTGGAAATCTGCCCAAAATTAGATTATAAGTCTGCGGGCAGGACCATATCTTTTAAATTCTTGCATGGTGCCTAGTACAGTTATAGTGGCAGCGTAAATAATGAATGATGATGAATAGCTTGATGCAACAGCCGCCTTTCCATTGAGACAACAAGATGGGGCTTTTATACCACCACTGCAAACCGCTATAAATGAGCATTGAAATGGCACATCAGAACCTCAATGGACCCAAGAGGGCAAACAAATAGCAGCCTCAAGTGGGGGGGGGGAGATTCTCTTATTCTGATCATAAATGAGCCCTCCCCCCACTGAAACTACTAAAAACGGGATCACCTGCTAAAAAAGCAGTTCTGAATGTGGTGATCACTCCATGGGACTGAATTACCACGGGCAGGCCATTGTGTGTCCAAATGGCATACAGTGGTACCTCAGTTTACGAACTTAATCCATTCCAGAAGTCCGTTCTTAAACCGAAACAGTTCTTAAACCGAGGCGCGCTTTCCCTAATGAGGACTCCTGCTGCCGGTTCCCTTCCACTGCTTGGCTTCCATTCGCAGACTGAGGTAAAGTTTGCTAACCGGAACACTACTTCCAGTTTTGAGGCGTTCATCTATCAAATAGTTCATAAACAGGGCTGTTTTTAAACCGAGGTACCACTGTATTATAGTTTTCATCCACAGCCATCACTACCATGTGGGTCATCACATTGCACTAGGAAACAGGTGGCAAATTTTAAAGGCTCTGGAAAGCATCCTTTATCAAAGACAAGAGGGGGGCGTTGTTAGTGTGTGGACCGCCCAGCAACATCCCTGTATGAGCTGTTGAAGGTAATCTCAGATGGCCTCTCATTGAACATAAAGCTATCAGTGGCTACTAGCCATGATGGCTATGCTCTGTCTCCACAGTAAGAGCAGTACTGGACACCAGTTGCAGGAAACTACAGGAGGGGAGAGGGCTCTTGTGGCTTGGGTCCTGCTTGTGGACTAGATGGGTCACTGGCCAGATCCAACAGAGCTTATCTTTGCCTGGAACATGAAGTAGCGATTCTATAACTCCCATTGTCGTGATCACACTTTTTTTTTTTTTTTAGTGAGGCTTGGAGTTCTGGCAGAACCTCCCCTCTGCAGAGCCATCATTATTGAAAGCTCAAGTTGCCTGTGGACACCGAGGTTTGTATATATCAGAGGAAATGCACTAAAATGCTGGCAAATTGTTCTGAGGTCTTTTTTTCTTATTTTAAGTGCAAACTGACACAGGGAAATATAGAAACTGGAAGAAACAAGAATTGACAGGTCCTTACACCCAGGTAAGTGTGCGTAGGATTGCAGTCTAACAGATGAGACTGATGATATAGGAAATTTATTGGGGGGAAATTTTTATAACTTTTATAATAATAATAGTTTTGTGGACTATACAAGTTCAAAATGTTCAAATCTCATTCTTTATTCTCATTGATGTAATTCCTTTCTGATAAACATATCGATTATAGGATGCCAATTAATTAGGTATTACAACAGTTCTATTAAATCATTTCCTTGTTGGATACATTATTGGGTAAAGTTAATGGTTATTGGCAAAATGAATAGCATTTTTTTTCTATTTACGGTCTATATTGTATGTTTTTAGTTTACAATAAAAAGTGGGGAATGACAAACTGCCAAACACTACAATAGAGTTTGTCTATATATGAAACAGACATCTCAGATCAAGCCATCAGAGACTAAGCTTTCTTATCACATGAGCACAGCGCCTGTCAATGGGAAGCAAACTTGTCATGTGGATGAGCTTATTGCTTAATTATTACTCCCTCAGCTCCTCTACTGAAGCATGGCGTTTAAAAGAGTAGACCAGACAATTCCATAAAGGTCAAATATCTCCTTTTGTTTGGACTTTTGGCATTCCACAAGGGTGATGCAGTGAAAGGTTATGCAGTGTCTTCTCCCCTTCCTCATTTTTCTCTTTTCGGTTGTCGTCGTAGATTGTAAGCCTTCAACAAGGATCCATTTCCTTACTGCTCAGGTGCCATCATAATTTTAAGATCAACAACAAAGTGCTCTCTCTCCCCAGAATCATGGCTGGTCTGGCCAATCTGATAAGCCATTTCCTTCCTTCCAGGGACTCTAGCTTAGTGGAACCATATAATCATAAAATTATAGAGGTGGAAAGGACACCAACGGTCATCTAGTCCAATTCCATGCAATGCAGGAATCACAGATTTAAAAAAATCCCTGACAGATGGAGTGTGCTGAGCCTGCAGCTCATTGTAGCTCATTCGTGGTTTAGCATTACACCCAAACTGACTCAATGTGCCAGTTCTGCCTGAAGATGCTCTATTGATATAAACTATACGAATATTTTTGTTCTTAAATCTGTGTTTCTCATATGTTTTGAAGTTAGACACACATGAGCTTCCTCATAGGCATTTGGCTGACCCCTGTAGGAGTACCCAAAAGGACTTTTCTTTTGTCCTTCTGTAAACTTGCTACTCCTTTCAAGTCCTACTCTCCCCCAACAAAAGGTGCCAGAACATCACTGTTTGCACTACTGGTGTAGTTTATATTTTATCCTTCATTTTATGTGCACAGGCAGTATGTATTTGAATAGAATTTAAGCATGTCAAAAATATGTATTTCATTGCACAACCTGCCCCAAAACATGCCGGAACCCATAGTTAGAGGAGTCCTTTCTTGGATTGAAGGTGCATCATCACTGTGTAAAACCTGCTCAAATCTATATGTTGCACAACTGGATTCTTTTGTTTTGTTGTTGCAGAGGTCACTTGTGACCTCGATGGTGTTGGACTGGATCTCTCTCCCCTCAG
Organism: Zootoca vivipara; assembly: GCF_963506605.1. Taxonomy (NCBI): domain Eukaryota; kingdom Metazoa; phylum Chordata; class Lepidosauria; order Squamata; family Lacertidae; genus Zootoca; species Zootoca vivipara. The sequence goes on from NC_083282.1 coordinate 72,969,002, forward strand.
GTAAGTTTCCAAGTGTCTTAATTTGATTTTTAAAAATGGTTGTGCTCACTCGCTCTCAAAAACAGGGAAAGCACGACACAATTTGCCAAGTTTATGTCAGATTTTATCTGGCGATCTTGTAGTAATATGGTAAACAACTTATCATGAACATTAAACCTAAGACTTAAATCCTACTGAGATATGTTAAAAACCAACAACTAGTAGCAAATGTTAAAACCTGCCATGTTAGAGCAAGATGCCTAATCCCTTTGTGAAAATGCACATGCTCTGGAACTGCTCTGCAGCCATCACAACATTAAGCATATTTGCTGTCACAGGGCAACTGATATGTATTGGAGCAGGGCTTACCAGGTGTCCTTATTTATTGGGCTAGGAAATATATGGGGACCCAGGTGGCGCTGTGGGTTAAACCACTGAGCCTAGGGCTTGCTGATCAGAAGGTCGGCGGTTCGAATCCCTGCGATGGGGTGAGCTCCCGTTGCTCGGTCCCAGCTCCTGCCAACCTAGCAGTTCAAAAGCACGTCAAAATGCAAGTAGATAAATAGGAACCGCTCTGGCGGGAAGATAAACGGTGTTTCCGTGTGCTGCTCTGGTTTGCCAGAAGCGGCTTTGTCATGCTGGCCACATGACCTGGAAGCTGTACGCCGGCTCCCTCGGCCAATAATGCGAGATGAGCGCGCAACCCCAGAGTCGGTCACGACTGGACCTAATGGGCAGGGGTCCCTTTTACCTTAGGAAATATATAGTAGGGCAGGGGGGTATTGCACTGATACAAATGTCACAATTGCCTTTTTATTTCCCACCTCTATTTACAGCTGCTTCTGCTATAAATATAGGTCTGCTGAAGGAAGGTAGGCGGGCCTCCTACAATCCTTCTGGTTCACTGGTTGGAAAGAAAATTGAAACTGAAGAATGAGGCTTTATTTTTTTATCCCTCCCCAGCTGAAAACAACTAGTAGTAGTAGTCGCCGCCGTCGTCGTCATCCCTCATTAAGCCCATCATCTCCAATGAAATAGATCTCCAAGTTATTTTCTTGCCGAAATGTGATGAAATTATACCAGATAGCATTGATAACTGCTCAGTGAACACGGCATAGACAAAAACAATGTACACAATGTATATGCTTCATTGTTTATGTTGCAGCTTTGGTTGCATAAAGCCAGACTTGGCCACGAAGCTCACTAAGTGACCTTAGGCCAATCACTGCCTCTCAGCCTAACTTCTGCCTACATGAATGGTTAAAATCTACTTCATGCGCCAACCCAGCTGATTTCTAAGCAGTGCTGTTTCCCAGTTGGTATGTGACAGGTGGCAAACTGGGTTCCACATATCCCTGTAGATTATCTCTCTGTTCGATCTGCCAAGAGACAAAGAGCTTCATGGGGCACATGGCACAGCACACTGCAAGTAAGTTTCCAAAAGAGGATGAAGGATCTCTGTTTTGCTGTACAAGGGATGGGTTTTCTTACCTCCAGAAGATTACACACTTCCCAAAAGGGCTTTGCTGCAAAGGACAACACACACCTGAACATTTTTCTTCTTTCTTTAAAAACAAACAAACAAACAAACAAACCTCTAGGAGAAAAAATTGTTTGTGTGAAGCTACTACAAGTGACATTCCCCAGCATAACATGGTGGTGAAGATAGCCACAGTGTTACAACACTGGCATCATGTCTGCCCCATGATGGGTGCTATGGCATCAATGAGTGGTATCCAAAAGTATCTGTAGAAGCCTCTCTGTCTCTCTTGCAAAACAAAATCTACAGAGCTGCCATTGATTGAGTCAAGCTGAGCTGAGAGTGAAATGGCAGGTACGGAAGCAACCCCTTTCAAGGGAGTTCAGAGTTCAAGACTGTAAATATACTCCATTTTAAACCAAGACTGTGTGGAGTGTAAAATCTCTTATTGTTTCAATACTCTAGATACACCTTTGAACTCTTTCACTTACTGCTATATTTACCTTGGGTTACCTCCATTCTTGGTAAGACCTCTATTATATGTAACTTTCCCCAGATATGATGACGTGCTCGCCTTTGTTACTAGACCTTTTCTCAGACCACTTATAATCTGCTTTCATCTTCCCGGGTCTCTTTTTTCTGTTTGGTGCAGGAATCATACTCTAAGAATCCTCTCCCCTTTTTTAGTAAACAGCATTTGCTAAATCTGCACCATTAAGGACTCAAATATAGGAGACAGGCTATGGGAGCTGTCCATATACAAGCTAATGTTGCCTGTTACTTGTTGTAACCCACAGTGGGTAATAAATTGCAATAAGAATTCTAACCATTGTCATCATCACAACTCCAGTCTCTGCAAGCAAAAGGTGAAGAGACAGGTGCAAGGTTTAGAGGGACACATTTGACCCAGAGGCTTCAATTTCCCCACCCCCATTTTACACTTGCCAATGTCTCCACTAAATTATAGGTCATTCTGCGAGTGGCATGGTAGCTCTGGATTTCACCGGGGGGGGGGGGGGAGAGAGAGAGATTGCAAAACTGACAAATTTACACATCCCTAGCAGGAGAGTTTTGCGTTTCAGTCATAGCAAACAGGCAAGCAGGGCTGGCCCAAGACATTTTGGCACATGAGGTGAACCACATAATGCCCCCTCCCACCAGGGAAGAAGAGGTGAGTGAAGATCTACATCAGGGGGGAACAAATCAGCCTTACCCAACCATTTCATGGAATCATAGAATTGTAGAGTTGGAAGAGACCCGGGGGTCATCTAGTCCAACCCATGTGATGCAGGAATCTCAACTACATAACAGATGGCCATTCAACCTCTGCTGAAACAGCTCATTCAGTTAGAGTATGAGTCTCTTAATCTCAGGGTCGTGGGTTTGAGCTCCAAACTGGGCAAAAGATTCATGAATTGCAAAGGACTAGATTACCCTTGTCTTGTCTAACTCTATAATTCTATGGTTCTATTACTGTCACCTTCTTTAGAGTAGCTGTTTAGATAGTAATGGGCATTGCTTCGGTTATTTAAGTTGGACTCTCCTGCTGATTCTGCCGATTGGGATCCATTGAACTTCTGGTGAGTAGAGCCATGAACCTAGGCTCCAAGTCCAGCCACGATGGCACCACTGCTTCCATCTACATAAGTGGGGTGACTGGATCTAGACTTATGAATTTGGGATTTAAAAGACACTGCACTGGGAACATGCAGAGGTAGACATTTATCCCTAATGACACTCTGGAATAACCATTAATTTTTACATGAAGAGTTGCCAGGTCTCCAATCTGCCTTTCAGTTTCATCCTTTTGTGTCTGGAAATCCCTCTCCATAATTCCAAATGGGTGGTGGTCAAAATTCATCGGTAGCAAAATGTACTATTTGCAAGCTCAGAGTACTCTACTATCACTGCGCAAGGTCTGAATAATGTCATTGAAGTAGACAGCAGGACTAATCCCTGTCTCAAATTAGGCATGCTCTTGGTAGCATTTAGTGGCCCTTAAGTAATTTTTCAGCATCATCGGAAAGAACCCTTTGTTCTTATAGGGGGTGTGTGGCAGATTTGTCAACAAAGCTTAAAACTGATACCCCACCCTGAAGAACTATCGGTGCACTTTCATCTTTCTGTGCCAGGATGAATGAAGGACAAAGTATCAGACATCCCTCCTGTAACTCCCAACTTCTGCTGGTGTCATTCAAACTTTCAGTATTACATATAAATGCAGGTAGATGCCAGGATTTTTTTAAACGTTCATTATTTAATTTTTAAAACCTGTGTATCTTTAACCTTCAAGGCAACCTTGTCTTAATCTGCCTCTTGTCGTTGGACTGTTCCTTGATGAGCCTTTTGTGCTTGATTAATTAGCAAGCTGGAGTGGGAGCTACTCTCTTAAACAATGCCTTCCTCGCTTGGACTAATTTGTGATCCGGCATTAAATCTCAGTAGGGTGTACTTATCTGTCTTGCCCTGCACACTCTGGATTTCACTGGCTCCTTATGAGAGCAAATTTTAAAGCGGGGTGGGGGGGAATCCCCTTTCTTTTTTCAAAAAAATCTGCTTATTTAGTGAGAGAATGGTGATGTATTGATATTCATCCAAAATAAAGCAACTGATTGAAAATTCTAGTTTCCTGTGTACTCTATGGATCCTCATCATTGGTTTATTGTATGCCACTTTTACACAAAGTTGCTCAGGGTGGCTCTCAACATATAAAAATGAACCATTTAAAAAAAAGAAACCTTAGAAAGAATCATCTCATTAAATACTGAAAATAAATCCATACAAAAACAATAGGAATAAACTGAGCTAATTTAACAACTTGGAACTAAACAGGAGAATCAAACTGAAGTCAAACTGTGGGAAGGTTGCAGCAGCTGCTGTGGCTGTAAGAGACTGATGCAGGAAAGACATGTTTTGTTGCAGCTGGGGGCACATGAAGGCATGCAGTTGTGCTGTTGCAGGTGCACCATGGAGTTTCTTCTCTCTGTGTTTCTCCCGGCGGTCATTCCTCCTCTGTTCACTATTGTGGATACATGACCTGACTGTCTGTCTCCAGGCACTATGGTTGTCTGCAAGGGATTCCCACATGAACGTGAATTTTACCTTTGTTTCTGCACATACGCCCACACCTCTTTCTGCGCTCCATCCAGACAAGCAAAAGGCATTTTCAGAGTCCCAGTCAGGCAAAAATACTCAAGGAGGGTGAAAAGCAGGGCTGGCGAGCGGTTTGGGCTGGTGAGGGTACAATGCTTGGCCCCCAGGCCTGAGGTTTTCTATCCCTGCCATCCAGCCTTCAGTATCAGCTTCTGAGAACCACTTGTTATGTGATAGCGGCAGACATCAGATGGAAAGAAGCATTCCATGCTGCAACATTTTAAAGCATTATTATTATTATTATTATTATTATTATTATTATTATTATTATTATTTTGTCTGTAGCAAATGACAATGCATTATGTTCTGGTATAAGAGATTGAAGAGTGCACTCTCACAGCAGTCCACAAACACCACTTTATCGGGCACTTTGGCTCTATGGAGATTATCTGCTCTTGCTTCTGAATGGTACAGCCATTAAGCCTATGACAGCTGCGGCTCAACAAGTAACCTCTTCAGAGGAAGTGAAAGGTGTTTTGTGGTCTCCGGTGAACAGTGTGGGAAGTCTCTAAATTCCGGTTCACACTCTAAGAACTCGACTGCCAGACTAGCTTAGGAATGAGATGAATGGCAAATTGTGAATTCATAAATAATTCAATTTAATGATCTGGCCTTAGGGAAGCAAGAACGCCGAGTGCCACATCCTCAGGCTGGCCAAGCCCTTCTTGGAATGGAGCAAAAGAAAGAGAAAGTCAAACTACGTACTGCTGAGAGTTCTTTTGTTCCCTGGGGTGTCAGGCAGCCTCAGGACCACTCGGATTGATGCATGGGTGCCCTTTAGAGATGATGGGCTCATTTCTGAAAGCAGGAAGAAGGACTGCCTAGGAAAATACTACATATCATAGATTTGTAGAGTTGGAAGGGACCTCAAGAGCCATTGAATACAACCCCCTGCAATGGAGGAATCACAACTAAAGCATCCATGGCAGACAGCCGTACAACCTCTGCTTAAAAACCTGTAAGGAAGGAGAGTCCACGACCTTTTGTGAAAGTCTGTTCCACTGTTGAACAGCTCTTACTGTCAGAAACCCCTTCCTGATGATTAATCAGAATCTCCTTCCTTGTAACTTGAATCCATTGGTTCGGGTCCTGCCCTCCAGAGCAGGAAAAAAAAAAGCTTACTCCATCCTCCATATGACAGCCCTTGGATATTTAAAGATCGTTTTCATATCTCCTCTTTTCTCTTTTCCAAGCTAAACATACCCAGCTCCTTCAACCGTTCCTCATGAGGTTTGGTTTCCAAACCCTTGGTCATCTTTGTCACCTTCCTCTGCACATGTTCCAGCTTGCCTGACATCAAAGAGATAACAATGTAGGTACCAGGCAATATTTCCTGGGGAGTAACACAAGTGGAGAGCCAGAACAAAGAATGCCTTCTCTTCAGTCACCATCTGCCTCTCCTCCAGTGGCTAAAAAGCACTGGTAGGCATATCCTTTGCAAATGTGTCTCATACTTTCTTTCTTTTTTTAAAAAAAATGTCCACTACCATGTTGACTCTCACAATAAGCCTGTAAGATAGCTCATTATTATTCCCATTTTAGAAAAGGGAAACTGAGGCTGAGAATGAGTGGCTTCTCAGAGGCTAAATAAGGAACCATGAGAGAGCCAGGAAATTTTCTCAGTAATTGCCAATAATGTCCTGCAGTGATGCTATGTCACTCTGGGGCACTGTGAGCAATTACAATTAATGCATCCTGCTGTGAAGCTAACGTAGCAGCTCCACCACACCCAACAAGCACTTCTGGATACTTGCTGTCTGGGGCAATGATATAGAAACACTATGTGCTCCAGAATTTCCAGCACCGGTGGTCCATGTTGACACCAGGAGAATCACTCTGAACCAACTGCAAAAGGAAAACCATTCGATCTGGCCAGGGTGATTTGTCACTTTTGTTATGGGCGGTGGAAGCAAACTCCTGTCATCAAGAGGAAATTGGGAGACAATGACCAGAGTGAAAAGCCTCACAGCAAAGGGAGGAGTGGCACGGGCAAGTCTATAGTCACTGCCACACAGCTGCACAGCAGAGTTGTGTCTGCCAGCAGAGTTGAACAAAGTGAAAACCAGACAGTGAATCATCTTGTGTGGTGTATACAAAACCTGACTTGGGGAGTTCGGGCAGATTCTTTCCTTTTTCTTTTGCACAGTCCTTATTGTTGTTTTCTTAAGCCTTAAGAGGCAGCCCATGAATCAGATTGCTTTCCCATATATATAAAAATTGCCTGCAGCCATGTTTTTGCCTTCAATTTGTAACCTCCTCTCTCCTCTGTGAAACACCCCTTGCTGCCATGTTGCATTGGCTCGGGCAGAGTTGAGAGAGTGCAGTCGAGGCATTAAAGAGCTAACCCACTGGGGTCCAGAAGTCAATCGGAGTCTTTCCTACCATCGATTTCCCTTCTCTTTTTATCAGGCCTCTATGGTCCTGTCACGCTTCAGCTTGCTTAATTTTTCAGTAAAGTTTTAACAAATGGAATCATGAGTCTGAAACATGAAACAGAGAGGTGAGGGGCAGGGAGGAACACACCACTGTCTGGAATAAGGGTTACAACTATGGTGTCATGATAGCAAAGGGGAAGGATTCTGATTCAGGCAGCAGATGAAGGTGAGCCTACCTAATTTAAACTTTCCAAAATAATATGTGAACCAAAACACAGCACTCCTTCAGAATTCACAGCTCTCCACATTTTGCAATGCAGTTCTCCAGCATGATCTAGAAAAATACATCTACGGTACTGAAGTGTAAATTTTAAAACATGCATATATTCTTGAAAATGGCATTCCACACAATGCATTATGTTATGAGAATTGCTTTGCCAAAAAAATGTATATTAGACAATTTGCACTAAAATGCTGGTGAATTTTTATGAGGACTTAAAAATAAAAAAGATCACAGATGGTGGGGGTGGTGGGAGAGAGATTGGGGGGGGGAATGAGAAACTGATAGAGTCTCCTAGACAGATTCACAATCTAGGGCAGCCTTCCTCAACCAGGTGCCCTCTGGATGTTTTGGGACTATAATTCGCTTCATTTCTGCTCCTTGGCCATGCTGGCTGGGGTTGATGGGAGTTGTAGTCCAGCAATATCTAGAGGGCTACAAGTTCCCCACATATCAAGCAGATAATTGTCCCTCATCTAGCTGCTTCTTACAACCTCTATGAGCTTTGAGGGACACATCAGCACCTTCCAACCACTCTAGAGACTGCACACCAGCATGACCAAATTGAGTGTGGCCATCCGACAGCTGGCATGTGCGCGTGCGCGCGCACACACACACAAAAAAAACACCACATAGAGATGCACAGAAAGAGATACTCACATGAAATACAGATCCTACCTCTGTCCTTTCAACAGATGATCAATCTAGTGAGCAGGGAGAGGAAGCAATCTCAATGCTGATTGTGACACTAAGGTGGATGGAGAGATTTCCAACTCTCCACCACTCCAGTGTCACAATCAGGATCCTCCACCACCATAGAATCAAATTGCAGAAGGTCCTCAGGAACCACCAGGGGAGACTTGAGTGGGAATGGCACACAGGCCCCTTTTAGAGGCATGGTCCTTATTTTTGAGACCACTATCATTGCAACAGATGGGGTGACACAGATTACCAGCCAAGGTGGTAACAGGTCTGCATGCTGTGGACTACAACTCCCATCAGCCCCAGCAAGCATAGCCAACAGCCAAGGATGATAAAAGTTGCAGTCCCAAACATCATGAGGGTAACATGTTAGCTATACCTGAAGTAGAACCTCCTGAAGGGAAGAAGAAAGTCAGAAGCCAAACAGCATTGCCCAAGACCCGCTGAAAGCCATCTCTTGTGCTTTTCACTTATGTGATATTAGAAGAGGCAGCCTTAGACATTTGTGTGTGATTAAACTAGATACTCTCAAAAACCAGTTTTAATTGTTCTCTTCCTTACAGTGGTAATTCTCAATTTACACTGATGTAAGGGCAGCAGTATAGATTGGAGGCTGCAAGGGAAATACACTAACATGATTAATCTTGCATCACTTTTGAACAGCCTTTGAACAGATATATCATCTCAGCTTCGGCTTGGTTACTAAACCTGCCTGACAAGCTTGTGGGGGGGGGAGGTGACCCCGTCCTACAAATTATAGCATCAGCCGACAGGTTCTGCAGACAAGTTTAAGGAGGAGTCACTACAGCCACAAAAGAACCTGGAGGGATAGAAAACGCCAATTATCTCTCCGTGCCGCCTTTCAGCAAAGGTCTGCTTAAAACACCTGCAATTTGCTTGAAATTCAGACAGGCTACTGGGTTCATCAGAGTCGGCGCTGGTGGCACATGCACAAAAAGGCACATGAAGCAGAGTTTGTGTCTGTTCCAAAGTCAGTTCTCTGGAGTCTTCTAAAATCCCTCCAGGAGATGCAATACATGATCTAATTGTTTTCAATAAACATTACAGAAGAAATTTCGCCCAAACATTATCGTTGAGCATGACCAGGCTCTACCTATGCACTTCAGAGATCTAGGTATGGGAGAATAAATTTGATTCAGTTCGTATCTCCGAATTCACTCTTTTCAAAGCAATAAAAAGGTAAAGGTACCCCTGACCATTAGGTCCAGCCACGGACAACTCTGGGGTTGCGTGCTCATCTTGCTCTATAGGCAGAGGGAGCCAGCGTTTGTCCGCAGACATCTTCCGGGTCATGTGGTCAGTATGACTAAGCCACTTCTGGCGAACCAGAGCAGTGCACGGAAACACCGTTTACCTTCCCACCGGAGTGGTACCTATTATCTACTTTTTGATGTGCTTTCAAACTGCTAGGTTGGCAGGAGCAAAATGTGAACTGAAAAATAGCCATCCTTTGAAATTTGCTCCTCACTGAATTTTGCAATGCATTTCTCCAGTCAAGTGCTGTGTAGAAAAATGTAAAGTGTGCATACAAATGTAAAAGCAGCATACAGAATTATCATATACTAGTGTCATTGAGCCCATTAAATAAATGGGCGCTAGAACATATGCTGTCAAACATTTGTAAAAACCCTCGCGAGCGGAGCCGCGCGCACGCCTGTTGCTTGCTGGCTCACGCGGGAGAGCGGATGCATGTGTGTGTTCCCTCCCCGAAGCCCTGGCACTTCTTTGGCCTCTCTTCATCCCCTCACCGGCTTTTAACACACCCACCACAGCCAACCCACCCCCACCCCGCCCGCCAGGCTTCTCTCCTTCTCACCTTTCCTCAGCGGCAGCCTGCGGCCATAGAGTCCTCGCTCCCACTTGGCAGCCGCCCCCCAGTACATTCCAGAGAGAGCAGGCGAGGCGGACGGGACCCTCCATCCAACACCGACCGACCAACCGGCCAGAGCAGACCGTCCCGTCCTGCTCCGCTGCCGCCGCCAACGAACAACACACGACTCTCAAGCACTGATGGACTGATTGACTGAACTGAGGGAGGGAGGGAGCCGAATGCCTCGTGTCTCTGCGCTCCAAGTCCCAACGGCTGCCCATGGGGCACATGCGCAGTAGCGCAAACCCATGGACACAGGGACTGGACGCAGAGACACTTGGACTTTATTATATAGGATGGGGATATTGGCTTTTTTAAAAAAATGTGTATATTAGGGGAAATGTTATTTTAAAATTGTGAGAATTCAGAGTAAAATTCTGGTGAATCTTCATGAAGACTTTTTTTTATAAACTGCAAACTGATGTGGAAACATGGAGAAGTAAAATTAAGATTGGAAAACTGAGAAACTGGGAGAAACTGAATTTGACATATTTACCCATCCCTTCCCTAATTGTAGGAGTCATCATCCAGGTATTGGTTCTATGCAAAGCTACTATTTTGCCTTGTTAGAAAAGATTTAGTGCGATCACTAAATCACCAAAAAGCACATTTCTCAGGCATGTAGTAAAGCAATTGGTAGAGCTGCTCTATTCTCCCCTACATTTACTCATATCTGAGTATTTGAAACCATGCTGCAACATTGTGTACTCAACCACTTTTTCTGTCTCCCAGGGAGCATCACCATCTGTAAGATGCAGCTTAGGATTTCACCTTCTAATCTAGAACAATGTCCAATGTGGTGTAGAGGTTAGAGCAGGGATACAGAACCTATGGCCTTACAAATGCTGTGACTCCCAGCAGCTCCAGTCAACATGGCCAACGGCATTTAGTCCACAGGTAGATCTCTCTACAGAATCTTCCACAATTAAGAGCGATGCAAAGTGTTTGCTTAGCATGCCTGCAATCTGTGCCTTTATACAAGGAGAAATTCAACGAGTCTGCATTTCTTGGCATGGGAGGTGGTTATGGAGAAATCTGCACTGGTTGAATTGCTGCATATTTTACAGTTGCTAAGTGTTGGGGGAAACATGGCAACAAATTTGTTCTTTACAAGCTGATGAAGATTGAGTGGAATCAGAGGAAGACTCCTCAATCCAACCCTATGAAAAGGGGAAGTAAGAAAGGTAACCACACCATGCATGATATATATGAACTTTTCTACATTGAATGACCAATACGTGATGGCTCACAAATCCATTACTCTCTCTTTATATAAAAATGTAAACTGGGCATGTGTGTGTGTCTCCACTTTTCTCCAAAACCGCTTGACCACTTGTGTTCAAATTTGGACACAACATCCCATGTGAATATGAGAGTGACCCCATACCATTTGCATAGACAGATGTTGCACCTGGGCCAGGTAAAAAAACCCAAAACCACGTGTTCCAGAACTCACAGCTCAGCTGAAAGTGCATGCTGGGAGCACAGGAGAGGTTCCACATTGGGACTGATAGAAGTTGGAGTCCAATGACATATGGAGAGACACAGGTTCCCTGTCCCTAATGTCATTGATAAAGGATACATTTCCATGAACACTTTATTGGGAAGAAGTCCTATTGAATCCATGGCACCTACATCTAAAGTGAACAGATCAAGTTTAAAGGAGGCAAAATCCATGATTCCAGAGATAGAAAAGGCTGGATAATTTCCATTCCAATCTTTTGAAAATCTTAGATCAGTTCCCTTGTCTTACACACACACACACACACACACACACACACACACACACACACACACCATTTTATCAGTTATTTTTAGGAGGAGGACTTTCACTTGGAAATGGTACTTCTTAAAGGTTTGGGAGCTTTATACCATAATTTATTTGCTTCATTGACTGGAGTACAATTACTCTGGAGTAAATTTGTTGGTGATTTGCACCAAACAGTGCTTCAACATGCTCCCTCATTCATTTTAATTAAGCTACTGGAGACAACAATTGAGTGATTATATCATTAACATAGCAGCTGGCTTATATAAACTGAGTGGGTGTGTTTCGAGCATGCTTGTCATGTATGTGAAGAGTAAGGATGGTTTACGTCTGCTCTCCAAAAATATGTCATTGTTCCTTAAGCCCTTACACCTGTTTTGTTATTTTGCTAGGAAGTGGTTTGCTTTTTTGGCAGGAAGAAGCTAAGAAAATTTGCAGAATGAGCAATTTAAGGCAATCCCAATGAGTCCACCCTACACAAAGTACCCTGTGAATTTGAGAAGGGTACAAATTATCTGCTGCACACACACACAAAAATATGTACTTTGTAGAACACAATCCATGCACACACCCCAGATTGTAAACACCTGCAGATACTCTCAAATGAGTGGGCAGTGGTTTGCCCCGAACTGGGGCTGGTTTTACAGCAAATTGGGTTTTGAGAAATTTTGAATGTTAGCCAATTGCCAAAGGGGCCACAGTACAAGCTTGGGGGCACCACATTGAATTGTCATTTATCCAACCCATGGTTTGACTTCCAACATCTCCACTTATGCAATTTTGGATTGCAGAGCTAGAAACAGACAGAGCAGAGCTAGAAACAATCTGAAACATTAAATCAGGGATGAGAAACATGGCCTTCCAAATGTTGTTGAACTATGGACAAATTCCCACCATGCAATTAAAGCACTATGATGCCACTTTAAACCCCAAAGCCTCATGGGAGGTATAGTTTGTTAAGGGTGCTGAGAGTTGTTAGAAGACCCCTGTTCCCCTCACAGATCTACAGTTTCCAGAGTTCCCTGTGAAGAGGGATGGATTATTCAGCCACTCTGGGAATTGTAGCACCTCCTAACAACTCTCAGCACCCTTTACAAAGTACAGCTCCCATAATTCCTTGAGGAAAACATTCTGTTTAAAATGGTTTCAGAGTGCTTTTCATGTGTAGTGTGAATGTGTCCTGTAACTCCCATCTTCCCTGACCATTGGCCATGTTGGCTCGGGCTGATGAAAGTTAAGAGTCCAACAATGTCTGGAAGGACAAGGGTTCCTCATCTCTGCATTAAAGAACTGGGTTTAAGCACCACACAACAAAGTTTTATATGACTAACCTGCCCCCCCAAAAAAGAATCAATCAAAACTGACACCAGGTTTGGTGGGAGGGTGGCAAGCACCCTGGTTACTGGGGGATAGGCATCAGGGAGCTATAGCAGGAGCCAGCATGTTGACTCTGAAAGCTGAGCCAGCCAGCCACTCTGTAGTAATTTTTGAAAGGGTTGATGTTATAAAGAGAAGTGCCAGGCCAGGCAGATGCAGTTGCCATCATCATTATCTCCAGTGCCTCTGAGCCCAGTCTGATTGCTCGACCCCTGTACTCAATTGAAGGAATGGCAAACACAAAAAGATGCAATTTGCCTCTTCTAAGCCCCCTCAGTATTGAAGAACTTCCAGTGCCCTCAACTGCAGCTGGGTCAACATTGGCATGCTATGCCCACTCGCAGCCAAAGGTGGGGGCGGGGGGGCGGTCCGCCCCGGGTGCCATCCAGGGGTGACATCATGGCCTTCCCTGCCCCCCAGGACGCTCGGCACTCGTTGCGCATCCCCGGGACGCTCAGCGCTCGCCGTGCACCCCAGGATGCTCAGCACTCGCTGCGCACCCTCCTGATGCATGCCTCGCCCCCCCTCAGGTGGTGCACCCCCGACCCGCGCATCGCGCCCCCTGACACATGCGCCAGCCATGTCCCCGGATGTACGCCGCTCTCAGTACTGGAGCAGGTAGCTTCGCCACTGGCTATGCCTAATTTCTGCATACAAACTGGGCTTGTTTCCAACCCCCATCCCCTGCTCCCACTCATTTTGCCCATGCAAGTTATCAGAGTAAGGTATGTCCAGACAGTTGGGATTCAATTATATCCTGGCAAAATCAAATCATACAGCTAAGGTTGATTTGGTGCTCTTTTGCAATGAGGTAAGTCACATGAAAATGCAGCGGGCAGTGTGGGGTAAGACTTGTTTGATGCAACCTTGCAAACAAATCAGAATGAATGCTTAATACATTTTCAGTGTTGTCTAACCTCCCCATAAACTTTGTGCCGACAAATTAGGATAAATGTTCACTAAGCAGATTATCTGGAAGCAGCCATAAATGTTCACTGAAAATGTTTTTCCCCCTTTCAGCCATTTTCTTTTTCTGTCCCTACACTACCTATGTGTAGGGGATGGGTTTGGAGCCAGCTTCAGACATCATGCCCTTTTCCCATTCCCTCAAATGCCACACCAAATCACTAGCTTTGTCTACAACACACCCCTCATATTTATTTATTTGTGTGTTTCCCTCAAACCCTTGCAATGAGGGCCCCATAGGAGTCTCCAGTCTCTCTTCTCACAAGATCCATTTCTTGAATGCAGCTGTTCCCAGAAAAAAAAATGCTAAGGCCAATGCCCTCACCTTAGGTGAGTCTGTTACTCATTGCCTCCCTTTACTGGGTGTGCCTTCTTTTCCTTTCTTCTTGCTTTGATGGAGATTTGCAAAGATGCAACTTCATTCCACACCTGACGTGGGTGTTAGGGAAGATCAAACCGCACCGGGCGACACAATTTCAAACAATTTGCCGGAGGGCTGCCTGCTGGGACAACTCACAACAGGTCATGAATAATCCCAGAGCAAAAGACACAATAACTAAATGATAACAAGACAGGGCCAGAAATGATGGGCAATATTAAAAATAAACATTGATAACAATAAGAAACACCCCACGACACCTATGTGTCAATTAACTCAATGAGCGTTGAGCGAGGTGTTGCTTCACGAACCCTCACACATCAAGCTCCTCCCTTTCGCAATCAGTGAAATGCAGCCTGGAACGGCATCCTATTTTTTCCAGGCATTTTTGCTTGCTGTACTATGTTATGGTATCACCAGTCATTCGATAAACTGGTGCCTGTGGAATTGATTTGGTGTTCTTCCACAAAACCCTTATAAGTGGTACCTCGGGTTACAAACACCTCGGGTTACAAACACTTCATGTTACAGACTCTGCTAACCCAGAAGTAGTACCTCGGGTTAAGAAATTTACCTCAGGATGAGAACAGAAATCGTGCGATGCCCGCACAGCGGCACCAAGAGGCCCATTAGCTAAAGTGGTACCTCAGGTTAAGGACAGTTTCAGGTTAAGAACGGACCTCCAGAACAAATTAAGTATGTAACCAGGCCCGTCCTAGCCATAGAGGCTAGTGGTGCGGAGAACCACGGCGCTGGAGGGCGCTGGAAGGGCGCCAAGTGAGCGCAGGGTTCCGGCGATCTGGCCAGGACTGCGCTCCTTCTCCGAGGACTCTGCGCTGCGCCTCCTTCTTGTTTCCCCAGCGCTGGGTTCCGCTCAGTTGAGCTTCGCCACCAGCACGCGCACAGCACCCAAGCAGCTCTTGCTGGTCCCGCAGTGTGTGCGCTGGTGGCGAAGCTTGACTGAGAGGAACCCAGCGCTGGGGGAAAGAGAAGGAGGCGCAGCGTAGAGTCCTCAGAGGTGGCCTCCCACTGCTGCCGCGGTCCGCTTGGCACTCCCGGGCCCTTGGAGAGGCTCTGGAGGGGGCCGCTGGAGGGACCTAGCGCCAGGGCGCTGGATGGGCTTAAGACGGCCCTGTATGTAACCAAAGGGAACACTGTGATGGGGAGCATACTGGAACATACTAGGAATACCAAAAAATAAATAAAAAGAAAAATAGGGGAGAGAAACATCTGCTACCAGCACTTTGAAATATGTCCCCTTTCTGACCAGCCCCCAAGAACTTTAGAAAGTTGGCAGCCTACATCTGCAGTGAGAGAATAGGCCTGTAAAGATAAGGAGGCACTTTGGCCCTTATCTACTTTCAGGGATATTTGTATTTGGTGGTGGTGATATCCACTTGCTATATTCAATATACTGCTTTCTCTAAAGCATCTATATTCAGCATCATCCATAACAAGGACTACTGGGAAGGGGTTTAAAGAAGACCTACACTGTGTATACTTCTCAGCCTTCCGGGACTGATGGTTATTGTGATCCAAAATGTATGGGCGTATCAGGTTTGGGAAGGCTGGTCTATAGAGATTTTTCAAATTTCTAACATATATATATATATGAGCAAACGGCGTTCTAGATTTTGATTTTCCTTTTTCCACCTCTAGATCCTGCTTACATTGTTGTTGTCTTTAAAGAGTGAACTGAAGTTATGGACACACCATAGCAGAAATACAAATCAACCAAAAAGCAAGGCAAGAGTCCACATTAATAAGAAGTCAGTAAGGTGCAAGGGAACAAATGCGGGTAATCAGAGACTTCAGCTGTGCAAGCCGTAAACTGGAACACCTCAAAGACTTGTTGCCAGAAGTGGGCTGTAAGTGGAATCAATAATAAATCAAGCAATGAGCTATAAAGAGGAGATAGCATTTAAGCAACGGAAACCCATAGCCTAGTGAGGCTTGTAAGATTTAAGTGAGACCACAAAAGGGGAAATGCACAGCAACTGCATTTCCTCCTAAGACAATTATTAAATGAAAGGAAGGGTTCTTCGGAGAAGCCAAATCTGATTAAACCACAAAAAAGGTAGAAGGGCGCTGTAGAAAATGTGAAAATAGAGACATTTCTAGCATCCCTCCTAGCCTGATTGCAACATAACAGCAAAATGTAGATAAGTAAATAAATGCAGGAGTGCAGGGAGTAGAAGTGTGTGTGTGTGTGGTTTATAATTGTTCTCAGCTTTTATTTATATGTTCAATGCTATTAGCAGGTAGGCTTCCTTAGCAGGTCTCAGATGGAAGAAGGAAGGTGTTCCACCTCCAGACTGTCAGTATTTTGCAGGAGGGATTCAAGTGCATAGCAGAGTTTGTGCAATTAAAGTGCATTAAAGTGCTCTGTTGTTCTGGTGCTTTTTACATGTATTTATTTTTTAAACAAAAACAGACTTTTGCAATTAGAAAAGTGGTGGGGCAATGTACTCAAAAGTGTGGGATGAACAAATGATTGACAGGAAGACAAAAATGTGCAAGCAAACCAGGATGAATGTTCTTTGATATATAACTGACCACAAACAAATCGGAGCGAATGCGCAATAAAGACTCATAGTCTATCCTCACCCTAAATCATGTGCAAGTAAATCAGTATGAATGCTCAGAGGTTGTCCAGAAAATGCAACTAGTGTGTTGTGTCACAAACTGTCCAAGTGACCAGGATGGCGAAGGGTCTGGAAACTAAGGCTCAAGAAGAGCAGTTGAAAATGCTGGTTTCTGTCCTTCAGCCTGGAGAGAAGATTAAAGGGAGACATGAAAGCTGCCTTCAGGTAGCTGACTTTTCCGCTTTTGCATTGGAGGGCAGGACTAGATGTAATGGGTGTAAATTGCAGGGA
Source organism: Zootoca vivipara (assembly GCF_963506605.1). NCBI lineage: Eukaryota > Metazoa > Chordata > Lepidosauria > Squamata > Lacertidae > Zootoca > Zootoca vivipara. The sequence continues at coordinate 72,986,228 of NC_083282.1, forward strand.
AGCATCTTTCAGTTTAATCCCAAGGAGATGGGACTTTGTAATGTTAAGAACTATTTGACAGCAGAATAGATTGGGTCACATGGTGGTGGTGGGATCTTCTTCACTGGAGGTGTTTAAGCAGAGCTGGACAGTCATCTGTCAGGAATACTGGAATCTCAACATCTAGGGAATCAAACCAGATGACCTCCTAGCTCCCCTTCAACATTATGATTTCAATATCTCTTCCTTGTGGCCTCTGCTGGAAGAGTGAACACCTAGGTGCTCAGGCAATGGTGCAGGAAGCTCCTTAACTTGTCCTTGGAAGAACTGGGTCAAATCTCTTCCCTAACCCACATTTCTTCAGGCCAAGAAGGTCCAATAGGTCCTTGATCCCAGATTTTGGCAAAAGGGGTTGAATTCGTTGTGTGATTCAAGAGCGCCAAGCTCATTTGCTTCTGATTGTTGGGTGGGTGATACATGGCATTGACAAACCAAGAAGCTTATGTTCTTCTCTAGGATATTGTTCACAGCAAGAGTGGCCTTGGGAAGCTTAAATAAACAGCACCTTAAAATGCATAGATTTTTAACAAGAGGAGTCCAGAGATTCCTTCTACTGTTTGCAAGTTCACATACTTCTTGACTTCCTAGTTCTGGAGGTCCCAGAAGCAGAAGTATGGAGATAACAACCACACAGACTTCTCACAGTAATGACAAACCAAGAGAAAATCAGGAAGTCCTGTTGGGAAATCTGTTCTCCTAGGGTTTCAATTACTATTTTTAGGTGTGGTAAATTTGGAGGAAGCCATAAAATCATCTGCATAGCTGCAGCTCTACCAGAAAAACCATGGTAGTCAAACTGTGATATAGATCCTCCCCACCTGTGAAAGGTAGGACAGGGGTGAACAATATACGGCATTTTTAACAGCCAAATGTATGTGTTCATCTTGATTAAGCCAGGAGCTAGACTGCAAACCCACTCTCAATCAGATAGTCTGTCCTTAGTGCTCTGTATCCCCCTTGAATGTTATTAACTCCAGGATCATCAGGGTTCATGAGGCCTATGATGAACTCATGGCCACGTGTATTCACATCTCCTTTTTAGGCACAAAGAAGGTGGCAAGGTTATATTAAGCCCATTGATCTGATATAGCATTGTGCAAGTCCAATAAAGATCCTTTTTGGAACATACTACATTTCGGACCCAGAATCACAACTGGGGGCCAGAGTGTCCCCACCCCTTTTATATCATTTCAAGCTACCACTTTATTGGCTTTATACATGGTTGCATACATGAAAAACTCTTAATTCATTCTGTGTTCATAAGCATAAGATCTGTTTGCCAGTCTGCCAACCCACACTTTGGTTTACCCTAATTAAAAGTTCATATCAGATTTTTGTCTGCTTGCTTGCTTTGGTTTTCATGTAGGTCCCCTCCCCGATTGCCATGCTGCCCACTCTATCCTTGTCATTTAATAGCATTTAAAATTTATTTTATCTGACTTCAGGCATCTTGGCTATCATGGTGAACAGTGAAAGGGCGCCGTTGAGCTCCATTAAAGTCAATAGCAGTTTTGCCATCGACTGTGGGTGTTTCATACATGAGGTTTGAAACCCTATTTCCATGCTAATAGAAGTGTGGCTCTGGTAGAGCATTAGTATGGCCTGACTATTTTAAATATGTATGTTCCAAAAGATATGGCTCTTTGAAGGTCGTGCCTTCTTTCTAAGCATGAGGGCAAGTGGGGACAGGCTTATCACATGCAAGGGTACAGAATGGCAGAGGCTGCAGGTCATTGCAGTGAAGTAGTTGCCATTAACTATGAACTGAGAACAGAGGGGTTGGGATACATAGGCCTCACCCAGTTCTGACAACTATCCATTATTCATCTTGTCAGTCACATGAGAAGATTTTCTTTTTAAGTAACCCAAACTAGCACTTTCAGCCTAATTTAAGCATGTTGACTTAAATGTAAGTCATACTGGGTTCGATAGGACATGCTTCCTTGATGGTGAGCTTGAGGATTAGATAGATGGATAGATAGACAGGGCTTTTTCAGATGGAATTCACTGGAACTCAGTTCCAGCACCACTCAGGGGGCACTGAGAGTTGAGCTGGATGGCCAAGGGCAGGGGTCCCCAGACTTACCCGCCGGAGGGCCGGAGGGTGGGGGAGTGCACGCACAGTGGGCTGGAGGGTGGGGGAGTGCGCGCCAGTGCGCATGCGCACACCCATTTACTGGCCGGAAAAATCGTCGAAAATTGTTTGTGCGCATGCGTATGGGCCTCCCCCCGACCCGGACGTGCACCGGAAATGACCTCTTCTGGGTCGGGAGAGGCCCATATGCATGCGCAGAAACGATTTTCGGTGATTTTTTCCAGATCTGGAAGTGCGCCACCGCGCAGCGCGCCGCAAGAGCGGGCGGCAGCAGCGGGTGGCGGGGGTCATCGCGGGCCGGATTGGGAGGCCAATTGGGCCGCATCCGGCCCGGGGGCCGTAGTCTGGAGACCCCTGGCCAAGGGCATGCTCAGCAGCAGCGGCCCGGCCCTCTCTTTGCCCTTGCTCTGGTGTGCGGATTTGCCCCCGATCCACCTTAGAGGCTGGGAGAAGAGGGTTTCGCTCAGAAACATAGATGCACCCACCAGAGAAAGTTAGCAGAATCTGACCAAAAAAGGTCCCAGAACTGCATTCCAGTATGTTCCACCAGAAAAAAGCACTGCACCCAGCCCAACTCTATGCATGAATAGTGGAACCTAATCCCACTGAGTTATTTAGAATGTGCCCCCCCAAATATGTGTGTGTAGGACAATAGACTTGAGTTTCTTTTGTATAGCCTCAAGGATATTGGGTTTGCAATTTCACCTGAGAGCCATCTTGTTAATCAATCATCAGTTATGAAACAATAACAAATGATCTTTAATTAATATGTCAATCTGCTAGGCAGTTGCAATAACTGGGTTTCCCACTCCATTTGTCATTAATTTCTTAGCAACATTTCTCTTAATGTTGAAAGGAGCTCTTTTTAAAAAGATTTTTATTGAAGTACGAGAATTTTTACATACATTATATTCTCTCCTTCCAATTTTTAATTTCCCGTACCATTTTTCCTTTCCCTTCTCACCCCCTCCCCCACCCATAATCCATTGGAAGGATTCAAACAGTTGTCCTCAGCCACGGGCACAATGTCTTTAATTTCCACTGAATGTCTTCTGGTCCAGTAGTTGTTATCCATTGAAGATAGGAGTTCCATCTGGTCCTTATCATAGTAGACTTGGCCTTCCATATTATGTCCTGTGACGTTACTGCCACGATGTCTGAATGAATAAATTCAAACAAATAATTAGTCCAGATCGCTACTGTCCATTTTTCTCTATCTTTCCAACCTACGTAAAGCTATTGTTGCCTTTCCTGCTAGTATCATTGCTTTGAAGGTGTGCTGGTCACCTTTCTCTATGGCCGTGTTTCCTAGTACAGTATACCCATTGCCATAAGATTGAAGTCTATAGTTACTTCACTTTAAAAACTTCATTAATAACCTTAATGATTTTATTCCAAAATCCCCCTACTTCTGGGCATTCCCAATACAAAAGGGAGAACCATCCCTTGGCTTGTTCACAGTGCCAGCAGTTAGGGTTCAATCCTGGTATCATATTAGCTAGCTGAGCTGGAAAAAAAAATGTTGAAAGGAGCTCAGAGATGGAGTGGCCAGCATGGTGAGGATCAGGTCCTCCTCATCTCCGCTGATGCTTCTGTGGGATTTTAATTTACTGGCAGTAGCAAGGAAGTGTAGCCTGTGCATTGGCAGAGTTCCATCTGCCATGGCCAGCAGTCTAAGCTTGACTGATCTGCTTACAGTGTTCTGGAATGCGGGCATTATGTATTAATTTGGATAATGACATCTCTCTTTGCTGCTCTATTTGGGTGCTGATTTCCTCACTGGGGGGGGGGAACTAGAATAAAAATGTACTTTGAAAGTGAAAATTATTCAGTCCCATGATATCAATGACAATGCTATTACTATTATCATTATTAATGGCACTGCTACATAATAATGCATAAATCAAGACTAAAAGTGATTGCTAATACATATTAAAATGGGACACCATTGGAGGTTGCTGCAGGCACGATGGATATAACAGATACAAACAGTCATTTACACTCTTGAGTAATCCCTATTTATCATAATGGGGGCTATGCAAGGAAAGGTTCCTGGCTGACTTTATCAAAAATCAGAAACTGTTATACTTCATTATATCAGAGTTGGGAATGGAGGGGGTGGAGATTTGATTCACTTCACGTTTAAAGATGAACCGTCGTAAATTGCATTTTCCAAAATAATTCATGGACCAAACTGCTGCCATCCTTCAAAATTTGGAGTTGTCTAAATTCTCCAGAGAACTGGTGTGTACAAAATATGTATATACTAAGGTAAGGTGTGTATATGCCTGTTGTCTTTGTCCATGGAGTTTTCTTGGCAGGGATACTGGAGTGGCTTGCCAGTTCCTTCTCCAGGTGGATCACGTAGAGTCAAAACTCTCCACTATGACCTGTCCATCTTGGGTGGCCCTGCATGGCATAGCTCATAGCTTCTCTGAGTTATTCAAGCCCCTTCGCCACGACAAGGCATTGATCCATGAAGGGGATCAGTGTTCTCGAAGCTACGAACATGAGTCTGACCAAACTGCGGGAGGCAGTGCAAGACAGGAGTGCCTGGCGTGCTCTGGTCCATGGGGTCACGAAGAGTCGGACACGACTAAACAACAACAACAACAACAAAGGTGTATATAAAATGCATATATTAGTGAAAACAACACAAAAGTGAATTATATTAGGGATAACTGATTGGTGGGAGGAGTATATTAGCCAAATTGCGTAGAAGCCCATGTATATTAGGAGGAATTTGCACAAAAACACAAAATTTCAAAAGAAAATTGCAGGTGGATATGGAAAGAAGAGAACTGAACTTAAAATCAGGAAAAATGGGAAATCAAAATTGACAGATTTGCCCACCACTAATTGAAACAGAAGGATGGAATCTGTTGACATCAAGTGACAAAATCCCACTGATTTAATCAGAACTACAGAACTAAATACATTCTAAGTAGTTATTCTACATAAAGCCCCATCAAATGGTTCAAATGGAGCACCAGGGAAGTTTACATGATTAAAAGGGTAAAAATCAACTTGCAAAACAGTGTTTCCAATAATTAATTCAAGTTACAACTAATAAAATGACAGATTACAAGATACCATTGGAAATAACTAGAACAGTCAGTGCAGATAAAATCCACCTCTGATCCAAATGCCTGCATAAATAAAACAACATTGTCAAAGGTGAATATGTGACCAGTCTGATGAGCCTTCCCATTGACTGGGCACTAATACTAAGAAAGGCCCCTTGGTCCCCAGCAACCTAACTGCAAGCAGGGACAAGATTTAGAGCAGGGCTTTTTTTGGAACCTCAAGTTGCGGACGTAATCCATCCAGGAGGCACGTCTGCAACTCGAAGTGTTCACATCCAGAAGCTCCACATCTGCACACATGCGTGGCACAATTTAGCGCTTCTGCACATGCGTAAGCGGCGAAACCCGGAAGTAACCATTCCAGTACTTCTGCGTTGCCGTTGCCGCGGGACGCAACTTGAAAAGACATAACCTGAAGCGGACGCAACATGAGGTATGACTGTAGATGCATAGATTGGAAAGTGAGAAGGCAGTAAAGTAAAAACTAGGGGTGTGCCACAGATGTGGATGAATGAGTCAAAGCAGGCAACACTGAAGTGCTTCACAGTGCCCCAGCAATCCATGTCAAAAAAATGCTGCAGAAAAGCTAAATTATGTATCTAAGCTTATTTTTGAAGAGAAACACCAGGGTATGAGAGCAACAGGTAGAAGGAGCATCCTTGAAAAATTGAAACGTATGGAAAATACCAGCAGGATGCAGAACTTCTTCATGACTGACAGGTATAACCTGTAATCAGGGGTCATTGTTTTATCCAGGGAGTATTTTTACTCACTTTTGTCCAAAAAAAGGCTATTGTATAGCTATTGTCGTCATCATCAAATCACGAAGTGGGGATATGAGTGCATTTGGGCAGGCCCTGAACTGAGTCAGGCAGCCTGCAAAGCACCTCAAACCATGTTAGGCTGCATCCCGAAATGCAAATTCCAACTCCCAACTGAACCTTGTGGTCCGTGCATACCCCAAATGAAAGCCATCACCTTGGTTTATATTTGGAAATTAACTGTGAGCTAATGTCCCTTTTTGGCACCACTGCAAAGGGCATTGTGGTTTTTAATGGGCAATACAGCTGCTGTTAGAAATTAAAGCTGAAAGCACATAGTGAGCATAGTGCTTGATTAGTGATTCATTCTCTACAATATTATGGACAGAAAGCAATTTGTTGCTTTGGGCTAGAAGACTGGTTGGACTAGTTTAGCTGCTTATTTCCTAAGGGGAAGAGTGTGGCCAGGATACCTATGTTGGAGAGAGAGTAATATACACATAATGCTGACTCACATCTTGTCTCCTCACTAACTCTCACTCATACCCATATACAAGCATGAGAAACTGTCTCATTATGTGTCCATCTAGCATTGCATTGTTTGCTTTGACGGACAGAAGCTCCCCTAGGTCTCAAGCAGTGGTCTTTCCTCACCATGCTATCCAGCAGCAATTAAATCCTGCTTACTTATGAAACTACCAGGCAGTTCTGGACAACTACTAAGCAATTCTGGAAGATCAGCTAAGGCTGTAATCTCATCCCCACTTGCTGACAGTAAGCCCCACTGAATTCAGTGACTGTCTCCGATGAATTCACAATGTTGTGCTTGAATAAATTTCGCAAAATAGAAAATGAGCATGTTTAATGTTATGTTAAACACAATTTATTCTGGCGGCAATACATATTTGACGAGGACTAGACAGACTTACAGCAAACAAGGAGTGGGAGGCATAACTTTTGCAGAGACGAGGGAAGCTAGAAAGGCACACCTATGGCCTGCCCTTGTCTCTCACACCACTGAAAGGCCTGGGGGAACTCAGAATACAGCAGGGTTACCCTGATTAAATTATTCCTGGTTGGCTATGCTATGTTTAAAGAGACACTAAAGCTGGAGGATCTGTATGTAAAGTTACTTTTACTTACGCACCATGGTCTCTCAAGCAACATTACCTGGATGTGTCATAGAAAGCAAGGCTTCCTTCTTCCAAGGAAATGTTCAACTGAGATATGAAAGGCATGGCTTTAAATCCCCACTGCAGCCATGAAACCCACTAAGTGACCTTGGGCCAGTCTACCTCTCTTTCAGCCTTAGCTATCTGAAAGGGCTTATGTCAGACCCTTGCAGAGTGGCGGGGTGCAACTTGCTCTGGGCCTCAGAGGGATAAGTCAGCTGGGGGGAGGGAGTGTCAGGAGCCTGTCGGACTTACGCTGCCATGTCCCAGGCCTCAGACAAGCTCTGCATGGACCTGGTTTTCAGGATGATAAAATGGAGGGTGGAAAGAGAAACCTTGTGCGCTTCCTTGAACTCCTTGGAGGAGGGGCAGAATAAAAGTGTAACTGATTCATGATGATTCATTGATGAACTGCTGCTTATAAAGCGTTTCAAAGCAATTTCACAGAACAATTAAAACTTATATAAAACAATTGCTCAAGGGGGGGGGAGAAACCCTCCATTTAAAAGGCTTATTGAAAGAGGAAAGAGGTGCTGAAAATACAATAGAGATAGTGCTTTCCTGATAGGTAATGGGAGGGAGTTCCAAGGGGTATGTTCCACCACTCGAAAGGCCCTATTCCTATAGCATACAGAACTGACCTCTTGATGAGATGGTATCTGCAGAAGGTCCTCTCCTGCATAACACAGTGATTAGTCAGATATATAAAGGATGAAATGATATTATAGGTATCTAAAATAAATCTAAGGCCATCTGCAGAGAACACGTGTGTTCTCCTGCTATGTTAGGGTCCCTTTCCCCATCTTTTTCTGTAACCGTTCATAGAACCATACAATTGTAGAGCTGGAAGGGACACTGAGGGTCATCTAGGCCAACCTCCTGCAATGCAGGGATCTCAATTAAATCATCCATGACAGATGGCCATCCAACTTCTGCTTTAAAGCTTCCATTGAAAGATAGTCCACCATCTCCCAAAGGAAGGAGTCATTTCAGTGGAAAATTAGAAAAGTTCAATAGAACTTAACTAGATGCAAGCAAGTTCTGATGCAAGCTTGAAGTCAAACATTTCATGCCTGTTCTGCCACCTGTCTCTTCCTGTGGGAGAAGACAGGAAACGAAAGAGGCAAAGGCAAGTCCTACCAAGTCTTCAACAGGCTCATAAGTTAAATCTCTCCAGTCTCCTCCTGTCTTCAGTCATCAGCTGAAGAAGCAGGACGGTGCTAATATCCTGGGAAGATTTTTTTGAGTTAGGCTTTTGTTTATTCTTTACCAGACTATGCAACTATCAGATTGCAATTAGGTGAATCGCTAAGAAAACAAAAGTGAAGTTGTCCCTTTTGCCTACTGTATACCTAGAAATCATTGTACAATATTGATATTTTGCCATCCTTTGGTATTTTTTTCTTTTCTTATTAACTGGTGGAGAATTGGTGTTTTTTTTAGTGGAAGAGATTTGTGGCATGACACTAGGGAAAACAGAACATGAGAAGCGTCAGGAGTGGGGGGAACACAGAAGGGCAGGTTAGATTGTAAATCTGCAACTTCCAAAAGGGTCTTCCTCCATTCAGGCTCAGAGCCTTTAGCAGACATCGCCCATGTGTTTCTCCTCAGCCCAGGCTAAAAATACATTAACGAAAATTGATATTAAGGACTGTATGCACAGCAGAGGCAAAGTAAACTCTTGCTATGGCCCTATAGGCAACCCACAGGAATGCCTTTTAATTTATTTGGCTGGACAGTTCAGGTGCCCATGTGCAGCTGAGTCAACCAGAAAACACCCACTGAGTAGAAGGCAAACCAGCATCTTCAAAGGAGGCACACTGGGCACCTGAAGCAGAGACTCACCGCTCTGCCTGCTTTTGAAATTGGTGCTAGAAAGCTAATCTTTTTACAAGCCTCTTCATTACCTCATGAAGACAAATACCCCATTGAACAGATATAGCTGTGGAACAGAAGTGAGTGCAATGCTGACATATAGAAACCTTTTTCTCTCCATAGTATGGAACACCATCCTCGGCCGAGTGGTTGAGTGTGTCATATGCACACACAAGGCCAAAAAAATGATGCAGACAGGCATGTCAGTGCACTGGAGAAAGAGAAAATTCTGCTTTTATTGGGACCACCTAAATAATCACAAATGTATGCATTGTGGAGAATTATTCCTCATGTTTGATACTGAGGAAGGAAGGAAGGAAGGAAGGAAGGAAGGAAGGAAGGAAGGAAGGAAGGAAGGAAGGAAGGAAGGAAGGAAGGAAGGAAGGAATAAGGGTTCTTCCTCTACCAGCAACTTCAATTTTTGCTTCCCAAATAAATTGAGTGATTATAGCAAATGGAACCAACATGGTGCCCTGCAGATGTTGTTTCATCCCATCTCTCATGTTGCCAGCATGGCCAATGGTCTGAAATAATGGGAGCATCTGGAGGGCAGCCCATTGGCTATCCCTGGGCTAGGACATTCTTTGTGACATACTAATTTTGTAGCTACAGGGAGTTTTGTATTCAGGTATTCATTCAAACAGTCCTTCTCCCACTACCTGCAGTCTACAGCAACAGGGTTCTGAAACAGGTATGTTTTGGGGCACAGATGAAAAGGGTGGGTGGGTGGTGAACATTTCCCTAAGCCCAAAGGGTGCCTGTTCCCCTCTGGGCAATTTTGGTTTTTTTGAAAATAATTTTTATTAAATGTTCCAATAAACAAAACAAATTACATTTCATCTTAAATTCACCATTCTCAGTCTTTCCGCTCTGCCGAGCTTATGACTTCCCTCCCTCCCGCCATTCAGCTTTTTTGCTCACTCTCATCTCGCAGTTCCCTTTTTTTAAAAAAAAAAATGAATCCCGTAAGTTCATATTGTAGGATTTATTTCAGTCCCGCAAGTGTCTTCAAACTTCCACAGTTCATCTCAATATAGTCAATAAATTTACTCCATTCCTTCTGCAACTTTGTCTCTCCCTGGTTTCGGTTCCCGCAGGTCAACTTTGCCACTTGAGCATAGTCCATCATCTTCGTTTGCCACTCCTCAATAGTCGGTATCTCCTGTAGTTTCCACTTTGGGGCTAGTAAAGTCCTCGCCAAAGTTGTAGCATACATAAACAGCCTCTGATTCCCCTTTGCTATTTCATCTCCCATTAAACCTAGTAGAAAAGCTTCGAGCTTTTTGGGGAAAGTGTACAGTGGTACCTCAACATACGAATGCTTCGACTTCTGAAGGTTTCGACTTACGAAGTCGACAACCCCGGAAGTCTTTTCACCCCGCGTGCGCGTTCTGCACCTGCGCCGAAGCCCAAAATCGTGCTTCACACATGCGCAAAATGGGCGCTTCGACATCCGAAAACCTCGACTTACGAAGAGCGCCGCGGAACGGATCGTCTTCGTAAGTTGAGGTGCCACTGTACTTAAACTCCCCTTTGGGCACTTTTGGGAGAAATTGCTATAAAAGGGAATGAAAATGTTTACCTATTCAAGAAGCATTGTCCTGTATAGGATCCCCCCCCCCAATGACATAATCGCTGTGATCTCTGATTGGCTATCCCAGACTATGAAGAAGAAGAAGCGAGGGAAGCTAATCAACTCTCCTAACTTTAAAGTTAGGGGGTTGTATCCTTTTATTCTCCCTCCCTTGTAGCTATGTACCTGACACTGAAGTCTTACTGTAGGTAACTGAACCTTTATTTGTCTGAAGAGATTCAAGTGAGGACAACCTATAAATGCTTCGAAGTCAGAGGGAGAGGCAGAAGCAGAAATTAAAGCTGGCACAGGAAGAAACACGGGGTGGCCCCCACTGGGTGGAACTACAGATGTGTGGTAAAATAAGTAGTAACTGGGCCAGGGAGTCCCATAAAACATTAATTAAAAGGATGGCAAGCGTTATAGCCAAGGTAAACGGGTATGCTAATTTGTTTGCTACCTGAACAAATGGAACTCTAGGCCTGGCAGGATGTTCTTACTCCAGTGGTTAGAGACTTCCAGAGTTAATACACAGAATTAACTTCATAGCTTTTGCCCCGGGCATCCCCCTATCCTGAACAATGTGCAACTTTCATGGCACTATTTTTTTTTAATTTCATAAAACTTGTCTTCTCCCCACCCCACCCTCTTTTGGCAACTGCCTAATTAATGAGTCTCTTATCAATATTAATACGAAGCTAAGTTGGCTGCCTTGAAGGTGTGTCAATATATACGAGTTTGGTTTTTTTCCTTCCTTCCCCCAGTTAAAGCAAGTTTGCCTCCAGCTACCTTAAAATCTAAAAAGCGATTAATTAACGCTCACAGCAGTACTTTGGGAGAAGGAAAGGAGTTGGCATGCCAAAGTCTTTGGGGGAATATTGCTAGAGAAAATATGCCAAATGTCTCAATAAAGCGTGATATATTAAAACGCTTAACATGAAATATTTTTGACACATTTCTTTCTCAATGCTTCATTGCTCTTTTTTCTTTTCTTTTTTTAAAAAAACACTTTCCTTAAAAGGCACATGAAAATACTGCCTTTCATATTTTCCTAATAATGCTAAGAGAGGAGGGAAAGGGGAGGAAATGTCAATATCTGAACAGGAAACTTATATTGTGTGTATCTGTTATAGAATTTGTGCATACACACATACTGTACAACTCTAATTCTTTACTCAGGATAAATTATGCAAATTAAAAATAGACAAGCGAGCAGTTTCAATATGCTCAGAGGCTATAACTCCCACCCCTGCATTCATAATTGTTGTACAATTTCCTTAAGTACCCCCATGCTGTCAGAGACATTCCTCATTTGAACCTAAGTATAAGAAACTTTAAGCCAGGCATCCCCAAACTTCGGCCCTCCAGATGTTTTGGACTACAATTCCCATCTTCCCCAACCACTGGTCCTGTTAGCTAGGGATCATGGGAGCTGTAGGCCAAAACATCTGGAGGGCCACAGTTTGGGGATGCTTGCTTTAAGCAGATAGTAGAGTGGGACAACAGCGCTCACCTGACCATCCCACAGCTGTGTTGCAGCTGCATACCAAGAGGGAGAGGCGTGAGGTAGTGGGAAGGTCATGGTGATGCAAATGGACTAGTGTAGCCAGTCCAGCACTCCTGCCAATGCATTTGCACTGCATCAACCTCTCTGTTGCCTCACAGCATAGTAGACAGCAGCAGTGCAAATGTTGGGAGGGCAAGTGAGCACTACCATCCAATCATGTTGCCTGCTACTGACTTTAATCTGTTTTCAGTATCCTTGATTTTCAGTGTGCTCCTTTTCAGTTATGTGTTTGCAATCAAAATCGTTGTTTGCTTGTTTGTTTATTTGTTTGTTTATTAAATTTTTACCTGAAGATCAGGGTGATTCACAACATAAAAATTCAAAATGAGAACACAAAATGCATAACAAAACAAAAACAAACCAATCGCCCCACTCCCACAAACACATTTAAAGAGCCATAGAGTGTTAAGCAGCCAAAAATCCATTTATAGACTATAGGCACCTGAAGATATATAACGAAGGTGCCAGGTGAGCCTCCCTGGGGACAGCATCCCACAAACGGGGAGCTGTAAGGCTTGCTCACATATTACTCTGAACATGCATGCAAGCAGTCTCTACACGTGTGCTAGTGTTTGTGTGAAACAGCATACACTTGTAGATTGGTACAACTCAACTATTTTGTACACAGACTGCACACTCATTGAACACTACATGTATGAGTGTACATAAGAAGAGTTTACTGGATCCGGCCAAGGGCCCATCTAGTCCAGCATTCTCTTCTCACAACAGCCAGAAGTTCATACAGTTTATATACAGGCACACACATTGCACACTCATTGTGATTATTCCTGTAGCTCTGCAAAACCTGGAGGACTACAGGTTACACACAAACAAACAAACAAACAAACACAATCTCCATGTGGAGACGAAGCACAAATAGGAGGCTTTTAGAAATGCATTTTGTGAAAAATGCAATGTAGGGTTGTAGCTTTCTCAGTGAACCCTCCCTATACCAGAAAGGGCCTAGATATAATGTTTTCTTCATGTGCACACCAAATTTATAGATACTGCCAAGCAGGCGCTGGCGGGATGGGTGTGTTGTAGGTCAGGCATGTCAGAACTGCAGTAGCGTGGATGATTTGCATAGCAGATGCCTCTTCCTGGAAATTAACTTGCACGTTAACAGGAGTTAGGAGATTATATGCATTTCAGGAAAATTGCATGATATTCTCTTTTTTAAAGAAATATTTTTTATTGAAGAAAAAGAATTTTTAAACAATACAAATTACCAAGAACATAGCCAATTACAATTCTCCCCCCCCCCCCCCATGACATAATCGCTGTAATCTCTGATTGGCTATTGAGCAGTTATTTGGGTATTTAGAATCACTGATTGTTCCTCTTTTATTTTTGGCAGTTTAGCATTTTTTATATATTGCTCTATTTTGGGAAATTTTCATTTCCTTTTTTATACAATTCTGAGAAATATTTCACAAATGCATCTCTTATTTCCTTCATCTTATCTGTAATTTTTCCATTTACATTAATTTTATTAATAAAAATGTCTTTGTTCACTTAATTGCAGGATATTCTCAACTCAAAGTGAATGAAGATTCAAGGAGCCTTGCAGAATTGCAAGGGGTACTAATGCTGTGTGTTGCACATCATTTAAGCATTATTCTGGCCCATGCATTGCACAAAACACAGTGTGCTAGACTTGGTGCTGCTGAAAGATACAAATTCATAATCCTCTCTGTCCATTGTTTCACTGAATGGCTGAGAGACAAGTTCCAATCCCTTGCACTCCATTCTTAAATATTCTTCCTTGCACTCAAAATAATTTAAATCAATTGATTGACTTCTAAACTAGATTAATTTGAGGCAAGACTTCCCACTTCCCCTTTTCATCTAATACTCCCACCATTCCTTGCACACAAAGACCTTTGTAAATGCTTTACAAACTTCATAAATTTTGAGCTCACGCCAACCTTAAAGTTGCTTAGATTTTCAGATAGGGAACTTAGATGGCATAGGGTGACTTCTCCCAGGATATGCAATGACAGCAGGCACATGGAGGTCATTAGCCAAATCTTCCAGATCAAAGGGCCACAATCTAATCTCTGTGGTGTTCAGTGGGTTAGCCATCTACTTAAATATTTGTTTATTTATATGCCTAACACTTTGGGGGCCAATTGCTGCCAAAGCTATCCAACACCTATTAAAGCGGGGGAGAGTAGAGTACAATAATGTGCTGCTTTCTTTATTCATTACTGCAGGTACGTCTTGCCTTTCTTCAACGTAACTCAAGGTGGCATAGGAAGGGATACACACAAAAAAGCCATAGCAGATTAGATCAAATGTCTAATGTCCTGCTTCTCCTAATGGCTAACCACCAAGTGCCTCTGGGAAGTCCGTAGTCAGGACTTAAAAGGCAGTTAGTCCCCCAGTGTCATTGGCTCCCAGCAACAGTTATTTGGTGGTGTATTAACCTCTGATTCCCCCCCCCAACAGATCCATATAGCCATCAGTGTTCCTATCTGTTGATAGATGTATCCACCAGCTGAAATAATTTCCTATCCAGATTTTGACCCCAGCTAGATCTACTTAGCTTTAGCATCGTGCACCTTCAGTCTAGAGCTCCAAAGTATTCATAACTGTTTCCCAGGGTTGATGTGAGGCTAAGTGCCATTTCCCGAATGTCTGCTCATTGACAAGTAGCATCAAGTGATGACTTGCACGTATGAATGAGCCATCGCAGCTTGACCATGATCCAAAATTCAGTACTTGCCAATGGAGGGAGTGTAGACATTTCACTGGGAAGGCATAAAGCAATGAGTAATTAAGTGCTGAGAGATCGACGGATACACATCTGTCGATGTGCACCAGCCCGACGATGAAAACTGGAGTGAGCTTTGCAAACTCTATTTGTAGCAAGCATCAAAAGAACGGATTAGTAGTGAATTGGTTTTCTACTGCCTAGTGTCCCTTATGAAACTCTCTCATCTTAAAAGGAACTAGCAGCTGTGCTAAATAATTATAGGTGCACTGTTTACACTGCAGGAGGCTGGAAAAGGCCATGTGGGGAAATATCAGATATACAGTGTAATTTACATCATCTATAAGTGTTAGAGTTACATCATGCCCTGCCTCCAATCGGTTCAATGCAACAAAGGCAGAGACACTCCTCGTCTCCTCGTCGCGTCGTTACATTATTATTATTTTTTAATGTTCTTCAAGCTTGCACATCACAAAGCCACTTTGCAAGGTGGCCTCTATTGTCTGAGGTTCACAAACTTGTTTTACTTACAACGTGACCTAGATTTTAGCATGGACTGCCAAAAAGAAAACCTTGCCCAACATTCTATTGCACCACAGAAACCACCCAACATAAAATGGATTACAGTACTCCTTTGCCACAGGCTGACTTGCTTATACAGGTCTATTTTGTATAAGCACATTGATTCCTGCACAAGTAAAATATGGTACTTTAAGAAAGTCTTGAACTTCAAGAAGTTTTTTCCCTCCCCAATTCCCAGCATTTACAACATTTCCTTTCCTGATGAAGAAGCCGTTGTCCTAACAAGAATGGTTCCATGGAACGGACAGTGGCGAGAGTCTCAAAGGGTCAGGGGCGTAGGAAGATAGGGGCCTTGGGCAGCGCGATCCCAGGGGCGCCATCGCGGCTGCCCCCCAAAATGCACGCACGCTCCTGCGTGTGACGTGCCCCACCCCCAAAACGTGTGCCCTGCCCTGCGCGCGGTGCGTCCCGCCCCCAGAACGCGTGCCACATCCCTGGGGGCAGTGCGCCTGCTCTCCGCCCCCAGTGGTGGAGCATGAAGCTCCACCCCTACAAAGGTTTCTTTGTACACCATAAGAAGAGTGTGATCAGACCAAAAGCCCATTGAGTCCAACATTCTCTTCTCAGGGGACAGCCAGGTGCCCCCAGAAAGTCCACAAGCAAGTCCTAAGCACAACAGCCCCGTCCCCACCTGTGATTCCCAGGAACTGGCATTCAGAAACATACTGCTTCTGATACTGGAAGGGAAACAGAGCTGCCATCATTAGTAGCTATTAAGAGAATGATCCTCCCTGAATTGATCTAATCTGCCTTTAAAGCCATGCAGGTTGGTAGCAATTACTACATATTGTGGGAGTGAATTCTACAGCTTAACTCTGCAAGCTCCATTGAGTGAGCAAGCACGGCAGGAGTGGAGCTCATGCACAGGAAAGTTTTCCAACTGACTGTGCCCAAAGTTACTATTGATATTTGGGGGGGAGCCTCAATCTGAAAGTTCAAGTCAAGCCCAAAGCTAAATAACCCTATGAAAGGGGAGCTGGTGTCCATGCTTCCACTCATGGTCATAGTGTTGGGACTAGAGATGGGAAGGCCTGGGGAAAAACCAGAAAATTGGAGGTAGAAAAAACCCAGGATTTTTCCGTTTTTTCCCCCGGGAAAATTGGAGAAAAAATAGTTTGATATCCTTTGAATATTCCACACACTATTTTATTTTTTCAATTTTTCGGGGGGGGGGGGAATAGCTTTGGAAAGAAATGGAAACCAGGCAGGTGCTCTCACTGTACTCTTTCTGGCAACTGCTCAGAATATTTTCGTTAGGGCCAGCCCATCTGAACATGTAGAAGCTGCATGCGATTTACTTTCTTTTAACCACTGCTTTCTTTTAACCACTCTTTTGAAAACTCTTAAATACCTGCTTTTAACTGTGTTTTATCAATCATTTTAATGTTCTGTTGTATATTTATGTAAACTGTTTAGAAAGCTCTCTTACCATCATGCGGTTTATAATATATAATAATAAATTCGATTTTAAAAACACACACACTCCTTTTCCTTTCAAACAGAGTTTGAGCCTTAGTGCAACATACTATTCAGTAACTGGATGTTGGTTACTTCTGGGCCTGGCATGCAAAATATTTGCCTTATGCTTTGCCCCGGCTGTCCTCAAGTAGAGATGGAGTGGCCTGGGAAAAAACCTGGGAAAAACAGGTTTTTCCCCATTTTTTTCCCACAACTGTTTTTTAGAAGTCCATGAGAAAAATGACAAAGAGGAAGAGGAAGAAGAAATGGAAAATGATAGTGGTAGTTCAGAAAATGAGATAGAATAAAGTGCATGTATAGGTTGTGTCTTCTGTTTTTTGTTTGTTTGTTTGTTTGTTTTTAAAAAAGCACTACTCCAAACATAGACCTTCTATGGAGCTAAAATATTGAGGTGGGCATTAACTTTATTTTCTGTTGGTGCTAAGGGGCAAATCTGATTATTTTTTTATGTTGATGGTTTCTTGCTTTTTTTGTTGCTTTTGAGGGAAATGGGGGTGGTTACCTGTTTTATTGCAAGCATAATACTTTTATATACTGTACACTGTATTTCACACAATTTGTAAAGCTACTCCACACTGAACTTTTTTTTTCAATTTTTCCCAAATTTCCATTTTTTTCCAGAAAAAAATGGGGGAGAGAATGTTTTTTTTTCTCGTAGCTTCAAAATTTCCAGAAATTTTACATCTCTAACTTGGGACTTGGCTCAATTATCTCTGAAGGCTTTATTCCAAAAATCACTATGCAGCTTATAAACAGTTCCAAGACACTGGCTTCTCCAGAAGAATCGGGGAGGGGGGAGTGGCGTCACACGACATCATGAAGAACCAGGTGCCTGTGGGGATGTTAGAGCAGGCGCAATGTGCATAGGCCCACAGCCTGCACACAGTTTGTGCCCCCATACCTAGATGTGAACCCCAAACCAGGCTTCAGAGAATGAGTTGAAAATTATTAGCTACAATTAGGGTAGCTCTTTTGTAACAAGTCTGCCTGCACGCCTGCTGTCCAAATTAATCACCCTGCCATTTCAACATAATGTGTTTTATCAATTATCATTAGCAGAATTATGTTGATATTTTTATTATTGCATGTTGTTGCAGCCATGCGCCAGCTTCTTAAGAATGGCCTTTCATCATAGTTTCATTGGGATTTCCCCACAAAGCTTTCCCGGTTTATATTTCGTCTTATTTTCAACTGTTTCAGTAAGTATTGCAGTATTTCCAAAAGGGGATGTTTAGTAGCTATGGAGGGGTTTTCTAGAGTGTTTTTAGCAGTTCCTCTTTTTTTCTGCATCATTACAACAAATAATTATCAGCTAGATAATGACTACCTATGTCAGCACATTGTGGCTGGAGTCCAGAACTCTTCCTTTAATACTTATTTAAATTCTTAGGTGCATTGAACAAGCAGCACTCCCTGATTCTGCTCCTCCCGTACTTTGGGTGAGCATCACAGCCCTCACATGCGCACCAGAGCTGCTGGACTCTAGGACTTTCCTCCACACTGTGTGTGCATGCAATCCATGTGCATTTGTGAGTTATATGCTGGGGAAGTGATCTTGATATCTTTGCTCAAGCTAATTCTTCTGTTGAGGGGATATCACATTTTGCCAGCATGAGACCACAACATATTCTTTGAGGGAAATAGGGTCCAGCCAGAAGTGAGCATTTGCTGACTCAGCACTTTCTGTCATGCCATTGTGCAGTGTAAAAACAGGGACATAGCTGCCAAGTTCCGTATTGAAAAATCCGTGAACCCGCCATATGGAAATACAGTACTTTTAATCTGTCCACTCAGAAGTGAGTGTTTGACTTATTCACCACCCACAAACACAGGGGAGGCAGCAGCAGACTTGGAGGAAGCCCAAGGTTTTCAGAAGTACAACCAATCTTAAGGAGGGGAATCCTAATGGCATCCCAATGAGGAAAATGGAATGGATCAGTTAGAAAAAGAAGAGATAGAAACACAATGAGTAGACTCAAAGTAGACCCATTGGATTTAATGAACCTCAGTAAATCATGTCCATTCGTTTCAGTATCCCTGCTCTGAGTTAGAATTAGCACAGGATATAACCCATAGAAAGAGGGGTGAAATAGAGTTGGAATTGTGGAGGGCGGCATTTGAGATTGCAACATTTTTCTGCAGGTCCCTCTTCCAGCCAGCCAGCCAGCTGTATCTCTATTTCGCTTCTAAAAACTATACTTGAGCCAAACTCCTTGTTTTAAATCAAGTTTTCAAGCAGCTGGAAATATTCCAGGAAAAGGGCATACTTTAATGAAAATGTACACCTAACATTTAACATTATATTACCGTTGTTGGAAACCTGCTGCGTGAAAGGTGAAAAATCAGGCAGCAGACTCATAACATAAGCCTCAGTGATGCTTGATTAGCACTGCATCTTCAGCAACTATTTATATCCATAGGTTTTTCTATGTCATAACCTTATTAAAATAGGGGCTTGCAACATAGGATTACTGCAACATGTTCTACATGGGGCTTCTGTTAAGGTTGGTCTGGAAGCTGCAGCTGGCGCAGAATGCTACAGCTAGGCTGCAGTTGTGAGTGACTCACTGCCACCACTGTTAACATATCTGCACTGGCTGCAATTTAGCTATCAGACCAAATTTAAGGTTTTAGTGGGGTTAGATCAAGACCCAAGCAGCCTAGGACCACCTGACCTGAGAGACTTATTTTTTCCCTGATCACCTATTCTGCCTTGGTCAGACCAGCCCTGAAATACTTTGTCCAGTTCTGGGTGCCACAAATTAAGAAGGGTATTGATAAGCTGGAACATGTGCAGAGGAGGGCAACCAAGATGGTAAAAAGGTCTGGAAACCAGGCCTTACGAGGAACAGTTGAGGGAGCTAGGTATGTTTGGCCTGGAAAAGAGGAGACTGAGCAGATATTATAGCCATCTTCAAATATGTAAAGGGCTGTCATGTGGAAGAAGGAGTGAGCTTATTTTCTCAAGCTCCGGAGAGCAGGGCTCGAACCAATGGCTTCAATTTACATGAAATGAGATTCCAACTAAACTTCAGGAAGAACATTCTGACAGGAAGAGCTGTCTGATAGTGAAACTGACTCCCTCAGGATGTTGTTGACTCTCCTTCCTTGGAGGTTTTTCAACAGAGGTTGGATGGCCATCTGTCATGGATGCTTTAGTTGAAATTCCTGCATTGCAGGGGGTTGGACTACATGACCCTTGGCGGTCCCTTCCAACTCTACAATTCTATGATTCTAAGCCTTGAGGTCATCAAGTAAGGGCTTCTTGCAGGTGCCACATGCCCTGGAACTTCACTGAATGAACAAACTCCCTCTGGAAATTAGAACAGCCCCTACAATTTGTTCTTGAGACATCTCCTTAAGAATTTATTATTCATCCAGGGTTTGTTCAGGAAAGTATTCTAGGCTACTGTTCATGTTGGTTTTATAGATGGGCTTAATGTATTTCTTGTTATTTTAACTTTGATTTTCCTTTCTATTTATTTTCGCATACACAGCCAGGATATTTTTGAATGGTGGGTGGTTTAAAAATTCAGAGAGAGGGGGGGGATTAACTGATGTTTTGTGTCAAACATAAATATTAGGATTCTTTTAAATTATCCTTCCAACCATTTACTGTCAAATTACTATACTATTAATCACAGTTTTCATTTCCCATACTTTCCTGAGGAAATGTTCTGCGATAATTCCTGATAACCTTTCAAAGCTTTGTATGGAGCAATTGTCTAATTTAAAACTGGCACCCATTTCAGCCAAGTCAGTATCTGAACTTTTATAGAGATGGGGCAGGTATATGATCCTAATGCTTCAGTTAACAGAGACCACAGCTCCATAGATCACCAGCTACTGCTCTTTATCTTCTCTTTAGCACTAGCTCTTTGGGGAAACTTTTAATGTTTAACAGACCATTGTATTTTAATATTTTGTTGGAAGCCGTGCAGAGTGGCTGGGGAAACCCAGCCACTCTGGGTGGGGTATAAACAATAAATTATTATTATTATCATTATTATTATTATGGGCAGAATACATCCTGCACAATATGCTTCTGCCTCAATGAAAGTGTTGATATGCTCTTGCATTTTCAGTTCACTCTTTACACATATTTTAAAACTGTGTGCTTCTTTTCCCAGTTTTGTAATAATAGCTTCCTCAAAAAGCTGGTTATGGTAGGTGAGATTTCACACCCATTGGAAAGTTACAGAACCCGTTCTTGAATTCACTATATTCCTTGAAACAATAACAGAAACCATTTTGCTTTCTAGTTGCAGACTGGTCTTTCTTGTTTTTTTCCCCTTCACTTCATAGAAAAAAAGAATTTGTACACTCAACAAAGCAAAGTTGTGCAAGTTGGGGGGGGGATGTTTGGTTCCCCCCCTTTCCCTCCCCAATCGAAGAATTGAGTTATGCTCCAGTGCTAAGGTCCAAACTTGGAAGTAAGTTTCATCCAAATAAGTGGGACTCATCTTGGGGAAAATGAAACAGTTAAATCAATTCCTGCTTCTTCCCTTTAACTGTGTTACAGATCAAGCCAACGCTATGCTGCAAAATAACACTGATCTCAACTGAAAATTCTGTTTCATAGCTGCAGCCATTGGCAGGTGAAGCAGACTCACACTGTGTTGTGAAATATAGCAGACAGCTGAAAAGTCAGAATGCTGTTACACTATTTCTGAACATAAGAGGGGGGAATCTTAACAAAAGGGTGTGAAGTTTTATTGCCCAAGAACTTTTTTTTTCACCTTAAGGAAGGAGGGACTGGCAGGGAAAGCATGGCAGCAATGGAAATGGGATGGAAGCCCCAGTTTGAATTGGGCTCTGCTTGAAGGGGAGCTGTGCCCAACTTAAATTGGAAGTGATCTTTTCCAAGGTGCATGTTGATTGTTTAGTTCTTCCTTCCGATTAATGCAATATTCACTCCATCCCTATTATCCTCAGAACTTATTTCCATAGAGATTCAGAGTTAAGCTCAAGCCAGACATTACCGAAGATGCAGTTTTGCTTCCAGAAATTGCACCCACAAGTCTCATTTCCCCGCCTCTCAGAGTTAAGGAAACCTCTGTAATGTTGCCATGTTATGTGTTTTTCCCAGCCCTGATCTGCATTATTGACTGGCTGCCGTTGGTGAAGCCAGAAAAGCACACTTCAGGATGATGCCATATCACCTGTTTCCTTAATTAGAAGGAGAAGTGAGATGCACGAGTGCATTTTTGGTGACAAACGTGTAGTTTAATGAACCGTCCCAGTAGGAGTTCTCACTGGGCTGAGCTTTAAGCCTTTTTATTATAAAACTTTTGGATTGAACTCAATAATGGATAAAATGGATTCCTTGTCCCCTAAGGAACATTGATGGAGATGCCATCTGGAACAATGATTACGTCAAGGAGAAAGGAGAACTTGCAGCAAGTTCACTTCATGTTTCCCTCTTTGGTCTGGCCAAGTTTTCAGGTACTAACAGAACAATGTTTGGGCATTTGCCAGTTGAGGGGGAGCAACATGAAGTTTTTTGAACTCAAGAATCAAAGGGCACACAGGTACTGTACATACAGGCCTAATGTGATAGCTATGCAGACAAATGGTTGGGGATGATGGGAGCTGTAGCCCCCCGGCATCTTGAAGAACACTGACTTAGGGATCATACATATATACGTGTGTGTGTGTGCGCGCACACACACACACAGAGAGAGAGAGAGACTCAGACTACTTTGCAACTGGGTCTCAGGCAGAGAAGGACAAATAGACTGTGCAGAGAACAAAACATTAAGCATTATATGATCAATAAACCCACTGAATACAAGATGATAAGAAAGTTCCAATATTGCTTACTGGCTGAAGTCTTTACAGCTCTCCTAACAGGGCCTAAAGGTAAAGGTAAAGATACCCCTGACCATTAGGTGCAGTCGTGGATGACTCTGGGGTTGTGGTGCTCATCTCGCTTTACTGGCCGAGGGAGCCGGCGTTTGTCCGCAGACAGCTTCCGGGTCATGTGGCCAGCATGACTAAGCCGCTTCTGGCGAACCAGAGCAGCGCACGGAAACACTGTTTACCTTCCCGCTGGAGCGGTACCTATTTATCTACTTGCACTTGACATGCTTTCGGACTGCTAGGTGGGCAGGAGCTGGGACAAAACAATGGGAGCTCACCCCGTCACAGGGATTCGAACCGCCCACCTTCAGCAAGCCCTAGACTCTGTGGTTTAGACCACAGCAGCACCCATGTCCCTTGGGCCTACTAAGGGCCTATTTCAGATGCAAGGGAGTTCTACAGACAGCGCCACCAGCAGAAAAAATATGTTTCTTGTAGGAGCCAGTCCTATCTCTGACAATGGTGGCAACCTCATGAAAGCCACATCAGTGAACCTCCAAAAAGAGAACCTCATTAAGAAGTTCAGTGTCATCAAGTGTAGGCTAATTTGAGACCAAATATTGTTTGTGTGTTTGTTTTTTATATAAGTATTTATATATTGCCATATAAAACATCAGGGCATTGCACAACAATAAAACATATAATGTCATTAAAAGCAATTTACTGAAACCATTAGAACTAATCACAAATTCTTTAAACAGTTTCATAGTTCTTAATCACCCAACACATGTTAATAAGGAGAACAATGCCAGTGCTATCTATGACTGTTCCTTGCAAATATTTCTGTTCCTCACCACAGGTACTAATACAGTAATCTCAGCAATTATCACCAATCTGCTACTGCAGTGGGTTAAAAGTCTTCCTATTTAACATACATTTATACTCTAATTATATATCTATGCACTAATTATACAATGATTCCTGTATCCCATTGCCATTCAACTTCCACCTTACAGTTTTCTCCTTTAGATATCTGCCGTGAAAGATTTCACTTCATGCATCTGAAGAAGTGGACTCGAGTTCACCAAACCTAAGGAAAAAATAGATGTGTGAGTCTTAAGGTTCTACAAGATAAACAATTTTCTCTGAACCGAAGCCGCTCATATGAGAGAAGTCCTGATTATCCAACCATAAGACATGTTCAGCAGCATCTACATAGACAACATCTGCTTTATCAAGATCTTTAAAGAAGAAGAAGAAGAAAAGAAAACATTCCTTGAATTATCCTAATTGTTCCTTGGTCCGTCACTTCCTCCTCCCATTACTTGTCATCAGTTCTTCAATCTAGGGATCTTAGTAGACCACACACTTAACATGACTCAACAGTGTGATGCAGCAACAAAAAAAGGTTAATGCTGTTCTAGGCTGCATCATTGAAAGTATAGTGACCTTATCAATGGAAGGCCTGGAGTACTGTGTCCAGTTCTGGGCACCCCGATTTTAAGAAGGATATTGACAAGCTGGAATTTGTGCAGAGGGGGGCAACCAAGATGGTCATGGATATGGAAAGGAAGCATTATAAGGTAAGGTAGAGGGAGTTAGGTATGTTTAGCCTGGAAAAGAGGAGGCTGAGAGGATATATGATTTTGTTGTTTAGTCATGTCCGACTCTTCGTGACCCCATGGACCAGAACACGCCAGGCACTCCTGTCTTCCACTGCCTCTCGCAGTTTGGTCAGACTCATGTTGGTGGCTTCGAGAACACTGCCCAACCATCTCGTTCTCTGTCATCCCCTTCTCCTTGTGCCCACAATCTTTCCCAACATCAGGGTCTTTTCCAGGGAGTCTTCTCTTCTCATGAGGTGGCCAAACTATTGGAGCCTCAGCTTCATTATCTGTCCTTCCAGGGAGCACTCAGGGCTGATTTCCTTCAGAATGAATAGGTTTGATCTTCTTGCAGTCCATGGGACTCTCAAGAGTCTCCTCCAGCACCATAATTCAAAAGCATCAATTCTTTGCCGACCAGCCTTCTTAATGGTCCAGTTCTCACTTCCATACATCACAACTGGGAAAACCATAGCTTTCACTATACAGACCTCTGTCTCTGCTTTTTAAGATGCGGTCTAGGTTTGTCATCGTTTTTCTCCCAAGAAGCAGGCGTCTTTTAATTTCGTGGCTTGTGTCACCATCTGCAGTGATCATGGAGCCCAAGAAAGTAAAATCTCTCACTGCCTCCATTTCTTCCCCTTCTATTTGCCAGGAGGTGATGGGACCAGTGGTCATGATCCAGTGGAGATATGATAGCCATCTTCAGATATCTAAAGGGGTACCACGTGAAAGATGGAACAAGATTGTTTTTTCCTGCTCCGGAGGGTTGGACCCGATGGTTTCAATACAAGAAAGGTGATTCTAACTAAACGTCAGGAAGAAGAAGAAGAGAAGAAGAGTTTGGATTTGATATCCTGCTTTATCACTACCCTAAGGAGTCTCAAAGCGGCTAACTTTCTCCTTTCCCTTCCTCCCCCACAACAAACACTCTGTGAGGTGGGTGGGGCTGAGAGACTTCAGAGAAGTGTGACTAGCCCAAGGTCACCCAGCAGCTGCATGTGGAGGAGCAGAGACACAAACCCGGTTCACCAGATTATGAGTCTACCACTCTTAACTGCTACACCACACTGGCTCTCAGTGGAATGGACTCCCTCAGGAGGTTGTTGACTCTCCTTCCTTGGAGGTTTTAAGCAGAGCTTGGATGGCCATCTGCCATGGATGCTTTAGTTGCTTTATAGCTAGCAGACCAAATTCTTCAAAAAAAAAAAAAAGTCTACTACTATCCCAGCTAGCTTGGCCCTGGCCTACTTCTCCCATATTCATAACACCAACATAGTTAATTGATCTGTGGCCACATTCTCACCAAACATTTAAAGCCCTGATACCACTTTAAGCAGTCATGACTTCCCCCAGAGAATTCTGGGAGATGTAGTTTGTTAAGAGTGCTAGGAGACCCCAATTCCCTCGTCTGAGAGCTACAATTTCATGAAGTAGTTTTAAGAACCAGTCCCTCTTCTGAGAATTGTAGCTCTATGAGGGGAATAGGAGGCTTCCTGAGCAGTCTCTATGCCTTTAACAAACTACAGCTCCCAGAATTCTTTGGGAGAAGCCATGGCTTTTTAAAGTGCTACTGTACTGCTTTAAATGCATGGTGTGAATGTGGCCTGTGCCTGCTTTGCTGGCCAGATGGTTGCATTGCAGAGACATTAATCAACCACATGTGTGGTTTAAATTCTATTTCTTACTGTTCAGTAGACTTGAAAGAAGCAAGCAAGCAGAAGCTATGTATTCGTTGAAAATAAAGGGGCCTCCTTTGCTTGTTAGTATGTAATCTCAAGTCAGTTCAACTGTTGGTCCTAAACACATTGTCGAGCAGCCTTTTCAAAGGAACCAAACCGTTACCATAATTGCTTGGCAGATCCAAGACAATCTAGCAGCTAATTCTGTAATATAGCCAGTAGCTTTCAGATCTGAGACTTTGCTATTCACACTCTTGAAAAACGACAGTAGCATTGGCTGTGAATTACTCTGATGTGTCAGCTATAATATGTAATATAAGCCAAAAGTGGATTGGGATACCATTTTTTCCCTCTGAAATGAGTATGAGGAAATATTTGACACAGGCTTCATAAGTCAGTCATGGGGTGGGGGAAAGGGGGCTAACTTAACTTGCCTGTGCTTATTTCCTGCATTGCAAGCCCAGTTTGCCAGCTTTTTCCAAGAGCAATTTCAAATTGCATACCCAAGTTTGGTCCTGAATTGAAAATATTTTATTGGACTGTGGGACAAGTTGTGCCACAGATTCTGAAAATGTGCCTCACTCACTCAGTGCTGCTTAGTATCAGAGTAGCCTGCTGACTCTACGTGCTCCATTCTACCTGTTGCACACCTGAGCATAGCTGCCAAGTTTTCCCTTTTCTCGCGAGGAAGCCTATTCAGCATAAGGGAAAATCCCTTTAAAAAAGGGATAACCTGGCAGCTATGCACCTGAGTCCTGCTATTAAAGGGACAGGCAGGGCAGCCTCCTTTGGCACCCACTTGTGCACACAGCTCCTGTAGGGATGGACGATTCTGTTCATTTCCGTTTGAGGTTCCGTTTATCAAATTTCTGCTGCTCCAGAGGGTAGGACCCAAACCAGTGGATTCAGATGACAAGAAAGGCGATTCTGACTACACTTTAGGAAAAACCTTCTGACAGTAAGAGATGTGGAATGGACTGCCTCAGGAGGTGTTGAACTCTCCTTCTTTGGAGGTTGGATGACCATCTGTCAAATATTCTTTAGCTGTGATTCCCGTATTGCAAGGGGTTCAACCTTTGGGGTCCATTCCAACTCTACAGTTCCATGATTCTGTGATTTTCATATCACTTTGAGATATCTTTTTTATAAAAAAAAAAACCTCAGAAAAGTTTGTTAGCATTTTAGTGCGCATTTCTCTTCGTATACACAATTTTGCAAGCCCATAACACATCACGCTTCTGTATGATATTTTCATTAATATATGCACCAAATATGCACACTGTTTCCTAACAGGCACATTTTTGTACACAGTTCTTGGTTGGCGAATGCACCGCAAAATTCGAAGAAGTGAGAATTTTGAAGGGTAGCTGCAGTTACATATTGTTTCAGGAAATGGTGAAATCATTGATGAAAACTTGAGCTAGAGATGTGGGACACAATATTGACTTTGCTTTATGGGTGGGAGCAATTGTGGGAAAATAATTTAAGGTTTACTGCATGCTACACACCAGGCATAGGCAAACTCAGCCCTCCAGATGTTTTGGGACTACAAATCCCATCATCCCTGACCACTGGTCCTGTTAGCTAGGGATGATGGGAGTTGTAGTCCCAAAACATCTGGAGGGCCAGGTTTGCCTATGCCTGCTACACACTAAAGGAAAACTTCATGCAGATGATGTATAGGTGGTATTTAACACCAAACAGATTAGCAAAGATGTCAAAATCAATAAGGGGTAATTGTTGGAAATGTAAGGAGGCAAAAGGAACATTCTACCACATGTGGTGGTCTTGCAGTATACCATAATGAAGGACTACTGAGAAATTATTTATAATGAACTTTTTTAAATGTTCAAAAAAAAACTTTCCCCAAAACTCAGAATCCTTTGTGTTCGGGATAATCACAACAGAAGTTACCCAAAAAAAAAACCACCCCCCAAAACAGATAAATTTGTTCCTGTATGCGACAACTGCCACGTGTGTGTTATTAGCACAAAAATGGAAAGCCGATAATGTACCAATGAAAGAAGAGTGACATCTCAAACTGTTAGAATTTGGGGGTTAGCAGGTATGACCACTAGAATTAGAAACAAATGGGATAAAAGATATAAGGAGGACCGGATATCATTTATTGATTATATGAAAAATTATTATAAACAGACAATTAGCCTAGCAGGATGGTAATAATTTCAGCAGCTTAAGTTAGAACTAGAGTTAACGGGAGGAGCAGAGTAAGATTGGGGAAACTAAGAAAATGCGAGAGGAAGTAGAAGATGAAAGGAACCATGGAAGGAGAGGAAGGAGAAGAAGGGAAGTCCATCAATGACTATATTCTTTTTACTTTGATTGTAATTGTCATTTCCCACCACCTTTTTTGGGGGAGGGGGGTTGTTTTTTGCTTGTATTGAAATCTATCATAAATGCAACCAAAAATTTTTTAAAGGAAATGTGAATTAGGTCACCATTTCTCCTCCATCCTCACTCCCAAGCAAGGCAATACAGTGGTTTAAGTACACAATTGGTTCCGGAAGTCTGTACTTAACCTGAAGCATACTTAACCCATACCTGCCAAGTTGCTGTCCGAGAAATAAGGGACCGGGCCGGAAGTAGCAGGCCAGAAGTAGCGCTGCCGGCATTTTGGAACTGGGCGGAGCATGCTCAGAAGTGACTTTTTATGCTGCTTTGCCCAGTTCCAAAATGGCCACCGCGCCAGAAGTCGCACTGCAGCCATTTTGGAACTGGGCAGAGCAGCATCAAAAGTCGCTTCTGAACATGCTCCGCCCACTTCCAAAATGGCCACTGCGCCAGAATAAACCGGGGGAAAACAAAAAAAAATCCGTTTTTTTCAGCTAAGAACAGCTGGAAAAACGGGGAATTCCCGGAGAATACGGGAGACTTGGCAGCTATGACTTAACCTGAAGCGAATTTTCCCATTGGAAGTAATGGAAAGTGGATTAATCCGTTCCAAGTACTCAAACCGAAGCGTACTTAAACCGAGGTATGACTGTATGTGCCTAAGTCAAAGAGTATATTCAACAGTCAAGCTTTTATCTCAATTCAGTGCTGGAATTGTAAATGAAAATCTATTGTGTCCACTTTTTATGGCAGGGGTGAGGAAACACAGGGCTAGGGGCCAAATATGCCCCGCAGGCTTCTCTGCCTGGCCCTTGGGACTGTCCCCAGCCACATCCCTCCTCCTCCCTCACACACCCTCTCACCAGGCCACACAGCTCAGCTCCTTGAGTGTTTTGGAATGTGGCCTTGAACTCTGATAATGCTTCTGGGTTGCCTGGATCCAAGATAGTAGGGCAGGCGAGTGCGTGTAGAAACTAGCCGCCTGTACAAAAATAAAATGCACATTTGTTTCTCTGCTCACCTTTGACTCTGCCTCTGGCCACCATCGTGGGTGGGCAACACAAGTGAAGCTGCATTGCTCTCCTGGCTTCTGAATGCTGGGTGTTGCTGCCTCTTACTGGGAGGTGCAAGGCAGTGGTAGTTTGGCATAGCGTGGGCACTGCGGCAGAAGTGTTGGGTTGGCTGTGCCACTGCAGTTGCTGAGCTCCACACTACCTTGCCCTCCTCTTGGCAGTGACACATGGTGTTGCAAATCCAAGACAGCAACACAGTTCCACCCATGCTGCCCCACTGGCTGCTGCTGGTTGCCCAGGTGAAAAGGGTCCTCACCACCACCATATATAGCATCTTTGCCTCCCAGGTGATGACGGGTCTGGGTCAGGGGTCAGCAAACTTTTTCAGCAGGGTGCCGGTCCACTGTCCCTCAGACCTTGTGGGGGGCCGGACTATATTTTGGAGAGAGAAAAATGAACGAATTCCTATGCCCCAAAAATAACCCTAGACAGCATCTTAAAAAGCAGAGACATCACCTTGCCGACAAAGGTCCGTATAGTTAAAGCTATGGTTTTCCCAGTAGTGATGTATGGAAGTGAGAGCTGGACCATAAAGAAGGCTGATCGCCAAAGAATTGATGCTTTTGAATTATGGTGCTGGAGGAGACTCTTGAGAGTCCCATGGACTGCTAGAAGATCAAACCTATCCATTCTTAAGGAAATCAGCCCTGAGTGCTCCCTGGAAGGACAGATCGTGAAGCTGAGGCTCCAATACTTTGGCCACCTCATGAGAAGAGAAGAATCCTTGGAAAAGACCCTGATGTTGGGAAAGATTGAGGGCACTAGGAGAAGGGGACGACAGAGGACAAGATGGTTGGACAGTGTTCTCGAAGCTACGAACATGAGTTTGACCAAACTACGGGAGGCAGTGCAAGACAGGAGTGCCTGGCGTGCTATGGTCCATGGGGTCACGAAGAGTCGGACACGACTAAACGACTAAACAACAACAAAAATAACCCAGAGATGCATTTTAAATAAAAGCACACATTCTACTCATGTAAAAAACACGCTGATTCCCAGACCGTCCGCGGGTCGGATTTAGAAGACGATTGGACTGGATCCGGCCCCAGGGCCTTAGTTTGCCTACCCATTGTCTGGATCTTTGCAGGGTTAGGTGTTTTTCAGAGATGTTTTGATTGAGTTGTCTGTCAAAAGAGTGAGGTGAAACTGGAAGGTGGAGTTGAGGTCAAATTCTGAAAGGTAGTCAAGGTAGGTGTTGGAGGTATAGAGGTAAATGGTAGGCTCGAATCATATTTTCAATTATGTCTGGAAACATTTGGATGTCATTTTGAACCAAGGTGGCACTGGTTTCAAAACTGCACTGGTGGTTTTTTTATGCCAGGTACAAGTTTGCTAGTGATATTGTATATAATTGATTCTTGAATTAAGGTTATAATTGTTAGTTATGGTTTGAATTGTTACAAGATATCCAGATGTTTCTGCTCTTCTTGTACCATTTGACATTTCTGTGGGTTGTAAAATAATGTAGATGGTATACAAATTTAAAATGAAAATGAATTAAAACATAAGGAGCCCTGCTGGAGCAGATTCAAGGCCTATCTATTCCAACATCCTGTTTTCCAACCAGATGCCTCAGCTCCTTCCTATGACAATCCTATTGCACTGAAAGATGAACTTTGGTAGGCGGATAGTGCATTTCCTCTCCTCACTTGCACTAAAGTTAATATTCAGGCAAGACCTGCTTCTGAGGCTCAATGGAAACATCTGTACAGATGCTTAAAGCAAATGTGTGCTTTTATTAGGAACATAATCAAATGTTCAATGCAGATGATATTCTTCTCCAAAACACTCCAGTCTGGGGGGAAATTAAGTGTTAGCTGTAGTTCTTGACACTCCCTGGGCTTAAAGAAAAGTAGAAAGGCTTTTTTAAAAGCAAAATAGGGAAGAGTTGTCTTTCTGAAATGCTTGATGCCTGTAAAGCTCCAAGAGTTCTTCCTGATTTAGTTAACATGACAAATATAGACACATACCGGTAGATACAGAGATTCTAATCTCCGAGTTGATAAGGAAGGTCTGGGATTGTTCCAGAGAAGACGCTAAAGAGTAAACAAATGAAGAGATCTATGTCCCAGCATGTTCCAGCCTAGGTCCAGGAGAGGCAGAGAAGGGGGAGATCCCATTTATTTAAATTTGCCAAGAGAGAAGAGAGGAAGAGAGTGGAAACTGAGGAGTGAATAAGAAAAGCACCATTGGGACAAGCTGGGTTGTAACTCAAGCCTCACTGACCTTTCCAAGTGGATATCCTGCCGTACTTAGCCAGCCATTTAAAGGGAAGACAAATAGCTGGTAAACCCAATCCAATAATCTCAGTTAATTGCCAGTTTGTTGCATGTATTCTCTGGGTGCAGAGTACAGAAGTGAGGTTGAGGTGGGGGGGAGGGAGCAGGAGGCGTCTTATTGCAAGACAAGTCAAGCTGGTCATATATGAAGCAGCAAAACTCCCCACATCAGGCCTCCGGTTTGTCAGCCTCCTGGAAAAGACATCACATTTCCATCCACATAAGTGACTGATGAGCTACCAGTGATTGTCTGGCATATTAATTTCTTTCTAACCCCATTCTTTAACTTTAGCCTCTCCCTTTCTTCCATACTTCATTCAAAAAGAACCACCTGGGAATGAGGACGTGAAAGCTTCTACCCAATTATGATCTCTCGCTTTCTCACTGCGCTTGGAAACTGGGAAGGAGCTCAATATGTAGCCGAGGTAGATGGAATATTAGCATCAGGGAAGATTAATGTCCATGACCTTCTGGATGTAAGGTGACAGCACAGCCTCTGCTCTACTCTGGCTGATATGCATATTCATAACTCGTTTATTCATGAAATAAGTGACTGGATTAGCAATAGTTTGAAGGACAGCAAGCCTGGAGTCGAAAGGTATTCAGGTGGCTGCTTAACAGAAATTAGGAGATTGTCATTGTCATGAAGAGGAAACCCTAGCATGGTGAGCTTATTACTGGAAATGCCATGCATTTTATAGGCTTGAAATAGGCTTTGGCAACTCCCAGGCTGTCAATTGTTTTAGTGCAATACTTAGTTTTTCTTGTTGATAAGTGATGGTTTTTCTCATTATTATTATTTTAAGAAAATATATCTTGACACCTGCAGAAGATGGATGTGGGAGGGTTGTGAAGCTTTCAATGGCAAATAGCTGGGTGGACAGCTAACTTCTATATTCAAAGGTAGGAGTATTTATTTATTTCGAATGCTAGGATTTTTTATTTTCCATAGTTTATGGTTAAACCCTTTCCAAGACAGTATTCAGAAAACTTCCTCAGCAGATGCTTCAAGCCTGGTCTAGAACGTGAAATAATGGTCGTGTCATGTGCATAGAGCAACAAAGGGGTCCTTCTCACTCCTGTTTTTGGAAGGTGTCCATCTGGGTCCATTAGGCAGTCTTCTAGGTCATTTATAAATAAGCAAAACAATGTGGGTGCCAGGATACATCCCTGTCTCACCCCCCCCCCCTATTCATCTCAATATTATTTGATAGCTGTCCCTGCCAACTGCATCTAACCTGCAATTTGGTTCCATTATATAGGGCTTTTATAGGAAAGAGGAGAGAGCATTTGTCTGTATTTATTTCACCAGTAGTAGTCTCACCCTTCCTCCCGAAGGAGATCATAGCAGCAAACACATTGAAAATAAAACATTCTCTTCAGCCATCAAATACATGGGTAAACAGGAATGTTTTAAAATTCCTCTGGAAGCCTCATTATGAGACAGGTGCACCTCACCAGGGAGGGCATTCCATAAATGAGGAACAAATAGTTTTTATTAAATGTTAATAACAAACAAGTTACAGAAAAAAAGAAATGATAGAAAAAATACTTTTAAAAAGGTAAGTTGTCACAATTACCAACAAAGTATAGGATACAGCTATGAAATTTACTGAATCAATAATAAAACATAGGGGTGTGGGGAGTATTAGGGGAAGTTAGTACCTCTGGTGAGAGACACACCATGCTCTTTCTGGGGTAGTTTAATCATCTTTGGTCCCCACCCTGCACTGAGCTCTCACCTGAGGCTCCTAGAAGCTGTCAACATGTGACAGTGGCCACACCTCAGGAATGGCTTCGACTGGCTGGCTAAACCAGGTGATGGGTCTCAAACACTCAGTGAGTTAGGCACTTCCTCTGAATGCAAAGACAGGCTCCAGTGGATTGAATGGACAAGACAAGACCAATAGTGGGTCCAGCAGTCAAGAAGGTGGTTTCCACATGTGCCGTAAAGAGTGAGGAGCAGATGGAGCTCATCAACCTGAGAAGGTAGTCCATCCATCTAGGAGAAGGAATACTCTTTTCCTAAACCTCCACTGCCTTGTGGGATATCTTCGGGAGAAAAAATGACTAAGGAGTAAACTCTACACAAATCCCATTGAATGACATCTTGTACGCTTCCTTGCAGCAATTTCTGTGGCCAAGCTGGTACCAAACACATTGCTCTGCTTTCCTTTGGACCACATCAGTGAGGCTGAGAGGTGGGTCTTGTGGTCTGGGCAACTCAGGACACTGTCCAGGCTTGCATCTCAGAGAGGTCACTTTAGTGTTGCTAACACAGTATTTTGACTTCACCCCTGGAGGTACACTCCATTGTCTATCAAGGCAGATGGATGCCAACAATAAAACATACCAAGAGGGAAAAGTTGTGTGGTCTATAATTACAAAGGGTTGGGGTTATGATGATATAATTTACATAATTAATAACATAAATTACAAAAAAATTGCCATAGCAGGATGAATAGCATATTTTGTGGGGAAGGTGGACTGCAGTGGAATGTAAGCAGCGCTGCATGAAATGAATACAGGGTGAAACAAAAAAACAATGCTTTCTTACATCCCTAACCCCCACTTTCTGTCACACAACTCTAATTGTTTGAGGGACGCTAACAGCTGAGTAGGATTTGACACAGAACGCTGATGGCAGAGTGAGATTTTTATAGTCTGTGTATATGGAAGGTGAGGGTTAAAATCAGACCAAACGTTTGGCAGTCTATGAAGAAACAAGTGATTCCAGGCCTATAACAAATCATGAAAATGGATGAAGTATAAAGAAAAGCCATCTCCTTTTCTAACTAACAGACCATGCTTTTATTCAGAACAAGGAAGCCTTCTGGCATCTCATTTCCCCCAGAAAGTCTAATGTGCTTTGCGAAATAAAAATCTGGAGAAGAAATTCTGGACTCTTGGACAAAACACAATACAAATGCTACAATGTCCTAAATCCCACCTCTGTAATGCTCCGAGTAACGTCAACAGAACTGAGCCAAAGTACAGAGAGTTCAACAGAATCCACATATTTTCTTATAGTGGCAGCAGCTACAAAGCACAGCCCAGCTATCTTCAAATGCTTTCTGTTGGTCTAATATAAGAACATAAGAAGAGCCCAAGGGTCTGTCTAGTTCAGCATCCTGTTTTCCCCAGTAGCCAACTGGGAAGCCTGCATCTGGGCATGCAAACAAAAACCATTGGCTGTTGTTTGCTCACGTGCACATAATCAGAGCAATGCTGCCTCTAGCATGGAGGTTTCATTCGGCTGTCACTGCTAATACCAGTTGATGGTGAAGGTTTTTAAAAGACTGCCAGGAGTGTGATTTGAACCCACACCTCTCTTGGGAGACTAAACCACTCCTGAGGATGGGATCGAGGCCATGCACATAGGAAGCTGCCTTATACTGAGTCAGACTTTTTGGTCCATCTAGTTCAACACTGTCTACACTGACCAGCAGTAACTCTCCAGGGTTTCATTCAGGGCATGTTTTCGAGACCAAACTTGAGATAGACCTGGGATTGAACCTGGAAAACACTGCATGCAAAGCAGGTACTCTACCACTGAACAACACTCCTTCCCTTTGAAGGCACTTTAGCTCATGCAAAAAAAAAAAAAAATTTCCATAACCAGGCCTACAACTACAACTTCCATGAGCCCCAGCCAACATGTCCAATGATCATGGAAGATGAAAATTGTATTCCACAAGATCTGGAGGCCACCAGGTTGGGGAAGGTTAACCTAAACTCATTCTCTCATTCTGGAATCAAAGCTTTCTATGTCAGAGAACAAAAATATACCCCTCACCTACAGTCTGAAGTGGTAAAATCCAGAATTTGACCATCTCCTTCTGAGTGATACACAGAACAAGTGTGATTTTCATGTGTGCTAGTCCATTCCAACAATTAGAGCACAGTTCTTTGTAGCTCTTTAGGTTTGAATTGGTCTGGATTCAAACCTCAACATTAAACTGGATGAAATAATATTGAAAAGCAGAATCTCTCTATACTTGTGCCCCTGAAATTCTACTGTATCATGTTATGAATGTTGTAAAAGATAATATTTGTATAAATTAAAGCTATTGGGTACTTATGGTATTTCAGTTGTTGCTTCATTAAGTTGTCCTCCATCCCTGAACATCCACAGATCTATTCCATAGCATTTTTCTATTGTAGATTTAATCTACACAGCTACCAGGTAAGAAAGGGGCCGAGAAAAGGGAATTGCCACTTTAAATTGAATGTGAAAAGAAAATATAACAATGGTGAAGCTCTTGCTGAACTAAGCGCAATCTATTACAGAAGTTTTAGATTTCGGAATGGTTACCAGGACTTTCCTATGCCCATTAACTCCCCAGACAGGCTAGCATGGTATTTCTAAAGCTGTTTTCTACCCTTTTGCAATGTCACTGCTGCCCTTCAGTTTTTAATCAAGGCATGGGAGGTGCAAGCTTTGACTCCAAGGTGGTTTTCAAGGGATCACAGCCAATCAGCTTCAGGCTGTGCAAAAACTGGGGGCCTAACGAGATGGAACTGAAACCATTAGGCCACTAGCCTATGTTGTGACCATATAGCTCCTGCAAGATATAAACAGATAACTTGGGACCATTTTACCTGCAAGATTGCCTTACCCCATATATGAGAGAGGCTGGTGCTGCCTAGAAGCTATGCCTTCAGATCAACAAGATCTTGCCAGAATCAAGTGGTTTCATTTCTTATTGCTTTAATTTCTGTATGTCTGCAGGATGGAGGGGATGAAACCAGTGGCAGTGGCGGAGCTTCATGCTCTGGCACTGGGGGGCGGAGAGCAGGCGGGGGCAGGGCTGGCGTGCATCCTGGGGGCGTGGCACGCTGCCTGTGGGGCATGGCGCCCAGTGCGGGTGGGAGGGCAGCCACGATGGCACCCCACCAGGATCGTGCTGCAGGGGGCGGTGCGCTCCCCCCGCACTCCTCTTCCTCCACCAGTGGATGAAAGGGGGTTATGATTTCTTCAGGTTTCCTTTTCCTTTTCTTTTTTCTTTTTCAATATTCTTTTATTTCAAGATTCAAAGTTACAATGTATCACTCAACAGTTATAATCCTTATTCTATAATACTAATGACTTCCCACTCACCCATCCTCGATGTTTATAATCACAATTACATTTAATTGTGTTGGTGCTGGTGTTATTTTAGGGACACATTCCAGACGGGCAACAACACTCAAGGGTGATACAAAGTAAAGTGGTCTGGGGAGAGAGATAGCTGATGCAGATGTGTAACCAGCAGAGAGTCTGAAGGGCCAGATGTAGAGGACTGGAGGGCCGCATATCTGCCGCCGCCCCCCTCTGAGCCTAAACTTCCCCACCCCTGCTCCACAATGTACAGTGGTACCTCGGTTTATGAACACAATTGGTTCCGGAAGTCTGTTCATAAACTGAAGCGTTCATAAACGGAAGCGAACTTTCCCATTGAAAGTAATGGAAAGTGGATTAATCCGTTCCAGACGGTCTGCAGGGTACTTAAACTGAAGCGTTCATAAACTGAAGCAAACTTTCCCATTGAAAGTAATGGAAAGTGGATTAATCCGTTCCAGATGGGTCCGCGGAGTACTCAACCTGAAGCGTACTTAACCCGAAGCATGGGTGTAATTGGTTCCAGAAGTCTGTTCATAAACTGAAGCGTTCATAAACTGAAGCGAACTTTCCCATTGAAAGTAATGGAAAGTGAATTAATCCGTTCCAGATGGGTCCGCGGCATTCATAAACCGAAAATTCATAAACCGAGGTGTTCATAAACCGAGGTTCCACTGTATACTTAAAATTGGCTTCCCCCAGCAGGCATGCCCTTTGGGAGAGAAAGAAGGCCTTGGCCTGTGAAAAAGTTAGCAAATGAGGGGAAGTGAACTCTTTGCTATTCCACAGCTTTTAACTGTTCACACAGAGGGCAACTTACCACTATAAGAGAACATAAGAAATTCTGGCCTGAGGAACTCAGAGGGAAAAGCAAATACAGTATGGAAGAAACAAAACCTTGCAGTACCAGAGCAAGGGAGGGAAAATAAAGCAATTAAAGACCTCAGCTGAGATTA
Organism: Zootoca vivipara; assembly: GCF_963506605.1. Classification (NCBI taxonomy): domain Eukaryota; kingdom Metazoa; phylum Chordata; class Lepidosauria; order Squamata; family Lacertidae; genus Zootoca; species Zootoca vivipara. The sequence continues at coordinate 73,024,022 of NC_083282.1, forward strand.
CAAGGAATCCCATTAATTCAACAGGCCCAGCAGTTAATTAACGGAGAAGCATCATCTTCATCAAGCCACCCCAACACTAAGCATCTCTTTATTTGCAAAGGGTACAGCCATTCCATTAACCACGGTAGCTCAACAAAACCCAGGCTGCTCCTGAAATGAAGCTGTTGAGTTGTTAGTTCAGAGGAGAAACAAACACACCCTTTCCTCAGGGGCTAAAGATTTTTTTGGCTAAAAGCCTCTTTCCGCTCTGCCATGCAGTATGTACAGCATGGGTGGGGCAAAGCAGAGGCAGATAGTGGTTGCAATTTAATTAACCCCATTCTGTTGGTTGGGTCGTCTAACTTCAGTCCTTGACAGATCTGTGCCTCCCGGATGATTTTGAAAGGCTGGCTGGGCATTGCACAACTCCCTCTTAATTTGGCATCTGGACTAGGTGAATGAAGCTGTATCAAACTCGGTGGCAGAGCCACTGCTCAGCATGCAAAAAAGGTCTCTGGTTCAAGCCCTGGGATCGCAAGGTAAAGCTGGCCTGGAGAGCTGCCTCCAGTCAGTGTATACGATACTGAGGTAGATTGGCCAATGGTCTGACACAGTATAACACAGCTTCTGAGGTCAGTGAGGAAAATCATAATATCCCAGGAAATAGATATATTTGTCCAAAATTTATACAGTCGTACCTCGGTTTAAGTACGCTTCGGTTTGAGTACTTTCAGTTTAAGTACTCCACGGACCCGTCTGGAACAGATTAATCCACTTTCCATTACTTTCGATGGGAAAGTTCGCTTCAGGTTAAGTACGCTTCAGGTTAAGTACGGACTTCCGGAACCAATTACACTCATACTTCAGGTTAAGTACGCTTCAGGTTGAGTACTCCGCGGACCGGTCTAGAACAGATTGATCCACTTTCCATGACTTTCAATGGGAAAGTTTGCTTTAGGTTAAGTACGCTTCAGTTTAAGTACTCCGTGGACCGCCTGGAATGGATTAATCCACTTTCCATTACTTTCAATGGGAAAGTTCGTTTCAGGTTAAGTACACTTCAGGTTAAGTACAGACTTCCGGAACCAATTGTGTACACTTAAACTGAGGTACCACTGTATATGTATGTTTGTGTATGTGTGTACTGTAAGTGTGTGTATTTGTCCAAAAAGTGAAGACTAAAAGATTGTCTTCACATTACGCTCTGGGCTCTATTTAGGGACTATTATAATTGTTGTTGTTGTTGTTGTTTATTGAATTTATATACCACCCTGTACCCGGAGGTCTCAGGCGGGTCACAGAACATCTTAGAGTTGGCGCTTAGAGTTGCCAACTTCCTTCTGAATAGGGCTTTTGTTGGGATTTTTAAAACAATTTTACCACATCTCAAAATTGATCAGGGGGGGAATTTCTGGGCATTCTTAGTTGAAAATAAACTTAGGTTGTTGTTCTTTTTTTAAAAAAAAAATGTTACTTTTTACTATGATTCAACAGCATTTCTATTTGAAAAGGTGAACCATGGCAGCAGAGAACCTGGCCTAGCCACTTTGCTGGGACTCATTGAGGCCTTTCACTGAGCAAGGCAGGGAGGAGGGGGAGACGGAGAGCCTTGCTGAGTGGGTAGCCAAGGCAAGGAAGTGGGAGGTAAGCAGACAGAGGAGTTGGGGCAATATGTCACACACACACACACACACACACACACACACACACACACACTTCCTGATTAAGACAATTACCTTAGCTTGGCTCATGATATCATAGCCATCGTCAAACAGCCAACACATGGAAGATGGAGCTAGCTTGTTTTCTGCTGCTCCGGAGGGTAGGACCTGAACCAATGGCTTCAAGTTACAAGAAAGGAGATTCCGACTAAACATCAGGAAGAACTTTCTGGCAGTAAGGGCTGTTCAACAGTGGAATGGACTCTCTCCAAAAAGTGGCGGACTCTCTATCATTGGAGGTTCAGAGGTTGGATGGCCATCTGTCTGGGATTCTCTAGCCGTGATTGCAGGGGATTCAACTAGATGACCCTTGGTGTGTCGTCCAACTCTATAGTTCTATGATTCTATAAAAGCTCTGACCCTGTTTGGGGAGAACAAGAAGAAGAGTTTGGATTTGATATCCTGCTTTATCATTACCCTAAGGAGTCTCAAAGCGGCTAACAATCTCCTTTCCCTTCCTCCCCACAACAAACACTCTGTGAGGTGAGTGGGGCTGAGAGACTTCAGAGAAATGTGACTAGCCCAAGGTCACCCAGCAGCTGCATGTGGAGGAGCGGGGAATCGAACCTGGTTCACCAGATTACGAGTCCACCACTCTTAACCACTACACCACAATGGAGTTGAGAAGACTATGAGATCAGTTCTGGTTCTGAAAACAAATTCTTAAGTTGAGCCTCCCCAACCCCAACCCCAGACATTATTTTGTACCTGGATCTTACAGATACAATCACAGCAAGCCATTCAAAGTAGATCCAAGCTTGGAGTCTGCCCAGCCATTGTGCCATGCTTCTGGGAATTATGGGTGGGAATTATGGGTGAGTTGTGGGTTCTGGAACTTTCCCACATGAAGAAAAAAATCTGTCATTGGGAAGCAGTAGATCATTTTTGTACGGAGCCTGCTTCTTCTACTAGAGCCAGGGCCTTTTCAGTACTGGCCCCAACCTGTTGGAACACTCTTTCCCAGGAGACCAGGGCCCTGCGGGATCTGTCATCTTTCCGCAGGGCCTGCAAGACAGAGCTGTTCCACCTGGCCTTTGGGTTAGACTCAGCCTGACCCCTGTGTTTCCTCCCTCACAGCTTGGACTTATGGACTACTTGAAATGAGGCTGCACTTTAAATTTTAATACTGTATTTTAATCTGTATTTTAATTAATTGTTTTTATGTTTTATTGTAATTCTGTTGGTGTCAGCCGCCCTGAGCCCGGTTTTTGACTGGGGAGGGCGGGGTATAAATAAAAATTTATTATTATTATTATTATTATTATTATTATTATTATTATTATTATTCAGCCCTCTGTAAAGTCATGAAGCTTGCTCAGTGACTGTAGGCCTATGACTCTCCCACAGCTTAATCTACTTCATATAGTTGTTTTGTTGATAAAATTTAGGAATGGGCCCACTTGATGGCCCATTGGCCTGATCCAGCAAGCTCTTCTTATAGCTGGAATCCTGAACAAGAGCACTCCACTTTCTCTCTTCTTTTGGTAGGTCCCACTCATTGAACGGAAATTTTAACACCTGCATTCAGAAAGTGTCAAATTTGTTTCAGCTTTATTAACAATTTCCACAAGTATATCTTGCTCCTTCTTTTCAAACCAAAGGAAACTATCTCTGTCCCAAATAGGCCATTGATGAAGGATCTGAAGTTACATGCGCAGTTCTGTACAGAAGAACCATTTTTTTGCTTGCTTTCATTCCTGCCTTTAAGTGGTGATGGAGAATGCTTGTCTCTTCCACAGACTGGATGAATCTGTGCAAACCTCCAAACAATTTAGTTTAATTACTTGCCAAGCCTTGCAACAAGGCATAAACCTGCATGTCGCATGTAGCATTACCAGTGGAACAAGTACTTGAATGCAAGAGCTAGAATAATTTGACAGCTAATATAAAGCTCTGTAATTTATATTTAGTTATATTGAAAGGGTTATCTTGCCCCTCCTTTCCCTTCTTTGAGCACTTCATATAAATATTTACTCAGATTCGGAGACCTTGTTTAACCCTCCAAGTACCACATTTATCTTTGATTTGATTTGATTTTTTTATTTGCAGCAGAGAACCCTTCTTTGCTTACTGTGCAGACGATTAAACAAAAGAGTGTCACCTATCAGCTGTTGCATACATAAACACCAGACACCGGTAATTATGATGTATTTACAGTAAAGTACAACTGGATACAGATTAAAGAAGAGACAAAAGATGTAGAGTTGCAATGATTTATTATAAACAATGTCTTTAAATTCTATTCCAGAGACAAGATGATAAGTCTGCTATGTTTAAGTGTGATCCAAATTGCTTCATAAATTATGGAACTGGGTGACATTACTACACAGCCTTCTTCGAGTGCAAATTTAACTCTTATTCTGGGTTTAATTTTAGTTAAGACTCACCAGGCTTAGTTTCAGAACCTGTTTTCAATGTCCGGACTTATACCTGCATCATAGACATTCATAAATAATCAAGACAAGAGCACCCTGAAACACGTACAAAGTGTCTTCCATTCACCATTACTATCATTAAGCTTTCTAACAATAGAGTTGATTCCTGTCATACAATCTGGCTTCAAGACAGGCTTCAACTCTAGCTCTTTTCATTTTATAAATGACGCACAATTCTTACCTGTGATTCACCTTTATTGTGAATCAGGTATATTTTGGAGTGGACGGAACGGCACATTGTGTCTTCGTGTTTTGTGCTAATAATAGCATTTATATAGTGCTTAGAGAGTTCAAAGCACTACACATTCATCAGCTCAGCAATCCTGCCTAACAACCAAGCATTATCCCCATATTACAGAATTGAGGGGAGACACTGAGTCTGAGTGAGAGAAAGTAACTTGCCTAAGGCCTGGTCTGCCCATGTAGCCGAATGAGATGGTGGTGCAATGAGGTGGTAGAATGGAGTCAAATACAAATGGGGGAATCACAGTTATAAACAATGTTCCCTTGTATTCTTTTTTTAAAAAAAATGAAAGAAACCTCTGGACATACAAAACTAGCACTCCCAGCAGCAGGCTGGTCTACAATCTTTGTCCCTGATGCACTTTATTGGTGAGGAGAGGGAGGCAAATATTTGATTATTGTGTTTTTTTAACATGGGGCAAATTTACAAAATGTACCCACATCCAGAGTCTGAAATGAACTTGCCCTTGAAAATAACATTGTACTTTTTTGGGGGGGGTGGAGAAAACCCCAAAATGGGAGAAGGATCTGAAGTGAGGAAGACACGGCTAATGCTTCAGCCATTTTTCATCGTGCTCTTCAAGTAGGTTTGCAATCCATTTAGCTTCTTCTCCTGGTTCTTGGTCACCATGATGCACTAATAGAGTCCTAATAGCCACATGCTGTAAAGAGGAAATTAGTGCAATCCCATGGGCCAAGTTCATCCAAAACACTCTCCCCAACGCAGCAATGGCTTCACTGGATGGCCTCCAGCAAGTTTCCCCATCTGCAAAATAAAAACAATAGTAACCTTTCTCATGGGGGTTGTTGTGTGGACAAGACAATGTATAAAGCAATTTTTAAACTGAGCTCTGAATGATAAAGAAGGAAATAAGACAGCCAGTAGGTTAGAAACAAACATCCTGAAGGCTTGATTCTGCTTAGCCTGTCCTTGCTTAAACTTGTATCTCCATAATCATTATTATATATATTTATTATACATATATATATATATATATATATATATATATATATATATATATAGTCATAGCAACAATGCATAGAAAGCTGATTTCCCAGACCATGTGTGAATCACTTAGGAGTTTCCTAACTCTGAAATTTCTACTTCTAACTGCATATGGCAGAATACAATTTAAATGTGCTGTAAAATCCCCATGCAACATGTCTACCTATATGCATGGGGTTCTGCCTAGGAACACTCCCAGCAAACAAAGCACCCGGGTCAATGAAGGGGTTCCTTCATAACTGGACGCAGGCACTCCAAACCACTGATGGGTGTCCAGGTCCAAAACACTCTCCCCTACGCAGGTGCAGCAGATGCCCAGTACAAATGTGTGGTGTTTGTAAATCTGCCATTAAAGAAGTCTTAACTTAGAACTGTCAGACAAAAAGAGCAACAGCAAGAAGTCTTTCATTACCCCCAGTGCTAAAAGTAGAACAAACTGTTGCAGTATAACACCCTCCACCAAACAGAGTTCTCATGTTCATGGTTCCAGCCAGCCAGCCATGCCACCCTCTGAGACACAAAGCTATTGGGAGTTCAAGCAGCTCAATTGCCCCTTCATTTTTCCCACCCCACGCTGTCTTCCATTTTTCTTATCTAGCTGGCATTCTAGCTCTAGCTCTCTTTTAAATAAGAACCAGTGAAGCCGGTGAATGTCCTGTGTGAGTGTCTGCAGGCAGTTGAAGGATGGATGGCAGCTAACAGATTGAGGTTGAATCCTGACAAGTCAGAAGTACTGTTCTTGGGGGGCAGGGGCTAGGCTGGTATGGAGGACTCCCTGATCCTGAATGGGGTAACTGTGCCCCTGAAGGACCAGGTGTGCAGCCTGAGAGTCATTTTGGACTCACAGCTGTCTATGGACGCACAGGTCAATTCTGTGTCCAGGGCAGCTGTCTACCAGCTCCATCTGGTACGCAGGCTGAGATCCTACCTGCCCGCAGTCTTGCCAGAGTGGCGCATGCTCTGGTTATCTCCCACTTGGACTACTGCAATGTGCTCTACGTGGGGCTACCTTTGAAGGTGACTCGGAAACTGCAATTAATCCAGAATGCGGCAGCTAGACTGGTGACTAGGAGTGGCCGCCAAGACCATATAACACTGGTCCTGAAAGATCTGCATTGACTCCCATTATGTTTCCGAGCACAATTCAAAGTGTTGGTGCTGACCTTTAAAGCCCTAAACGGCCTTGGTCCTGTATACCTGAAGGAGTGTCTCCACCTGCATTGTCCAGCCTGGATACTGAGGTCCAGCGCCGAGGGCCTTCTGGTGGTTCCCTCGCTGCGAGAAGTGAGGTTACAGGGAACCAGGCAGAGGGCCTTCTCAGTAGTAGCACCCACCCTGTGGAATGCCCTCCCATCAGATGTCAAGGCAATAAGCAACTATATTTTACTTTTAAAAGACAACTGAATGTGGTCCTGTTTAGGGAGGTTTTTAATGTTTGATGCTGTATTGTTCTTTTTTTATGCTGTATTGTTTTTAATATTCTGTTGAAAGTCGCCCAGAGTGGCTGGGGAAACCCAGCCATGTGGGCAGGGTATAAATATATTATTATTATTATTATTATTATTATTATTATTATTCACTGGTGCCTGTGTCCACTGAGCATCCTCGATGCTCATTTGGCTCTTAGGATGCATGAGGGTGTCTCTTTCAGGTATATTTGTGGCAGGGTTTGATTAAAAAAATAAATCTGTAAACATCAGGATGCCTTCCTCTTGTTTCTCAGCAGCCCAAACTCAGCTCTATTTCTACCAGTACATGGGCACTAATTCTGCTATTACGGCGAGTCCAGAATGGAAGGCCACCTTTCTGAGCTGAACATCAGATATTGTTTCCAATCCCCATGGCTCACTGGAGGAAGCAATAAAGATGGAACTATCTCTGAGCATACACAAACTGTGTTTCCTTACCACAGGGTGTTGACAACCAGCCCTTCCATGTGCCTCAATAATATATTATTATTATTATTATTATTATTATTATTATTATTATTATTATTATTATTTATATTCTGCCCATCTGGCTGGGTTTCCTCAGCCACTCCGGGCGGCTTCCAACAAAATATTAAAATACAGTAATCTGTCAAACATTAAAAGCTTCGCTAAACAGGGTTGCCTTCAGATGTCTTCTAAAAGTCTGGTAGTTGTTGTTGTCTTTGACATCTGGTGGGGGGCGTTGATCAGAAGGCTTGGCTTCTAGACAGACTTCTGCATCAGCATCTCTCACATTAGACCAGAGCTGAGGATCCTGGCCCTTAGGACTCTCTCCACATCACGTGCACAACCACCCTTAGCCACAACACCTCTCACCAGGGCACAGGCCTTGACTGTTTTCGCCTGGCAGGAATGTGTCCTTGGACTCTGATAATGCCTTTTGTCTGGAGGACAGAGAGGGGTGTGTGAGTGTATGTAGAAAGTAGCCTACTGTTTTGGAGAACATTGCAGGCCTTCCCCCAACTCATTTTCCTCCACTACATGGGAAACCAGGTTTCCATGCTGACTTCTTCCATGGATCCCCCTGCAGTCAGAAGGAGCCACTATCAGCTTAAATCTACCAGCAAAACGATTAGATTCTTATATTGATTACCTACCCTCATGAGGCTGTTGAGAGTGTGTTGTGAGGTTTTCTTGCACAGTGCTTTACAGCATGGTACTAAGAGAGAAATAAAGAGAGCACAGAAAAGCACATGAGGTTTTTTTTAAAATAAAGATAAATTTTTAAAAGATCAGATTCATTTTTGGACAGCTTGGGTTGGAGCCAGACTTAATTGTTCTTCAGGTAGACCCATTTAAATGAATAGGACAAATTAGTTATGACTAAGAAGTCGCGTTGATTTTAGTGGGCCTGTTCTAAGCATGAGCAAGTCTAGATCTGGCCACTTGCATTTGTACATTTCTGCAGACATTCATATATGCTGATAAATGGGTCAGAGAGTATATACAATTGTGGATATAGGCTGGGAAACTGGAGATTTCCTAGTAACACTTCAGAAGACCCCTTTCTTTTTTCTCCAACCAATAATAGCAGCTGCTTGTGACATCTCTGAACTCTGCCAAAAGAATATACCATATCTGGCTTACTGACTGCCAGTATTCAGTGGCTTTCCCATGCAAGCAGCCTTACCACAACCGAAACTTCCCCACCACCATACCGTCATCTCAGGAATAATTTCCCCCCAAGTTTGAAATACATTTCTTTTCAGAAAGCACTAAACTTGCTAAAAGGACATGGCTTGCCTACCTTGCGCCCTGGCCCCTCATGCCTCAGGATATCATAAATTTTTGATATCAATAAAACAGAATTTTTGATGAGCTGCTATTTTGCATTAAAGCAACTTTACATGCAAAGATTGCATAATAGGAAGCAAAATTGAATTTTGCCTCAGAACAAGTCCTTATTATTAATTTAAGTGTTCTTATACGTCTTAGCAGCAGCTTATCATTCTATACATTTAATTCCTTTCTCGCAGCTTAGCAGCGGTTTCCTTAGCTAAACAAATCTTTTAAGGGAGCACATGTACAGAGCGTGGAAACATTGCATTTCGCATTGGGAGGGGGGTAGCTTGAGAGAAGTAATGAAACTTTAAAAGGGGGGATAAAATACATTCAAAGGGCAGATCCTTCTCGCTAAAAGCTGCTCCTAACTGCTTGAGCAGAGCGATGAGAGAAAGGAGTCTGTGTCAGTACCTTTTGCCTTACATATGAGTCCCTCTTCTGTAATTGCAATATACTTAGTATTCTAATTATGGTCGTGCGAAGCAGAAACATCAGGAAATCATTGTCAAGCATGGGTTTGCTGTATATCCTTGTTCTATCCCTTTAACACTTCTGAATTGCCACTGTGCAGAGGAAAGCATGCAGCATAGAAAAGGGTTCCTCCATTCCAAGAGCACAGCTGTGCAGAAGGTTTGCTCCTGCCTTGGTCCAAGAAGCGTATCATTTATTTAAGGTGCCTTTCTAAACGGCGAGAAAAGCAAGCACAGAAACCTTCCCTCCGCCTTATATAAAACAGCCAGCCAGTGTTGCATTCTAGAAGTCCACCTTACAGAATGTATTGGAATGGAGTGGGGGGGGGAGAGAGAGAGACTAATTCATGGAGGTATATAGTCAAAGAGAAAGCAAAAATTGTGCAGTACAAACCTATGCATGCATGGTCTATGTGGGGGGGGGGAGACAGGGGGCAACCACACACCCACAACAAGGAGCTCATCCCCCACTTACCCTCCCCTGTCATAATGAACTCCTGTCATTAATATATACACACTGCTTTTTTTCACAGATATGTTAACCTGTGAGACACAATTTGCCCACAATCTTGCCCTTTCTGTCCCCTCCGGGGGGGGGGGACATTTCCCCCTGCATGCTTATCTACTCAGTAGTAACTTGCACTGAGTGACACTTACACAGAGAGAGCCTAAGGCTACCCTTAACCATAAAGGGGGGAGAGAGGAGCAAATGTAGTAAAAAAATAAATAAAGTTACAGGTAGGTAGCTGTGTTGGTCTGCCATAGTCAAAACAAAATAAAAATTCCTCCCAGTAGCACCTTAGAGACTTCTTCAGATAACTGTGCATGCACACAAAAGCTCATACCAATTACAAACTTAGTGCTACTGGAAGGATTTTTTTTATTTTGTTTTAAAAAATAAAGGTTAACTTTCTTCTTTCATTTATTGGCGATGGGCTGCAATTCTAAACCCCCTTGTCTGAGTTTGCTCCCTTACTGAATGTAGTCAGACATGGTTTTGAGCAGACATCTATATAGGATTGAACCCTTGATGTATTTAAGGGGGGGATGTAAATCCCTCCCTTAAATATACAAAATGGATCTGAACTTTTTAAACCTTACCTGCTGTGTTTGAAACATTTGCAGCTGCTGCTTGCAAGCAGCAGAAACTTGCAAGCCCCTGGTTCTAAAAGGTGGGAGACAAAATTCCTGAGCTATACAGCTCGGCTGGGATTTGGTCAACTTTTCGCAGTGTCGCAGCTAAGCAGGAAAAAAGCAAGGTCTACGCATAAACTGCGCAGGTAGGGCAGAGTGCCCGTTGTCCTTGCTTTTTTGGTCTGAAGAGGGTTCTTCCGCCATGGCAAAAAGAACAAGGCGAGAAGAAGCAGGGAAAGGGCGGAGGGGGAGGGCGAGAAAAGAGCTTTCCGGCAGCTTTATCTGTCTGCTCTTGAAACTTGACACCCATCGCCCAGAAGAGCTCGGTGACCTTGCGCTGTCAATCAACCCGCGGAACCAGCTTGCTCGAGCGACTATGCGGGCGTTTCGCCAAGTTAAAATTTTTTTTTTTAAAAAAAAATGTTTTTAAAAATCACATTAAAACCTAAAACACAGCTGGGAGCGGTTATCTCGCAATCCCCAGTTCATCCTAATAATGTTGCCAGCCTGGCTCCTTCAAGGCTAACCAGTACTGTGCATGATCTACTGGATTGCAAAAGTTGATCAGACGTGCATGGGGGGGGGAGATGTTTTCCTGCGGAGTTTTTATGGTGAGCGCACACACCGAAAATCGGGGGTAAGATCCGACTGAGTCTTGCTCAGAGTAGACCCTTTGAAATCAATGGTTGCAATAGGTCTGCTCTGGGTATGACTAACGTCAAGTCCTTTGATTTCAGTGGATCCACTCTGAGTATGAATCATGTTGGACTAAGTTTATTTGCACACACGCAAACCCATTCCTGCACATCTAAAGCCCGTTTGCTCGGAAGTCCCACTGAATTTAATGCGGTTACTGCCAAGTAAGGCTGTGATCTTGCACACACTTCTCAGGGACAAAGTCCCATTGAGTGCGGCAGTGGGTTGAAAGTGTTATAAGAATTTTAGTGGGTGAAAGCATGAGACTCTTAATTTCAGGGTCGTGGGTTCGAGCCCCACGTTGGGAGAATAAAAATTCCTGCACTGCATCGTGGTCCCTTCCAATCATTCTATGTGAGATTTCCTTGCGTAGGCTATAAAATAAATATTATGCAGATTGTATGTGTACAAAACGATTGCAGCCATAAAGCAGGTTTTGTGCATATGTTGAAGGCAGTCCCACTGGGTTCAATAGAGGTTACTTCCAAGGAGGAGCGCATAAACTTGCGGCCCGATCCCATTCTGGCTTGCTTGGACTTAAGTCACACTCAGTCCAGTAGAGCTCATTCACAAGTCTCTCTCAATGTGTATATATTTGCTAAGCCCCAATTCCAAAAGTGATCTGACTTTGAGCCAGGCCTGTCTTAAATGATTCCAGTGGGATCCTCTATAGTCCCAGGCGCAGGCATCATCTGCTACGCCCCCCTTCCATCGCGATCCCCCGTTGCGTTTCCTGCTCTTCTTGTTTAATTCTGGGGCAAAACCTTGTTAGTCGTTCCCTTCTCTGCCCTGCAGGGAGAGCAAACCGGGAGCAATGCAAATCTCTCTACAGCGGTTAGCAATAGCTCCAGCAAAACTGGAAGATCAAACAAAATAATCTGATTTGCACTGAAGGGGTCTCGGTAGCGGCGGCGGCTGCACCACACCTCGAGAATGCAGGAGGAGCAGAATCAGATGCAGACGCCACATTGGGAGGAGGCTGCAAACCTCCTGTACTTTTTTTCTATGCATGCAGCTCTTACTACAATGACAATATCTTAAAAGAAAAAGAAAAGGTCACAGGCAAATTGGATTAGGGACAAATCAAGCTTTGCTGGTGGGGGGGGGATCTCGGACCATGATGCAAATGAATGGAACTACTAAGTGACAACTGTTGGTGTTGGTGGGATTCGAACTCGAGTCAGTGGAAGACACGTGTTCGTTGCAAATCGGTAGCGAAATCTTATCAAGCGCCTTAAGAAGGAGCTGGGGCCTCAGTATGAGTTTGGCTGTATTTCTGCCAGGAACTATATAGGCTACCCCAACCCCACCTCGGGATGGGGGAAGGTTGCACTGACTCCGAGATCGGGTCCTGTAATGCTTCCTGAGCCACATGCATGCTTACTCAAGAGTAACACTCCACTGAGATCTACAGGGCTTAGTTCCTAATGTGGAATAGCTTGGCTATATTTCGTCTCCAAAGGCGACGTGAAAGAGGAGGGGCGCTGATCCAGATTCCTAGTTACGTAGCCCGGTCATAAGTGCTCTTACTCAGAGATAGTACCCGCTGATGTCCTCCTAAAAAAAGCGCGCATAGGCTTGCAACCCTGGGAAATAAGGATAAACGCTTAAAATGAGTAGGGCTTGAGTAAAAGGATTGGGGCTGTAAGACCGCCTTCCTGCGCACCATTACTTGGGAGCTGGCTCCATTGAAAACAGCAGGACATACTTCCTAGTAAACAAACACGTTTGCTAGGCTTGTCTTCCACTGCATAGTCAATGCCTTTGTAGATGCAATAGGCTGATACAACACAAGCCTTTGCATCGCTCATTGCTCCTCACACTTCGGTCCAGAGGAAAATTTGCTTTCTTTGGCCCCAGTTTCTGATATATAAAAGGAGAACACTAATAACCATGATTGCTCTTTACCCTGCGCAAAGAAGGCTTCTATAAAAACAGAAAAATATGGCTTGCTTGTTGGCCATATCAGGGCAGCAGCATTTAATTTCTACACCAAGAAGTTGTGTGTGTGTGTGTGTGTTTCGTAGATTGAAGCCTGCCTGGAAGTTACATATGCTGCTCGGCGAAACTTGATCCTTACTATTAATCCCCAGAAAGGCTTGGCTACGGTTAGTGGCAGAACTCTGTACATGGGCCAAGGCTCGCTCTCGCTCTCGCACTTCATGTGTGTGTTATTGTTAAATTGCAGCGTTGGAGCAGGTCTGACACTGCATATAGGAGTAAGAGCTTGGATGAGGCCTTATCCCTCTTTAATTTATGGGTCCTAAATCATAATTCCGATGCGTCTCCTACAGAATGTTTGGGGCATTCTATTCTGCGTTCTGTGGACAGTGTGGCCTGGTGACGTTGCCTTCCTGGATCTACGGTAGGGGAAGGGCTACAGGGAACGGCCGTGGCTCAGTGGCTTTGCATGCAGATGGTACCAGGTTCAGACACCGGCATCTCCAGGAGGCCCTTGTCTGAAACCCTGGAGAGCTGCTGCTGGTCAGGGTAGAGATCAGTGGTCTGACATCCTATGTTCCTACATCAGTTCTTCAAAATAAAGATTCTGGCAGGACTCGTAGATCTCCTTTCAGAAGTCCCCCTTCAGGTTGCGAGGGGTGAAAGAGAGAAACAAAATTCATAGCAACGTTTCTTGATCTTCTCTTGGGGAAGGTTACTTTAGTGTGCCGCATGAGAATAACCGGGGAGCAAGTGCTCTTGAGATATCACCACTAGGCGTGATCTGAAACAAAGGAGGAGGTGACTGAGCCTTTCTCTTCCCTCCCACCCCCTACCGTATGGCGCCCCTTGCATCTTACTTTCCCTGGCCAACGCTTCCCTGTCTACTCCACTTTCTTCCTCTCTGCACAACACTTCCTATTTTTGTTGTCAATCAATAGCCGAGAGGAAATGAACGCGCGCGTGGGTCAAGCTGTGCAGGGAGCGGGGGGGGCTAAGAAGTCCGCAAGGAGAGATCTGATCTGCCTCGGACCGAGAGTTCATCGAGATCAGCAGCCCGTCTAAGGTGGAAGCAAGCTGCTTGGAAATATTGGCGGGGGGGGGGGGTTGTGTGTGAGGCTAACAAGCTAATGGAAATCGTCCCCGAGGCTTATGTGCAGATTGCGTATTCCTGCCGTGCGTTCCCGAGCTTGTGCAAAAAGCGCCTTCCCCTCAGTTACCATCTTTAGCTTCCACCACATGCGTGGAGTTTCAGCAGTGGGTGTTGAAAGCTTGAGCTTAATCCGGAACGTATCGTAGTTGTTTGGTTTTAAATAATATAAAAGCAAGCACTGGGCCCAAGGGCAGCCCTTGTGTGGGTGGGTGTGCATACATTTCACTCTCTCTCTCTCTCTCTCTCTCTCTCTCTCACACACACACACACACACACAGAGAGAGAGAGAGAGAGAGAGAGAGAGAAAATTGCCTTCCTCTTTCCGGCTGATGCTTGTGTCAACTGTTCTTCTGAACTGAGAACCTATCGAGACATACGGAAAAATATATATACCGGAACGCCCTTAGAGAAAGAGAGAGAATAAATTGTGGAGTAGGCTAAATGGCTGAGTGAAAAGACGGTGGACAGGACAACCCAGCTAGAGACTCCAGGCCAGGCAACGAGAGAAAAGGCCGAACTTCTGTCCCTATGCAGGAAACCTGTGGGGGATGAGAAGAGGCGGCCTGCAGTTTTGCTCTGCTACTGAATTCATCTGCTTCTCTTCTGTGCAGAGGAAAATCACACACAGGGAAAATCGGGTGGGGTAGGGGAAGAGAGAAACCTCAGATTGGATAACACCTCCCCGCGCTTTCAAGCCACCCTAGTTTTATTCAACTATATATCTTTCCCACCCAAAGCGTGTCTGTATTCCGAGTTGTGAGCCTGTCTATCTGTACACAGTGGCGTCTGCCTATCTTGTGTCAGCTACAGTCTGTCTATTTGAGTCTGTATGTCTCTTCCCATGCCATAGCTGCCCCACTAGAAATCTTAGGCTGCCATTTGGCATACATACATTCCACGCAAACCTCACCATTCCTACTCAGAGAAGCAAGCCCGGTTGAATTCAGTGGCCTTACTTAATAGCGCGTCAGCTCCATTAGATAAGGTAGGGCTTACTTCTGAGTTAAACATGCTCAGGTTGGGGGCTGCATCTTATCTATTGCATCCGGTCCCTGTGATCAGACATCCATTCTGCTAGTGCGCCCTCTTCCCCACCACCACCCCATCTCTCTGCAATGACTTCTGGTGCACTTTCTATCCAGTAACACAAACACACACAAGCATTTCACATTTGCTGCGTTGGGTTTCTTTCCTTCTTTCCTGCTAAAGCTACCAGGTCGTCTCCATAAAATGCGAATGTTTAAATTCCTTTTTAAGGGTCATTTCCCCAATTTCCACAAGTGTTCA
Source organism: Zootoca vivipara (assembly GCF_963506605.1). NCBI lineage: Eukaryota > Metazoa > Chordata > Lepidosauria > Squamata > Lacertidae > Zootoca > Zootoca vivipara. The sequence continues at coordinate 73,039,359 of NC_083282.1, forward strand.
TGGTGTGTTTGTATGTGATTTTATAGCAACAAAGCTTGTGAAATTTGTAGAGCAGCTTGGGGGGGGGATCCTCCTCCGTCCTTTTCAGCATGAAGTTTCACTTCCCTTCTGATCTCAAAACAACCTTGTTGGGGCGTCTGTTTTGATACAACCCCCTAGACTGAGAATGTGCGCATCGCTTCAATTCTATGCATGCTTACTCCGAAGTAAGCCTTATTTCTGAGCAATAGTGCATAGGGTTGCAGTCGGGGGGGGGTGCGCGCATGTTTAGCCTCCTCTGCATAAACAGAGGGAGGGAGGGAGGGAGGGAGGGAGGGGGAGAGGAAGAGAGAGTCGCTGTTTTGCGTACATCAACGTGTCCTGATAGCCTTGGAACACGCAGGGTTGCAGCCTAAGAAACTCGCCCTCTGTCCCATTTGCAGAGGTCGGAGTTATACTGTAACTGCATCTCTGCAAGATGTGCCTGCTTCCTCCAGGCTCCGTTTGTCAGCAAGTAGACAACTTGCGCCCACTGCCATAGGCCCAGAACTGAGTGCCCCTCAAAAGAAAAAGAAAAAAGGGACACCACCAAAAAACAAAGCGATTTTAGCAGGGCTGTGCCTTAGTGCAACACACTTTGCATGCGAGAGATCCCAGGTGATCCCAGGATCACTAAACCTGATCTAGAAGATGGACCAGTGATCTAGCTTGGCATATAATGCGGCTGTCCATGTTCCTAGCCCTCCTACAATTAGGCAATTCAAACGCTCTGACTTTAACGTCCTTACGCCAGCCTTCCTCCTTAGATGGTATAATAATGTCTATGACTTCGCGCTACGTTAGGAGGTCTCCTTGCTCGTTCTTCCAAGCGGGACCCTTGACGCCTTCTGCTCTAAAGTTCTACCCCCTCGGCACCGCCACCACTCATTTTTTAATCCCACAAGCTAACTAGAGGAGGTTGATACTTTGATTTTCTCAATTTTTAAAAATCCGCTAAATTAACATTTATTAAGAGCGCCGAGTGCTGCTGCCAGGGCACTTCCTACAGCAGCGGACCTCTGCCCTTGAACCTTCCCACTGACACAGTTATTTGATGGGAATCCGGGCGCCTCAAAAGGAACCTCCTTGTACTTCTCTGAGGCCTGTTTTCCTGGAGGGGGAAAATTGTTGCTCAATTAGCTGCAGTGATTTATTCCGTGCATGCATGAGAGAACATTAATATGCGATGGCAGTTCCCACGAACAATATTCCGCTCAGGCCTTCCGACAGGCCGAGCGTGCCTCCCTTGGCAAGTGGGGAGGGGGAGAAAAATGAAGCCCTCGCTAGTCCCCTCCTCCATAAGACCGTGCTGCTCTTGCGGGCTGGCAGCGGCTCTTCTCCGCCTTCTCTAGCAGCCAGTGCGGGGTTGGGATTTCTCTTACGAATACTGACAACCCTCGCTGCCTGGTGGGGATGATCGCCCCTCAGGCAAAGCTTCCATTTGTCTTCCGCTTGCAAGTGCGGTCGGTGTGGGAGTCTCCTCCTCACAGATTTAACTGATCCCCGACCCCCTTCTGTCACGCACGCCTTATTATAATGATTATAATGATCCCTCACCCCATCTCTGCCTTTCTAACAAGAGGACAGTTTCGGGAAGAATAACAGAAATACGGTAGGTCTTTCCCACTTTGAGTTCTGAAAAGGAGTGGAAAGTTGTTTAAAAACCAAACCACACACACACACACACTTCCCTACCTGCGCAACTTGCCCGTCATTTGAGAGCAGAAGGCCTAGATCCGAAAGCTTTTGCCATCCAGATCCTACGTACATTCTCTTGGAAGTGTATATCAGGTTTCCTGGCTCTCTGTCTCACGCTGGTCAAGGGAGCTGACTCCCTAGTCAGCCTGCTGAGGCTTGCAAGCCCGACGGCGCGTACCAGGAAGCCAGGCCCAGTTCAACTCAGCGAGGCTTCGTTTCCGAGTTTTAGACTGGTTTTTCTTTCTTTCTTTTTATCGTGTTCCCCAGAAACCCACAGAGCTTACCTCCGCGTAAATGGCCGCCCCTTTCTTCCTACACTTTCCATGGAAGTAAGATGGAAGGTTCGGCTCACCTCGAGCGTACCTAAATCGGTTCAAATTAAATTCTGTATGGTTGGGTTTTTGTTTTGGAAAAAGTTTACACTTGCGCTGATTCTGAGCGTTGGGCGACTCAGCTGTTTGTATCAGGAAGGAGGGAGAGGACATCGACCGCCGCCGCCGGCTTTTTCTTTTAGTCACCTCCACCATCAGCCTAAACTTAGTGAATTAACAGAAGAGGAGTGAAAGCATGAATCAGCTGCGGTGGCGAGTGGCGGAGGCGAAGATCACCTCCTGGGAACCGAGGGACGGGTCTGTGGGAGGCAGGTGAAGCTGGCTAGATCAGGAAATGCACAGCTCTGACTTTGGCTTGTGGGGAAATGAGGATGCAGCGAAGGACGGTCCAAGGGGTAGCCCCCCGGGACTCTCTGGGTCAGCGTTGCTCTGATAGGCGCTTTCTGTTTTACGAATGCATTCGCAGTTGGTTTTGCCTGGGAGGGAGGGGGCGTGCGGGTTGTTGAATACTAATAAATAACAACAACAAAGAGGCCCCCCATTCCTCCCCGGGGAACTCGAATGGCGCTCTGTGTATACACACAGATACACAAGGCCCACTTTTTGTTAAGCTCTTGGGCCTGTGTTTCAGCACGATCGCCGCAGGTCACTTTCCTCCACCTGAGAGAGACCCCCCCCCAAAGCCTGATGTGATGAAGTTTGCGAGCCTTTCCTACGCCACCCCTCGGAGCTGCCTTGCGGTGTGGAAGCGCACTCTCTCTGTGTGTGGGGGGGGGGCAGTAAGACAGGCCGAAGGATTTCAGTCCAATTGAAAAAGCAACTATTTTCAACCGCATGGAGAGTTTGGGGCTCTTTGGAAACAACACAGGTAAACAGATCTTTGCAGAGAGCGAAAAGTTCCCGATCCCTGGGTGTTTTGAGACCAGGGGGATGTACTGCTGAGCTCAGGCCAAAGTTCCATAGAGGCCTGTCCATTTTACAGAAGGACGTGGTCTTGGCATCTCTTCCCCCCCCCCAATGCTGTGGCCCCTTCATTTAAGGACACTGAAAGGTTGGACACTAAAGCAAGCCACAAAACCTCCATGTTCTATCCTGAGCCTGAACAGTTTCCCCATGGAAGCTCTCATTAAAATCAAAGATATTCGCTTCCAAGTTACATGCTTTTAGAAGAAGAAATGAGAGCTCCAGTTCCAGACAAACTAGAATATTATGAAGACTAAAACACATCTTGGTGCAACGATATTGCTGAAATCATCATTTGGCCTCAACTTGATCTATCATATACAGGTTAAGGCACAGTGATATATATGCTGCCTCTGAAAGCAAGTGTCTGGGACTAAGTGTCTTAGGGCATTTATGTGGAAGATATCCCCTTTTAACACATTAAAACGTACTTCCGAGAAAATACACATTCTCTCAGACAGCAGGTATTATTGTTAGGGGGTTTTTTTAATAAAAAAATAAGAATTTTGATAATGGATCGGGCTGGAAGTACAGAGTTCTAGCAGTTCCCTGATTTGGTGAATCTGGACCCAAATAATAATAACAGTCACAAATATATTGTTCCACGGATTCAACCCCCAAGTAGTGAGAGAAGTACCCCCTCCAAAGAAAATGCCATTTCAATGATATTAGTAAGCAAAAATATGAAACAATTTAATAAACAAACAAAAACCAGAAACCAGTCTGAATAAAACTACAATAAGACCAAGAGGTGTTTTTTAATATTTTTCATATCATAAGCAGGATTTTAAATTGATCCCTTCAGAACGTTTACATGAAATAAAAACAATATTTTTTTCTCTCTCTGCTGCTGCAATGTTGCGACTTCAACACAGTTGAATCCGTAAAAACCCAAAAAGCTCAGAGGTGTATTTTTTTTCCTGATGCATGACTATTAATATCCACAATATTTAAAACGGCAAGCACCATGCTCTTCATTTTTCACGATTCTTGGTATTACTGTTAATTTATAAACTAATACAAACTTAAAATGCATCCGGCCAGCAGTGCCAGCAAACCCTAAAAGAAAACTAAAAAATAAAGGTTTTCATTTTGGTATTTTTGTCAGTGCAACATAAAATCCTTTTACTGACCTGCAGGAGGAAAAAAACACCAGAAGAAGAAGAAAAAGTAATAAACACACCCATAAGACTCCAGATTATTAACTACAGTATTAGCATTTGCGAAGAAATTTGGCTAAACTCTCACTGGCTGCATGAAGAAGCAGATTAAACATTGCAAAAAAGAATATACTTGAAAAAGCGAAGTGTCTGCCTCCAAAACAATATTTAAAAATAAAATAAAAGAGAGGTGTGGTTTTTTAATGCATTCAGAATCTATTCCTACTCTTACACTGATTAACTTAACTCCAATCAGAGCGCGAGCACGTGAGTTGCGCAGGACGCAGCCACTGAAACTGACTCGCATCTCTCAGCGTTAAGAAGTGAAGCGGCCAATTGTTGCTAGGGGTTTGTGAGGGCGGGGAGAAGTAATCGCCAAGTTGTAAAATCTCTTACTTTTCCTGAGTGTCTGATAAATTCAGGTAGCCCAAACGGAAGATTACTGGGGACTGCAGTAGAGACCCAGCACGGGATCCAAGCGTTGTCACACATTAATAATATTCTGCCTGGGCTACTTGTTTTCCTTTTCGCTTTCTGAAGGACACACCACTACACATACTTGGAAGTAAAGTCCAATTTAATTCAGGGCGAACTTGGCCCTTTCTAACCGCATAGATCGGGAGGTCAACTCCGCTGATTTGGGAAGAATTAACTTCTAGAGTAAGATCATTGGGGTGGAGGTTAGGCTTGTCATTTTCTCTGCCCCAACAAAAACCAAAATGAAAACTAAAAACTTTTTTAAAAAAGTTACAGCTTTTCAAAGTGCACCAAATATACAAAGTTGCTTTCTGAATGCAAAATGCCCAGAATTTCTCTCTTTTCCCTCCTGTGTGTGTGTAAATTTATTATTTCCCTAAAGAACGACCAAAACCATCAAAAGCCAGCCTGCTGAAATGTTATTGTGATTTGCCCCCTGCGCCGGTTGATATGGCTGATATATATTTACAAGCTAACAGGGGGCCCAATCCACCAAGAGCAGCCCTGTTCTTTCCAAAGGGACATGCCCAGGACAATTCCTGATGGAATGAGCCCTGATTTATTTATTTTTAAAAGAAATATAGAGAAACAGTTGCATGAGCAGTTAAAAAAGAGGGCTTTATATATATATATATACTTGTGACATTTCCTCACTCATTGAAAAGGGAAAAAAACCGAACAGGAACAGAAAAAGAAGCTATGATTGATGATCAACAACATGCGAAAAGTTTAAACAAGAAAAATGGTACAAAATAGAAGTTACCATACATGTCCAGCATGCAGGATTAATATTTTTAATGCAGATTTTTTTCCGTATTTTTATCCCCTATATAATCAAGCAGGCAATAAAACCGAGGAGTTTTTATTTTCTTTCCTCTCCCTCCCTCTCTCTCTCTCATGGCAACGTCCCATCTGAACTCTGTCACTTTCTCATAGGCAGGCAATATATGAGGAGGCTGCATATATTGTCCTCTCCTCTTTTTCCAGGTAAATTGGGTCTTTTCCTCCCTTCTCTCTTGTTTTCTTCCTTCCGTTTATAAAACAACCACCACTCCAAAGCAGGTAATTCTAGATGGCTTGTCCAGTGCCCATCGTTTTGCTTTGAAAAGTCCAGGTTAAAGTTCTACAAGCAAGCAACCGATTCGTATAAAACATTTTGCGTGTGTGTTTGTTTAAAACAGTCCTTTTCTCTCCCCACCCCACCCCCTTCCGCCCCATCTCTCTCTCTCTCTCCCCTTCTACACATCTCTGTCTCTGGCCAATTAAGATGAAAAAGTTGCGACCCTTCCCCTCCCGCTTGGATCTTCGCAGCTCATCTAGAGGAAGACAAGGATCTGCAAAGATTAGCAGAGTCACGGATTAAACAGGCCAACGCGTCACCCCCTTCCCAGGCCCCTCGGTTGCTCTTCTGACTCTCAGCTCAAGAGGGTAAGGATGGATGGAGATGTCAGAGGATGGGAGAGGGGGAACGACAACTGGGGAGCGGGTGGGGGTGGGTGGGGGGAGAAACATATCTCGGTTGGCTGGTGGGTTTTTTTGTTTTTGTTTTAAAGGACTCACATGAAGAACTCGGGAGAAGACGGGTTGTCACTGGTGGATCCGGCCTCTCGGAAGCCATTGCTGGCCAGTTTCTCGCACTTGAGCTTGTAGGCGTCTCTTTCTCTGGCCAGCCGGTTGACCTCTTGCTTGAGCTGTTCCACCTGTTGGATGAGCTGGGTCTTCTCGTTCTCCAGGTGATGCTTCTGCTGGACCCGCTTGTACCTGCAAGACTGGGCATAGCCTCTGTTCTTCAAGGTCCTCCTCTTCTGCTTGAGGCGGATCACCTCGTCCTTGGTGAAGCCCCTCAGGTGCCGGTTGAGCTCCCGCACTGACATGGACACCAGCTGGTCGTCGGAGAACCGGTCTTCCACGCTGCTGGAGGACGAGGAGGACGAAGACGAGGACGATGGGTGAGGCTGGTGAGTGTTCTGGAGCTGCTGGGAGGAGCTGGAGGCGTTGGAAGGGGTGGGCGACGCCTGGTGATGGTGAGGGTGGTGGTGGTGGTGATGGTGAGGGTGCCCGTTGCCCGACAGGTCTTCGTGGGGGACCCCGGTGTACTGGTGATGATGATGCTGGTGGTGATGGTGGTGGTGGTGAGCGGCAGCGGCCCGGAAGCTCTCGAAGCCCTGGAGCTGCTGGGGCACCTGGTGGGACCCGATGAGGGCTTCCACCGCGTCCTCCGGGGTGAGGTTGAGCGTCTCGGGGTTCATCTGCTGGTAGCTGTTGGCCATCCAGTAGAGGTCCTCCAGGTGCGTCTTCTGCTCGGTGGGGCTGAAGCTGGGCGACGAGGGCACCGAGCTGCAGGGGGTGCTGATCGGGGTGGACGATACCGAGCCGGCGGGCTGCAGGCGCGTGCAGTGGCGGCCCGAGCGGTCGGCTCGGCCCAGGGGCTCCTTCTTCACGTCGAATTTCATCAGATCGAAGTCATTGACGTACTCCATGGCCAGGGGGCTGGTGGGCAGCTCGGGGCCGATGCTCAGCTCGCCAGCCATTGCGCTGGGCTCCGCGGGGGGAAGAGCCTCCTCTCCCGCCGGAGAGAGGAGAGGGGACCACGGCGACGGCGACGAGGAGGAGGACGGATCTCACCGCCTCGTCGGCTCACTCCACGCTCCAACCCTCCGTGCTGCCAGCCAGCCCGGAAGAAACTTTCTCCGCCGCTTCGCCGCAGCCAAGCCAAGTCCGGGAAACAGCCAGAGCCGGAGAGACACACACTCTCTCTCTCCCTCAGGGGGCTGAGGGTCTTCGTTCTCCTTCGCCTTAACGGTGCCGGCAATGCAATGCAATGCAAGTAGAGAGAGAGCTGTCAGTTTCTCCTGTTTGCCAGAAACCCGCTGGCAAAAAAGGAGCAGGTTTTTTTAAAAAGGAAAAATGCAGCGGGGAGGGAAATCCTTCGAAGCTGTTCGTACGTGCGCGCGCTCCTTCCTCTCCCAGAGAGAGACGGCGATCTGCAAGGATAAGATTCAGTCTCTGGTTTGTAAGTCCGGCTTCCCTTCGCGACCTGGAGCAACTTTTCGCTCGCTTTGCTGCTCAGCAGAGAAGGGCGGCTGGTTGCAGTTGCTGCTTTTTGTGTGCAGAGTTGCGATCGCGCTGGGAAATGGGAGAGAGGCCGGGAAGGAGAGAGAGCAGGAGGAGGAGGAGGAGGAGGAGGGGAAAGGAGAAAAAAAGAGCAGCACCCTCTCTCTCTCTCTTTCTCTCTCACACACGCGCAGCCCACTCCTCGGCAAGCTGCGCTCGGCTCGCGGCCGCTGCCTCCAGCGCCGATTGAACAGCTGTGATTCGGCGCGCCTTAGCTCTTCGCTACTTATACCGCTCGCTTGGCTGACACTCAGGCGCTAGGGGCGGGGCCGGCGGGGCGCGTCGACCAACCCCGGCCCGGGCGCGGAGTTCCTGGGGTAGCCGGGGGGCGGGGCCCGCGCTCCCAAGCCCGGCTGACAGCTCGCAGCCAGTCAGCTGACTCGCAGCTGGAGAAGCAGCTAGCGCAGCCGAGCTCCCGGCCGGGCTTGGGGGGGCCTTTCATGTTTTCATCTCTCCACCAGGTTCTTCTTCCCGCGCCTCTCTATGGCTTTGCGAGTCACCCTCCCCCGGCCCTAGATCCACACACCTTTATTAATTATCCTTAATTAATAAATCCCCCACCAGCCCGTCACACGCACCGTCCCATTATAGGAAAGGGAACAAAAAAAGAATTGCTTCGCGGGGGAGGGGGAATAAGAGAAAGTGCCAATAAAGGGCTGTAACTTTCCCCCTGTTTTTATGGTGCCTAGGAAAGAGATGGGGTTTATTGCACAAGGAAGAGATGGCAAAGCCCGGGTGAGGTGTGTGCGCGTGCATGCATGCATATTGCAGGATGGGAAGGAAGGGGGTTGCAGACATGTTTTGCACGGCCTCGACTAGCTGCCTTTATTATATGGAGCGGGGGAGCGAGATCCCAAGTTAGAGATCATTTTTAAAAAAGAGCATCCTTGCAGTGGTGGATGAGTTCTACAGGACGGGGGGGGGCAGGGAGGAACTAGAACTCTCCATTTCACTCCTGGAATAGGCCTGTGATTTCCCTTTCTCCGCGAGTGACTGCATGCAAGAACACATTTTGCAAGATTTCTTCTTTCTTTTTTTGGACCACTGTTTTTGTTTGAACATTTTGTAACGATTAAGGGAGATTAAGGTGCTCGCTCGCTCTTCTTTCTCTTTTCAGCAGCTCTGCCCCAAACAGGCATAAAGCGCGACCCCAAGTGGTCATATGGAGTATAGCATCCATCTGTAAAGGAGAGGGGGAAATGATCAGAGCAGGAGGCGAATTTGACGAAAGCATCTACCGGTATGGATGAGGAACAGAAACGGCAGGGGCAACCGAAGTGAAATCTGTATCGGGAGGACCTCGGCGTTTTAAATCCAAGTGATCCTTTTCCACCAAAGACTGTTGGGTTATTTCTTCACCCACTTGCCGTCTTCTCACAGAAAGGGTATTTCACACACACCCTCTGACTGATCAAATGTTCTATGACCTCTGATATTTTTCATTCAGAGGAGGATATATGCTAGTTACTGATGCACACAGGTTTTACCCTCTCCTCGCCCCGCCCCCATTTCTTTTAAAAATGCGATCAAAACTTTGAATAGGATAGTAGCTCAGTGCAGTTTCCTTTTTAGTTTATCCTAGCCCAGAAATCTCCAGCTGTCATGGAAGTACGATGCGATGCCCAGGCACTACAAGAACACGAGGGTGACCGTCGCTGGCTTTATATTACCGGTACCTCCGCCTTCCACGCAGGCCTCTTCCCAAAGGAATTTCAGGGCATGCCAACGGATCTCATTGCCTTGAATTTGCTCGCTTGGAACTGGGGTTCTTCAACTGCAATCAGCTGGACTGGAACTCGAGGGTGGTGGGATTTGAGGGGAGAGCCTGTTGCAAGAACCTCCTGAGGCTGGGAGATGAGGGCACGGGGGAAGAAAGCCCCCTGGAAAGCTAGGACAGAGGCTTCCGTGGGGCCAGGTGACCACCAGCCTCTGCGAGAAGGATATTGTATCCACCTAAATAAACTCTATCTGTTTCTCCGGGAAGGAAGAGAGGTGTGTTCGTGTGTCAGAGAGAGAGAGAGAGAGAGAGAGAGAGAGAGAGAGAGAGAGAGAGAGAGAGAGATATGCAGGCGGACGAGGATGCAGGCGTAAAGTTAGAAGCTTTCTGCGTGCTATGGTAGCCCAAATCAAACAGCAGCAGCTGAATTGTGGTGGGGTTTTTTGTTGTTTGTTTTGCAAAATTTAGGGATTCTCCTCTCCTTGCTATTTGAAGTGTGTGGAGAGAAAATTAGACGAACGAGGGCATCTGCAGAACATGCAATTCTCCATAAAACATACACACCCAGGCAAAATCAATACTGCTTTGCATCTTTCCACGTGCCTGGCCCAAGAACCCTCGGTAAACATCCTCTGCCTCGTTACTCGTAACTGGTAAAACAAAATTCATCCGGACTTAGACGCCCAAGCAATTAGAGGGTTGCAGTTTTGAACCGCGGCTCCCCTTCCTTGTTTTTGAAGTTCTCTGAGATTTGCTTTCCTGTTCCGTTCAATCGTATCCAGGAAGAGAGAGGGAGAGAGAAATCTCTCCGCGCCGCCCCTCCCCCCCCCGCAATCAACAAGGACGTGCACATTAACCAGAAGAGAGCGCAAGCACCGAGGGAAATCGCTCATGCTGCTTTCTGATGAATGGACTGCTCTCGGTTTAAAAGCACCGGGAGGTCCTGAGTTCGGATTCCGCTGGGGCCGGGCGGTTGACCTGGGTCGCTCAATCCCCGGGTCTACTCAAATCACAGAAGAAGGGTGGGAGAAGCGGGTTGGGGCTGCCCCCCTGCCCAAATTCATTTCGTGAAAGTAGAACGCAATAGAATCAATGCGGGCTGTTACATTATAACCACAATCCAGCACGAAGGCGCGCTTCAGGCTGCAACTGTAATTGACAAAGCCCCATTCAATTCAATGGGCTTCTGAGCAGACGTGTAATAGCAGACGTGTAAATTAATTCATATCGAATGCCTTTGAGTTCGGCGCAACCAGGATAGTTTTTCCCGCCGTCCTCCGATTTTAAGCATACCTACCTGGAAGTAAAAGCCGCAGAAACGAGGAGGACTTGTTTGTAAAACGGTGTCTTTAGAATTGGGGCCTTAAGATAAACCAGAAGCAAGCTTGCTATAGCAGCCTGGCATCGTTCTACTAAGCAAGTTTATTTCAAAGTGAGTCCGGTCGCCCTTATTTCAGTGGAGTTGAAGTATAAACAGGAGCGCACCCGCGCTTACTGGAGAGTAAATCACCCTCTGAACATTTTGACGTTGTTTAATTTTGTGGCTTAAAAGGGGGGGGGAGCAAAATTTCTGCCGGATCTTTCTTCACTGTTTGGCTTCCACAGCGCGATCCCCAACTGCGCTTACTCAAAAGTAAGTCTCACTGAGACTCTGGGGACTGCTTTCCTTCCTAACCTATCGTGTTTATCTCTCTGTTTAGGTTTGCCACGTCAGCCGGGGCCGCTGGATTGGGGCCGCTGAGCTGCGGCCTACACCAGTTACACCAGTATTTTGGTTGGTGTGTGTGTGTGTTTGCACACCCACACCCACACACCCTTTCTTTGGAATACAAAGAGCCAGGTGTCTACTCCAGTGTAAGCAGTTGGCGGCCTGCCGCCATCCGAAGGTGGGGGAAAGCAGAAAGAGGAGATCAAACCAAGGCACAACTGCTCCGTGAAGCAGCTCCTCATCCCGAAGAAGAAGCCATCTGATCCCTTCTCCTTACCTGAAGGAAGCTGCTGCCCCCTCCCCACGCGGCCCTTCCGCATAGGACCCCTGCTGCAGCCCTTGCAGATTGCTGAGTTATTTTATCCACACTTTCTATGGAGATGATTATGATTATGATGGAGAGAGTGAGAGTGGTTCTCTCTCTCTCTCCCTCCCTCTCTCTCTCCCCTGCATCCGGTTTAAGCATTTATAATTCAACGCACCTCGCTGCACGTTTCTGGAGAAGGAAGGGCGGGTTGCAATCCCCACCGAAGTCCCTTTCGTTGGCGAGGCATCGCGGATGCTCTGCCGTTTTCGCTCACGCGGCACTTTATATGGAATGCGCATTATGTGGAATACAGTGCAAGGCGCGCGCTCCCTCCATTATTCCCTTGCTTAGGGGGGCAGAAGAGTCTGCAACCTCAGAAACAGGGTTGTTGTTTTTTTGGATGTGGGGTAATCTCCCCCAGCAAGGATCCTGTTGACCCAAGGGTCCATGGGAGGAGAGCCTCTTCCCCCCCCCCGGACACCCCTTTCCGCGCATCCAACCTCTTTCCCCACCCTGTGCAAGCTAATATTAGAGCGCGATCCTTGCATTAACTTGCTCTTCTTTAACAATAGAGTCTGTTACTTAATCCTTTTGCGAGGTGGAGACTCTGAAAGGCTGCGGGAAAAAGGCTGAGCGGATGTTTCCCTAGGAGAAAATTTTGCTGCTTTGCTTAATCTTTGATTCCTGCCCCCAATCCACCCACCCACCGCGAGCAATCACTTTCTTCCCTGTTTTTTCTTTCTACCCCGGAACGAACGCGCCTCCGTGGGCATTTCTCTGAGCCCTTTTCGGTCCTCATAAACTATCCAGGCAGCTACCAAAGGAGTCTTTCCCACACCACCACCCCCGCCCCGCTTCCCCCCCTTTAATAGCCATTTTTATCTCTCCCCATTAACAGTTTAAGAGACATCCTACAAAACGTGCTATCATGTGGGACAAAATCAAAGCAAAAAGCGCGGGTTTGTTAAAAAGCGGAGCTCAGGCGCTCCGTCGATTTTTTTCGTATTTAAAGGCTGGTTTAGTTTAGTGGGCGAGTTTATTTATTTATTTAAGGTCGCTAAAGTTTTCATCAGTAGCAGGATACGTGATGAGCAGGAAGGACTATTCTCTGGTCAGAAATAGAGACGGACAGGGAATGCAGAGTCGCCATAAACCAGTTAAGCAGAAGTACCTGAATTTAAGGGAACCCCAGAATCCCAAATACGGTACGTCGTGCACAATCCAGCCGGTCAAAATTAAGCACAATGGGAGAGTTAGGCGCGAGTTTAAGATCCATCGCAATGCAATCGCTTCAAAGCGATCCGCTTGTGCTCACTCTGGCGAATCCAGAGCTATTTACAATGACGGAGAGAGAGAGAGAGGAAGAGGGAGAGTTTGGCCGCAGAATTTAATGTGGTGGGGATCGCACCCTGATTGTGAACGTGGACTCTGGGGATTTCTACACACGTCACACTTGAGATTTACTTCCAAGTGGAATAAGTTTAGGATCTGGGCTTTATTCGAACTTATTTCCAAGGAAGTTAAGCATGGTTAAACGCATCCTATAATCAAATGAACACATAGAGGATTTAAGACACCTAGTCCTCTCCCTCTTCCCCGCTGCTCGATTCACCCCCCATGGAAGCTGCAAGAAAGCAGGAGCAAATTCATTGTAAAGGTGCTTGCGCAGGAGAATTTCCCAGCAGATATTGCCCTTACTTGGAAAGACCACACAGATGGAAAATAATACATCTGGTGGAAGCCAACCCCACTGATTTCACTGGGATAAGAAAGATTTGCTAAAATTGAGGAGCTGCCGTGAAAAGCAAGGTTGTGCATGTTTCCTCGGAAGTAAGTCCCACTACCTTGAGAAGTGGATTAAGGATTCAGTAGTGGATTCAGTAAATGGATTAAGGATTTAATAGTGGATTAAGGATTGCAGTCTAAATCCCTTTTACGAGGTTGGAGCTGTACATTGGGCGCTACCAGAAGCCTTTCGCTTAGCGACCTGATCCACAGCCCTGTTCGACCGAAATGTGAAACCCGTCTGAGTTTCATCGTGAAAGCGCACGGGATGACCCCGGTTTGAATCTGGTTCACTGGCGGTGGCAAAGAGCGAAGCCGGATCCGAGGGAGAATGCGATATGGGACAGGCAAGGCTCGATCCTCAGCGTCACTTGTTGCTGGCCAGAAAGTTCTCGCGAAAGAGCTTGCACCTAAGTAACGCAGCCGGACCATCTGTGGATGCTCTAGCTGCCGACATGGCTGGGACGCAGGAGAGGTGTGCGTGGTACTCTGGTCTCCGCACACGTCCCCAGTAAAGAGGTTCAATAAACAATTAACCAGGCAAGACTCCGAAGTAAACGAGCGCCTGGCCTTCGAGAAAGAAACGCAGGCAATTCTAAAAGAGAGCAAAAGACAGGATTAAAGCGCCCCTTACTCCGGAGTCCCAGTTGATGGTGATTAAATTCCGGATTATCTATACCTTTCTATCTATCTATCTATCTATCTATCTATCTATCTATCTATCTATCTATCTATCTATCTATCTATCTATCATCTATCTATCTATCTATCTATCTATCTATCTATCTATCTATCTATCTATCTATCTATCTATGCTTTAGCTGAGATTCCTGCATCGCAGGGGGGTGGACTAGAATGACCCTTGGGATCTCTTCCACCTCTACAGTTCTATGATTCTATCTAAATCTTCTGTAGGGCACCGTCCAGGTTAAACCCAGCGAATTTGAGACTAAGTCCAAGTTTCAGATTAGTAAAGGGTGACTTTTATTTTTTATTTTAATTTTTGAATTCCTAAAGGAAGTGTACAGATCTTGAAACCACCACTTTGGTTTCACCCTGGAAAGGTCAAAAAAGGCTAATGGATTTCATCGCATAGATCCGTGTGCGCGGATGCGCTTGCGGGTGCGCGTAAGGAGAACGAGGCTGTGTGAATGAGCACAGTCCCTCGAACCCTCCTCCTTATTTAGAAAAAAGTGTTTAGGATCAATGCAAAACGTCTCCTTGCTTCTTCAGCTTCCTATTCTTTCTGACTCCCCACCCCTTTGAAAATTCGGAGGGACGTGGCAATCATGTCTCAGTAAATTGGAGAGGAGACGTGGCTCAGCGGCAGAGCATCTGCTTGGCGTGCAGAAGGTCCAGTATCCAACTCCCAGCATCTTCAGGAAGGGCTGGGCACGTCGCCTTGCCCGAAATCCTGGAGAGCCTCTGCCGGTCCGTGTGGACAATACTGAGCTTGATAATAGGCCAATTGTCTGACTCAGTACGTTCTCCGTTCCTATGCAACCGGTTAGCTCCCAACGCGCAAAGTTGTCTCCCACATTAGTTCCAGCGGAGACGTACCTGTAGATCTCGGTGCCTTGACGAGGCAGCTTACCGTATTTTGCAGAGGCGCTTAACAAGAATTACTGGGAAGCTCATTTCACTGCCCAGACCACGTGCTGAGTCAGGATCAAGGCGAAAGTCTATAAAAATAAAGGAACAATTAAGAACACCCCGAAGCTGAAAATCACGTCGAGGGAGGGGGGAATCTGTTTCCTTCAGCTGAGTGGAACGTGGTTTGAAATGTGTTGATGATGAAACTCAGTACTTATCGCGCCTTCCCTCCTTGCACACCTCTGTATTTGCTAACCTGTTACTTACCTACACGCATTCCATTTAGATAACACACACACACACACACACACACACACACACACACAGAGAGAGAGAGAGAGAGAGAGAGAGAGAGAGAGAGAGAGAGAGAGAGAGAGAGAGAGAGAGAGAGAGAGAGAGAGAGAGAGTCTGCAGTGTGTCGTGTGTTCTGATTGGAACAGGAACTTGTTCCTAAAGAGACATTTTTGCGTCTCCCAAGATCTGATAATGGGAGGTGGGGAAAGGGGAGAACAGGGGAAAATGGGGGGGGAGGGGATCTCAGGGCGGGAAGGAAGGTTTCACTTTTTGCTGCCTTTGTACATTTCAAAACCTGTGTAAGCAACCGACGTGTTCTGCTGTGCTTGTCTCTCCCCCCACTCACCCAAGCTTCCCGTGTAAAGCAAAAACAGCTCTGGTTAATAATCAATTGTAGATAAGAGTGTATGTTGTGCGTATATAAGACGGGGTGGGTGGGAATGTGGAGGTTTTCACGTTTCGGATACATCATGGCCCGCGAATTTAGGTATGAAATCTCTCTGTCTCCCTCCTCCTCCTCCTCCTCCTCCTCCTCCTCCTCCTCCTCCTCCTCCTCCTCCTCCTCCTTGATTTGGCCTGCTGACACCCCCAGCCCGATGGCATCCTTGGAAGTGTTGAGCATAGCTGCCAAGTTATCCCTTTTTTAAAGGGATTTTCCCTTATGCTGAATAGGCTTCCTCGCGAGAAAAGGGAAAACTTGGCTGCTATGGTGTTGAGGTCGGACAGAACCCTTTCAACCAGCGTAGGATCTGTCATGTCTCGTGGTAAACGAATCATCCACGTGCTTTTTTACATTTTACTATTTTTTACTGACCCAGCACCAGATCTCCATCTGCAAGCGCGCAGGTGGAGCATCCCTATGGGAAGAGAGGGAGAAGAAAAGGCCAGCTATCCCGAGGCGTTCGCATTGTCCAGAATGAACCGAGGATGAACAATATTAGGCTTCTACAGCTTCCCCCCCCCCCCACAAGCAGATATTTAAAGGCACAGCAATATCGCTTGTGTGTAACTGATGAATTCATTAGCGTAATGCGCTTAAGCTTAATTAGAAAGTGCACCTTAAACCCCCAGATTTGCTGTTGGTTTTGTTTGTTTGTTTGTTTGTTTGTTCAGGCATATATGTTCATTTGGGAGTCTGGGTTGCCTCCAGGAGGTTCCTCTGCAGGTGTCAACTGTTTTGGGCTCTCCCTGAGTGAACTAAGCTATGATCAGAAACATCTCCCCACAGATTTTTCTTCCTCTGTCCTTCCTCCACCCATAATTAGAAATATTAGCTTTACACTCACTCAAGGAGCTGCCACAAGCTAAGGTATGTGCAACATTATTTTTGCATTTGCTTAGATTATTGCATTTGCCTAGATTTCTCAAAAGGCTGAAGGTGGATAATGGCACCACAGCCATTTAAGGCACAACACAACACACATGTGTGAATCTTGCAAATGAAATCAGGGAAACGAGGAATATTTTTGATTAAGAGACACCTCTCATTTCCCCATTTTGTTGTTTAGTCGTTTAGTCATGTCCAACTCTTCATGACCCCATGGACCAGAGCATGCCAGGCACTCCTGTCTTGCACTGCCTCCCGCAGTTTGGTCAGACTCATGTTCGTAGCTTCGAGAACACTGTCCAACCATCTTGTCCTCTGCCGTCCCCTTCTCCTTGTGTCCTCAATCTTTCCCAACATCAGGGTCTTTTCCAGGGAGTCTTCTCTTCTCATGAGGTGGCCAAAGTATTGGAGCCTCAGATTCAGGATCTGTCCTTCCAGTGAGCACTCAGGGCTGATTTCCTTCAGAATAGATAGGTTTGATCTTCTTGCACTCTCAAGAGTCTCCTGCAGCACTCCTTCACATTTTAGCTGCATTTAAAAATGGTTCTAGTCCTCATGGTTCCATCTCCTTAACATTTAGGGGAAAATCTTTAACATTTTTTTAAAAAATCAGCTGCAGTAGATCCCCAGTAAGAGAAAAATGCTAGTCAGTGCCTCTTAATATAGATGAATATGGACGCATAAGCACACACCTTTATATTCTCGGCCCAGTCCACAATCCTTTTTAAGTGAAAGGCTTTGGATTTGAGGCCTTCAATTCCCCTTGAAAAGCACTGGGGCTGTAGCAGCTTACACCCAAATCCTTTAGTTGGGCAGTGTGGATGGGGCTGTCTGCAAACATTTTGCACCTGACATTCTTAAGGCACGTGAATCAATATGGTTCATAACACTGATGAGAAAAGATGTGTGACCATTAGGACCAGCAGCTCAACTATAACAACTATAACAACAGTTTCCATACAGATCTTTTATTGACATGACTACAAACTCTGTATTTCCATTTGTGCAGAGGAATGATCCACCAAATGGCAGCTTTTCTTTTACAGTATAGAACTATAGACTTTTAATGCTGTATGTCCAACAGAAGAAAACCTATGATGGTCAGTTTCTCTCTTTCTCTCTCTCACACCTTTCCAACTCTTCACACTGTAGGGAAGATTGCCTCTTCACAAGACCTTCTGATTTATGGTGTGTGGGAAGCCTGTAACAAGGACAGCTATGTTTGTCTGCAGCTGCATGCCTGTTTCAGTTAGCCAATGTTGGAGAATGACATTTGAAGCAACACAACAGAAGCTGAACTTTTCATGTAGACACATTTTCATGGATATTTCCCATGAGGAAATATCATGCACAAATCCATATTTTTAAAAATTTCTACAGAAGACTCCAGGGTGACATTACAGCTTGCAACTTTAAACTAGAATTGGCCCAATAATAGACATCTCAAGAACCTTTACTAAATTCCTTATGGTTAGTTCTCTTGGTAACCAGGCTGGTGCTTTCTCAGTGTTGGTGCTACAGCTATGGAACTACTTCTCCAGTGAAGCCCTCCAGGTCACCTCAATTATTCCATTTGAAATATAGTTTATCCAGGCTGTGAATGTACCACACATTTAAATCACATTCCTCCCTTCAAAGACTCTTGGGAACTGTAGTTTATGAAGGACACTAGGCACTTCAGGGGATAAATGACAACTCTCAGTATTATTTGGAAGCTTTAATTGCATGTTAAATGTTAATAAAGACTTTTTGATTTCTCAAGTGCTTGTCTGACATGTTGTTGCTCTGTTTTTTGTTTATAAAATGATTTTTTAAAAAAGTGATATTTTGAATTTTGAGCATTTTCAAGTTTCACTTCAGAGACTTTCCTTTTTGGAATATTCCATTAAAAACACTTCAATCTTTTAAATCTTAGTCAAATTTAAGGATACTAGTAAAAAGGTAAAAAAGGTAAAGGACCCCTGGACAGTTAAGTCCAGTCAAAGGCGACTATGGGGTGCAACGCTCATCTCGCTTTCAGGCCGGCATTTGTCCACAGACAGCGATTCTGGCGCAAACATGGTCCTCTTACACATAGAATCATAGATTGTAGGGTTGGAAGGGACCCTGAGGCTCATCTAGTCCAACTCCCTGCAATGCAGCTGTCCCATACGGGGATCGAACCTGCGACATTGGCATTATTAGCACCATGCTCTAACCAACTGAGCTAACCAGGCTAACATGCCTTTTTTTAAAAAAAAAACAATCATATGTCTTGCACAACTTAAAACTGGTAATGCTGAGAACATTAAGCTTTGGAGAATATGTCTGATTTTTGTGTGTGTCTGATTTTTGAGCAGACACAAATTGAAGTATTTTGCTGGAGAATTCCAACTTGCTCCATGCAAATTCATTTAAGCTGCAGTCCTGAGCTAAATCTTGGCCTTGTGGGCTGGGTAGAGGGATCTGTGAGGCAGACAAAGATGGCCTGAGAACGGTAGCACCTTTTGTCTGCCCAGCATCGGACCACCAGAACCATGGAGCTCATCTCTGATCAAGGGAGTTTCTGTCTCAGCTGTTATGACTAGCAAAAGCCATTGCTAGATCTGTCCTCCATTAATTTGTTCAGCACCTTGTGTGCTGATTTTGCCCTGCGTTAGAAGTGAAAGAAAACTGCATTGGATGCTTCGCTGGATCATTCCAAGTCTTTGACCATAGGTTTGCTGAGAAGCCTTCTGGAAGAAGTTTGCAAGCTTTCTAGGATCTCAAAGAAGCTTTTCTATATCATTTCACAGCACATAGAAATCAAAGCAGAGGGCAACTCAGAGATCCTGCAGGCTGCTCATAGAACAAATGGCAAGTCCATATCATATTGTATAGTGTCCTCTGGAAATTGCCTTTGCACTCAGCCTGATTAACAATTCCCTTTCATTGGTTGCAAAAATTGCTTAGACAGAGAGAATTTTGGAACCCCCATATCTGCTGCCTAAAGATTTAAATACTGTATAATCATAAACCTATGCTGCTTACTCTTCTTATTTTGCTCTTTTCACCCCAAGTCCCCATTAGGGATTTTGTTTGGTTTCTGTTTTGACAGCTTCTGTGTCTATGTGTTTGTGGTGGTGGTTGTTCTGTGAGCTATTTCCAGATTTAATATCAGTGCAGTCGCAGGAGAAGGATGCACAGTTAGCACCCCCCATACAAAGTGTTTTTCAAACTCCTGTTTGATGTACTGGACAGGTTTGCAATTTTCGCATTGGTGTTGATCAGAGAGCGTTGGATCAGATTTATTGTCCCCAATGGGGGAAAGAGGGAGGGGTGCCCACCTTATACTCTCACATAGCTCCCTTTTCACCTAATGAAGCACAATTCTCCTGACTCTGCTTCATTCCCTCCCAGTATATATTTAGAAAGGAGCCTAAATGAGAAGGAAAAGTGGGTCAGATGTTTTCTTTTTTCTTTTTCTTTTTTGCAAAAGGCTACCTTGAATTTGTTGGGTATATAAATTATGGGCATTGTTAAATGATATCTAGGAGGAAGAGACTGTGGCTGCACTGGAAGTACAACGCTGATTCTGGATGTGGTCAGACAAGACAACCAAATGTGTCGATTTGGCCCTCATTCCTTGGATGTTTGTAGTACTCATTGGGGGGCTCACAGATCACTCCCCCCCCAAGCATTTAGTGACAGACACCAGTGGCATAGCATGGGTTGATAGTGCCCGGGGCTGGGGGGAGGGGGGAGGGGGGAATGGAGTATGCATGCACATTCAACTGCCTAATTGTAGCTGCAAAGATAAGAAAAAAAAGAGTTGTTCCATTGTCCAGACAGATCACTTCCTGATTCAGATAGAGAAGCCATTTTCAACAGAGCTCAGCACCGGAAGCACATAACTCTATTGATGCAGCACCAGGTATTGAAATTTTGCACCCCTAAGAATTTTGTGCCCAGGGCAACTGCCCCCTCCATGCTTAGACACTGGTGCTGCTAGGTCAGGATTTGGGGGCAGATGTCCAGAGCCCCCATGCAGTAGAATAAGCTTCAGGGCCCCCCAATGCAGCAAGCGCCTGTTTAAGGAAGTGTAGAAGGGCCAGCCTACTTGAGGCCAAGAGAGGTGACCACCTCAGGCATCAGGATCCACAGGGGCAGCAGATCCTGATGTAAATCCCCCCCTTGTACCTGATGTGGATCTTTACTCATCTCTTCTTCCCCGGTGTGGGGAAGGAGCCATTTTGTGGTTTGCTTCAGGTCCCAAAGTGTATTGGGTCAGCCCTGAAGTGTAGCAATACATATCATCCTCTAAAGTCCAGAGTCCACAATTACCTACCTGCACCAGTGACTGTAGACATACTCTCAGACATACAGCTGTGCTTGCAATAACCTATCATGGAAATATGATGTCCAAAAGGGGGAAACCCTTTGAGATGCCTTTATGAAACTGAGAAACAGTCATGGCTGTGCAAGAATGAACAGGTGAGATTTTATTATGGATGGGTGGATATGCAGAAAACCAGTGTAATTTATGTTCTGTGGTGGGGTGGGGGAGATTAAAGAATAGGCTATGATGGAACGATGACCCAACTGAGGGTTGAAACTTTCTCCTCTCTGTGGTAGTCCTCATACCCTCTTCTTAAACCTGCTATTGCCCCAAGAGAGAATCTGCCATGGGTGTTCCAAAAGACAGTGGGCACATTTACCTTCCCAGTCTACATTCTATGATCAAGGGGAACCATTGGGAGACTGAGAAATCAAGATGGTTGAGCTCTATTTTTCAGGCTGCCTGTGTTTATCCTCATGCACATGTACATCTGGCTCTTTGGTTCTATGCCCTGAGTTAAGTTTGTCAGGATCAATTTAATTAAACTCTAGAGTAGGCATCCCCAAACTGTGGCCCTCCAGATGTTTTGGCCTACAACTCCCATGATCCCTAGCTAACAGGACCAGTGGTCGGGGAAGATGGGAATTGTAGTCCAAAACATCTGGAGGGCCGAAGTTTGGGGATGCCTGCTCTAGAGGATTGGTTCAAACAATGGGAGAGCTTCTAACTGACTGTGTTCAGCCCAGTAATTCACATGAACAAAGTCAAGGATTCTTCTGGGCCCACTACAAATTGTCCCATTGTTCTCTCTCCATTCCCTTCTCTTTCTCCTTTTGGTTTCACTTTGTTGCTCATATTTTCTAGTCTTAAACCTCATCTCTCCATATTTCTATTTTAGTTTCAATTAAAATAATTTTTTTAAAAAATATGAAAACTTGTCAATACTTTAGTGTCAATTTCTTCTAATGTACACATTTTTGTATGCAATTTTGCCTGATATGCACATTTTGGCAATGAATTTTCACTAGTATGATGCATTTTTTTTGCACTCCTTTGCATAATTTATCTGTATATATTTTTCAGTTGAAGAATGGCACAACAAAATTCAGAGAAGGGCAAACTTTAAAGGGCAAGTTTTGTTTTGGTTTGCATATTGTTTCAGATAATGCTAATTAGGTAGATTTGCATTAAAATCCAAACTGAACTGAATTTCTCCCCTGATCCTAATCCACAGTGGCTGAACAACAGAATCCGGTGGCTGTGATGGGTTAGAAGAGAAAGGGCCTTTTCAGGAGGTGCCCTCTTTGGGTTATGGAACATTCTCGCCAGAGAAAGACTCACCTGGTGCCTACTCTAATGTCATTTCTGGATTTCCCCCCTTTCCTAGGATTTTTCCATGAGATTTTTCCATGACCAAGCCCTCCTCCTCTGGTCTGCAATTAAATTACAAATAGAGGATTTCCCAGCACAAATTTGTGGAGGATAAGACTATTCTACCTACATGTCAGAGACAGTATGGGCCTGAATACAAGTTGCTGGGGCCATGAAGAGGCTGCTTTTGCATTCAGCCCTTCTCGTGGGGTTTCCATAGGTGTCTGGTTGGCCACTGTGAGAACAGGATACTAGACTAGATGGGCCTTTGGTCTGATCTACAGTCACGAAATTAAAAGACGCCTGATTCTTGGAATAAAAGCAAGGACGAACCTAGACAGCATCTTAAAAAGCAGAGACATCACCTTGCATACAAATGTCTGTATAGTTAAAGCTATGGTTTTCCCAGTGGTGATGTATGAAAGTGAGAGCTGGACCATAAAGAAGGCTGATCGCTGAAGAATTGATGCTTTTGAATTATGGTGCTGGAGGAGACTCTTGAGAGTCCCATGGACTGCAAAAAGATCAAACCTACCCATGGACTGCAAGAAGATCCATTCTTAAGTCAGCCCTGAGTGCTCACTGGAAGGACAGATCGTGAAGCTGAGGCTCCAATACTTTGGCCACCTCATGAGAAGAGAAGAATCCTTGGAAAAGACCCTGATGTTGGGAAAGATTGAGGGCACAAGAAGAAGGGGACAACAGAGGACGAGATGGTTGGACAGTGTTCTTGAAGCTACGAACATGAGACTGACCAAACTGTGGGAGGCAGTGCAAGACAGGAGTGCCTGGCGTGCTATGGTCCATGGGGTCACGAAGAGTCGGACACGACTAAATGACTAAACAACAACAACAACAACAACAACAACAACAACAACAAGCGGGGACCTTCTTATATTCTTATGGATGTGGGTTTGTAGTTTAGGTAGCACCTGAATGGCAACTTAGCATATGGCTAAGGGGACAATGTATACCCACCCAGGTGGGACCCAGGGGACCCAGGTGGCGCTGTGGGTTAAACCACAGAGTCTAGGACTTGCTGATCAGAAGGTCGGCGGTTCGAATCCCTGCAACGGGGTGAGCTCCCGTTGCTCGGTCCCAGCTCCTGCCCACCTAGCAGTTTGAAAGCACATCAAAGTGCAAGTAGATAAATAGGGACCGCTCTGGCGGGAAGGTAAACGGCGTTTCCGTGCGCTGCTCTGGTTCGCCAGAAGCAGCTTTGTCATGCTGGCCACATGACCCGGAAGTTGTCTGCGGACAAACACCGGCTCCCTCGGCCTATAGAGCGAGATGAGCGCCACAACCCCAGAGTCGAACACGACTGGACCTGATGGTCAGGGGCCCCTTTACCTTTAAGGGGACAATGTATACCCACCCATCCCACCACCTGTCATGATATGGAGCCTTGCCTGGGAGTGGACATGGAAGCTTCCAAGTCCTACTACATCTCCCATCATGCCTACCTATTGGACATGCTGACTGGGGCTGATGGGAGTCTAGGAACATCCGGAGGGCATCCAGTTGACTACCCCTTGTTTAGTCCATGCTGTTTTTAATGCTAAACCAGAAGTGTTGTGGGATTGGGGTTGGTGGTTTCTCAGAGAAAAGGAGGCATAAAATGGGTTTCCGCTGCAGATGGTCCATTAAGCCTGTTCTTATCGATCTTTGCAGGCTGCAGTGTACTGCTTGGATTAGCTGCACAGGTTATCACTTACTTCTGTCTGTCTCATTTAATTCTCCCCAAGCCCCACCTTGCAATCACTCTTTTTGTGGGAATATCGTTGCTTACAGGTGGGTTAAAAAAAACAACCTCTCTCTATATATAGCAGCAATGTTGCCACCTATTCCTCAGACTTCCCGGTAGTGAGATGAAATAAAAGTGGAACTAGTGGGGGGGGGGGAAAGGACATACAGGAACATACGTAAATAATTCCACAAGTGGGACTTGCAACACGGAATGCAGGTGTTTCAGAGTCCAGCCAATCTATTCCATGTCCCCCACCCACATTCCCCTTGCTTTCCACTTCCATCCTCCAGCATCTGGGCATCATAAGCAATGGCATTCATAGCCTGAACATCAGAAGCAGAAGGATGATAGTGAGACCTGTAATCAGGAGCAGTGTTCGAAATGGAGATATGAAAGCTAGGAGCTAAATGGCAGCTTAAACCTTGGTAATGGGCGCAACAATGGAATGTCTAGGCACACTTTTTATACCAAGAATACAAAGCTGAAAATGAGTGAACTGCAGCTAAAATATTATGTTCATTTTTCACATGGTCTAGTCCAGGCATCCCCAAACTTCGGCCCTCCAGATGTTTTGGACCACAATTCCCATCTTCCCCGACCACTGGTCCTGTTAGCTAGGGATCATGGGAGTTGTAGGCCAAAACATCTGGAGGGCCACAGTTTGGGGATGCCTGGTCTAGTCCTTCTCCTGCTCACCTACCCCAAATATTCTTAAGAGGGTCTCTTCTCCAGAGAGTAGCTGGAAGTGGGGAGGCAGAAAACGGCCCTCCTTTCCTTCCATTCTGAAGTTTAAGGTGAAATCATAGGCGCAGTACTGTGTCCAGAGCTCAGAAACTACTTGCACAAATGAAATTCCCTGTCACAAAATGCACCTAGAACAGGGACATCCAACTCCCAATAGACTGCGATCTACTCACAGTATAAAGAACTGGCAGTGATCTACCCATTGTCGTTTGATGGATCAATGTTGTTGAGCTTGTTTTTTTTTTAGGAAGCAAATAAATGAATGAATGGAACTGAATATATGAATGAATGAAACTGAATGAGCATTGCGATATACACAGAACATAATAAAAAGTCGATTATATAAAACACACAG
Organism: Zootoca vivipara; assembly: GCF_963506605.1. Classification (NCBI taxonomy): domain Eukaryota; kingdom Metazoa; phylum Chordata; class Lepidosauria; order Squamata; family Lacertidae; genus Zootoca; species Zootoca vivipara. The sequence goes on from NC_083282.1 coordinate 73,064,366, forward strand.
CTGAGGGTCCTGAATCTGCAGTCAAATGGAGATCTACCAGGAACACCCTGCGATCTACCAGTAGATCGCGATCTACCTGTTGGACGTGCCTGACCTAGAACAACTGGTGTTTCGAACACTGATCAGGAGTAAAGCACTCCAGGTGCATTCACAATTCTTCTGCTGAAAGGAAGAGTTTTGCTGCTGTTTATTGTTGCTTTTAATGGCTATGGATTCCATGGGATGGGGGAGAAATGTGATTCAGTTTGCATTTCAAGGCAGATCTACTTATTTACACTTTGTGAAACAATACATGAACTGAAACACAGCCAGCCTTTGACGTCTGCACTTCTCTGAATTTGCAATGCAGTTCTCTAGCTAGGTAATGTGTACAAAAAATGCTAGGGCAAAGCATGTGTAACAGTAACTATATTATAGACTGCTTTGCCTCTTTTCTTTTGGCAAATGCTTTGTGCCACTGGGGAGGTGGTAATTCTGTATTGATTTGTTATGGTTGTTTGTATGTGATGCCAATAAAAGGTTTGATGATGATGAGTAAATATATGAGTGAAAACAGCACACACAAAAGCATTATATGAGGGGACGTTGCTTTGCAAAAATAATGTGTATATTTAGGCAAAATTGCATACAAGTGTGTGTGTTTCAGGTTCCATTTTCTCTCATGAAGGCTTTTTGAAAAATGCAGACTGATGTGGAAATGTAGAAATCTGAATTTAAGCCTGGGACAGTGAGAAATGGAGAGAAACCTCAAAAAGTTGGATTTTCATGGTATATTGCATTTGAATACTGTTCTGATGCAAGTCAGCAAGGAAGGAGATGGCAGCTATATAGATTTAATAAAGAAGTAGATCTCAAACAGGACATTGTGTTTAAAATGAATGATGCATTTTGAACGATAGCAATGCCTGTTTTCAGTCCATTATTATTATTATTATTATTATTATTATTATTATTATTATTACCGTATTCCCTGGATGAGTGGGCCTATACCTGGCTGACTGTAGTGTTTGAGGTTGGTCGGTCTTTATTGTACAAAACCCAACATTTGGGTCTTCCGTTACCTCTTGGAATCCACAGTGCAATGTAATGTTTCACATCATCTTGATTTCTGTCTTCCCAGTCTCATCAGCTGGTTAAACAGCATCTTGTCCTTGAGCTCAGCCACACAAAATGAAATCCTGTATAGTAGTGTGTATACAACTGGTATCATGGTAGGGTTGGATGACCCCAGTGACTGTGATTGATGATCCTTGAAACAGGGCAGCTAGAATAGAAAAGGCCTTTTTTCTGCAACTAAAAAAGAGAATTATTGAGATAATTAGATCATTTTTATTAAGAAGTGATCACATTCTTTTCTTTAAAAACGGGATTGTTGAATGCATGTGTTGTAGCCTGCATTCCTTACCCACTGAGCTGTTCTGTCCTAATAAAAGGATTCCCAGTGAAGGGATTGTCTTATCCTTTCTTTTCGATTTTGTGCAGCTCCTCTAAGTTAATGAGAGAAACATATGCAGCAAATGAATACAGACCATCCTTGAGCGCCCTGTCAAATGTTCTGAAAATATAAAAATGGAAGAATCCTGTTGGATCAGACCAAAGATCCATCAAGTCCAGTATCCGCCGTCACCCACTACAGGTGTGGAACTCCCAATTGCTTTTGTTATTAAAATGACTATTTGGGTAGAAATGGAAGGGAAGCATCAGGAGAAACTCCCTCGTGAAAAGAACTGCTCAACAGGGGAAGCATCTGCCTCAGGGCGATGGGATCTCCTTCACTGGGGATATTTAAATAGAAGCTGGATAGCCACCTCTCAGGAATACCAAAGTTGCTGAAGCAAGGTTGGGTTAAATGATTGCTAACTCCATATTCCAACTCTCTAATTCTAAGATTGTAATTAAAATCACTCACATTCACAGGTCTTTACTCCTTTGTTGCTCTGAGGTTCTGTTTGTGGTCTCCTTGGAGGAAAAAAAAGCAAAAAATCCTCCTCCTTGGGATAGAAAAGCAAAAGGAAATAATACAAAAAACATCTAAAGAGGTTTGAGGTCGGGGAAAACTGTGCTAGATTTTGCTTACCAGATTGTAGTGTGTATTGGATTGCAATTTATGGTCTGTATGTTATGTTAGATGGTGGTGAAATCATGTATTTTGCATTGTGTGTAGAAGTATTTTCTCTGGCCTATCCTGAATCTGCTGCCAATCAATGGTTTTGAGTGAGACTGAGTTATAGAGCAAACAAATAGTTTGGGACTGCATATTTACTTTTTTTTTGTACACACTATAGCAGGTGGACAAGCGGGAGGATCAGGACTTGAAAAGGTAGCACTTTTTAACCCTTTATGCCTGTGCCATGATGGTAACAAAAATTGTCCCCAGTAGCATGGCTTCTTTCCTGATGCAAAATAGGGGTTTGGGGAGGGGGGCATCTTTTGTTTTGGTTGTGGTATGGGAATAAAGGATCAAAGAAACACTTCACCCCTACCATAGCCCTAATCTTAATCGTGCCCCTATGCCTCCCTCTTAAAGTGAAAATAAACACACAGAGCTAAACTATGCAATTAAGTAATGTGTGGTGTGGGTTCTAGTGCAATGGGAGAGGGAGCAAAACATTTTCTGACCACTTTCTTCAAAGCATGTGTAGTTTTATGCATTGCCAGCAGGTCACCCTTATTGTCTTCTTTTAAAACAAAACATAAAAATAATTTTAAAAAATTAATTAAGTTTTTGAATTTTTTAATACATATAAAACATAGTGATTTCAAACATTAAAATACAGAGTTCTTTCGAACCCTTAGACCTCCCTCCCTCCCTCCATGGGTTCCATCTTTAAGATTAAATTTACTGCATCTTTTACCCTTATCTAGCTATTATATAACCATAATTACCATTACAACAATTCCACATTATAAATGTCTTTACATCCTTGCCAAATATTTTAGCTGTTCATAGTGGTCTTTTAAGTAAATTACAAATTTACTCCAGTCTTTAGAAAATACTTGATCTTCCTGGTTTCGGATCTTCCCCATCAGTTTTGCCATTTCCACACACTCCATCAGTTTCATCTGCCATTCTTCTTCTTTTCTTGGTATTTCTCCTTCCGTCCATCTCTGGGCTAGTAGCATTCTCGCTGCCATTGCTGCATACATAAAAAGTATTTTATCTTCTCTTGGAAACTCTTCACCTCTAATACCTAGTAAAAAGGCTCCTGGCTTTTTAACAAATGTATTTTTAAACATTTTCTTAAGTTTATTATATACCATTTCCCAGGAAGCCTTTACCAATGTACATGTCCACCACATAGGGTAAAAAGTGCCCTCTTTCTCTTTACATTGCAAACACAGTTTAGATCAGGCATAGGCAAACTCGGCCCTCCAGATGTTTTGGGACTACAACTCCCATGATCCCTAGCTAACAGGACCAGTGGTCAGGGATGATGGGAGTTGTAGTCCCCAAACATCTGGAGGGCCGAGTTTGCCTATGCCTGGTTTAGAACTTGTTAACAAAACAAACAAAAAATATTAAGGCTGCAATCCAAATCTTCGCACTGGACCGGGGGGAACAGGGGTGTCAAACTCAAATTCATTGGGGGCCGCATCAGCAGTTTGGTCACCCTCAAAGGGCCGGTTGTATCTGTAGGACTATGTGTCCACTCTTTATTATCATAAATTATTGTCACTGCATTCAATTATTATTGTTTTTTGTAATAATGTAAGTAATAACTAGCTCTGAAAGCAGAAACATAGTCAGAATAATGGCAAGTAGATATTCAAATGTACAATTATTGTACAATTTATTGAAAAATGATTTTTGGTAACTGCACTGGGTGGTGGAGGCTCGCTAGGGTTTCATGCAGGACCTTTGCAGAGCTACTAGTACCTGGAGATGCTGGGGTCCTTCTGCATGCAGGACAGATGTTCTGCCAGTGAGCCACCACCCTTCACCAAAGGGACTGGCTGAGGCTGACTCACTGGAGCTGCTCTCCTGGTTCCAGGGTTTAAGGGCCAGAAGTATAAAGCAGCATCCTATGTTTCTGAGGAGAGGGAGAGGGAGGGGAGGGGAGGAAGGAAGGAAGGAAGAAAGAAAGAAAGAAAAGAGGGAGTGGGAGGGAGAGAGGAAGGAAGGAAAGAGGGGGGAGAAAGAAGAGTAGGAAATAAGGAAGGGAATAAAGAAGGAAATAAAAAGAAAGAGGGAGAGAAGACGGAAAGGGAGAAAGAAGGAAGGAAGTAGAGGGAAAGAAAGAATAAGAAAGAGGGAGAGGAAGAAAGATGGGAAGGACGGAAGGAAGAAAGGAAGGAAGTAAGGAAGAAAGAAAGAAAAAGAAAAGAGGGAGCAGGAGGGAGAGAGGAAGGAAGGAAAGAGGTGAGAGAAAGAAGAGTAGGAAAGAAGGAATAAAGAAGGAAAGAAAAAGAAAGAGGGAGAGAAGACAGAGATAAAGAAGGAAGGAAGGAAAGGGAAAGAAAGAATAAGAACGAGAGAGAGGAAGAAAGAAAGGGAAGGGGGGGTCGCCGCCTTGATTCAGCGCCAGAAAAGAGTGCGAAGGGGCAAAAAGCATTTCCCGTGCTGCTTGAGGCAGCGGGTGTCCGTTTTAGAAGTGCGTAAAGCCTCAGAGTTGCACGTTCGTGAGGCTGAGCCGCTGCTGAGCTCACGTTTATGACGCTGAGCCGCGGCAGGAGGAGGAGGAGGTGAGGCAAGAGGAGGCGGAGGCGGCGGCTTGCCGGGTCGGTGCCCGACAGCGCCGTGCGGAGAGTCCCGAGCCTCTGGGACGCAGCAGTGCTCTGTAGCACTTTGAATCCTCCTCCTCCTCCTCCTCCTCCACACGGCGCTGCTGGGTGCTTTGTCTGTGCTTCAGCAGCAGCAGCAGCAGCAGCAGCAGCAGCAGCAGCAGCAGCAGCAGCGCAGCCGTTTCCAGGCGCCGAGCCATGGCAGGAGGAGGAGGATTCAAAGTGCTACAGAGCACTGCTGCGTCGCAGAGGCTCGGGACTCTCTGTGCGGCGCTGCCGGGCACTGACCGGCAAGCTGCCTCCTCCTCCTCCTGCTGTGGCTCAGGGCGCTCCACGCAGTACTGCTCTGGCCGCCTTTCTACCTCCTCCGGCCCCAGCTGTTTGTCGGCGCAGCGCTTCAGCAGCAAGGTCCCGCTGCTGGGTCCCGCTGGCTGGGGCCCTCGGCGGGCCATATGACGAGGTCTGGCGGGCCGGATTTGGCCCCCGGGCCTTGTGTTTGACACCCGTGGGGGGGAAGGTTTAAATAGGTGGAGATGCCCATCTTTTCAACCCTACCAGCTTCCACCAACCTTGGCCCACAGAGGGAGGCCAGCTTCACTCTGCCAATGTGGAACTCCCCATCTCAGCTGACCCATGGAGGCAAATGGAAGTGCTGCCAGAGGATCAAGAGCTGGTTTTGCCCAGAGCTGGTGAAACAATTTGCCTGCCACTCCCCAGCCAGGGTTTGGAGGGCAGTGCCAAGCATAACAAAGCTTGATTGTATTCCATTCACCAAACTGCCCTTCTCTTAGCTGTTGAGGGTTTTTTTCTTGACTATTGCTTTAAGCCAGGCATCCCCAAACTACCGCCCTCCAGATGTTTTGGCCTACAACTCCCATGATCCCTAGCTAACAGGACCAGTGGTCGGGGAAGATGGGAATTGTAGTCCAAAACATCTGGAGGGCCGAAGTTTGGCGATGCCTGCTTTAAGCTAAAGGTAAAGGACCCCTAGACAGTTAAGTCCAGTCAAAGGTTGTTGCGGCGCTCATCTCACTTTCAGGTTGAGGGAGCCGGCATTTGTCCAGCTTTCCGCTCATGTGGCCAGCATGACCAAACTGATTCTGGCGCAATGGAATACAGTGATGGATGCCAGAGTGCAAACACCGTTTACCTTCCCGCCACAGCAGTACTTATTTATCTACTTGCACTGGCGTGCTTTCAAACTGCTAGGTTGGCAGGAGCTGGGGCAGAGCAACGGGAGCTCACCCCGTTGCAGGGATTCGAACTGCCAACCTTCCAAACGGCAAGCCCAAGAGGCTCAGTGGTTTAGACCACAGCGCCACCCGTGTCCTTTAAGCTAAGAAACTGATTCAAATAAGTTAAGAATTCTATTTTATCTTTTTGAACACATAAGCCATTTCATCTAAGGTGATACATCTGGCAACTAAAAGTAGGGCCTCCTTGATTGTGGCACCTTAATAATAGATCTCTCTCTGTCTCTCATCCTCTCTTATCTGGTCATCTGGCAACAAATCTGATGACTTATCAGATTCCAGGTAAAAATAGTTTGATTTCTCAGACATTAAATGGGCTCAGACATGAGGGCTGGTCAGGCAGTTTAGTAGCTTTCAATGGCTCTTTGGAATTCTCCACCTGAAGAAAACAATTACTGTTGTTTCGTTTTGATGGTTTTATTGTTATTGATTTAAAAATATGTTGTAAGCAGCCTTGGGAATTTTACGTTGAAAAGTAAAATTGATTTGAGCAAATGAATGAACAAACAAGGTTATATTTTCAGCAGACTTCCTAACAAGCAGACATTAACCTCTGTAGTTTGTCACTCGTATGATTCTGTCTGTTATAGGAGTTTGGGGACTGCAGTGTGCCCATGCTGGTACAGTGATAAAGAAAACTGACTTTGAACTCTAGGGCAGTGGAAAGTAACTGCATTTACCTGAAATTGGCTAGTAGCAATTTATAAAACTTTGTACCTGTTTTGTAGTTGATAAACATGGTGTTTTGCATTTATTTTCATATTTGCTTGATTTACTGTTCTTTTCTATTTACCCTAAACGTTTAAGAACCTTTCAAAGTTTACTTGGAAGATGCAGAAATCCTAAGCAAGGGTTGGGCAAATCCATGAAATCTGCTTTCTCTCCATACCTCATTTTCCAGTCCTAAATTCATTTTTTTCCATTTCCCCTTTAGTTTGTGACTTTTTAAAAACAACAACTGCATAGTAATTTTTTAATAATTTCCCCAATACTGTACATGCATTTCTATGTAACTTTGACCAATATATGCATTTTTGCAAACAGCTTTCCCCAATATAATATATTTCTGCGTGCATCTTCGCTCAATGTACACATTTATTGTTGCAGAACTGAATTGCAAAATTCAGAGATGTGTCGATTTCAAAGGTGTATTTTGGTTAATTTATTGGTTTGGAAACTGCAAAGAAGGTCCAGTACATTCACATTAATATTTCTTCCTCGTTCCTAAATTCAGTTGCTCTAGGCTTTTAAATTTTCAAATCTGCATACTACCTAGATAAATGATGTTCTTTAGTAAAGTAGGGCAGAGATGTTGACAAAGCAAAGGTTGACAAAGCAAAATTAGTAAGCAGAAAAGGAACACTTAGATTTTACACCTGTCCTCGGTTCCTTTAGCCCAGGTACCTTTACCTACCTGGAGAAAGGGTGGTGAGATATGAAGAACGAGTATTTTCTCTTTTGGTATTAGTAAGATGCTTTGGGGGGGACAAATTTTCTTTTATTTACTTTCACAGTTTGTGGTTTCTATTTCTGACTTCAATTACTACCTTCTCAGATGGCAAAAGGCTAAGATTTACCTAAGAAACTTGTGTACGTAGCATTGGGTACAACAGTTTACACCACCCACACTCACACCCACAGATGTACAGGGGCGGCATGTCACACTTCGCGTTTTTTTATAAAAAAATATTTTTTATTAAATTTTCCATTTTCCCCATTATTACATCATAAGAAATAACATAATTCCCAATTCCAATATTTCCCCTCCCCCCCCCCGACTTCCCCCTCTGGTGTATTGTAACATAATAGCATTTCCTGCATATTTCCCTTTTGCTCATTTTTTATATTTAAACTTATAGTTTGTGTAAATTTTGCTAATTGCAAGTGATGACTCAAAACCTGCTGATGAGTCCAATTCTTTGCATTGTTTCTGCAGGTAAGCCGAAAATTGTTCCCAGTCTTCCTTAAAGGATTTTTTTTTGTCCTTATTTTGAAGTCTTTCAGTCCGACTTCTTGTCCCACGGTTTGAGGCGGAACAGGTAGTGCCACTTTGCACTGCCACTGCTGCTACCACCTTACCAGCTCTTGCCACCCCCTGGTGTGCCACTGCCATGCGCCCTGCCACACCGACTGATGGAGGAGAAGCACTGCCGCCATTGGTGCCAATTTCAGACAAGATTGTGCCAATTTTGGATGAGATAGGTCCTGAAATCAATGCATTTCAATTTCTTCAAAATTTCCATTAAAAAAACAACAACAAAACAAAACAGTTTCCCCCCATGGCTTCAACATTTCCAGAAATTTTACATCTTTTCTACTGCCTCGTCATGTGGATCAGTCTGTTTTCTCCATATCGGTGCAAACATCTCAGAAAAGGTTGGTAGTGGAGTGAAAAAAGCCACCCAATTTCCATGGTGAACACAAACTGGAAAGAACCAGTGTGGGGTTAGCCATTAGAGCTGTGGGTCAGGGAAACCCCTGATTTAAATCCTTGCTCAGTATTCTTTGGCTGTCTCTCAGACTAGCCCTGCCTCACAGGGCTGCTGTGACGAGAAAAGAGAGGTGGGAAGAACCACGCTCCTTGAGACCCTTGCAGAATAAGGTGGGATATAAAGGTAATAATTTAATAACACTATTTGTTACATGGAGCGATTTACAATGGCCTCACCATGACGGCTGCAACACGGATATCCGTATTTTAACTGGATTTCCAAAAAATAAAACTCTATGGTGACTCCCGAAACATGGCCATCAAAATACTGAAAGAAGTGAACAGGATAAAAAATGTGTGGTTTTCGGTGACAGAGTAAGAATATGACGTTCAGCAGCACAAAGGCCCTCTGTCCATTAACTCAGCCACGGTGGTAAGCCATACATGCACAAGCACACAAGCACACACTCTTACACAAATCTTAATCTTTGGCTCCAGATGTGGTAGATTGCCACAAACAGTCAGCAGCTAAAACCATTAATCTCTGCTGCTTGCCCAACTGGGACTAGTAAGTAAAGAAGATAATACACAAGCAGAATCGGTGACCCACTACAAATTGGTCCTGAAAGGTCCACAAGTCTAAATAGACTTTTGCTGATCCAACACTTGTTAGGAATCCCAACAAAGAGACTATTGCCTCATCTGATGAGCAGCTCGCTATTGGGCCTCTTGCAATGGCCGGTGATGGATGAGCAGCCTCCCTTTGAGGGGGAAGATGCAGCTCCTGGTATGGGGCCTTTTCTCATCTTAAATTTGTACTCAATAAATCACAGGTGCAGAGGAGACAGCATCAGTTTCATTACACCTACATGCTCCAGTATCAATCATGCCAACACAACGGACTGTGTGCAGTTCATTTCAAGAAGCTCTCCGCCCTTCCCACTTACAGCTTGACTCTCCAGTGCCATTTCCATTCTGCTGTACTTAAGGATTCCAAGAGTGTAAAGAATCTGCCGTGTAACTGTGGAAAGGGGAGATGCACACAGGTCCTGTTCATGCAGCCTGCTGACAGGAACGACAGGATTTACCTCCTGCTTCTAATAGTTTCCCGACTGCGCTGCACAGTTGTTACAGTTGTAGAACCCCCTTCGCTGGTAGTCCTCTTGTTCCCAGGCAATTAGGGACGAAGAGAGCATTAATAGATGCACGGGCATGATTAAAGCACCCACTGATTAATCCGATATTAAAATGTAGATTTTGAGCCGATCTTAATTGAAGCGGATGCCTACATTCAGGTTTTAACCATGGTATGTGCAACAGGCTCCATGCATCTCCGGCATATTAGCAAAGTGACCTTCAGCAAAGAACCTCAAATTGCTAATGGCACAGAGATGCTGTAATACTTAGCTTAACTAGCTAATTAATCGAACCGGGAGTTGTTTCAGAAAGAACGGAAGAACTGTAATCAGTTGAGAAGTTCACAGTGCACTTTTATTCAAAATGGGAATAATTGTTCTGCTGCAATTGCTTTGGCGATAACACATCCCCAATCCACCTCTCTCCATTCACACTGTTCATATGATGTATGTTTGGCGATATTAGAGTGTGCCTTCGATTGTACATGGCACAGTTTTTTACAGAAAACTAATCATTAAAAAATGACATGAATTTCTACACTGTTCTGCCATGGCTTGCTACTATCCAGGGCCCTCCGCATTGTTCACTGCATTTTGTACTTTATAAAGCCATCACTATAACAACACTTGCATTGCCATATTTATTCCTATGCAGACAGTTAAAATACTTTTGAAATAAATGGCTCTCTGGAGCTTTTTGGACATTATATTTAACACACCTCCACAAAAGAAATTGAAAGATATATGTGCAATGTTATAGACAGAACTGAACATACACACACACTTGAGTATATTTTAAAAAAGGTGATAATTTTTGAGATTTGCAATGAAATTCTATACATCTCATCTGAAGTAAACATCAGTGAGTTGAAAGTATATATAGGTTTGCAGCTGGGAGGGTAGCATGGTGTTGAAGAAGCTGATTCTGTCCCTGATTCAGATGTCAGCTGTGTTATGAATTCAATTAAATGGTCTTAGGCAAGCGTCTTTCTCTCATTTCTACAATATGGGGATAATAATAGTACCTTCATGTCAGGAATATTGCAAGCAATGGTGCTTTCAACACTATTTTTGGTACACAATCACACACACACACACACACACACAGGAACAATTGTGTTCTGTGCAGTGAAGTTGCCCTGGATTCCTGTCATTCTGTTGCATCCTGTTAATCTTTAGCTAAATGAAAAGCCACGTCAGCACAGACAAGATGGGTGTCCAAAGAGAGACTGAAATACCGTCTTTCCCACATTTTAAGACACCGTCTTATAACTTTTTTTCCTCAAAAAAACACTGGGTGGCTTATTTTCAGGGAATGTCTTACCGGTATTTTTATTACATCAGGAGCAGTGCCCCTCTTGCTCCCTGTCTCCCTGCGGGGCAGGACTCTTGACTGAAAGAAAATGACGGGCAACAGCCACCACCAAGCTCCATGAGAGGGTGTCTGAGGGAAGGGAGGTGTGTGCATCGCTGGCCCAGCCCTCTCTCCCCGGCCCTGGGATGTTCGTGAGGGAGGGAAGGAGCTCCTCCGAAGGGCTGCTCTCTCTCTCTCCCCTCCCAGGTGGGGACTCACTTAATAGCAATCTGCTACACTGGAGCTTCTTAAATTTAAACCAGTACAGTATAATGGAATCTATCTGTGTGATGCAGTCGTAGCAGTAGCCTATACTAAAGCAAATAAGGATCTCTACCAGCCAGCCAACTGCCCAAGACTTAAGAGCGAAAGTTCCAACAATGTAGCACTTTGTAGCACTGATAGCAAAGAGGCTACCGGCTGAGATACTGCAGAAAACAAAGAAGCCAGCTGAGCAGCAATTAAGATGGTAAATGGTAGCAATTAAGTAGCAATTGAGCCAGCAGAAAGCCGGGTGAGATAATCTGCTGGTCCTAACAACCCGTCCGTGTTTCTCTTACCCACAAAATGTTAACTTTTGTGTAGGGTGTAGGGCAGTGTTTAGCAGCTCCTAAACAGCGAGAAGGGGAAAGTCCTTAATCCCCAAGGCAAGGACTGCGCCACCGGCAGCGATCCCAGTACCGGTACAAATCCTTAAAGGGGAAGCTCTACAGACAAGCAATAGAAAGAAAAAAGAATCCTCACTTTTTAAAAGGCTATTAAAAGGGGGAAAGGTGGGGGGAAGCGAGAGGTGGGCTGTGTGTGTGTGTGTGTGTGAGAGAGAGAGAGGCGGGGGGGGGGGGGAGAGAGAGAGACGCGCACACAGAGTCTCTCCCTAAAGGGGAAGGCAGCGTCTTCAATCGCCCCTCTTTTTTCCCTCGTGCTTTCATCTTCTCCCCACCGCAAATGCCACTTTTCTCCTCTTCACCAAGCAAGCAGAGCTCACACAGCCTAGCTAAAAAAATATATTTTGGAATCCTTTTACAGGTATTTTAAAAAATGCTTACAGAAACGGGAGGGGGAATCACGAGGCTGCAGGAACGGCTCTACGGTGCATTTTTACAAGCTTTTAAAAGAAATACGTGTCTTTGGAGCGACAGTAAAATGGGGAGAGATTTTTATGGGGGGGAGTTGGCTGGCGGGAGGGGGGAAGGGTCTATCACTATGTCTTATTTTCGGGTTATGGCTTATATCGCGCAACTGCTTAGAAATCCTGCTATGTCTTATATTATGGCTACGTCTTAAAAAGGGGGAAACACGGTAGGAACACATTCACGACTGTCAGACAGAACGAGCTTTGAAAAAGGAACACTTCCATTCAGTTTAAACCTACAAGAATATTGGGCGGACACTTTCATTTATTTGCCTCGGGGCTAGGATGAGAGAAAAAGCTTTCACTCTTATTAAAGCAGTATTTGGAGTTCTGATCCCCCCCTTGGCTCTTTTTATTTTTATCTTTGTTACAGATCATAAGAGGTGAATATCATTATGGCAGGACTAGAGAGGAGAGGTCCTGTCATATACCGCTGGAAGATTATTTCTTGTGTTTGGTAGCAAACCTATTGCTTTTCTTCAGTGTTTAGGAGAAATGTGCAATGATATCTGAGACCCAGTACATTTTTGAGCACAATTCAAAGTGTTGGTGCTGACCTTTAAAGCCCTAACAGCCTCGGTCCAGTATCCCTACCCCCGTTCTGCCCAGACACTGAGGTCCAGCGCCGAAGGCCTTCTGGCAGTTCCCTCACTACAAGAAGCCAAGTTACAGGGAAGCAGGCAGAGGGCCTTCTCGGTAGCTGCACCCGCCCTGTGGAATGCCCTCCCACCAGATGTCAAAGAGAAAAACAACTACCAGACTTTTAGAAGACACCTGAAGGCAGCCCTGTTTAGGGAAGGTTTTAATGTTTAACAGACGATTGTATTTTAATATTTTGTTGGAAGCCGCCCAGAGTGGCTGGGGAAACCCAGCCAGATGGGCGGGGTATAAATAATATATTATTATTATTATTATTATTATTATTATTATTATTATTAAGCATAGCTACCATAATATTCCATCTTTCACCAGGACTGGAACAAAATACGTTTCTTGGAAGGGCATCCCAGGAGGACCCCATACAATGTCACAGACAATGTTGGGGGTGACTCTAAGGCTGGATGCAATCTTCGGATCGCATGACACTCCATTGGCCTCCCTATAAGTAAGTTTCTCCAACAGGCCACTTGTTTTGCTTATGTAGTCAGGCCAGTTCTGATTCTTATTCCTCCTTGAGAGCCTCCCCTGCCCTGCAAAACCAACTCCCTGCCATAGTTCAGTGGTTCCTAAACATTTTTCTCCACAGATCACCTGAAACTTGCCGATGATCTTGGCGGATCACTTAATGGTTTTTCTTCCTGCTGCAGCCATTGCAATGCACTGTGCTAGGTGCTGCATGGTTTTTAATTGAACTGCTCTTGCTTCTTCTGGTTGTTACATTGCATTCTGTTGTATTACGATTTGCACCTCATGACCTTTGCAGAGGCCGTTTTAGGGTAGTGCGACGGCGCCCGGTTTGGCTGCACTGCATTGGTTCCCAGTATGTTTCTGAGCACAATTCAACGCTGACCTTTAAAGCCCTAAATGGCCTTGGCCCAGTATACCTGAAGGAGTGTCTCCAGCCCCATCGTTCAGCCCAAACACTGAGGTCCAGCTCCGAGGGCCTTCTGGTGGTTCCCTCACTGCAAGAAGTGAGGTTGCAGAGAACCAGGCACAGGGCCTTCTCAATGGTGGTGCCGGCCCTGTGGAGCGCCCTCCCATCAGATGTCAAGGAAATCAACAACGATTTGACTCTGGTTATCTCCTGCTTGGACTGCTGCAATGCGCTCTACATGGGGCTACCTTTGAAGGTGACCCGGAAACTACAATTAATCCAGAATGCGGCAGCTAGACTGGTGACTGGGAGCGGCCGCCGAGACCACATAACACCGGTCTTGAAAGATCTACATTGGCTCCCAGTACATTTCCGAGCACAGTTCAAAGTGTTGGTGCTGACCTTTAAAGCCCTAAATGGCCTCGGTCCAGTATACCTGAAGGAGCGTCTCCACCCCCATCGTTTTGCCCGGACACTGAGGTCCAGCACCGAGGGCCTTCTGGCGGTTCCCTCGTTGCGAGAAGCCAGGTTGCAGGGAACTAGGCAGAGGGCCTTCTCGGTAGTGGCGCCCGCCCTGTGGAACGCCCTCCCATCAAATGTCAAAGAGAAAAACAACTACTAGACTTTTAGAAGACATCTGAAGGCAGCCCTGTTTAGGGAGGCTTTTAATGTTTAATCCATTATTGTATTTTATTTTTCTGTTGGAAGCTGCCCAGAGTGGCTGGGGAAACCCAGCCAGATGGGCGGGGTATAAATAATATATTATTATTTATTATTTATTATTATTTATTATTATTATTATTAGACTTTTAGAAGACATCTGAAGGCAGCCTTGTTTAGGGAAGATTTTAATGTTTAATGCTGTACTGTGCTGTACTGTGTTATTAATATTCTGTTGGGAGCCGCCCAGAGTAGCTAGGGAAACCCAGCCAGATGGGCGGGGTATAAATAAATAAATATAATAATAATAATAATAATAATAATATAATTTCTGGCTCTGCCCACCCCTGGCATGTGACCCTGAGAAGGTTACCCAGAAGGGAATGCAGCTCTCTGACTGAAAAAGGTTTCCCATCCCAGTCTCGACCACTACTGTATACTCTCTTACTGACAGAGGTTCTCTAGGACCTAAAGCAGGCATAGGCAACCTTGGCTCTCCAGATGTTTTGGAACTACAACTCCCATGATCCCTAGCTAACAGGGCCAGTGGTCTGGGATCATGGGAGTTGTAGTTCCAAAACATCTGGAGAGCCAAGGTTGCGTATGCCTGACCTAAAGCAAGGATATTTCCCTATCACCTGCTCTTTTTAATGCGGGGTGACTGGGATTGAACCTGGGACTTCCTGCATGCAAAAGATGCTCTCCACCAATGCTTTGTGGTCCCTCCAGATATTTTTTTAATTTCTAGCTGTTTGCAAAGCCAGAACACTTCAATGTATTGTTTTAAATATTCATTTTATTTTAAGTATAAATGCACATTAGTTTTTATTGTGAATTGCCTGGAGAGATTGGGAAAGCTGTTGGTTTGTTTTTTTTAAGCCAACAAATAAATAAGATATATTTTGAAGATGGTGCTGTATGGAATGGGAGAGTGCATTTGGGTTTATTTCATGCAGATTTATGTCATGTACTTCTGATGTAAAAACATGGGGGTTCTCCCACTTGAAACATTTATCAAGATCATTTTGTGCTCCCATTGCTGTATAGAAGGAAATTAGTGGTGAACATCTGAGAAAACAAGTTGAGTATGCAAGGCCTATGCATTTGAGAAGCCTTTTGATTATCTCTTGCAAAACAAAATAATAATAATAATAATAATAATAATAATAATTTATTTGTACCCTGCCCATCTGACCAACTCCCTGCAGCTATAAACTATGTAGAATCAGAACAGTAGAGCTGGAAGGGACCCTGAGGGCCATCCAGACCAGCCCCCTTACAATGCAGGAATATGCAGCTGTCCCTTATGGGGCTTGACCCTGCAAGGCTGCTGTTAGCAGCATCATGCTTTAACCACGTGAGCTGTTCTAGCTTCTTCAGTAGATGAACCTACTTTAAAACAAAAGCATCTGGTTTCCCCCCCCCCCATTTTTTGCAATTAAACCAATAGTATAGACCACCTATATTTAAGTGCACAATTGGTTATTAAGCAAGTGGTTTGACCCAGAGAGAAGTGCAAGGAGCAACAATGTCATAGCCAGGGGATATGAAGCCACTAAAATCCTATCCTTTAAATGCTTCAAACAACTTAAGAGCACTGATTTATCACATTCTTATAGTTTTCTTTTGGAATCTTTGGGACCGATCCAGATTAAAAAACCTTTCCAGGTTATTCCCCCCACCCTCTTTGATGGAGGGGGGGCAGGGGAAGCACTCCACCATTTGTTAGATGAATGACGGTATCAATTTCTGTTTAAACATGAATAGGGTGATGCCAAATATTAGTCAGTTCCTAATAATTTTGAGGGATTAAAAAGATAATAAAAGTAATAGTCCATTACATTACCTACTTCAGCAAGATTGTAATGAACATAATAAATTCCAGATCAGGGTTATAACAACTTCCATCTATTCAAAATGAATTTGTAGGGTTACTTTCATTAACTATGTATATGGAGAAAATGATCTGACATATTACTTTAAAAGAGCTGTAAAACCGATTAGAAGGAAATATGCTTCCCAGACAGCGATTCTGGCCGCTGGGGAAATTTTATCCAGGGGAAGGAGGAAAGAAAGAAAGAAAGAAAGAAAGAAAGAAAGAAAGAAAGAAAGAAAGAAAGAAAGAAAGAAAGAAAGAAAGAGGAATGTGGAATTTAAAGGATGACAAGAGCACTGTTACTTTTACATACCTCCCATGCTGTTGGGGAGATATGATGAAAAGTATCAAGGGCTGGAAATCAGGAAGAGATTGAAAGCTGTGCCTCTCTCATCCTTGTGGCTGCTCTAAAGGAAGGCTCTCACCCCAGCTAATGAATCGAAAGGGTCCCTCCTCCATGCACTGGGAATTTCTGCATAGAAATGAAACTGTTCCTAGCACTGGGATGCCCTTTTGGCAGCCCAGGGGAAGCCTGAAGTATTAAAGGGAACCATGCCCTCATTGCTGAAAGGAGGCAAGGGAGCCAGCACTTGACTGCACTACAGAAATTACTGTGGCACCTAGAATGTTGGCTTCATTTATCAATTTCATAGCAGCAGGGGGGGGGGGAGAGCCCCATATGCTTGCCTTTTCAGCTGTGCGCTAAATCTAGTCTCCAAATCCAGCCATGTGTGTTATAAAGAGACTTGGAGAAAGTAACTTAATACTAATGATTTATACCTAATTGGACTTCTAAGTGATTAAAGTGGCAGTAATGAATGAAAAAAAGAGAAAGCCCTCCATCCTCCTAATATGCATCTTTCTCCCCTAATTCGGCTCAAGAGACACAGCGGCCCTGCTTTGCGCATAGAGAGGCTTGTCTGGTGGAAGTCTCTGCTCCAGCAGACGGAAAGATCTTCCGATAGCATGACTGAAATGTGTCACTTTTCTCACTTGGGGCGTCTTTGCAATAAAGGAATCCAAAGTAGTCGGGTTTTTTTAAAAAACAACAACAACAACAACAACAACAGAGAGAAGATCTAACTGCAAGTTTTAATACATGTGGATTTGGAAAACTGTTTTTTACGAGGAAGGAAAACCGTACAGTGTTGTTCCAAACACACATGGAGAGAGAGTCATGTTACAATGAGCACTGATGTTCACATGACCTCAAGCGTGCAGGGAATTTAAGTTATGTTATGGCAAAGCCATCATGCAGCTGCTTGTCCTGCGATGGGTGTGAATGGGTGGAGAGGAACAAAAAGAAACTTCTGCAGGTGCCATAGAACATGGATTTGTATCTTTATCAAATCTGTTCTTTGCCAATTTTTAATGTGAAAAATTAGTTATATTCCATTGGCATGGCACTCAAAGTGCGCCAGGTAAACCTGAAATAATAAATTGATTTACACTACCTGTGTAAGTATTCTTTCTGATTTTTTTTTGGGGGGGGCAGGAATTAGTGTAGCTCTTTTCTTCCTGCTTTTGTCTCATGAAAAGACTAATTTTCAGATGTGATGAGGGAAACGGATCATAGAATCGTAGAGTCGGAAGGGATCTCGAAGGTCAACTAATCCAACCCCAATGTCTGTCTGTTTTCTAATGGCATTATTCTGCTCTTGCTCTCCCCACTAACAAGGCACAATGGCTATCTAGTTGCTCAACTTATCCTGAACTGAGAGAGTTTTCTCAAGCAATACTTATGAACAAAAGGAATAAATGTCTCTGCATTAAACAGTAGCCATCTGCTCTCATATGGCCAAAGGAGTTCCTAGAATACAGTATCTGTCATTTATATATATTCAACAATGGACACATTGTTCCTTGATGAAGATGTTGACTCAGTCAATGTGTGGCAGCTGTGAAAAATGCAAATTCCATGCTAAGGTTCCTTAGGAAATGCTCCCCCCCTAGAAAAAGAGGTGGTGGAACTTGCTGAGCCTTTTTTTAGGGGAGCACCTTCTCATCTTCACTGCTCGCCCAAACGCCACTTTCAGCAACACCGACACCGACACCGACCTCCACCTCCGTCATGCAGCAACGAGCATAGCGCCAACACAATCGTAGCACCAATATGATAATCATGCATCCATGATGACCGTGACACGCCACCCCAAGTGCAGTGCTGACTCATGTTCCGGTGAGTTCCGGCTGAAAAAAAGCCCCGAGGATTCATGTCTTTATCAAATCTATTTTTTTTTGCCAGTTTTTAAAGTAAAAAAATTAGTTATATTCCATTGGCATGGCAATCAATGTGCACCAGGTAAACATGAAATAACAAACTGATTCATGGTACCTGTGTAAGTATTCTTTCTTGGGGGGGGGGGAGGCTATAAATAAATAAATAAACTGCCAATACCACAGTGCCAAATGGTTCAGGACTGCAATACCTCAAGGACCACCCCTTTCCATATGAACCTACCCGGGCCCTGCAATCATCTTATGAGGCCCTCCTTCATGTGCCTCCTCCTCCTCGAGAGGTCCGGAGGGTGTGACAACACGAGAACGGGCCTTCTCTGCAGTGGCTCCCCATCTGTGGAATGCTCTCCCCAAGGAAATTCGCCTGGTGCCTTCATTATACATCTTTAGGTGCCAGGCAAATACATTCCTTTTTAACCAAGTCTTGGGTTGATCTGATTGACATCCTATGCCCTTTTAAAATGTGTGGTTTTTTGGGAGGTGGCTATTGGGTGATTGTTTTTATTATTATGTTTTTTGCAGTTTTATATCTTGATTTTATTCTGTGAACCACCCTGAGACCCCTGGGTATAGGGCGTTACATAAATTCAACAAATAATAATAATAATAATAATAATAATCAAGTAAGAGGCAACATGATAGAAATTAATAAAATTATGCAGGGCAGGGATGCCAGCTTGAATAAAATATTTCGGGGGTCAGGTAATCCCTGCCCCTTAATCACAAGACACAGTGCTCATACACTATTTGAATGGCAATGCCTATCAACTTTGGGGGACTCTGGCCTCCTCATACATTTTACTGGGGAGTCTAAGGGACCTCGGCTCCTAGGAGTTGGCTCCCATGATGCATGGCATGGCATGGAGAAAGTGGACAGAGAAAAGTCCCCTCTCCCCCCTTCATAACAATAGAACTTGTGGGTTTCCACTGATGTTGGAACACTGAGGACAGGTAAAACCAGGTTCTTCTTCGCACAGCACATTGTTAAGCCCAGGAATTGATTCCCACAAGAGGGAGTAATGCCCCCCCCACTTGGATGGCCTTAACAAGTTCATGGAGGAGAGGGCTATCAAGGGCTACTAGTCATGATGGCAGGACTGGGCCTCCACACTTGGAGTCAGCAATGCTTCTGAATACCAGTTGCTGAGAACCACAGGAGGGGAGATTGCTCTTGTGTTCGAATCCTGCTCACAGGTTTCCCACAGGCATCTGGTTGGCCACACCGAGAGCAGGATGCTGGATTAAATGGGTGGCTGTACTTTTTCAGCAGGATCTTTTTATGTTCCTCCAGAAGCATTGTGTAACGAATCAGAAAAGCCCAGCTAATATTAATGGTTGAATTAATTAATATTGGTATAGTCAGTAGAGATGTGTGCATTGAAAGTGTTTCTGTGCATGCGTGGAGTTGTGTCAAGTTTGGCTTCCAGCTATAGCTCCACAAACTATGCCACATACTGAAAGGGAGGACTTTAATGGCCATCAGCATTTTTTCAGGGTGTGTGGAAGGGCTTTTGTGGCATCTGCTGGTACTTGAAGAACTGACCTCAGTGTTCTTCAACAGCCTAGATTTTATCATCACCATCATCACCACCATCATCTCATGGTGTGAGACTGAGATTATTGGATTATAGTTTGATTATTTGTTTTCACTCCAGTGCTCCAGGAACCCCAGCCACCCTACAGTGGGTCATCACTCTGAAAAGCTGGAATCAAAATATTCTGTAAACCTCTACATAATTCTGTAATCTGTACATAATTCATTGATATTGGGATTTCTTTATTTCTTTAGTGCAGAAGTCACAGAAGCCCTGATTTGTTTAGCTTCAAACATGTTGATTAAGGAGTATTTGACAGGCAAAATAATTGCAAAATACCCTCAGATTTCATCACACGCATAGACGATGGGTATTCAGCAGGCATGGGAACTTCCTTATCAGATTCTGAGTGCTGATTGCTATTGGCAATGGGCTGCTGTCACGGGTAATAAAGTGGGAGAGCAGGTGTCAAAGGAACTGCCTGATTAATAGAGCATTACTTACGATGCCATTGACCCGTAACACAACCTTTGGGTTTAATTCTGCTTGTCATGCTGGCATCAGCCTGGAACAATGCCACTAAGGCTGAAGCAGCTGAGAACAGACTTGGTGTGCAACCCAATCCCATGTCTATTTCATCAGAAGTAAGTCCCATTAAGTTCAGTGAGTTTACTCCAAGGTAATGCACAGGGATGCAGGTGGCGCTGTGGTCTAAACCACTGAGCCTAGGGCTTGCCAGTCAGGTCGGCGGTTCGAATCCCCACGACGGGGTGAGCTCCCGTTGCTCAGTCCCAGCTCCTGCCCACCTAGCAGTTCGAAAGCACGTCAAAGTGCAAGTAGATAAATAGGTACCACTCCAGCGCCGTGAGCTGCTCTGGTTTCACCAGAAGCAGCTTAGTCATGCTGGCCACATGACCCAGAAGCTGTCTGCGGACAAATGCCAGCTCCCTCAGCCTATAGAGCGAGATGAGCGCCGCAACCCCAGAGTCGTCTGCGACTGGACCTAACATTCAGGGGTACCTTTACCTTTACTAATGCGCATGATTGAAGTTTTAGTCAATCTGGGTCTCAGCAAGGACATTGGACAACCTCTGGCACCACCCTAAAAGAACTGAAGAGCTGTCAACACAATGTAAAAATAATCTAACACAGGCTTCCTCAACCTCGGCCCTTCAGATGTTTTTGGCCTACAACTCCCATGATCCCTGGCTAGCAGGACCAGTGGTCAGGGATGATGGGAATTGCATTCTCAAAACATCTGGAGGGCCGAGATTGAGGAAGCCTGATCTAATGGGATACATTTGCAGAGATGAACCACCAAGGCAACTAGAATGAAAAAAGACATGGCTTCTTCCTAAATTAGAAAATGGGGTGAAAACATCAATGGGATATGATGTGCTGTAATTATTAAAAACTACTGCAGAAATCCCTCCTACCAAGCTATGCTGCTGTCATGCTTGTTCCACAATTAGATCCCATGAGCCTTTGTATTATCCCATATGGACAGTGACCAGATATGGACCTACTTGGCTTCAGCAAGCTTGCTGGGTTGTGTGCCTTCAAATGGTTCAAACCGTAATAGAATATGAAGCCGAGTGGTGAGGGATTCAGGACAGACAAAAGAAAGCACTTATTTACACAGCACATCCCTAAACTACCACAATATATGGAGATGGCTGCCAACTGAGATAGCTTTAAAGGGAATGAGACAAATTAATGAAGAAGTATCAACAGGTACCAGCTACAATGCCTATATATTTTCTCCAGGATCAGAGGCAGTATGCCTTTGAATACCAATTGCTGGAGAGTGAAGGAGAGGCCTATCATTCAAATACACTAGAGACACATTAAATTTTTGAATAACCACATTTGAATCCTGGTCTGCAGGTCCTATTCCAATACTCGAGCCGCTGCACCATTGGTCTTCCTTCCATTTCCCCCCTTTTTCTTCTGTCACTGGGAAAGAAGGAATAAAGGAACTTGTAATTATGTTGCATGCTTTTCTTTTTACTTGGGTGCCTTGATACGTGTAACTGTTTTACAAGGGCTTGGACCCTCAGAGGAATTAAGGCCACTGAAAGCTCTTTTAATCCTTTCAAGCAACCAGTGAACATGGCGAGCTGGTGCTACTCTATGTATCATGATGGGTTCTGGGGATTTTGAATTGCCTTCTACGATTAATCTGTGTTTGCACTAGCAGAAATGGCTTGCCTGCTCTTAAATGCTTTCATGTTTAATTGGGAAATATGCTTTGTTGATTTTTAAGACATTTGCTTACTTGCTTGAATAAGGACGACATGCTGGGTTTGTTTTAGTGATACATGTTTCCTAAGTTGAAAAAAAGAAATACGCAACTCTCTAAAAGCATAACTCAAGATCTGGAAAGTGTTTCTGTAAACAGAGAAGGGAATCTCCATGGAGATCTGCAATGGTTAATTTCTGAAAAGGGAAATTTGCTGGGCCTCCTTAAGAGGTAAAAACCATATTTTTGTTTTGCTTTACAGTGGTACCTCAGGTTAAGAACTTAATGTATTCTGGAGGTCCGTTCTTAACCTGAAACTGTTCTTAACCTGAGGTACCACTTTAGCTAATGGGGCTTCCTGCGGCCGCGCTGCGCAATTTCTGTTCTCATCCTGAAGCAAAGTTCTTAACCTGAGTTAACCTGGGTTATCAGAGTCTGTAACCTGAAGTGTCTGTAACCTGAAGCATCTGTAACCTGAGGTACCACTGTATTCATCTCTATTTTCATCTTCCACAAAAGGCAAGTGTGTCACAAATATCACACCATTACAATGAACAGAAGAGATTGACAACAGACAAAAGTCAGAGCAAACGATAGTATCAAATCCCATCAAAACTCCATTCTATTAGCATGTGTATGTGTACATGCACACACATACTGTTTGATTGCCTGTTTTATAAAGGTGTCACTGTTACACGTGTGGTGGGACTGTTGAAGTTGTGGTTGCATATTAGACACACATTTAACAGGAAATATCATGGAAGCTTTAGAAAGCAAAGAGGCAAAGAAATACCCAGATGTAAAGAGAGATGGCGTAGAAACTAAAAAAAGGCAAGCAATTCTGTAGGAATGGGATTGGGTTCTCTAGTTTAAAGGTGGGTCCTGGTTCTGCAGAGACCGAAGACTATGGATCTAGTCCAACTCCTTGCCCAATGCAGGAAATCTAGAGTTAGAGCATTGCCAAGGATGTGTAACTTCTGCTTTAGGACCTCCAACAAGAGAGAAGGCCCCCCTCCCAAGATAATTGGTTCCATTGTCAAGCTGTTGTTCGGTCCCAGATCTTGCCAACCTAGCAGTTCGAAAGCACGTCAAAGTGCAAGTAGATAAATAGCTGCAAGCGGGAAGGTAAATGGCATTTCCATGCGTTGCTCTGGTTCGCCAGAAGCGGCTTTGTCATGCTAGCCACATGACCTGGAAGCTGTACGCCAGCTCCCTTGGCCAATAACACAAGATGAGCGCCGCAACCCCAGAGTCGGTCATGACTGGACCTAACGGTCAGGGGTCCCTTTACCTTTACCTTTAATTTATCCTAACTTCCCTTCTCCTGTTACTGTAATTAAGCCAATTCAATCTAGTCCTGCCCTTGGAGGCAGCAGAGAAAGCCTTTCTCCCTTCCTAGGTGACATTCATGTACTGTCACATACCACCTTGGTCTTCTCTTCTCCAGGCTAAAACTATCCAGTTTCTTCAACCTTTCCTCATGGGACTTCATATCACTGAACCCTCTTTGTGATCATCCTCTGATTTTGCAAGATCTGAGATCCTGGAAGGAATAGAGAATTTAAAAAGCGAATAAGGTGAGCGATGGAATGTATTTTCTCAGTAATAATCTCTACCAAGGGATCTTGTAAGGTTTTGCTACATAGTTCCAGAGCCAGCCCTTGGCCCTTGGTTGAATAGTAGGGAGGTCATTTTTTGCTGGTTAGTTGACTTCTTAATGGTTGGGGGGGGGGTTTCCTGAGTTTCTTCAACTGTCATTATCCTTCCCTCAGTGGGGAGTAAGACCCACTGAGCATGGTTGGGCTTATTTCTAAGTAAATTTGCTTAGAATTTGCCTAAGTAGGTCATATTGAATTCATTCCAAATTGTTAATGTTTGCCCTTGAGAGATCCACTTCAATAGCCACTCTGAAATTAGGCGGGCTTCATCCGCTCAGATGGGGAGCAGACAGAATCCAAATCTGGAAGAAAATGGGAAAAGTTATAGACTTCTCCTTTGGTTTTTGTTTGTTTGTTTGTTTGTTTGTTTGTTTGTTTGTTTGGGTTGGTTAGTTGGTTGGCCCTTTCTTTTTTAAAAAAACCCAACAACAACATTACAGTCATACCTCGGTTTAAGTACGCCTCGGTTTGAGTATTTTCAGCTTAAGTACTCTGCGGACCAGTCTGGAACAGATTAATCCACTTTCCATTACTTTCAATGGGAAAGTTTGCTTCAGGTTAAGTACGCTTCAGGTTAAGTACGGACTTCCGGAACCAATTACACTCATACCTCGGGTTAAGTATGCTTCAGGTTGAGTACTCTGCAGACCCATCTGGAACAGATTAATCCACTTTCCATTACTTTTCAATGGGAAAGTTCGCTTCAGGTTAAGTACACTTCAGGTTAAGTACAGACTTTTGCAACCAATACACTGTAATTGTAAAGGTGCCCCGAACAAAAAACCCGGGATATATTTGCCTATAAATCGGCAGGCTTAATCCACTCTGGAGAGGTTATTGTGCCTGCAAATTCCACCAAGTTCTGTGAAATGGGAAAAAGACTCTAGCCATTTTTAGATTCCCCCATTATAGTCAATGGAAGCAAGCAGAGCTTCATTTTTTAACAGATCAGTTCCAAATAACAAGTAGAATTTAAAGAGACAGAACAGCCCTGAAACAGATCTTGCTGCTTCCCAAACCTACAGATATAAATGCAAGTCAAGTCAAATAGCCAATCCACACAGCTAGCATTTGCTTCTGTAAGCCAATCATCCTCCACAGATGGTATAATACAAAGTAATACCTCAAAAGCATATGAGAGAACCAGTGAACTGCAGGACATGAGGATTTGCCCCCAGATCACGTGATCTAACTTTTTTGCAGTCTTTTGTTCATGTTCTCCTGTTCCCCAGGAGGCCCTGCTCTCTTCAAGGACTAGTTAGTTGTACAAACATATCATTTGCTTTTTGCATGTCTTTGAACTATTCTCAAAACACAGGAGTAATAATTGGATATCCTCACCTCGGCTGGCCTACGCAGCATGGGTCATATATGTAAACATCCTAGTCGAATAACAACCCCAAAATTTAATTTATTTCTACCCAAACAAGTTCTTTTATCATAAAGCAATAAATTTGTCTTGGTGCTAGCAATTTGTTGTGGGTGACATAACATTGCAAATTGATTAATCGCTACTGTACACGACAAAATGAGAAAAGCAAGGAATTATTATGAATAGCGTCCATCTGATACAGTAGGGATTCATTATTCAAAAGTGTTTGCTAGTGGTTAGCTATCCCCCTGTTGCAAATTACATTTATTCGCAGACTTCCTACATCATGCTTATACAAATCTACAAACATGCATTTATTAAGACACAGAATGAAAGCTATTAAAATATGAAAAATTGCTCTTTTTTCCTTTTGACTTTTTTTTTTTTTAAAAAAAACTATTTTTATATCTAGGTAGGCTGTTGCCAGGCTGTAGCACACAATTGTTGATTTCAGTATTTGCCTGTAGAACTAGTTCTCTGATTTAAGGGCATTAGCTCTCAGTCATTACCTCCTCACAGCTAGATTTTACTTCTCTTTTGTAGTGTTAATGTCGAAGCTAGAGCACTTTTTAAAAAAGAAAGAAAAGTAGTTATGTTTTTTTAAAAAATAAGCCTTATTTCCTGATGCATGCTTTAAAATAAGGGCAAGGGATCTTTTCATCAGGCTATCATTTTTTTGGAACAGAGGGTCTTAAAACAAATGGATGTGGAATTAAGTATAGAATGAAAATTCAGCATGAGTTATATACACTCTGGTCCTAATCATGTGATTTGGACAGAGTTGTCGAGACCCCACACGACTCACTTCAGTGAGATGAGGACATTATTCAAAGTACAGCAAAGCATAATCTCTTGATTCTGCTTAGTCAATGAAGTCATACAAACATACGAAGCTGTCATACCATTGAGTCATCTAGCACAGAATCATCTGTTCTGACTGGTGGCAGCTTCAGGCAAGGATCTGTCTTACCACTTGTCAACTGAGCCTCAACAAGAGCCAGTGTGGTGTAGTGGTTAAGAGTGGTAGATTCGTAATCTGGGGAACTGGGTTCGCATCTCCGCTCCTCCACATGCAGCTGCTGGGTGACCTTGGGCTAGTCACACTTCTCTGAAGTCTCTCAGCCCCACTCACTTCACAGAGTGTTTGTTGTGGGGGAGGAAGGGAAAGGAGAATGTTAGCTGCTTTGAGACTCCTTTGGGTAGTGATAAAGCGGGATACCAAATCCAAACTCTTCTTCGTACCTGAAAGCTCCAGATATTGAGCCAAAGAACTTCTGCATGCAAAGCAGCTGCTCCCTCCCAACCTGTGGCCCCTTCCACATTGCTGCTGCCTTAAGGGGAACCAAGGAAATGGCTTCATTTATTTATTTCAGTAATTAAAAAAAGATTTCTATACTGTTTGTTCATGTCCAAAAATATCAAAACAGTTTGCTACAACTGTACATAAAACCATACAATAAAAACCATATTAAAAGGTTGAAATAAGAAACCAGCTGTTGCGGAAAGATGTACTGTATTCTGAATTGCCTGCATAAACCTGATGGTAAAAAAAAAAAAAGTTTTCAGCAGGAGTTATAGCACAGAATATAAGAAGCAGCCTGCTGGATAATACCAAAGGCTCATCTAGTCCAGCATTCTGTTCTCACAGTGGTGCGTATGCAGTCTATGGGATGCAAGTGGTGCTGTGGTCTAAACCACTGAGCCTCTTGGGCTTGCTGACTAGAAGGTCAGCGCTTTGAATCCGTGCAACAGAGTGAGCTCTCATTGCTCTGTCCCAGCCAAAATAATAATAATAATAATAATAATAATAATAATAATAATAATAATAATAATAGATTTTTATTTATACCCCGCCCTTCCCAGCCAAAGCCAGGCTCAGAGCAGCCAACACCAAATATAAAGCAACTGGTTAAAATACAACTCAACAACAAGACTAAATACATCAAAATTAAATTAAAAATTAAAAATGCAGCCTCATACAAAAGGGAAAAAGGGGGGAGGGAATCAGGTTGGCTCCAGGCCAAATGCCAGGCAGAACAACTCTGTCTTGCAGGCTCTGCAGAAAGAAATCAGGTCCCGTAGTTTGGAAGCACGCCAGTGCAAGTACATAAATAGGCAATGCTGTGGCGGGAAGGTAAATGGCGTTTCCGTGTGCTCTGGTTTCCGTCACGGTGTTCCGTTGCACCAGAAGCGGTTTAGTCATGCTGGCCACATGACCCGGAAAGCTGCCTGCAGACAAATGCTGGCTCCCTCGGCCTGAAAGCGAGATGAGTGTCGCAACCCTATTGTCACCTTTGACTGGACTTAACCATCCAGGGGTCCTTTACCTTTACCTATGCAGTCTATCCAAGACCAGCCTTGCCATGGATAAAGGATGAAGCAAGAGGGGACGGAGAGTAAAGACATGAATTGCTGCCTGAATGGTGCAGCAAGACTTCTAAAGATACCCGCCTCTGTGTATGTATGTGTGCATGCCATTTGATTTCTTCTTCCAAGCCTCCATGGGCCTGAATCAGATCTGGTGGCTGGTGGGGGTCATACACAGCTGTAGTAAAAAGCACTGTTAGCCACAGAGACCACTTGGCCCTCCAGTGACAGTAATGGATCAATAAGGATTCACTGTCTATGTACCTGCTCCTTCAGAAGGATTGCAACCTTGTCAGGAACAGGTAACTGACCTGTATCCTGGAGAGTAGAAACATCCATCCACATAGCCTCTGCTTTTCAGGGCGAAGCTTCAGTTTGTTAGTGCCCCCCCCCACCATCCAGCCCACTGCTGCATTCAGACTTTGGTTCTGGGCTTGCACAACCACACCTGATTCGGATATCTGAGAAATACTCATTGGCTGAATATAATGCAACTCCAAGGGCTCTGACCAAAACAAAAGCATTATGTGACAAACCCCAAAGGCTGAATCTGTGCAATGGGAAAAGTCCCATAAGAACCAGCCCTGGATTCTGAGACCATATGGGATTTAACAGAAGGCTTGGAATTGCATCTAAGAATGTGATGATACAATCACATTTCATCGCCCCATCAAACACTCTGATCCTAAATGCATTGTTTGGAAGTAACACCTCTGGAAAGCAATGGGGCATAATCTAAGTAATGTACGTAGGATCTGGCTACAGAACAACACCCAGCATCGTGAGAAGCAAAGTAAGAACCTGGCATTTTGTGGAAGGTGACCAAAAAAAAGAGGAAGCCATTTGCTCTGGGGTGCTGTTGTTGAGCAGAGAAGCATGGTGGACAGCTGGTTCCATATGCTCAATTTCTCCCCAACAACCTATTTTCTCTCTCGGTCTCTTACTCTCTCGTACGGGCAGCAGCAAAACAGCACAAAATCCCAGTCTCAAGGCTTGCAATAACTAATTTAAGTAATTTTCCAGAGAGTGCCCACAGCAAAATACTAGCTCTTGTTCTGTATCTGCCAAGGGCATATTAATAATGTTTAAAACTAAGGTAGGATGCTCAGAGACAAGTCTATATCAATCATCAATATTTGTTGGCAGCCCTGATCTCTACTTAACGGAACTCTGTCTGAAATATTCGCTGGGCAGCTAAGGCTTAAAGTGGGGGGAGGGAGTTCTGCATTCCTGCAACTTTGCTTGCATCCTGGGAATCTTTCAAGTGCTGCTGTGTAGTGAAAAGTTAATCTTACTTGATGGGAGATGCATCTGAACAGCACTTTCTGCATTTTATATTGGATGCCTGCTGTAGCTCAGTGATCCTGCACAGTGTAGATGCACAGGGCCCCCGAGAAAAGGAGCAGATCTGTCTGTGTTCTCTCCCAACCTCACAACGCCTGACATTCATCCACAAAGGGATAAACATTTCAGCGAGGCTTCGACAGCAATCCTATGCGCATTTACACTAGGGAGTAAGGCCCATTAGAGACAGTAAAACATATTAGTACCAAGTAAACTGGTTTATGATTATGTTGATGTTGGCTGACCACGCTCCCTGCACTGCTTCACCAACCTCAACTGCTTATATGTGTTTTTGCAAATTATAGTGCACCTACAAAAGACCCTTTTCCCCCCAATAAGGGGAGATTTTTTCCCCCCTGTTTCTATACTGGATTTGAAATTGTATCTCTATATCTATCTATCTATCTATCTATCTATCTATCTATCTATCTATCATCTATCTATCTATCATCTAGTGCTTTTTTTCTGGGGGGTATGCATACCCCTAAATATTTTGTGAATCAAATGGGAGAAGAAACTTTTTTTAATGTTTCTTCTCTAGTACAGTGAATCATCAGTTCTGTTGCTACACCCGACGGAGGCATCATTTCCTGTCACGGTATTTCCTGAGTCTCAGACGGAAGCAAGTGTTTAATGCAGGCATCCTCAAATTACAGTCCTCCAGATTGTTTAGCCTACAACTCCCATGATCCCTAGCTAACAGGACCAGTGGTCGGGGGAGATGGGAATTGTAGTCCAAACATCTGGAGGGCCGAAGTTTGGGGATGCCTGGTTTAATGTGTGAAGTAGGAGTTGGAGGGTGAAAGAGGAGGGTGAAATGAGGGTGAAAGAGGGTCTGAAGCTCAAAATAAAAAAAAACTAAGATCATGGCCACTGGTCCCATCACCTCCTGGCAAATAGAAGGGGAAGAAATGGAGGCAATGAGAGATTTTACTTTCTTGGGCTCCACGATCACTGCAGATGGTGACAGCACTTACGAAATTAAAAGACACCTGCTTCTTGGGAGAAAAGCAATGACAAGCCTAGACAGCATCTTAAAAAGCGGAGACATCACCTTGCCAACAAAGGTCCATATAGTTAAAGCTGTGGTTTTCCCAGTAGTGATGTATGGAAGTGAGAGCTGGACCATAAAGAAGGCTGATTGCTGAAGAATTGATGCTTTTGAATTATGGTGCTGGAGGAGACTCTTGAGAGTCCCATGGACTGCAAGAAGATCAAACCTACCCATGGACTGCAAGAAGATCCATTCTTAAGTCATCCCTGAGTGCTCACTGGAAGGACAGATCCTGAAGCTGAGGCTCCAATACTTTGGCCACCTCATGAGAAGAGAAGACTCCCTGGAAAAGACCCCGATGTTGGGAAAGATTGAGGGCACAAGGGGAAGGGGACGACAGAGGATGAGATGGTTGGACAGTGTTCTCGAAGCTACCAACATGAGTTTGACCACTGCTAGAGGCAGTGGAAGACAGGAGTGCCTGGCGTGCTCTGGTCCATGGGGTTACGAAGAGTTGGACACGACTAAACGACTAAACAACAACAGGAGTTGAAATCTAGCACAGTGATTGGTCAGTTTCGTTGTATTTACTGTATTTATTTCCCCCGATTTGAACTATAAAATAGTGATTTTCTTGAGTCGAAATGTAAGTACCCCTAATATTTTCATTGGGAGGAAACTACACCCACATTGGCACCTATGGATAGGATTTCATCCCTGCTTCATGAATATAGCAGCTTCAGAGGAGGGATGTTATGGAGGGCTGCACCAGGGAGGAATGAGTTAAATCTCCCCTGCACACTTGCCGTGTTGCCATTAATCACCTCCCCCCACCCAATAATGCAACCCACATATTAAAAACCTGTCATTTGCAAAGATACATTTAACATCCTATGTAGTTTGGCCCTGATCAGGGCTATTCTTCATTGATTTGGTTTGAAAAGCTCTCGGGTGAAGTAATGCTTTCCAAGGTACACACAATTCTCCTTTCCTCCCCTCACCCCCACTTTTGAATCAATCCAAACCCAAGTCTCCTAAATTGTGCTGAAGTGGTTGACATGCGGGAGGACGGAAACCTGAACCGTCTCTCCAGCGAGTAATGGAGATGGCTTTTAAAATCTATTTTTGATCAAAACTGGAGGGCGGGGGGAGAGGGAAAAAGAGAGAGAGGGGAAACTGGAAGCTAGCACAGTTCATCCTTTTACTGGTCCTTGGATAGCCTTAATCTGACACCTAATATCCCTGAAAGCCAACACCCATTGGGCATCCCATTAAACTCCCATTTGAACTGAATGATATGGGCAAAAGTAGTAGTAGCAGCCTCTGGAAGAACGAAAAGTATTGCTTGTACGCTACCGAGGATGTTTTTCACAGCTTTGTGTTGCTTTTGTATGCTATTCCTGTACCTTCTAAATGTGTGAGTAAGTGTGACAGAAGGGAACATCTATTTTTAAAAGATGCCAAGGTTCAATTACGTATGTTACAGATATCACCTAACAAGACTCATAATGTCTATATACTCTCACTGGAAACATCTGAATGGATCTCATCACTAGGAATGTGGGGGTGGAATTCAACTCAGTTCACATTTAAAGGTGAAACTACCAAATTTGCAGTTTTTGAAACGATACGTGAACTGGAACACAGCTAGCCTTTGAAATTCATACTTCTCCGAATTTTGCATTGCAAGTCTCCCACCAAGCAATGTTTACAAAAATGTAAATATTAGAGGAAAATGTGCCTAAAAATGAATATGTTGTTGAAAATGACATGCCAAATGCATTGTGCTGGCAAAACTGCATGTAACTCTGTGTTTATTAGGAGAAATTTATACAAAGATGTTGATGAATTTTTATGAGCCTTTAAAAAAAAAAGCCAAGCAGAATTTAACATTGGAAAAGTGAGAAATTGAGAGACCCCAAATTGACAGATCCTTTCATTGTTACTCACCACCTCCATTTTTTGTCACTGCTGAAACTCTTAATAAGGCTTACTTATTGTTTTCACACATACAAATTTATCCCTCTCTTAGCTGACTTGTTCCTTTGTTTGACAGGTTCACTTGGATGACCTGATTTTCCTTCCTGGTGTTTGAACTGCTAGAACAGCTGATCACTACCATAAATGTTTAAATGCATGGTTTTTTGGGGGGAGGGGCACGGGGAGATCTGGCTGAGGAAACAGTAACATGAAAACTGCTCTATTGCACCAAATATCTGAGGGTAGCAACGGCTAACCATATTGTTCATGGCAGGAGACCCTGAAGGAACAAAATGCTGCTCAGAGCTCTCTGAAACAGCAAGGAGCTATAACCAAGGATGTAACCAGATAAGAATTAAAGGCAGTTTCTGTGTGGTATTGAAAACTATGACTGGCTGCAGTGCAAACTATAGAAGGAGCAACATAATACCTTTGAAATTTTCCAACACTTCCCCCTCAGAATGCTGAATGAAATTCTTGGTTCATACTGGCGGATGAAATAAGCAATGGGCTTTAATAATATTAAACAATATCAAAACTGGATCCACGGTTGAACGGAAAATTGATGGAAGGTGAAATTGGAAAGGGTATTCATTTTGCTGAATACTCGTCAAGTGAGGACTGAAATATTGCAATAGTTCAAGAGGAGGACTGAAATATTGCAATAGTTCAAGAGGAACTCAAATGAACTCAAATGAACTCAAAGGAAGGAAGGAAGGAAGGAAGGAAGGAAGGAAGGAAGGAAGGAAGGAAGGAAGGAAGGAAGGAAATGAAAACTTTGCCACAATTTTTTCTATAAAAATAGATGCACGCTGTGGCAGGAGGGTAAACGTTGTTTCCATGTGCTCTGGTTTCCATTCACAGTGTTCCATTGCGCCAGAAGGACTTTAGTCATGCTGGCCTCATGACCTGGAAAGCTGTCTGTGGACAAACTCCAGTTCCCTCAGCCTGAAAAGCGAGATGAGAGCCGCACCCCATAGTTGCCTTTGACTGGACTTACCTGGACACACACCAGCTAATACCATAAAGGAGACTGCAAATTACTCCTGTTCAGAACTCTTTAAAATAGGGGGTGCAAATAAATATGGTTAAGTAGCTTCTTCTTTCCAGAGTAGTCATACAAAGAATGCAAAAGGGCCTTTGCCACACAGACCAACAATGTTGATCCCAACACGCTCCCTGTATTTTTATTTTCTACTAGATTCCGAGTTTTGTCTTAGCTCTGCATCTTTGAATGACAACTATGATCATGCATAATTAAAAATATAGCCAATTTACCATGAAATGAAAGTGACAGTGACCAATGAAGTGGGGCAATGTATATGGGGTGGGGTGGGGAGGGGAAACAATTGCCTTTGGGTAGAAGTACTTCATCTCCTTTGGCTGCCTAATGTCTTGGTGGGGCCTTCTGATAGCTCAGTGCTTTTTGAAGTCATAAAAGAAAACATTTAACTGGTCAATGTGCGGCATTTGTCTTTGAAAGTATTGCTTTGAGATTACTTTTCGCTCAATAGTTAACGAAGCTGGGAGGATTGGTTTCTTTGAATCTGTCGACAGGCCCCTTCGCAAAGGCTGGAGGGCAGGTAACAATCAAATCCAAAATGGATATACAATATTCAGTTAAAAATCAATCAGACAACTAAAAGTATCAGATAATGATGTTCCCTAACCTGTCAGTTGGAGCTGCAAGCCAGCCAGCCAACACAGAGGGACAATGTGCCAGGATGACAAGGCATAAGAGTCCTGTTGAGGCTTTGTCCTCCTGAATTTCATAAATTTGTTTATTAAGGTTGACGAACTGTGGGCGGTTTTTTGTGTGTATGTGGGCATCCTATAAAATGTTAGGGCTGGGAACCCTTACCCAACCTCCTGCCACCAGCATTGCTGTAGCTTACTAGAAGGGTGAGAGGGAGGGGCTGAGGCTGTGGTTATGCTGGTGCAGTGCAAATGCACTGGCAGAACCAATCTGGTGCTCTCCACTGTGCCAACTTCACTGCAAGCCCACTCCCTCCTCCTCTTGGTAAGCTAGAGCAACACTGGTAAGTGCTATTGCCCACCCTATGCTTCTGAGCTACAGTGAGCAGAGGCTGCTGTCCTGCCTGTTTATTGATCTCAACATAGCCTTTGAATGCTACATTATATATGTATCTTGTTTTTCCTCTCAGGAGCTCAGGCCTGTGTACACGGCCTCCCCATTTGCATCTTCACAGCATCCCTGTTAGGTAGATTAGGCTGCGGCAATAAACTTACGCAAGCAGCAGTTCTTGCCAGCAATTGTGAGAGCGGAAGAATGCACATGTGGTGTTTTGGGTCCAGGAAATCCAGATGACATCCCTGCCCCGGAGGACAGACTTTTGCGCTGGGAAGCCTGCTATACACCTGGATGCTCTCTGTGCAATTGATTAGGAAGAAGGAACCACTTTTTCCTTGGTTCTTATTTGTTGCCCTAAAGGATCATTCAAGTTGCAAAGGGGACAGACCCCATAGCAGCTTAAAATATCAGGGGAGGAGAAAAAAATTGCTTTTCAAGCTTCTTAGCCAAGAACAGTGTGGGGAAAAGCTACTAGGCCATTTCCTGGTGTACAAAGAGACCTGAGTAGCAGCAAGGCCTTGAAAGTGGCTGCATGCAAAATCTGAGAGTTTCTACCCCTCCAATTACATCCGGAGGGCACCATATTGGCTGCCAAAGCTACTTGCTGACACTGGCTTGCTTTCCTCCATGCAAAGCTAATGGATGTGCAATTGCATTGCTCTTATGCTTTGCCAGATTTTTTTTGGG
Organism: Zootoca vivipara; assembly: GCF_963506605.1. NCBI lineage: Eukaryota > Metazoa > Chordata > Lepidosauria > Squamata > Lacertidae > Zootoca > Zootoca vivipara. Next base: position 73,098,973 of record NC_083282.1, read on the forward strand.
GGGGGGGAGTGGGTGGATTGCCCCCTTTCTGAATAGAAGAGGAAAAGCCACCTTTCTGGAATACTTGGGTGGATACCGTTTCCCATGTAGCTTGTAAAACATTTAAAATTGCCCACTGTCAATATACAGTGACATTTATCATAACTTAACATAACATGTTTGGAAAGGAAAGCAACTTGGGATCCCAAGAAACGCACAAAGGCGGCTTTATCAAGGTTGTAATGAGCAATGGGGGCAGAAGAGATGGGCCACCAGGATCAGGCAACACAAGATTCAGAATAAGCAAAGGGTACAAATGCTGTTCCCCCACCTAAGAACACCCAGATGTCTATCTTTGGACCTTATTCTTCTTTTCTTCATCCTAGTCTTTATATACAGAATTGCCTTTCAGTTTATTACGCCAAACCACGACGTTCTCCTTTTTCAAATTGCTCCTCTAACAGATGATGTCTGTTTCATTGTCTCTCTAGCTAACCCATTCAGTACGAGGGGGTTAAGTAATTTTTTGGCTGGCTCTTCTGACATATCTGCAAAACACTTCTTCAATTCATTTCTACCTATGTCCCTTTCATCTGATCTTGCTGTAGTTTTCATCCAACAATCCCTATGAAGTTTTTTTACCTCCCCAACCATAATAAATTCAGTGGGAAGAAAATGGCTGGGTTTATTTTAACAGTTTCTACTTATGCCTCAATCTTACAGCATAGTATATTTAACTTCAATGTAGGGACAGCTGGAGGCATTTAACAGCACAGCGGAAAGAATTTAGTGAGTATATATCACATGCCTTGTATTTGCAACCAATCGTCACAGATTTCCTCATAATATTTAGACACCCTATAAAGAAAGAGGCTAGGTGATCAAAGGAGGTTCATTGTAACAGATAAGAGGAACTGTAGGCAAAAGGTTTTATTTTTAACCATTTCTTCCCATGCTAGGACATTCCAAAGGGTGGGAAACTGATTTTTTTACTCATATCAGCAGGTTTACCTTGATTTGAAAGATTGGTTTATACCTTTCTTTCTGCAGAGATCTAGGAAAAAGGCTTGTAAATGTACCAGGATGGTTTATTCTGATACTGTATATCCCTGTAAAACAGAGGGGGGAAATTCTCTTCAGAATTTCTCTTCTCTTCAGAGAAACTTTGACTCCAGAATTTAGGGTGGGTAACAAAAGAGGCAGAGGCAGAGTAACAGGAAGAGGGAGAGAGGGAGGAAAGGAGAGAGGGATTTTTTTAGAAGTCCAACTTGGGCTGCATTCACATGGCATTTTATTCCATCGTCATGACATTTCCCTGTTAATTTCACATTATATTTGAGCTTTCATACAATGTGAAAGCAGCCTCTGGAACTATAGTGGAATATAGCAAATGTTTAGAACATATTATTTGCAAACAGATCTTTTCTGGAGGCAAATAACACAAGAACGAGCGCCCAGCTCGTACTACGCAAGATCCAGAAGTGGCTTTTATGTTGTGTGAAAGCTCACATATAATATGGAACTTAACAGTGAGGGAAATGGAATAAACTGTCGTGTGAATGCAGGCTTTTACCAGTCTCCAGAATCTTCTGGACATTGCCTTCTGCGCATCATATCCTTCCCTCCAGACTCCAGAGTGCCCTGGATTGGTGCTGTACCATGATGTAGAATGAGGAAGGCCTGTGGCTCAATGGCAGAAGGTCCCAGATGCCATCCCCTGCTCCTTGCCTCCCCCCAAGACATTTCAGAACGATGCTACATTATGTGCAGAGGCACTGCGGAGGGAAGATAATTGTAGCTTGTGGTCACCAGGCACTGCCAGATGTTTTGAAGCTGCCGCAGTTGACAGCCGTTGATTGATTGATTGAATTCATATCTCACAATTCCCTCCAAGGCGCTCAAGGTTGTGTACATTCCCCCCCCCTCCATTTTCTCCACAAAAACAACCCTGTGAGGTAGGTTTGGCTGAGAGGCAGTGACTGGCCCAAGGTCACCCAATGAGCTTCATGGCTGAGTGACCCAGGTTTCCTGGGTCATAGTTCAGCACTCTAAGAACTACACCAGTGTTTCTCAAACTTGGGTCTCTGGCTGTCATTGGACTACAACTCCCATCACCCCTAGCTAGCAGGACCATTGGTCAAGGATTATGGGAGCTGTAGTCCAATGGCAGCTGGAGACCCAAGTTTGAGAAACGGTGCACTACACCCAGGTGGCTCTCAGTATAATTTAAATGCATAAAGTAGCCGATATGGTGCCCTCCAAATGGTGTGGGGACTACGGTTCCCATCAGACCCAGATAGCAACAGCAAGGGCCAGGGAAGATGGGAGTTGTAGTCCAATAACATTTGGAGGGCACCACATTAGAACATAGTTGGAAGAGACCACAAGGGTCATCCAGTCCAACCCCCTGACAAGCAGGAAACACCATCAAAGCATTCTTGACATATGCCTCTGCTTAAAGACCTCCAAAGAAGGAGACTCCACCACACTCCTTGGTAGCAAATTCCACTGCCGAACAGCTCTTACTGTCAGGAAGTTCTTCCTAATGTTTAGGTGGAATCTTCTTTCTTGTAGTTTGAATCCATTGCTCCGTGTCCGCTTCTCTGGAGCAGCAGAAAACACCCATTGGCTAGAAGGAACTGCCTGTGCCACTGCTAAAGGTACCCCCTCAAAAACAGAAACATGTAAGAGAAATTTCAGCAGGCCCTAAACAAACAAAATCTCCCTGCAACATCACCTTTGACGAAGATGGCTGCCTGCATCTTCTCCACTGATGTCAGTGGTAAAAGGCCTGTGAATGTATTGCATTTTTTTAAAAGGGGGGGGGGCAGAAATGGAGCAGGTCGCTTAGGGATTTATTTATTTATTGCATTTATAGCCTACCCGTTATCTGATTTCCCACATTCATTTGCTTTTCGTTTAAACAGTAGGGAGAAGAAACAGAAGGCAAAAGAAACCAAGCCCCCGCTTCGGCAGGAAAGACCAAATTCTCAAAAACCTCTGAAGTGCTCGCATTAATGTCATGTCATTACACCGTATTGCTGTGCAGGTTACTATAATTGGGTTACTGTGTATGAGCAATGATCCATAGCATGTTATGGCACTGAAACAAATGACATTTAACTAAGAGATTTGTACAGTACCTTGTTATCTGCATGCTGAACAACTGGAACGGATAGTCAGATCGCGAGACAAGCGACTGATGTATTAGTTGTTGGGTTTACTGGACAGGCTGGATTTATAACAGCACCATTCTCACATAATTTATTAGATCCATAAACAGACAGATCCAATGTTTTTACTTAGATTATACTCTTGTCCCACTCTCTGATCCTGAGCCAGCAACCGGGCTCTTACCTCCGATTTTATGATTCACATCTTGCGCAGCTGCTTTCGGGAGCAGAAGTGTGTGTTTTGGGGGTGGCGGGAGGCAGTGGCAAGCACACCTTTCGTTTTAGCACTTAGGAAACCCATGCGCTGTTTAGACAGTGTTATTTAGCAGCTGTGCATACCGGTAGCTCCCCTCTCCATCTTCTCCTTGGCAGGGACTGGAGATTGTTAATGAAAGAGGTCGGCAAAACCCAACAGATTTCATTGCCAGGGAGAGGCAGTGGCAGCGGCGATGGGTGGGGTGGGGGAAGAGAGCACTTCTTGGCACTCGTCCCTACACAATGAGAACCTGTGAAATCTTGAACATATGTGTCAGCTAAAGGTGAACAAAACATTATAGAATCCACAGACTCTCGTGCTGCGGGGTTTCATTATGCATGCTAATGGGTTCTTAAGCATGTGCAACTGCACTCGATCACATTCCTCTCTTGCTAGCCTCGCACTTCGCGTTCCTCGCAACCACCATAGCCCCGCACTTTTCCCACCACAACCAGATTTGGATGGCAAATTCCTTCAGGCAGGGACTGAGTCCATTTGTTTGTTTAACCCTCTGACGCAACATGATCTGGGCCGGCTCTGCCATTAGGTAGAGTGGGGTGGACACCTCAGGTGATTTTTAGCTTATATTTATAGTTAAAATATTGTAAGACACCTTCAACTGCTGCGGCAAAAAAGTGGCCAATAAAATTTAATCAAGCAATCAATTTTACACACACACACACACACACACACACACACACACAGTACTCAGTTGGTTAGAGCAAGGTGCTGAAAACACCAAGGTCGCAAGTTCGATCCCCATATGGGACAGCTGCATATTCCGGCATTGCAGGGGGTTGGACTAGATGATCCTCAGGGTCCTTTGCAACTCCACAATTTTATGATTCTATATATGGCTAATTCATATAGAAAACACCTAAGTGGTGTATAAAAAATATACAATTGCAACAAATATGTATAAGAAAAATATGAAAGCAGCCAACATAATAAGAAGGGATGGGGAAAATCTGTTGATTTGGGTTCTGTTCCACAGAAATTTCCAGATTAAAAAAATAAATATATAGGAAAATTTGTCAGAAATTTTATTGTGAATTTCTCCTAATGAACACACTTTTATGCAGTTTTAATGAGTACGCACACTTTTGCGAACAATTTCACCCCCAAAACGCAACCCTAAAGCATTTTGAACGCATTTCTCACCAATATATGCATTTCAACGCACATTTCCCCCTAATATATGCCTATTTGTATATATTCTTCCATTGGATATATGCATCAGAATAATGCACATTTTGAAGGATAACTGGTTCACATATTGGTTTGAGAGGTGCAGATTAAAACACAAGCAAAATTAAATAAATTTCTCTTCCATTTCTGATCAGAAGTAACTGGCCAATCACATAAAATTCATTCCTGTTGATACAAGAGAGTCTGAAAAAGACACCTAAAACTAAGAAGTGATGATGTGTGTGTGTGTGGGGGGGGTTAATGATGGACGACAGGTCTCCTGTGTACCACCTATCCTAGTGGGCTGCCCTCAGGTGCAGTGAGCCAATAGCAATGCTCTTTGAGCCAGTGTGGTGTAGTGGTTAAGAGTGGTAGACTCGTAATCTGGGGAACCGGGTTCGTGTCTCCGCTCCTCCACATGCAGCTGCTGGGTGACCTTGGGCTAGTCACACTTCTCTGAAGTCTCTCAGCCCCACCCACCTCACAGGGTGTCTGTTGTGGGGGAGGAGGGGAAAGGAGATTGTTAGCCATTTTGAGACTCCTTCGGGTAGTGATAAAGCGGGATATCAAATTCAAACTCTTCTTCTTCTTCTTCTTCTTCTTCTTCTTCTTCTTCTTCTTCTTCTTCTTCTTCTTCTTCTTCTTCTTCTCCTCCTCCTCCTCCTCCTCCTCCTCCTCCTCCTCTGTCTTGTCAGTTCAAACAGCAGATATAGGTATCGGGGGGGGGGGGGTCGTCGTCTCTGAACAGATGGATTAGACCCTGGTGGGGTGGCCAAGATTGTACATAACCCAACGTACTTTTACTTATTTCTTCTTCAGCAGCTGCAACACACTTACCTGCCTCAGGTAGCAGATTCTGGGGAACAGCCCCCCTTCTCTCATCGAAGCTAGTCTGCTCCTTCATCACCAGCGTTGACAGCAGTGGGTCCCATTTTGCAACTTGAGGCAAAATGGGAAGTGCCACCCTGCTCTGCCTCCCTGCCTGTCCCACCACCTCTGCGACTGGCACCATGCCACCCACCTTCACCGGCACCTCTGCAATACCATCAGCCATGCTGCCTCGACTACTGGCGGAGCAGCCATGCTAGCACTGGCACCAATTTGTGGCAAGATCTCCCGAGAGCTTGTCGGAAATCCATGCTGATACCATCACCAATTTTCTGCCAGTGGTAGGGCAGATGGGGCATCCATAAGGGCACTGCCTCGGGCTTCTGACATGTGAGGCAACTGCTTCACCCCATGCCACTGCTAGTGCTGGAGTGATATTTAGCTGCCAGTGTGAGGGTTTCCATCTTGTCTTTTGCCCCAGGCCATCCCTGGCAGCCCTCATGTATGAAACTGAGATAGCTCTGGTCAATGTTACATAAAGTCTGGTCAATGTTACATAAAGTCTACAGAGAGACCAGGCACGCAGCAAGTACAGAGTAGTTAGTGGAAATCAGTGGTTCTTGCTGTAGCCAGTTGTGTTTGCCTGGGTCTGTGTTGGCAGCAAACAGGAATCCACTGCAAGTGAAATTTACTAGAGTACGGTTTTCAGTTGACTTATCAGAAACAGCTGGAAACAGGGTAGTAAAAAAAAATCAATTGGAAAGAGTTCTCAGCAGAGTGGAGTTTTTATTGTTAAAATAAACATGGATTACTCTTTCCCCTATAATGTTTCTCAAGGCTAAAATGTAGGAGGTGGAACAAAATTCACTCACCCTTAATAGTGAAATGAGGTTAAAAAAACAACAACAGAGACAATGAGGTGCTGCTGCTAAGGCAAAATGTTCAAATATTATTATCACCTTTAAAACAGCTTAGTGAAGAGAAGGATCTTCTTTGCCCTAACCTTTTAGAGGTTTTGTTTGGGATACACATGTTTTTACCTGCACACAAACCCAATAAATCATATTATTAAACCCCAACTCTAGCTCTTTAACATTTGTACTGCAGTGGCACCTAGAGGTTTTAAGCCCCATGCTATTATAACAGTATTGTTCTATCAAGCCTTTATGAGTATTTAGCATTGTGCTAAATGACCTGCATGTTTACAATGCCACAAAGAGGGCACAATCACGGAGCTTGCAGTGGTAAAATGGATCATACCCTGTTGAGGGACAGGAATTTGGAAACCCCAAAGCAGAACTGACTCCAGGTTGGCGTGGAGATGAGGCAGGCTCAATGGCTCCCTTAATATGCCAATGCCCATATTAGGATTCAGAGAGCCAGCATGGAGATTTGATTATCTATAATATGTGGAATGTACAGGTATACTGCTTTCACACATTGAGGTTCCATTTCGGTTCTCAGTGCTGATAACAAATAAGAAGTCTATTCTATTTTACTGCTTCTAATCTATCTATCGTCTATCTATCTATCATCTTCCTATCAGTACTAGTGGCCATCACCACATGGTATTTTGTGCGTTGTGATATGGCATCCCTGATCTTGCTAGAGAGTCAAGTGGAAAGAACCACATCTTTAGGAAAAAACAACACCAACCCAGCATCTGTATCTAAGAACTGGTTCACACATGTATAAGCAACACTTGATTTCTCATCCCTGAATCACTCTGCATTTGATGACACCCATTTGATGAATGTTGTAACCGACTCCATTGGAAAGCATTTTGTTTTAGATGGCAAGAGGTGATATAAAAATCTGATTTGTGACATTTGGTCTGTGGTGCTCATTCAAGTCCCCTCCTGTGACTGCCGTCACCAAGTGACGAACACACATGAGGTTGACATCAGGAGGTGGCATCTCTGAACACATGCCTAGGCCTACACACCACCAGGAGCTATGCGATCCATCTCTGGCCCTGCTGTTGCTCTTCCTCCTTATGTTGGCTACTGGTCTTTTCACTTGTCCTCTTGAAGAAAGTGAGCACTGGCAGGAACAAGGCAAAATTGCAGGAGGCCTCCACTTTCCTTGCCCTCTGCCCTCTGCCTCTGAGTGGTTCTGTGCATTGGGTTCAATGGAGAATGGGCATGAATATTCATGACAGAGAGGAGGAGGTGAGCCAACTCCATCAGAGCTAGTCCAAGACATTTGTGGCTTCCTCACATATATAGAAGTTGGACATTGTGGCCATTGAATCTTAATTCAACCCCAGCGATGGGACACTATCCTTCACTTCACCTCAAGGCAGCTAGCTTTAGGGAGAGGTATCTAAGCCAGCCCACTTGACACACACGGCTCGGTCCTCAAGCCTGTTGCCACCACTTCGTACCTCCCAGCTTCTGCCACCTGAGGCAGCTGCTTCAATTTGCCTAGTGGTAGGGGCTGACCTACTCAAAAGGGCCCCTCAAAATCTGGAGTCAGCACTGATCAAATACCCATGGCTCAGCCCTGACCATCCCCTATATGTCACTGTTCCAGACATCTCCAATGGCATGGCTACAAACAGTTCTGTTCTGAAGCAAACCAAACTGGGAAACCATTAAAGAACTACATAGGGAGGTGTGGGACTCCTGCACATCAACAATAAAGTTGCTTTTGCATTTTCAGTCCGTGGACTGAAACTGAACTCTGATTGGGTACCTGGAGGGAAAAGGCTGCATGGCCTATTTATTTTGTCTGACAAATGCCGAGGATAGCTGTGAAGTTTAGGTTTTGATGTGGCAGCAGGCGCTCCACAAACTCTGAAATCTAAATTATTCTCCTTTCAGGTTGCATTTTTAGAACTTGGCATTGTTATCAGTTTTTTAGTAGAAAAGTGACAGCGGTAGCAAGCTACCTTTAACTCCTACATTTATCTGGGTATTTTTTTCCTTTTTACAGGTAGGTAGCCGTGTTGGTCTGGGTCGAAGTAAAATAAAAAAAATTCCTTCAGTAGCACCTTAAAGACCAACTAAGTTTTTATTTTGGTATGAGCTTTCGTGTGCATGCACACGAAAGCTCATACCAAAATAAAAACTTAGTTGGTCTTTAAGGTGCTACTGAAGGAATTTTTTTTATTTTTCCTTTTTGTCACAGAAGAAGTTCAATGTGTCTAAGACAAAATAGGAGGAGGGGAATTAGCCACTAATCCATGAAAGGTAGCATTTTCTGAAAATTAAACTTTTCATCAGAGAAAGCCTCCTGCAAAGAGCAAGATTAAAACTGGGCTCCTCTTATTTATCTGGTTTCTTGGGGCAAAAGGAATCTGGGAAAGAAATGTTGTGGGTGCATTTCAAACAGACTAAATGTAGTGAAACTAGAAAAGTCACTTTTAAACTGCATTTTGGAGGGATACCTAATATGGCAAATGAGTACTAAGAGGTAAAGAGAGCTGGATCTCAGCACTTGGATGCAGCCTTGCTGGACCGGGGGCCTCCAGATATTTTAGGCTATGCTGGCCGGGGTTGATGGGAATTACAAATCAAAATATACGGAGAAAACCAAGTTGAGATAGCTTGCTTGCTGGATGTCATAGCCAAGAACATTATATTTTTTGGTGTTTCCTACAGTCAATGGGTGCTAGAACCTCATTTGTTTAAATGACAACTTATCACTGGTGGGCATATAGAGCTTGACACAACAGTTTCAGTAGGCTCTGAACTGTCTGCTTCCTCCAAGTTGACTGGCAGACTGACTCAGCATGGCATTTCATGTGTTTATAGATAAAATTGCTCTAGTTCTCATTTTAATGTGAAACTACCTAATTTGCGGGACACAGGTGACGCTGTGAGTTAAACCACAGAACCTAGGACTTGCTGAGCAGAAGGTCAACGGTTCAAATCCCCGCGACAGGGTGAGCTCCCGTTGCTCGGTCCCAGTTCTTGCCAACCTAGCAGTTCGAAAGCACGTCAAAGCGCAAGTAGATAAATAGGGACCGCTACAGCAGGAAGATAAATGGTGTTTCCGTGTGCTGCTCTGGTTCGCCAGAAGTGGCTTTGTCATGCTGGCCACATGACCTGGAAGCTGTACGCCAGCTCCCTTGGCCAATAATGCGAGATGAGCGCCACAACCCCAGAGTCGGTCACGACTGGACCTAATGGTCAGGGGTCCCTTTACCTTTACCTAATTTGCACTTCTTGAAGCAAGATATGAACTGAAATGCAGCCAGCCTTTGAAATTCACACATTTTGCAATGCATTTCTCCAACAGCAGCAGCAATGTGTATAAAATAGGGTTTATTAGGGCAAAGTGTTCTGATGTAAGCCCTGCTGAGGCAAGGGAACCCTGGACAGCTCCATCCGGGGCGGAGGCTGAATACTTTATTGACTTCAGAACCCAGATGTTGCTTCAGCAGCTGTAACTCTCCAAGTGAATCTTATAAATGAGCTGCACCTGTATCACTTCCACCTTTACTGAGAAGAAAAGCTTCATCTGAAGGATGCAAACAGACATTTACTGGGGACACTTGGATTGCACTGGGGCTTCAGAGATGGAGTCCTCTGAGTTGGAGAAGGGCAATGTGATGTCCTTGGGGTGGAGAAGTTCTGGCTCCATGAGATCTTCTTGCAGAAGTGCATCTGTTAGGTGCTTCTGGAATCCCTGGCTCAGTGATACTCCAAGGCATCCCTGTTATCTGACAGACCAAAACAAGGGTCAGCTTTTATGACCATTGGCCATATTACAGCCACATGACATGCAGCTCTATCCACAAGACACCCATAATGAATCCAGACACAATATCCTCATGGTTTTGAGGACCAGCAAAGTGCCACCAACCCTCTTCTTACTCGCTTTCAGTCCATCAGTATCTGGAAGCCCAAAGGTTCCTCAGGTTTGTGGGATGGAATACTGGGGCAGACAAGTCACAACAGTTCCTAGAGTGTCCACTAAGAGGAACTCACCTGGAGGAACCCCTGACTAAGTTCAGTTCCTGTTCCTCCAGACATGCAGATGAGATGGATTAGCTGGCAGATAAGACCCTAGCCAGCAGCCATTCTCTCTCTTAGCCATCTCTTCTTCAATGGGAACACATCTCCAGAGAAGCTACAGTTAGGATGGTTCTCCCTCTCGGCCTGCTGCCAAGAGAGAGACCAGATGGAGCCTTACTCTAATAAGTAGACTCCAGATGTATATATTTGTAACTTTTCTACGTAAACCTGCCTTTCTGAGATTATGCTGTTAACTCAGGATGAACTTGTAAGTAAACTCTATCTTATTTTATGAACACTGTGTTGTGTATTTCTTTTAGGAGGGACAAAGGGGATTTGCCAGGAAGTATAATATTGTTGTAGAGGTTCTAGCAAACCTAACGCTCACGTTTTGCTGCGCACAAAAGGGGAATGTCTGCTGATATTGGAAGCTTGATAACACAAGCTTGGATAGGATCTATCTAATAATATATCCTAATCCACATCCCTAACATTCCCACAAGGTTTGCAGTTTTACTTAACTCCCTCCAGTATGGCTCCACAGTCCTTTAGGTTAGGTGATCATTAGATTCCTACATGCAACAACATTTTCCTCTGCCCAATGAACCAGGCCTGCCTAGTAGCAACCACATCTTTAATTAGGCCCCACTGAAGAATCCAGCATCTGCATAACACCCAGGGTTTCACTGCTATTTACAGAATGGATATTAGTACCTCCTTTGTAAGTGTATGATGTATGAACTGTATGTATTTCCTTGATAAATTGTTTTTAAACATTTCCTCCTTTTTATTAATTGAAGAGGAAACTCATGCATCAATGACAAGTTTATGCTGGTTTACACATAAATTATTTCTCCACAATGTTCATTTTTATTATTATTGCCAATATTACAGCAAATGCCTTTTTTTTGCCTTGTAAACAAGATTTTGCTTACAGCTAAATGAAAAGAAGTGAAGTTAATCACATTGAAATAATAGGTTTAAAAATGTAATTCAGAAATGCTGGGGCAATTTTTAATCTTCACCAATAGGAATGGTGCCACAAGCACAGACAGAGACTCTTCTTTTTCATAATTAAATGGTATTCAACATGAGTGGAGCAACACACAATGGGCCCTAGATTCTGTGTGCACATTCCTGAACAGAAAGGAAGAGAGTGTTAGGAATGTGAAGACCCTCCTGCAAACTCTGGGAACCCAAGGCTTGTACCTAATGCAGTGCAAAGATTTCGCATCCCATCAGGATTTATGCTTGTGCAATGGTATTTTCCCCCCCTCCTCCCCAATGCACCTTCTAAATCTCTTACTGGGGTTCCCCCAGCCCTTCAGATAAGATTTGGGAAGGATGTGGGTTCATTCGGGGGAAGAAGGGCTGGAGGGAGAGTCATATTGCAGATAGGATACTTAGATCTTTCACTGCACTTGCTACCTGATCCTCTTAGCTGGAGAAGCCAAGAATTGAATTCAGGGGGTGGGGTTTTTTTGCATGTAAAGCATGCACTCAACCATCTATGGCCCTTCCTCTCTAAAATGACCAGACTTGATGTAAATACAAGCTAGGCCTTCTGTTGGTGCCTGGTCAACTGAGCTCCAGCCCAAAACATAGGAACACAGGAAGCTCTATAGTGAGTCAGATAATTGGCCCATCTATAGGATAGTCATGTGTCCTATGTCTGAAGGAATCCTCTGGTTCTAGGGCTATCCAGTCCAAGTCTAGGTTAAGAATAAGGAACCCTAAGGATGAGCAGAGAGCTTTCTAGAAGCTGTCCATCAACAGTTAGCTCTTGGACAGCAGACTGAGCAGGCACAGAGGCCACCTGCCCACACTCTTCCCCTTTACAGTGAGGCATGTCGCATTTTTGTTTATATCATAGCGGTTGTTTCTAAATTTGTATTTACACATATAAATAAGCGTTTTCAAATCTTCTTTAGCCCTCTTTACTTGGATGACTTTAAAAGACAATTGGACAAATATTAAGGCTACTAGTTATGACGGCTATGCTTTGTTACGGGCGATAATGCACCTGAATATCAGCTGCAAGAAGCTGCAGGATGGGAGAGTCCTCCTTTGCTAGGATCCTGCTTGCTAGTTTCCGAGAGGCATCTGGTTTACCACTGTGAGAGCAGGATGCTGGACTAGGTGGTCCATTGGCCTGATCCAGCAGGCTCTTCTTCTGTTCTCTTTTTTTTGGGGGGTGGTGGTTAATATTTAAGAGACCTCTCTAGTCTCTTGTCTATACTGACTAGCAGTGATGGTTTCAGACAGGTCTCCAGGTTTCAGATAGGAGTCTTCCAAAGCTTTACCTGGAAATGTTGTATGTTGAGCTATGGCCCTCCATTTCTAGATCCAACTCTAGTCTGGCTTGCACTCCCTCAGTAAGTCTTTGGACACCATCTCTACCTTTGTCATTTCAAATTATTATTGACTTCGAATAGTAGGAGTGAGTGGAGTTTTATCTCTACTGAATTCCTCGGCTAAGATTCTTTATTTTTAAAAATTGGATCTTCTTCATAAGGGTTGCATTTTGCAGACTCCCCCCCCCCAAAAAAAGCAGATTTTCAGAGTCATCTTTCAAATTTTGTTCACGATTGGTTTTTGGTTTTAGTATTCTGGAATAAGGAGACTTTCTGGAATAGCATGTAAGATCTCTGGGCCATGCTCTTGGCTGGTATAAACCGTCATAGATTTATTGACCTCACTTTAACTATACGAACTTTGCCAGATGAAAAACCTGGCAGCTTTCACCCGTTCATTTTTAGAGTGCCATAATTCAGGATTCCTTGTCCAATTCACTTTAAATTTTATAGAGAAATTGGCTACAAATCTAAACTAACAAATTTCTGAGGCCAAAAGGATATATATTCTTGTCCATTTTAGATGGCAGGGTACAGTTTACAAAAAAGGGGGGGGATTCTAACCTTAAAATGGAAGATCTGCTGCAGCCCAGATTGAAGAGTAGGGTGGAAATAAGCATCTTCAAGCTTTGCAAAGAACACACTGTTCCACCAGACACTCTTAAAATTCATTAACTAATGACCTTCCATTGGCTTACAATGTTTGGTTGTATGAAGAAAGACTGACCCCAATATTTCTATATATTTGCTGAAAGTAAATCTGCATCAAAATCCTAAATTTATGTGACGATTCATGCACCTTATTCACCACTGTTTTAAAGAGCACTCATATTCTGCACCAAGTAAAACTAAGGTCCAGAAACTGATATTTTCCAATGTGGTTTCAGTATATGCCATGTATACCTTCAAAAGGTGTATTCTGTGCAAAAACCCACACTGTTGCTCTGCAACATGCAAGTTCAGCATCCCATTTAAAATCCTGAGCTTGTTATTCAAAAATTTAAGAAGCAAGTCTGAACGTCTGAATTTCAAAGCAAATGATATACCCTAAATTCACAGATACTCCAACTATAGGCAATAATTCTAGTTTCAAACACACACACACACACACACACACACACACAGAGAGAGAGAGAGAGAGAGAGAGAGAGAGAGAGAGGGAGAGAGAGACTAGATCTACACATCTATTAAAAAACTCTCTTGAAAAACCATTGTAAAGCTCACAATGGAAAATATCATTGAGTTGCAATTTCAGCTCTACAGTGCCGTCTAGTGTCACAGTGTTATAATGCATTTATAACGTTGTAATTTTACTAATGTAGCTCAGTCCTAAGTGTCTATAGGACTGCAACCTTGCAGTCCCAGAAGATAGCAGATGTTGCTGTCTGGCAAACCTATTTATTTGTACATCTCCCCCCCCCCACTTTTTCCACTGCATTTTCATCCAAGGTGACCTACAATGCAGCTCCTAAAATCAGAAAATAATACACGACTAATTCAACAAAGATGCAGTAGGTAGAACCAAATGCTATTCTATTTAGGAAGCCCCCCCCCACACACACTATAAATCCTTTCAGAGAATGATATGGCCTTAGAAAACATGGGGGTGGCCTGCATAGACTTCCATGGGCCACATGGAGATGTCTGAAATAGGGTTGCATTTGGCTGGCATCCATGACTTTCTCCACCCATGGTGTATGGCATACTGGAAGCCTTTGTCCAGCAAAGACAGATTAGAGTCACCTGGAGAGAGAGTAGAGGCACACCTACTGGTTCCATGCCAGCCAGCAAGTCCCAGGCTGATCTACTTTTCTATAGAGGGGATGCCTCCTGAATTGTGTCATGGTTCTCCCCAGGAACAAGCTACAGGAAAAACCACTTCAAATGAACAGCCTCTATTTTCCAGGAACAGTCCTTGATTTACAGAAGCCACCCCAGAATGTCCCACTTTCCCTTAGGGTGTCCCTATTTTCATTAGAGAAATGTTGGCGGGCATGGAGTAGGGCAGGCACCCCCATACTGCGGCCCTCCAGATGTTTTGGCCTACAACTCCCATGATCCCTAGCTAACAGGACCAGTGGTCGGGGAAGATGGGAATTGTAGTCCAAAACATCTGGAGGGCCAGAGTTTGGGGATGCCTGGAGTAGAGTGTCCCTATTTTCATTGGAGGAATGTTGAAGGGTATGCAAAATATGGCCAAAGCCAACAGGGATGGGAATGTGATGGTGGGAGTGGCACCAGGGCATATGAGGACCTGTTTTCTTTCTACATAATCTTAAATGTGGAATGGGAGGCAGAATAATGCCCAAATAGGGTGAGAGAGGGCAAGAACAAGCCCAAAGAAAATGGAAAACACTTTTTTTTGCAGAAATTCTTTTAGATAGCCTACCCTGATTTAATTCCTAATTTGCTGCCTGTGTCAAGCCTCTCTTGTCTTTATAAGCATCAGAAGCAAAGTGTCTAAAGGAAAAGTTATTGAATTTTCACTAAAACCTTAATACACGCAAAGGCTTTTTTTTGTACTTTAATGTTCAAAAAGGTCCGCGTTCCAGCAGCCATCTCCTCAGCAACTGCCTGTATCTTTTCTCATTATAGGCAGCGGTCCAAAACCAATACAAATTAAATAAATATCCCGCTGAGAGCTGTACTTTTGAAAGTAGCCTTATTGCTGTACAGATGTGTGTGCTATCTAAAACTGGCTCAGCCATCTTTGGGGTTTCTTTTTAAAAAATAAAAAAAAAGGAAAAGGGAAAAAAATTAAATGCAAAGAAGAAGAAATTAAAATCTAAATATTATCCTGGAAGGAAGTGTTTGCATTTGTGCGCTTTGATTTCATCCCCCCCCCCCCAGCATGTCATGTGCTTTCATCCCATAATGGTTCCTCTTTGTTAATCGCTCTCTTCCCCCATCCACCTCCCCCCCCCCAAAAAAAATTCACAACCCAAACCGGCAGGGCTAGATCTTGGCTGATGAAAAGGCTAATGGGTAGCTCCGTTTACAGATGCGTATTAAAAGGACGCAGTGTGATTTTGCTTAACGTCTTCTTACTCCTGCAGCCTCCATTGCTACGTCTTGGCACAAGAGGCCCTGCCAGATGGAAGATAAAAAAGCCCCTTTTATGGATATTTTCAGGCAGAAGAACATTTGGTTCACATCAGTTCTAAATGAATAATATTTATTGCCTGAACAATTTTGTGTTTTATAGCGAGGATAAGGAGGAGAACAACAGAAAAAGTCTATGCCTGCTCCTTTTCTTTCTTTTTTACGAAAAAGATTATTTTTCAAAGTAAAATCTGCTAACAGCAAGTGATTTTGAATTTTCGAGTGGCCTCAAGCTCTTTGCTCTAATATTGCAAGCCGGAGATTGTTTACATAATGGAAATAAACAAACTATGGGCGCAGGCTGGGTGGATTTAAATTTGATGTCATTTGTTAGCAGGAATCAAATCGCTCAGCGTGATTTGGGGAACCTGGAGCGCTACAATCCCAAGCATAGCACAGTGAAATGTTTCAGCCTTTGGCACAGGTCATAATGCAAAATAAAACAAGCACGGTGAAATAAAAATGGGGCTTCTGGCTGAATTAATACGGACCTGATTTTGCAAGCTTTGCTCTGGCAAGTGTATAGGGCCTCTGAGAAAACCCAGTATTTGCAGGGTTGAACTATAGGTCATGGATGGAGTTCCTGTGCCCCTTGCAGTGTTGTTGGACTATATCTTCCCATAATTCCTGACCACTGGTCATGCTGGCTGGCTGGGGCTGATGGGAGATTTAGTCCAGTAACATCTGGGGGGACACAGGCCCCCCAGCCTTGCTGAGGCTACCAGAGGCTCTCCCTCTCCGAGCAGATGGTTCCCAGCTAATCACTGCTAGAGGCTTCCATACCCTCCAACATTTTTCCAGTGAAAGTAGAGATGTCCCATTCCATAATGATAATTTTACTATTTATAACCCACACATCTTATTGGGTTGTCCCAGCACTCTGGGCAGCTTCCAACATTATATATAAATAAAACATTAAACATTAAAGAAAACTTCCCTATACAGGATTGCCTTCAGATGGCTTGGGGGTTGGATAACTCCGTACCCTCCAACATTTCTCCAATGAAAATAGGGACATCCTAAGGAAAAGCGGGACATAAAGCGGGATAAAATCAGAAACTGGGACGGCTTCTCTAAATCAGGGACATTCCCTGGAAAATTGGGACACTTAGAGGGTCTGGGCTTCCCCTCCACCACCAACTCCTTCTGAACTATAGTAAGCTTTTAATGATCAAGGTTCAAGTTGTACATCATTCTTTAAACGTGTTGTTTTGGCTATTATGGTTAGCTTTCATAAAAGCTTCCTTCAACCCCCAGCACTCTTGAGACACTGGCCAAGGGCCAAGATGCAAAGAGAAGGGCAAGTGTGACTCTGCCAAATTCTCGTTTTGCCAGCCATCAGTTTATCAGGATAAGGGGTTAAAGAGCCCTTTGCCTCTTTTTGCTTATGCACATAGTGCTAATTGCCCTTAAGCTCTTTGTCCATGTCTGATATTAATTGCTCAGCAGACCAGCTACGACTGATTATTATTTAGAAAATTGGTATACCACCCTACCCTCATGTCTCAGGGCAGTTGCAACAAAAAATCACAATATAAAAATACAAAATACACAATAAAAACAAAACAACCCTACTATCCAACTCATTCTGCATTTTTTTTCTTAAAAAAATGAACCCTCTTACTTCCTTATGCAGATACCTTGTACCCAGCACAGATATGCATACCATTATTGGAAACATCCTTTGCGTTGAGACCAGGATCACGGCTTTTGAGTCTTGCAATAAGCAAGCAGCTGCCAGGTTCCCCCCCAACATCATAGAACCTCTGTAGAGCAGGAGTTGACAGCATGGTGCCCATGGCACAATGACACTCTGGTGGTCTTCCTCCAGCAAAGCCCCTGAAACTCTCCCTCCCCCAACCTCTTGGTCATTGTGTTGCCCTTTCCTCCCTTGAGAAGCTGGA